>NC_086123.1:22837500-23437500 GCF_963921235.1 Mobula hypostoma
TCAGTGCTGAGTTTAGTTCTTTTGTTGGATTCTAGTGTTTTGCCGACAACCATTTTCAGTCCAACTGATTTGCATTTCTACGTTGCTCTCTGCCTCCATTGTTAAAGATTAGTGTCGGATTAGTTGTCGTAGAGGCTGCTGCAGAAGTAAAGTCAGCAGACCACCTCACTTTCACCTCTAGGATGTGGGTTTACTGATCCAGGGGATTTACTTACTTTTACACCTCTTAATTATTCCTTTTCTTTACCATTATCCAATATGTTAAGTTTATTCCAAACCCAATTCAATATCATTCAATGGGTTTAGAGGAAAGCACCAGACTCCGAGTTCATATTCTTTCTTTAACTTTGAAAATTAAAGTTTTAGGTCATCTATCATTTATGTACACTGGCTATGTTGCCTGGAAATTTTGCAAACAGTAAGATACTAATCACAATGAAGTCTGCAGATGCTAGATATCCAAAGCAACACACACACAATGCTGGAGGAACTCAGCAGGTCAGGCAGCATCTATGGAAATCAATAAACCATCAACGTTTCGGGCCGAGTCCTGAGAAGGGTCTCGGGCCAAAACGGCAAATGTTTATTCATTTCCAAAGATGCTACCTGACCTGCTGCATTCCCAGCATGATACCGATGCAGCATTATAGGCAACTGGGTGCAATAAAGCCACTGTGCAACTATGGGTTTAACATCCAAAGACAAACTTTTCACCAGTGTTTCAGAATATAAAGTTGTGAAAGTTTCTTAGTTTTAATTAGATGTATATTGACAACATAAAAACACCAAGCAAGTCTCAATAATGTTTTTAAATACTGAAAGAAATGCAATAATTTATTGGAAATGTATCTTGTTCCCTGTTCTGCCCAGAATTTTGATTTAATTACATACCTATTTTAAATCAGTGCACCAGTGGCATGTTAATCTGGGTGTGGAGCAATTCATGTGAGTTAATATGCATTGGGGTGCATAGACAGCTATAAAGGAAGAGGGAAATTCAGGTGAATTACAAGTATGTGAAAAAGGATTTAGTGCATACAAATATGTGTGTAATACATTTGCACCCATGTTCCCTTCAAGATGGGTCTTTAGTTTATACCCAATTAATCTTAAGGTAGACACGTACTTTGGTAATAAACTTACTGTGACTTTGACACTATTAACTGGGTAGGTATTTCTTTGGAGATAACCAGGAAGTGAAATGATTTTTCAAAAGAAAAATTAAACACAAAAGAATTTGCGAAATAGAGTTTAGATATATAGATAGATATACTTTATTAATCCCGAGGGAAATTTGGTTTCGTTATAGCCGCACCAACCAAGAGTAGAGTGTAAATATAGCAATACAAAAACCACCAACAATCAAACAACAAAATGCAAACTATGCCAGATGGAAAATAAGTCCAGGACCAGTCTATTGGCTCAGGATGTCTGACCCTCCACGGGAGGAGCTGCAAGTTCGATGGCCACAGGCAGGAACGACCTCCCGTGCCGCCCAGTGTTGTATCACGGTGGAATGTGGCCGAAATCCAACAGTAAAAAGTTCAATATCCAGTCTGCAAACACGTTCCTCGATCGTAATATGCCCCGGATTGCACCATCCGTTGTTAACCAGATCAGTAAGCACCCAACTCCTTTACGCTTACTGCTCTCAGTGCACTTCCGGTCAGCCGGAACGGTATTACCCACCGAACTCCTCTTCTCCATAAGTCTCTGTTGTCTCGACCCGGTCCTCTTTCCTCGGCTTTGTGATCCCCCTCTGCATCCTCTGTGTGTTTTCCTCCGGATTTCAGCAGCGGTGTCCACCGCTCTGTTCGCTAAGCCGGTCGGTATTTGCTGGTCCGTGGAATACACAATGCGACCTTGCTTCTGTCCCACGTGTCGGGATGTAACCATTTCCAGCACTAAAGAAAACCCAAATAAAACTCTCTCTACCAGCATGTTAGAGAGGCTGCAGCTTCGACGTGTTACCGTGAGAAAAAAAATACAAACAATAACGTAAATTAAAAAGTAAGAAGAAGAAAGTAAGAATAGATCGGAACGGCTGTACCAGGCTGCATGCACGACCGGCGCATGAATGGAAATGGTTTTGTAATTTAAATGTCTTCATATAATTTTTATAATAGATAAATATATTGATTAAATATTATTTTAAATAATTAAGCAAATAATAGAACAAATATAATGATTACAATGATGATTTAATCAGTCTGCTTGAATATAGTGATTACAGTAAGCTTGGTTACCCTTGCTCCCTCAGTGATCTGATTATATACGCATTGGCTTCTTTATTAGGTAACCTATGCACCTGAGAAGTAATGCAAGTAATCAATCGAAGTTCAAAGTAAATTTATTATCAAGTAAATACTGAATGTGTCATCATATACAACCTTAAGAAATGTAATAGAATCAATGAAAGGCCTTGCAAATACGAAAGAAAAATAAATAATAATAAACATAAGCAATAAATATCAATAACATGAGATGCAGAGTCTTTGAAAGTGAGTCTGTAGATAGGGGGAACAAGTGGTAGGGGGGCAAGTGAAGTTGAGTGACTGGTTAGAGAGCCTGATGGTTGAGGGGTAATAACTATTCCTGAACCTGGTAGTCTAGGCTCTGAGGCTCCCGTCCCCACTTCCTGATGGCAGGAGCAAGAAGAGAGCATTGTGCTGGGTGGTGGGGGCCAATCACCTGGCAGCAACTCAATGCAAGAAAGCATGCAGACATGGTCAAGAGGTTCAGTTGGTCAGACCAAACATCAGAATGGGGAAGAAATATGATCTAAGTGTCTTTGACTGTAGTATGATTATTGGCGGCAGACAGGATGGTTTGAGTATCTCAGAAACTGTTAATCTCCTGGGATTTTCACGCACAACAGTCTCTAGAGTTTAGAGAGAATGTTGTGAAAAGCGAAAAACCATCCAGTGAGTGGCAGTTCTTGAGCAACAATGTTTTGGTCAGAGGAAAGTAGCCAGACTGTTCCAAGCTGGCAGGAAGGCAACAGAAACTCAAATAACCACACGGTGTGCAGAAGTGTGTCTCTGAACGCACAACACATTGAACCTCGAATAGGATGGGCTACGGCAGCAGAAGACCACAAATGTACACTCAGTGGCCACTTTATTAGGTTCAGCAGGTGGCCACGAAGCGTACACCTCTTCATTTAATCTATTTTGCAGGTACATTTTAATCAGTCTGCTTGCATGTAGTGATTGCAGTAAGTTTGGTTATTCTTGCCATCTCAGCGAACTGATTATATTTTAATTAACTCAAGTGAAAACATTGCATTCAATTACCATGGTTCAGTTGATAAAGACAATCACATCTGTGAGCATGTCACGCTTGTGCAGTGGTTTTTGTGGCACGTTCCATTGAAAACACATTTTTATATACGGTACACTAAGTTGGAATAATAAAGTATAGACTGATAACGAGATAAAAGCACATAGCATAGTGTCTACAATATTGTCCGTCTATGTTGAATGCTTTATGTTTGCTTAACAGTGCAGGGATGCAGCCGCACACATTCCGCCGTAACTCTCGGAGACTGGAGTGACCCTCTCGACCCTGACATTGAGACTCAGACCATTTACAAGCAGCTGTTGCAAGGCAGAGAAAAGCTGAAGTAAGTCATGGGTACGCTCTGTTCCTCTCCCCCACTGCGGTGTTACATCCTGAAGCTCTAACGGGGTCACAGGAAGGGGAGAATCTAAAAGACTTAAAGTTTCAGCATTAATGTAATTTAGGGCTTTATATGTCCCTAGAAAGAATGAATGTATAATGTGAGTTAATTTAAAACTTGGTTAGTTACTGTATGAATTAGATTTGCCTCCAGATGGGAAAGGATGTTGTTACTATCTGCCAGCACCTCCTCACGTTACAATACTGTGCAAAAGTTGTAGGCACATATATATATTGCTAGGGTGCTTAAGATTTTTGCACAGTACTGTACTAATTTTATGTGCTGCCACAAGAAAAAACACAAATTTTGTGACAAATGTGAGTGATGAGCAGGAAGCACCAGAGAGACATCCTGTAATGATCAATAAACCAATTGTTTGCAATCAAGTGACCTTGTCTGGTGTCTCAGGGCTGGGTGTGTCTGCACCTGCCCCAGCACTCCTTCTCTGCTACATGTCCCGCACCCTTCCTACCGCACTCCACCCTCGTCATTCTCAATATCCTGCGCTCCCACCAGATTTACAGACTTGCTCTCCACTCCACGTTGACAAATACAGTACTGAGCAAAAGCCTTAGGCACCCTAGCTGGCTCTCTCTTTCTCTTTCTTTCTTTCTTTCTTTCTCTTTCTCCCTCTTTCTCTTTCTCTCTCCCTCTCTCTCTCTCTCTCTGTCTATCTGTATCTTTCTCTCCATATGTAGATATAGATAGAAATACATATATATTTGTTTATTTATTTGTATCTCTAAGACTACTGTTATGATCTTGTACCTGATCCATTTACTTGCACTGCCCCTCTTTGGTAGCTCTTATCTCTTATAGTTTATTCGACACTATTGTTATTTTGCCTATTCTAGCTCAAAGCCCTGTATAATGACTTGTTCTGTCTCTTGGTACACGTGCCAGTAATAAGCCAATAAATACCAAAGCAGAAGACGACTTGCAGCCAGCAATAAACCCTCCAGGCTCATAACAGACCAGTGTGGGGGATACCAGTTGGTCTCTTCCACAACCCCCATGGTGTTGATTCCTCCAGCTTCCCGCTATGTGGGTGTGGTAAACCATATATATATGTTGTAACCGGGTTACCTGTCTGGACACGCCCCTCTGCTGACCGCTGCTGTAACTCATCCCACAGACCCCTGAATAAAGGCGATTGTGCCACTGCTCCTCACTCAGTCCAGGACAGAAACTCAGCACGGATGAGGTCCCATTTTACTGTTAATAAAAGCCTTTCAGTATTTACTCTACTTCCAGTCTTTTGGAGTAATCAATAGTGCATCAATGGGGTTTAAACACAACACTTTTAAAAGAGGTGAAAGACTTTGACAGCCAGGGAAATCACATTCTCTGATTTAGTTAACTGTCAAACATACCAAAATATTAAATATGAAAAATTTCTGAATGACTTTGACATTTGGAAATTACTAAAACAATCAAAGCATTATTGGTTCTCGAGTCGGGGAACTCGGCCACGATTGTAACATTACAATAGCGGGCTGCTGGTCTCCCCTCTCGTTGCTCCTCTCTCCATTGCTAGTGAGTGAGAGAGAGAGCCTGTCTGAGATGTCAAGGTGTTGGGCTGGACACTAGTTTTTGATGAACTCCAGACCATGGTGTCTGCGAGCTTTGCTATTCCTTGCATGATGGGTGCAGTGTGGGGTGAGGAGTTGATGCTTTAGGTGGAGCAAGTGGGGGGAGGGGGAGAGTTAATGCTTTTGCTGCAGCTTTTGTGTGGGGGGGGAAGGGGGCTTTGGGGTTATTCTATCTTTCATTCCTTGTTTTTTTTTACTGTTTTGTGGATGTCTGTGAAGAGTAAGAATTTCAGGTTGTATACTGTGTGCATTCTCTGATATTAAACATTTTTTTGAAATATTGAGCAAAAGCTCAAGCACAAGATCGTTTCAGAATAATTGAAAATTAATAATTTGACTGAACACAATTAAACTAGACATAAAGTCAAAGTCAAGTTTATTGTCACATGTACAAATAATAAGTTGTTTACATTTTTTCCTCTATATTTAAGTAAACGGGTGTTTAGTTTCTGTGTTGAGTTTGCAGTGCTGGCTTAGTCAGTGCATATGTCCCCTGAGATAATGTAGGGACGGTTGGGGACCGTGCTCTATCACCTCATCATATACTGAATGAAGAGTATGCAACTGGGGAGCTGTTAGAAAGCTGTTGGCAACGAGCGACCGCAGGTCTGAGCTACACTTACATGGAGAAATAGGAATAATAGAGGATAAAATTACCTTTCACCTCCCATATCACATACAGAGTGGGAATTATCAATGACATCCTTAATGCCTCACCTCTAACATGGTTTTTGATGTTTATTGCTTATTAATATATGATTATTTCTTTTTTTTCATTTTGTATATACACAATTTGTTGTCTTTTTTGCTCTTTTTTATTGTCCGTCCTATTGGCAGTAGTCTTTCATTGATTCTATTGTGTTTCTTGTATTTATTGTGTGTACTCACAAGAAAATGAATCTCGTGTTAGTATATGGTGACATATATGTAGTTTGATAATAAATTTACTTTGAGCTTTGGTTCCTGGGGCTTTCTATTATCCCACAATTGACTATCATGAGAAGTCACTGTTCTCAAAAGGGCTGCTAGATCCAACCTGACTGCCATTACAACTGAGCTATAGACATTGACAAGGGAGTTCATTGATGTCCCATTAATTATTCTGGAGTCACACAGAAATATCTTGGCCCAATCAAATGCTCGTAATAATGGTGTAAAACAACCTTCCCTTTAACATTTTTTTTACAGCTGTATGGACCAACTGTTGCTCTGAGCAGGAAATCTTTACACGGCCTGAAAACTGAGCGGCACTTTAAATTTTTTTTGTAATAGGTGTACTATATATATTTAGAATGAAATCTGAAAAATCACATACATTTGATTTTATTTATTAATTGTAGGGTATAATGAAATTCAGTACAACAAATAAAATTTTTCACATTTTCTAAACTCGCTGCAGCTGTGACCAGCTCCAGCTGCGTGGCAACAAAGGCTATGTGCGCCGGAGCATTGCAGTTACTGTGCGGCCATGCACCCGCACAGCTTAGAGGGAACAGTGGTGTAAAATCTGGACCTGCAATGCTCTCTCTCCTCCTCTCTCTCCCTCCCCCTCTCTCTTTCTCTCCCTCTCCTTCTCTTCTCCCTCTCCCTCTCTCCCTCCATCCCTCACTTTCTCTCTCTCTCTCCTCTCTCCTCTCTCTCCTCTCTCTCTCTCTCCTCTCTCTCTCTCTCTCCCCCCCTTCTCCCTTCCTTATTTCCAGTTTTCATGCAAGAGTTTACAGACTCCTTAGGAATGCCTCTAACTCTTAAATCTCAAACCAAATTTCAATACAATGTACAACAAAAAAAACTGAATGATATAAAACTAAGAAAACTGCAGTTGTTGAGAATGAACGAAGCAAATAATGAAAAGCTTTCGATTTTACTTTCAGTAGTAGTACAGGACTTTGTAGTTTTTTTTAGATCATGAGGACACGCAGTCCTCTTTTATTGTCATTTAGTAATGCATGCATTAAGAAATAATACAATATTCCTCCGATGTGATATCACAGAAATACAGGACAGACTAACAAAAACCACATAATTATAACATATAGTTACAACAGTGCAATACCATAACTTGATGAAGAACAGGCCATGGCACAGTAAAAAAGTTCAAAGTCTCTCGAAAGTCCCACGTTTCACGCAGACGGGAGAAGGAAGAAAACTCTTCCTGCCATGCCCGACCACAGTCTGACTCTGAGTCGTCTGAAAATTTCAAGCTCTGATCAGCCCTCCAACACCGAGTACCGAGCACTATCTCTGCCAAACGCTTCGACCTCAGCCTCGGTCGCCAGCAGCAGGCAAAGCCGGGGATTTTGGGGCCTTCCCTCCGGAGATTCTCAATCGCACAGTAGCAGCGGCAGCGAACCGGGCATTTCAGAAATTCCTCTAGATGTTCCTCTGCTTCTCACGTCTGTCTCCATCAAATCAGAATTGTGCACGGCATCCTACTTACAAATACAATATCATTTCACTGGAGAGCTGCGCGCGCTGTGTCACACCACCATCTTCTCCTCCTGCTTCCTCCTAGTTAAGTGCTTATCCATGTTTTACAGTATTTATGCCCATGGTAGGAATAAAAATGCAATGCACAAAGCTGACTTAATTATCAGACACTGCCTGTGAGAAATTTGTACAATCTCCCCATTACCACACAGGTTTCCTCCGGGTGCTCCAGTTTCCCCCACATGTACTGTTCGGTAGGTTATTTGGTCATTGCAAGTTGTCTCATAGTTAGGCTAGGATTAAATCAGGGGCAGTGTGGCTCGAAGGGCCAGGAGGGCCTATTCTGCACTGTATCTCAATCCATAAATGGTAATAGATTTATCTCCATGAGGAAAAAAACAGGTAATACTTCACCACAATATGTGAACCGATCAGACACATATTGTGTTTGCCGTTACCATCATCTTGCACCACTCTCTCTTGGTAAAGTCAATTGCTCAATCAAACTGAAATCAAAAAGTACCCAAAATACCAGATAGCGAAACCATAAACTATTCCACTAGATGGCAGTCATTGCATACCGAGCAAGAGAAAAATCTGCAGATGCTGGAAATCCAAAATGCTGGAGGAACTCAGCAGGCCAGGCAGCATCTATGGAAAAGAGTACAGTTGACATTTCGGAACGTTTCTGTCCTGCTGAAGGGTCTCGGCCCGAAACATTGACTGTACTCTTTTCCATAGATGCTGCCTGGCCTGCTGAGTGCCTCCAGCATCTTGTGTGTGCTGCTTATCAAGCAGTAAGTTGAAGCGTGAAGTTTCAAATGACTTAGTACCTTTAACGAATGTGGTTTTTCAATTAATCACATAAATTTCCTCCTTCAAAGTTAACATCTGTTCATAATATCAGAAAGAACTGGTATAGTAAACAAATAATTCAGCTGGTTTTAAAGAATCAGAACTTTTTGTTAATTGGAATGCTTTAACAGTTAATGGTAATGAAAGGTTTGAAGTTAAGGTGTTGCAATCTTTATTTTTTAAATGGCAAATCTTACATTACATTGACAGAAATGCTTGTTGAAATACATTCTTGTGTTTAAAATAACTTGTTAAAAATAAAACATTGATTCCACAAGATGTAACTGGCCAGGAATTCTGCTCTATCTCTATTGATTAAAAATGGTATTTATTTTGTCTGGTGCTTTTTTCACTGAAGTTTCTAATAGAATCGACAGTAATTATTATTTTTTGAATTGTGACAGACAATAATCATTGTCAGTTGGAAATTATTTCAAATTAAACAATTAATAATATATTTACTGTAACTAAAATAATTGTACACTCAAACCAAACTAACCTTGTTTTTTTTTTGTTTTTAGAAAGAAGTACCTTGAATCTTTAGACTCAAACACAGCGAAGGAGCAGGAGGAAAGAATGGACAGTGATGGAATTAACGAGGGTAAAGTAATTTTTACACAATGGAAACATTTTCAAGAAAAAAAGCTGCTTTCTAAAATTATTAAGCCTTATGATTAGTAAATTACTAGCACCATTCTGAACACTATTTTCATTGTAGAGAGTTATTAAAAATGTTTTAATAATACTGTTGAGTGAAAGGTGCGTATGTTATAAGCAAATAGGAACTGGAGCTTTTCAGCCGTTCTGTGAGATCTTAAAACTGCCTTTTCCTCAAATCTCTTAATAATTTATTAACAATTATCTACTAATTAACAATTGACTGCCATTTGCAGAGGAGAGTTCCATATTTTTTACAATATTCTGTTTGTTTATCAATCCCTTTTGCATCTTCAACGAAATAATTCTTCACCTTAAATTCCAGCCTCTACATTTAAATATTTTGTGAACTCTCCTCATAATTGGCGAACTTGGAGCTCAGACTCTCAGGCCAGTTATTGTGGTGGGGCGCTCAGAATTGCTCACAGTAGTTTAGCTGAGGTCTGACATGAGTGTCCTTTATAGACTCTGTCCATGCTTCTCGCTGCCTCAGTAAACCAGACAGCATAAGGACGGTTTCCCTTCTCCCCTCAGGCAGAAGATACAAAATCCTGAAAGCACATACTGCCAGGCTCAAGGACAGCCTCTATCTCACTCTAATCCAATCCTTGAATGGACATATTGTACAATAAGATGGACTCTTGGCCTCACCAGCTACCTCGTTATAATCTTGCCACTTTATCATTTACCTGCACTGCACCATTTTGATAGCTTTGTTCTGCATTGTTACTGTTTTACCCGTTCTAGCTCAATGCTCTGTGTAATGGTTTGATCTGTATTAATAGTATGCAAGACAGGCTTTTCAATGTACCTTGATACCTGTGACAATACCAATACCAATCAAGGCTTTATGTAGCAGCAAACACTGAAGTTCAGGCTATTTTGTAGAGAGCCCTAATGATATCATAACTCACAGGAGTGGTTTACAACCTCCTCTAATATAATATACAGTACTGTGCAAAAATCTTGGGCACATGTATATAGCTAGGGTCCCTAAGCCTTTTGTACAGTACTATATTTTTCAACGTGGAGCGGAGAGTGAGTTTGTAAATCTGGCATGAGCAAAGGGTGTTAGGAATGGCAGGGGTGGAGCACTGTGGGAGGGGTGCAGGACAGGCGGCAGAGAAGGAGTACCGGGGTGGGGGGGTGGGGTGACGCTGATGCAGACACACCCAGTCCTGCGACACCTGGCAAGATCATTTGGTTCCAAACAATTGGTTTATTGGTCATTACAGAATGTTTCCACTTCCTCCCCCTCCATCTTCCCCTCTCTTCCCCTCCCCTCCCCTCTCTTCCCCTCTCCCTTCCCCTCTCCCCTCTCCCTTCCCCTCTCCCTTCCCCGCTCCCTTCCCCTCCCCCTCCCCTCCCACTCTCCCTCCCCTCTCTCCCCCTCCCCTCCCCCTCTCCCTCCCCCTCTCCCTCTCCCTCTCCTCCCCCTCCCTTCCCCTCTCCCTTCCCCTCTCCCTTCCCCTCTCCCTCCCCCTCTCCCCCTCTCTCCCTCCATCTCCCTCTCCCCCCTCCCTTCCTCTCTCCCTCCTCTCTCCATCTCCATTCCTCTTTTCCCAACCATGAATCCCCAGTTCCTGCCCCCTTCCCACTCTCAGTCCACAATAGAGACCCATAGCAGAATCAGGTTTATCATCACTCACATATGTCATAAAATCTGTTTTTCTTTTTTGCGGCAACAGTATGATGCAATATATAAAATTACTACAGTACTGTGCAAAAGTCTTAGATACATATTTATGTATAGCTATGGAGCTTAAGACTTTTGCAGAGTACTGTGTATGCTTTTGAATCTGCCCATGATATCTCAGTTTGTTTAAAAAAATCTAATATGTTCTCAGAACTGATAAGGGATACTACATTGCTACTTTGAACAGAATGGAAGATGAGGAAAGATGCTGAAGTAAGTTAGTCCCTGAGTCAAGCCATTATTGCAGTTAAATCTCGGAAACTCTTATTGCACCACGTACAGAGTCCAATTTTCCATCAAGTTATTTGTTCACCTTCAGCCATTTGACAGTGGTGGGCTGTCTCATTGCGGGAGTTGAGCTCTTCTCATTAAAGTTGTCAACAGAGAGCAGAGGAGGCAGGTAAAGCCCAGCAGGCTCTCTCTTCCCAGACCCTACTGCATTCCTGATGGCCATTGCTCGGGGGCAGTGACTCACAGCCAGGTGGGAGATTCAGTCAGAGTCAGGACGATGGGGAAGCTGGGGAAACTCTTCAGTGGGTTGTGGGGTGACTGAGAACTGAGAAATGAAGTATAGGGAGAAGGGTGCTCTCGTAGCCACACATGGTAAAGTTATTCATAATATATTTGGAAAGAGTTTATAACACAATAAAATGGGGCTACCACATTCCTTCAAAAATCCATATGCTCCCAATTTCAAAGGAAGTGTTTTTAGAAAGAGTAACTTGCAAAAAAAAACTCAGTACTGTGAAAGTTTCTTGTTTGATGAGTGACTATATTTCATTAGGAGTTCAAGGAGATTTGGTATGTCACCAAAAACACTTGCAAATTTCTCCAGATGTACCGTGGAGACCATTCTGACTGGCTACATCACCGCCTGGTACGGGGAGGGGGCTGCTGCAGAGGATTGAAATAAACCGCAGAGAGTTGTAAACTCAGCCAGCTCCATCGTGGGCACCAGCCTCCCCAGCATCCAATTCATCTTCAAACTTCGATGCCTCTAAAGGTGTCATCCATCATTAAGGGCCCCCATCGCCCAGGACATGCTCTCTTCTCATTGTTACCATCAAGAAGGAAGTATAGGAGCCAGGAAAGACATACCAAATGTTTCGGGAAGAGCTTCTGATATTAAACTGATTCCAGTTTCTCAAGAAACAAACAGAAAAGGCAAGAATAGTCCCAATCTGTGCCAGTTTCCTGGTGGAATAGTCTTGTGCTACACTCATCAAGGATCTATCAAATATTGAAAGGCCTAGATAGAGTGGATGTGGATAAGATGTCTCCTATAGTGGAGGAGTCTAAGACCAGAGGGCACAGCCTCAGAATAGGAGGACATCCTTTTAGAAAAGAGATTGCTTTAGCTAGGGGTGGTGAATTTCTGCAATTCTTTGCCATAGACGGCTATGAAGGCCCAGTCATTGGGCATATTTAAAACAGGGATTGATAGATTCTTGATTAGTGAGGCTATCAAAGGTTACGGGGAGAAGACAGGAGAATAGGGTTGAGAGGGATAATAAATCAGCCATGATGGGATGGCAGAGCAGAGTTGATGGGCTGAATAGCCTAATTCTGCTCCTTAAGTCTTATGGTGTTGAATATTTCATGGTTTAAAATTCAAAGTTACGAAATGTTTATTAACATCAACAACATAAGATTATCTTTACATCAAGAGGAAGTGTTTATTTGGGTTGCTCTGAAAACTCACAACTAACAAAACCTTGTCTCAAACAGCTGGCATAGACGCGAGGGGCTCCTTCCATGATCGCTGGACGGCCGTGGCGACCAGGCTTCTGGACATCGTACGAGACCTGGAACGTGCTCATCAAGCTTTTGAAAGCAGAGAGAAAGAGAAGTGGGCCAATGAGATGTCCATTCCCTGAGTCATTTCCTGTTATCCGATATGAGACATCAGTGTGTGCACTATGTGCAGTGTGCCACGGATGGGTCTAGGGGTGCTGTGGATCTAAATGAGGACAAATTGTGCAATTTATCTCGGCCAATTGAAAAACGTGCACGCAGAGGCCTATGAGTGACACTTGTTGGGCTAGGATGATCATTATCACAAACAAAGCAACTTTTGGGGGAAAAGGATAAAGGAGATTTCAACTATTATTAATGTGATGAGGCTGAGGGAAGGCACCTTGCAGTGCAAGAGCAGGAAAAGTTGTTTTGTTAACATAGGAAGTCAACGGTAATAAATGTCTGTAAAGTGATTCAGTGCTGAGGTGGGGCCTGCTCCACTGACCCCAGCATCAGCTTAACACATCCCTCTACCGCTGTAAACGTGTTCAGTGGAACCACAGCATACGGCAGTATTACGTATTTTGTTGCCAGCTGGAGTCTGAGCTGTGATCTGTTTTCCTTTGTCAGGAGGTTATTATTGCAGTGAAGTGATGTCTTGGAGCCGCAGATGCCATGGGGCAAACACCATCATCTGTGTTTTTCTTTTTAATGATTTATGAACAAATTGCTTAAGTGTATTCTGCTGATTTATTATCTAGTCTACTTTCCAGATAGTCTGCTTGTGGATTGATGGAAATTTGCACCAACCTGAGATTCTCTTGTCTGTAGTATTCAGGCTGCATCTTGGTTACTGTGTATGGAAGTAATTACTATTCCCTCAGATCAAAAGCCTGGCCAGTTTCTTTTTAGTAAGAAAAAGAATATTAATGTACTGTATCGATGAGGACTTTGACCACTGGTGCTGTTTCTCCCATTTGCTTGTTACACCGCTAGCGTTCAGAGCAGCAATGAAGGTCCCTTTAGGATTCTTCATTTGCTGTTTCCGTAACCGTTTTGTTTTTTTACCAACCCCGAGCTGAACCCCCGAACCTGGAGGACCGGTGGACCACTCTTGTTCTAGCCTCTACCCTTTGACCTGTCTGGCATTGGTGACTCTGCCAAGTGCCAAAGCATAAAGCCTTGACTCCAGCCAACATAGCCCTCCAAAACCCTACAACAAGGTTGAAGGCCAAGAGCTGGACTTGGTTGTCAGAGGCTATTTGAGGTGCACGCCATTGGGAGCATTTAATATGTAGTGAGAGCTTGTCCCCATTATCACCCCTAGCTATAACAACCTTAAGGAACCAATATAGTAAGAGTGTTATAATATGTTATAGGATATACTATATCCTCCATATCATATATATATATATATATATATATATATGTATACACACACCCCCTATGTATAAAATATATATATGTATGTATATTCCTTCCCCCCCACTCTGTTAAGCCTCTCCCTACACTGCAGTTCTTGAAGTCTTCAGTTTACTTCTGTCATTCATGTGCCACATAGTTATTGTATATTTATAACGTAATAGGCAGGAGGAGAAGATGGTGGCGTGCCGCGTGTGCGCAACCCTCCGGTGAAAAATGATATCGTATCTGTTAAATAGGGGCCATGGACAATTCTGATTTGATGGAGAATGGACGTGAAAGCAGAGAGGAACATCTGGAGAAATTTCTGAAACGCTCGTTCGCTGCTGTCGTTACTGTGTGGTCGGGAATCTTTCAGAGGGTAGGCCTCAAAATCCCCGGCCTTGCCTGCTTTTGGCGACCGAGAAGGAGGTCGAATTGTTCGGACAGAGATGGCGCTCAGTACTCGGTGTCGGAGAGCTGATCAGAGCTCGAAGTTTTCGGATGACTCGGAGTCGGACTGTGGTCGGCATGGCAGGGAGAGTTTTTCTTCCTTCTCCTGTCTGCGTGAGATGTGGGACATTTGAGAAACTTTGAACTTTTACTGTGCTCATGGACTTCTTCATCAAGTTATGGTATTCTGCACTGTTGTAACTATATGTTATAATTATGTGGTTTTGTCAGTTTTTTCAGTCTTGGTTTGTCCTGTGTTTTGTGATATCACACTGGAGGAAATAATGTATCATTTCTTAATGCATGCATTACTAAATGACAATAAAAGAGGACTACATGTCCTCATAATCTAAAAAAATCTAATATATACTGTATCATGATATGGTACTAGTTCTAGGACCAGGGAGTGTCAACACCAACGTAAGAAAACATCCAGAGGTGCTCAGTCATGCATCGGGAGCTGAATCAAATATATTTCCTGAAGCAAAGCTGGTAAATCTCCAACAAATTTATTACTTTTTGTCAAAATTACAAATACATTTAAGAACTGCCACTGCATTGGGATAGGTGTGAAGTAGATTTTCCCCCTGTGTTAAGCCTCTCCCTGCACTGCAGTTCTTCAGAACTCTTCGATTTGTTTCTATCACTCACGTTTTGCAAGGGTCCCCCAGGCTCCGTCTGTTCCGAGATGTTTGCTGAATGCAGCATTAAAAAACCGTGAAGCAAGGGCTGGCCACCGTGAGTTAGCCCGACCAATTACTTCCACACCCAGCAAACCTCGCACTAAGTCATGTTCTACCAGATTAATTGTCGCTAAGGATAGTGGAAACATAGAGCAGTTAGGAAAAAAAAACAGAAACCTCGGGCTTGTAAACAGCTTGAGGAGCGGGTGGACAATCTTCTTAACTTCTTTTTAAAAAATTCAAGCTTGAATGCCAAGAAGCGTGCCTCCAGTCGCCAGTGTTGTACATCGTGACGTAGTGACGCTTGCAGACAGACAGTGACCCATGTCAGCGGACGAGTGGGCTGGGGTGCAGTGGAAAGGGGGTGGGTGGGGAGGAAAACCGCATGCGGTGACAGAGGATCAAGATACCATGCCATCGCTGCTGTTTAATTGCACTAAAGCCATCGTTCTTGTGGCACATTTCGTACGTTGGATTTTAGCTCTACGTTGCCCTCGACAGCTCAGCTGAAGTGATTTAAATGCAAAGATTTTACAGTAGTCAGTGTATCCTGTTATATTCTGAATATATTGTACAGTGTGAGGTCACATCAAATATTGGTGCATGCTACAAAGATGTGCATGATCGTATCAGAGTAATTGGTCCATGTATTTTACAGTTGAAACTACTGTATGTAGGTGAGGATTCTGTTTATATGTATATATTTGCATTCTGTATACATGCTGAGGTGGTGGAGTGGCCCGTGTAGATCAATACTGCCTTAAATTTGATTTTGTAAGCATTTTCGATAACTTGTCAACGTGACTTTTTTTTTAAACACACGTTCACTCTATAGTGGGCATCAATATTTGCAGTTCGTGAATGTATCATGATTTGTACTTATTCTATAAAGTGGTCTCGTGTGCTGAACACAAGTCTTTATATCAGCACCAGTCAGTGACCTGCTATGGCCAAGTGCTGTTTGCCAGTTTTTTATTTATAAAAGTGTTTTGTTAAAAAAAAACAGCAAATGAGCTTCTTTTTGCTGAGAATTTTCAAATGAAGTGTGTTTGCTTTCACTGTGATAACTCTGTCTAAAGTCAGGCCCTGGAATATATGGTACTTTGCACTGCATCCATGTTATGTACACTAAAGTGTATTTCAATTTTTATCATGGTATCTAAGCGACAGTATAAAAATAAATGTTATCAGACATACAACAATCTCACTTCCTGCCTTTTATGAATTTTACAGTGACAATCACATTTGGATTTCTTCAACTTCTTAGGAACACGTGAATTACTCAACACTAAAGGAAAACATTCCAGATATATAGCTTCACCCAGGCTGGTCTTCACCATCCTAAGAGATCTGTTTAACTACACCTGTGACCTAGTGTCCTATGGCTCCGTACGTATTGCTGACTATAGTTTGACATTGACTGAAATATTTCTGAGAAGATGCTCAGTGATTAGGGTCAGATATTTTCTCGCGATCGTGAAGTATTCACTAAACCAAAGAATACTTTCCGATGCAGCCTGAGTGTGAACACTATTGGCAGGGTACAGCGTAAATACAAATAGCTTCATGTGTAGTGTACCCTCGGTCCAGTCTGATTACTGTATGTAATAGTATACAATATCACAAATATCAATAGATTTACCTGTAGTGTACCCTCGGTCCAGTGTGTCTCCTGTTTGTAATAGTATACAACATCAGTTGTACAATATCATAAATACCAATAGATTCACGTGTAGTATAACTTCGGTCCAGTCTGTCTCCTGTATGTAATAGCATACAACATCAGTTATACAATATCATAAGCACGGCTGTATCTCTGTTTATTTTCTGATCCTTAGGGTTCTTCCAGAAGTCAGGAATGGTGAGGAGTCTTAAGTTCTTAACTATCATTTATTTTAAAGTACAGATACTAAGCAAACTAAATAAAGAGCTGAGAAACAAAGCAGAGAGGTGAATGAACAATAAAGAGTGAGAGGATAAAAGAGGAAAAAGAGGCGAAGATGGCACCTCTGAAAAATCGATCATTTTTGTAATTGAGAGAGGAAAGAATTCGTTAGATAGACTAAACCAGTCGCTGGTTGCACAATTATGTCACGTGGGTAATGCACTAATACTTAGCCAGTAAAAAATGAGAACGGTGTATGCAACTGTAACTCCATAACTTCCGCCATCTCCGACGGGATCCCACCATCGAGCTCATCTTTCCCTCCTCCCCCCCCGCACACTTTCTGCTTTCTACAGGGATCGCACCCTATGTGACTCCCTTGTCCAGTCGTCCCTCCCCATGGGTCTCCCTGTTGCCAGTCATCCTTGCAAGCGGAACTAGTGCTACACCTGCCCCTACTCCTCCTCCCTCACTACCATTCGGGGCCCTAAACAGTCCTTCTGGGTGAGGCAACACTTCACCTGTGAGTCTGTTGGGGTCACCTATTGTATCTGGTGCTCCCAGTGTGGCCTCTTGTATATCGGCGAGACCCGACATAGATTGGGAGATGTAAACACGAGGAATTCTGAAGATGCTGGAAATGCAAGCAACACACATCAAATTTGCTGGTGAACGCAGCAGGCCAGGCAGCATCTCTAGGAAGAGGTACTGTCGACGTTTTGGGCCGAGACCCTTCATCAGGACTAACTGAAAGAAGAGCTAGTAAGAGATTTGAAAGTGGGAGGGGGAGGAGGAGATCCAAAATGATAGGAGAAGACAGGACGAGGAGGGATGGCGCCAAGAGCTGGACAGGTGATTGGCAAAAGGGATATGAGAGGATCATGGGACAAGAGGCCCAGGGAGAAGGAAAAGGGGGAGGGGGGAAAAACCCAGAGGATGGGCAAGGGGTATAGTCAGAGAGACAGAGGGAGAAAAATGAGAGAGAGAGAAAGAATGTGTGTATATAAATAAATAATGGATGGGGTACGAGGGGGAGTTGGGGCATTAGCGGAAGTTAGAGAAGTCAATGTTCATGCCATCAGGTTGGAGGCTACCCAGACGAAACATAAGGTGTTGTTCCTCCAACCTGAGTGTGGCTTCACCTTTACAGTAGAGGAGGCTGTGGATAGACATATCAGAATAGGAATGGGATGTGGAATTAAAATGTGTGGCCACTGGGAGATCCTGCTTTCTCTGGCGGACAAAGCGTAGGTGTTCAGCAAAGCGGTCTCCCAGCCTGCGTTGGGTCTCACCAATATATAGAAGGCCACATCTGGAGCACCGGACGTAGTATATCACCCCAGCCGACTCACAGGTGAAGTGTCGCCTCACTGGGCCTCCTCTACTGTAAAGATGAAGCCACACTCAGGCTGGAGGAACAACACCTTATATTCCGTCTGGGTAACCTCCAACCTGATGGCATGAACATTGGCTTCTCTAACTTCCGCTAATGCCCCACCTCCCCCTCGTACCCCATCCGTTATTTATGTACACACATTCTTTCTCCCTCTCTCCTTTTTCTCCCTCTGTCCCTCTGACTATACCCCTTGCCCATCCTCTGGGTTTTTCACCCCCCTCCCCCTTTCTTTCTCCCTGGACCTCCTGTCCCATGATCCTCTCGTATCCCTTTTGCCTATCACCTGTCCAGCTCTTGGCTCCATCCCTCCCCCTCCTGTCTTCTCCCATCATTTTGGATCTCCCCTCCCCCTCCCACTTTCAAATCTCTTACTAGCTCTTCTTTCAGTTAGTCCTGACGAAGGATCTCGGCCCGAAACGTCGACTATACCTCTTCCTAGAGATGCTGCCTGGCCTGCTGCGTTCACCAGCAACTTTGATGTGTGTTGCGTAGACTGGGAGACCACCTCACCGAGTACCTATGCTCCATCCGCCAGAAAAAGCAGGATCTCCCAGTGGCCACCCATTTTAGTTCCACTTCCCATTCCCATTCCGACATGTCAGTCCATGGCTTCCTCTACTGTTGCGATGAGGCCACACTCAGGTTGGAGGAGTGGGAATATTCTGTCCGGGTAGCCACCAACCAAATGGCATGATTATCGATTTCTTGAACTTCCAGTAATGCACACCTCACCGGCTTCTCTATTTCCCATCCCCTTTTCCCTCTCTCACCTTATCGCCTTGCCCGCCATCGCCTTCCTCTTTCTTCCATGACCATCTGTCCTCTCCTATTAGATTCCCCCTTCTCCAGCTCTGTATCTCTTTCACCAATCCAATTCCAAGCTCTTTCCTTCACCCTTCTCCCACCTCCTGGTTTCACCTATCACCTTGTGTTTCTTCCTCCTCTGCCTTCTAACCCTGACTCCTCATCTTCTTTTCTCCAGTCCTGCTGAAGGATCTCGGCCCAAAACATCGACTGTACTCTTTTCCACAGATGCTGCCTGGCCTGCTGAGTTCCTCCAGCATTTGGTGTGTGTTGCCTGGATTTCCAGCATCTGCAGATTTTCTCTTGTTTGCAGCTGCTATACAGTTTTCTGCCAGTAAGTGGGGACGACCCACCAGATACTGTGAGAAATACATGTGCTTGTTGAAAAGTACAAATGATTAAAATACAACTTCAGGCTTACATTAAATCATCTTATACAAAGTTTTTAGAAAAACAGTGGTTTCCAACAATAACGATAGTTTCACCTGTAGTATACCCTCGGTCCAGTCTGACTACTGTATGTAATAGCATACAATGTCAGTTGTATCATAAATACAGATAGTATCACCTGTAGTGCACCGTCCGTCCGGTCTGATTACTGTTAAAAAGGCATCTGTTAGTCTTACAAGACCATGGATCTGCGCCTGGAAAGTCTTCACTCTCCAGGGCAAGGTTGTATGGAAGACCGGCAGTTGCCCATGCTGCAAGTCTCCCCTCTCCACGACACCGATGCGGTCCAAGGGAAGGGCAAGGGCCAATACAGCTTGGCACCGGTGTTGTCACAGAGCAAGGACACAACACGCTGCCTCGGCTGGGGCTCGAACTCACAACCTTCAGATCGCTAGTCAAATGCCTTAACCACTTGGCCACGTGCCCACTGGCATACAATAACAGTTGCTGGTACTCAACAGCATTATTGTGTGTCAGCAGACACACAAAGATCATTCCACTATACAGGCTACTGTTGCATGCCTAGAGCACTTTAATACCCTGTACTACTGCTGTCCACCACGAGCAACATGTTGATAAAACTGCAACACACACCAAATGCTGGAGGAACTCAGCAGGTCAGGCAACATTTATGGAAATGAATAAACAGTCGATGTTTCGGGCCGAGACCCTTCATCAACGCTGAAAAGGGAGGGAAATGGCGGTAGATAAAAAGGTGGGGGGACTGAAGAGAGGCTAGCTGGAAGGTGATAGGTGAAACCAGGTGGGTGGGAAAGACAAAGGGCTGGAGAGGAAGGGATCTGATAGGAGAGGAGAGTGAAGAGGAGGGATCCCGGGGGAAGTGGTAGGCAGGTAAGAAGAGCTCAGTGGCCAGAGTGGGAAATAGAGGAAGAGGGAAGGAGGAGTGGACTCGAGGGGGAAGTGATCGGCAGGAGAGAAGAGATAAAAGGCCAGAATGGGGAATAGAAGAAGAGGGGAGGAGGAGGGATTTTTGTTACTGGAAGGAGAAATTGATATTCATGCTGTCAGGTTGGAGGCTACCCTCTTCCTTTTCAGTCCTGAAGAAGGATCTCAGCCTGAAACGTTGACTGTTTATTCATTTCCGTAGGTGCAGCCTGACTGGCTGAGTTCCTCCACCATTTTGTGTGGGTTGTTCTGAAGACTTTCTCATTTTATTGCTATAATTCTAGTTCTAACGGTTTAAATGACACAATTTAACAAGAGCATTTGTATACAGGATATTAGGAAATGAAAAAAATCAATATTTGGATGAAAATCGCTCTGGGGGAATCATCATTCGGTAGAGACATGATAAAGCCAGAGAGATTTGACATCTGTTTTGCTGTGCCGTATGTTAACCTTCATTATTGCACAAGGTGCTTTAAAATTCCTCAAGCAGTCAGGAGCTCCACACTCAGAATGCACATATATCAAAGCTAGTTGTGCAGCTATTTCTCCTGATCTCAACACCAGCCAGAATCTCCTTCTCACGTGAATAATCTTCTGCTGAGCATTAGGTCTACAGTAGCGAGCACGACCTGTAACCAAATGGTTACTCCGGGCAGCAGCCCGATGCTGAAAGTGGGATAATAACGTTCCAGTAGTAGTGAGTGATCTTCCTGGGACATCTCAAGCCTTTATTAGCCTGTCAATAACTCCAGCTCAGTCAGATTGGAGCAGCTTTGCCCGGAGAACTTTTCCACCAGTAATTCACTGAATTGCCTCATTAAAGAAGCAACCTTTCCATCCTTGGTCCTTGGATAGTCTGCCATTTTCATGATCTCAGGCATGAGTTGTACCACACACTGTAAACATAATCAATATTTAATATTCCACTGTTAAGTAAGTCGTTACCACTTCTGGAAGTCTGAAGTGATCAGACTTCCGGAAGTGAGGACGTGGAACAGGGGGCTAAGCACACACCCCTGAGGGCGCCAATGTTGATTGTCAACGAGGAGGAGATGTTATCACCATTCCACACAGATTGTTGTCTTCTGGTTAGGAAGTCAAGGATCCAATTTCAGAGGGAGGTACAGAGGCCCGGGTTCTGCAACTTCTCAATCAGGATTGTGGGAATGATGGTATTAAATGCTGAGCAATAGTCAGCGAACAGCATCCTGACATTGGTGTTTGTGTTGTCCAGGTGGTCTAAAACCGTGTGGAGAGCCATTGAGATTGCATCTGCCATTGACCTATTGTGGCGATATGCAAATTGCAATGGGTCCAGGTCCTTGCTGAGGCAGGAGTTCAGTCTAGTCATGACCAACCTCTCAAAGCATTTCATCACTGTCGATGTGAGTGCTATTGGGTGATAGTCATTAAGGCAACTCACATTATTCTTCTTTGGCACTGGTATAATTGTTGCCTTTTTGAAGCAAATGGGAACTTCCGCCCATAGCAGTGAGAAGTTGAAAATGTCCTTGAATACTCCCGCTAGTTGGTCGGCACAGGTTTTCAGAGCCTTACCAGGTACTCCATCAGGACCTTCCACTTTGTGAGGGTTCACTCTCTTTAAAGACAGCCTAACATCGGCCTCTGAGACAGAGATCACATGATCATCAGGTGCAGCAGGGATCTTCACAGCTGTAGTTGTGTTCTCCCTTTCAAAGTGTGCATAGAAGGCACTGAGCTCATCTGGTAGTGAAGCATCGCTGCCATTCATGCTATTGGGTTTCTCTTTGTAGGAAGTAATGTCTTACAGACCCTGCCAGACCAGCCATGCATCCAATGTTGCTTCCAACCTCATTCAAAATTGTCTCTTTGCCCTTGAAATAGCCCTCAGCAAATCATACCTGGTTTTCTGGTACAGGCCTGGGTTGCCAGACTTGAATACCACAGATCTAGCTTTTCAACAAATGACATACCTCCTGGTTCATCCACGGCTTTTGGTTTGGGAATGTACAGTAAGTCTTTGTGGGCACACACTCATCCACACAGGTTTTAATGAAGTCAGTAACAACTGCAGCATACTCATGCTGGTTCGAAGATGAATCCCTGAATACAGTCCAGTCCACTGATTCAAAGCAGTCCTGTAGGTGCTCCTGTCCGTACCTTCTTGGTCCTCACAACTGGTGCTGCAGTCTTCAGTCTCTGCCTATACTCAGGGAGTAGAAGTACAGCCAGGTGATCAGACTTCCCGAAGTGAGGGTGTGGAATAGCATGGTAGGCTTTCTTGATGGCAGTGTAGCAATGGTCCAGTGTGTTGTTTCCTCTGCTATTGCAAATGATCTGTTGGTGGCAATTGCTTAGTGATTTTTCAGGGGTTAAAATCCCCCAAGACGATGGTGAAGGGGTTAGAGTGCGCTGTTTCGTGCATGTTGATCCCATTGCTCAGATCATCTAAAGCCTGCTTGACATTAGCCTGAGATGGAAAGTAACTCCTTGAACCTATTGATATATTTAAGATGATATTATTGACAGAGCAAACATTCTATCACTTTATACTTTATACTTTATACTTTACTGTCGCCAAACAATTGATACTAGAGCGTACAATCATCACAGCGATATTTGATTCTGCTCTTCGTGCTCCCTGGAGTACAAATCGATAGTAAACATTAAAAATTTAAATTATAGATCATAAATAGAAAATAGAAAAATGGGAAGTAAGGTAGTGCAAAAAAACCGAGAGGCAGGTCCGGATATTTGGAGGGTACGGCCCAGATCCGGGTCAGGATCCATTGAGTAGTCTTATCACAGTTGGAAAGAAGCTGTTCCCAAATCTGGCCGTACGAGTCTTCAAGCTCCTGAGCCTTCTCCCGGAGGGAAGAGGGACGAAAAGTGTGTTGGCTGGGTGGGTCGTGTCCTTGATTATCCTGGCAGTACTGCTCTGTCAGCGTGCGATGTAAAGTGAGTCCAAGGATGGAAGATTGGTTTGTGTGATGTGCTGGGCTGTGTTCACGATCTTCTGCAGCTTCTTCCGGTCTCGAACCTGGGGGTGAGACTTCATAGGTTGGGGACAAATTGATCGTTAAATTTACCCTAGATGTAAATGGGTTAATGAGCGGAGCTCAGTACAAATGAGAGGTTCCTTCATATCAAACACTTCCATTTGCACCTACTGGAAAACCAAACCGGAAGAGAGGATGGGATTAAAACATATCGGATTTTGGGAGGAGGGAGGGTTTGAACACAGTGAAGGTGGAAAGGTTGCGTCCTCTAGTGGGAGAATCTGGAATAATGAAAGGGGCTGCCCATTTGAAACAGAGGTGGTGGAAGTAGAAACTGTGAACACATTAATGGCAGAGCCAGGCCCATTCTTGGTAAGCAAGGAGGTGTGAAAGGACAGGAGCCCAGAGACGAGGTTACAGTCAGATCAACTATCATCTTGGCTGATATGAAAATATCAACGCTCTTGAATGGGAAGTTCTACAACAAGTGATGGATAAGGACCAGTCCATCACAGGGAAAGCCCTCCCCACCATTGAGCACGTCTACACAGAGCACTGTTGCAGGAAAGCAGCATCCATCATGAAGGACGCCCACCACCCAGCTCATGTTCTCTTCTCGCTGCTGCCGTCAAGAAGAAGGTACAGGAGCCTCAGGACTCACACCAACAGGTTTAGGAACAGTTATCACTCCTCAGCCATCGGGGTCTTGAACCAAAGGGGATAAGTCTACTCAACTTCATCGCCCCCATCATTGAAGTGTTCCAACAATCAATGGGCTCACTTACTAGGATTCTTCATCTCATGTTCTCCGTACTTTTTGTTTGTTTGTTTATTTATTTATTTATTTATTATTTCTTCCTTTTTGTATTTGCACAGTTTGTTGTCTTCTGCACTTTGGTTGAACACCCAAGTTGGGTGGTCTTTCATTGATTCTGTTGTGGTTATTATTCTATAGATTTATTGCATATGCCCACAAGACAATGGTTGTACATGGTGACATATATGTTCCTCAATAATAAATGTACTTTGAACTTTGAACTTCAATAAATGCAGGGTAGGGTTGAAGTGTTGAGTACCCTACTCCTGTTCCTAATCTATCCCTGTCCTTTCAAATAGCATGTTATTATTAACCTTAATGGAAAACCAAGCTAATCCGTCATCTATTCAATGCCCAGGGTAATAAATGATTGACTCCCCAGCAACATCCATGTGACATGCTGAGTTCCTCAAGCATTTTGTGTGTGTTGACCAAACGACTGGAACCTGCCCAGCAACTTCCCTTTGGATGACCATAAAACACCCATCGATATGTCAACAAGAGTTGCAGCAGTGACATCACATGACGTGTCCTTGGGGGGGGTAAAACGGGTAACCTGGGTTTATTAGAGGCAGAGAGAATACAAAGTTCAAAGTTCAAAGTACAATTATTATTAAAGTATGTATACATTATACCAGTGGTCCCCAACCTCCAGGCCACAGACCGATACCTGGCCGCGAAGCATGCAGGGGTGCAGCGGTAGCCGGAGCGCACCCAGCACATCTTTAAGAAAAAAGTCGAAATAAACAAGCTAATTAATTAGGTGCTGCCCAGAAGCCAGTCTTCCTTAGAGGAACTGAGGTGGAGAGGGTAAATAACTTTAAGGATCAACGTTTCTCTCTCTGAAAAGTGTCAGAGGATCTGTCCTGGGACCAGCACGTCACTGTCATTACAAAGAAAGCACTGCAGTGCCTATACTTTATTAGAAGTTTGTGTAGATTCAACATGTCACCTCGATCCAGACAGCCCTGTCTTTTCAGCCTGTCTGGGCTGGCGTTTAAATTGACCAAACAATGGAACAGCTAAAGACTCCAGCGCCCTGGAAAGAGGAGTGAACATCACGCAGAGCAAGTGAAATCGGCAATCACCTCTGATCTGGGCTGACATTTACGTGCCGGGCGGCACCTAATTAATTAGCTTGTTTATTTCGGCTTTTTTCTTAAGGATGTTCTGTGTGCGTCCCGGCTACCACTGCACCCCTTTATGCTTCACGGCCTGGAGGTTGGGGACCACTGCATTATACAATCTCCACAAAACAAAGAAATCCAAATGAACCCTCACACATTATTCTAATACAGGGAAATGACCAACTCAATGAAGCAGATGGATTCTTTATGTCTGGGATTATTCTAAAGTTTTATGACTTCATCTGTTTCACAGTGAATCACCCGGAAACAGCCTCTATCCATGTATACACATTCCCTTAAATGTGAGTAATGTCTGTTTAAAGTGGCTGGAGATAACAAAATTCAAGAAATCCATTGAGATGCAGGATTTTATTTTTTGTAATATCCGATTGCCTATCCAGCATAAAATTTCGAGGTCGGTCAGGCGCAGTTCAGGTTCCTTAGCTAACACCACTTGCAAATTGCCACAACACCCCGGGTTCAATTCCCACCGCTGTCTGTAAGGAGTTTGTATGTTCTCCCTTTGACTGTGTAGGTTTACTCTGGGTGCTCTGGTTTCCTCCCACAATCCAAAGAGGGTAGGCTAATTCATCATTGTATATTGTCCCATGATTAGGCTAGGATTAAATCAGGGGGTTGCTGGACGACGTGGCTCAAAGTGTCACGCTCTATCTTAATAAATAAATAAATACTTGATGAGTGCAATATTTTCAGGTTCCTCCTAGAGGAGAACAGATTTTATGGAGCTACTAGACCAGAATTGTTGCTAATAGTAAACTGTCTGTGCTTTCCGTTGTAAGTTCTTGTTTTCTGTAGATCCACGGAGGTTAACTTGACCTGAATCTCTGTGCTGAGGCCTCACACAGAGGCTTAACGCTGACTGTAGGAGGGGAGGGAGGGAAGTGGTCGGAGGTGAGAGGCCGAGCAAGTTCCATCCCAAAAGCAGAACTAGCGGCCCGGGTTGAATTTCCGTCACTGTCTGTAAGGAGTTCGTACGTTCTCACCGTGACCACGTGAGTTTCCTCCAGGTGCTCTGGTTTCCTCCCACAGTCCAAAGACCTACCGATTGATAGGTTAATTCGTCATTGTAAATTGTCCTGTGATTAGGCTAGCGTTAAATCAGGGGTTGCTGGGCAATGTGGCTCAAAGGGAAGGAAGAGCCTACTCTGCAATAAATTAAAAAATTTATCTCAGCTTGATTGAATGTGTTTTGAGAGGTTTGCATGTCACCTTAAAACAGAAAATTTGCAGGTTTCCAAATGCTTCTCACTAATATGTATGATGAATTATTAGATGGCTTAATTTAAAATTTTAATTTTCATATATTAGGAAGACGTATGCAGTATGAATTGGACTTGCTTTTCATGACCGAGTTGCTTCCTGATGATGCTTCCTGACTTTTACTGTCCAGTGAATGCTAATGAGTGTAAATTGACATTGGTCAAGTGGAAGCCCAAAGGCAGGCAATTCCAAGTGTAACTTCACATTCATGTGCCTATTAGTAATTCCACTTCCACAAGACCAGTTCAGAGCAAATGTAAAGCCAAAAAAAAAGGATATCTGAACAATATAATATGGGTCAACACGATCCTTAAGCAAGTGGGAACCTTGGCAAGTACAATGGCTGAAGATAACGAATAAAATTAAAGTGGATCAAATATCCAGTGACAAGTTATGGAGAAATAACATTATTAGAGATAATCCTAAGGAGAAAATATGCGCCATTTTTATCAGTGCTGTTCCCAGGACTGAGGTCCTGTCTACCCCTGTGAGTTGTGGAACACCATCCATTAATACATTATTATATAATACATTATTCCAATAAAGAAAAATGACCAACTCAATGAAGCAGATGGATTCTTTACGTCTGGGATTATGAGTTCATTTATTTTCCAGTGAATCGCTGGAAATGGCCTCTGTCTCAATTTTGTATGTACACACTCCTTGAAATGTGTGTAAACTGCCCCTTTCACACTACGTGCTTCCGTTTCTGAAAAACTCCCTGGTGTGCACATGACACGCCAGGAGGCAGCGGTCGAGCCCCAACGGGTTCTGCTCTGTGAACGATTTACTCTGCTCTCCCCAGCGCTGAGGCTGAGAGGCTGCTCTGGCTTTGTGTCTGCCAAATTCGTGGGAATTCACCTCGCTATATGATGAACTGAGACCAAGGCTTTGGGCCTACTCCAGCTACTCTGGGACTTGGGTCTATGGACTCAATCTGGATCGGAATTAAGTTGCTTGCTTTTATTGTTTGCATGATTTGTTTTTTCCCCTCTTTCTCTGTCCATTGGGTGTTGGTCTTTTATTTTTAATTGGGTTCTTTCAGGTTTCTTGCTTTGCGACTGCCTATAAGCAGACAAATCTCAAGGTTGTGTGTATGTATATATATATATATATATATACTGTGGTAATAAATATACTTCGAATCCTTTGAATGTATAATTTTAAGAACCAATATGACTTTTTAAACATTATACCAGGCACTGGCATTAGTTGAGAATGACTATGACTATATTTTCAATAAGGAATGTAATGCTCTTGGCTTTGCTAGACCTCACTACCCATTACAATCCATCCTCCACAAATTCAAATTGAGGTGGCGGGGTCCTGACCCCAGAGTGTATTGACACAACAGAACCCGATGTTTGGACAACGATTTAGGGGCTGGGCCAGGTTGAAAAGGTCAAGGTGTCGAAGCCCAAGACGGGGGGGGGGGGGGCGCGGGCTGGTTCAGCTCGTCGCCCTGTAGCACTTACTTGGCTCTGCACTGAACTGAGAGTCCATGGACAAACTCTTTGTGGACTTCAGTTCAGGATGCTATTTGTTTGCATGTATTGTTTTTTTCCCTTGCACACTGGGTGCCTGACTGTCTTTTTAATGTTTTTTTTTTGGTTTCTTTGTTTTGTGGCTGCCTTTTAGGAGATGAATCTCAAGGTTGTACAATGTAAACATACTTTGATAATAAATGTACTTTGAACTTTGAACTTTGTATTCCCCCCTGCACCCACTTCAAGTAAACCCTGGTTACCCATTTTACACCCCAAGGACATGTCGTATGATGTCACTGTCTCAACTCTCACTGACACATAGATGGGTGTTTTATGTTTGTTCAAAGGGAAATTACCAAACAGGTTCCACTCGATGGGTCAACACACACAAAATACTGGAGGAACTCAGCATGTCAGGCAGCATCTATGGAGATGAGTAAAGAGCTGGCATTTCGGGCTGGGACCCCTCTTCATTACCAGTCCTGATGAAGGGTCTCGACCTGAAATGTTGACTCTTTATCCCTCTCTGTAGATGCTGCCTGACCTGCTGAGTTCCTCCAGCATTTTGTGGGTGTTGCTCTGGATTTCCAGCATTGTCAGATTCTCTCGTGTTTCCATTCGATGTTTTCCAGGTCTAGGAACCACTCCAGGATCAGTCTTCTTTAGCTAATGTACTTTATTCCACTCTGTCAGGCACCTTTGAGTACTTCAACTCCTTCTGCGCTGCAGTGAGGCTTGTGTGCTATTGACATGCCAATGGCAAGTCCTTGATTAAATGGGACTGGACACCCTGCTATAGGAAGGAAGTTGAGGCTTTGGAGAGGGTGCAGAAGAGGTTTATCAGGATACTGCCTGGTTTAGAGGGCGTGTGCTATCATGAGAGGCTGGACAAACTTGGGTTATTTTCTCCGGTGCGCCAGAAGCTGAGGGGAGATGTTTATAGGATTATGAGAGGCAGGAATAGAATAGACAGGGAGTGTCTTTTTCTCAGGATAGAAATGCCTAATACCAGAGGGCATGCATTGAAGGTGAGAGGGGGATAGGTTCAAAGGGGGATGTGAGAGGTAAGTTTTTATTCAGAGTGGTGGATGCCTGGAATGGTGGTAGAGACAAATAGATTAGAGGCTTTTAAGAGACATTTGGATTGGCACATGAATACTGTATAAGGAAGATGGAGGGATATGAACATTGTGTAGTCAAGTCAGGTCACTTTTTATTGTCATTTCGACCATAACTGCTGGTACAGTACACAGTAAAAATGAGACAACGTTTTTCAGGACCATGGTGCTACATGAAACAATACAAAAACTACACTGAACTATGTAAAACAACACAAAAACTACACCAGACTACAGACCTACCCAGGACTGCATAAAGTGCACAAAGCAGTGCAGGCATTACAATAAATAATAAACAAGACAATAGGCACAGTAGAGGGCAGTAGGTTGGTGTCAGTCCAGGCTCTGGGTATTGAGGAGTCTGACGACTTGGGGGAAGAAACTGTTACAAAGTCTGGTCGTGAGAGCCTGAATACTTCGGTGCCTTTTTCCAGATGGCAGGAGGGAGAAGAGTTTGTATGAGGGGTGCATGGGGTCCTTCATAATACTGTTTGCTTTACGGATGCAGCGTGTGGTGTAAATATCTGTAAGGGCAGGAAGAGGGACCCCGATGATCTTCTCAGCTGACCTTACTATCCGCTGCAGGATCTTGCTATCCGAGATGGTGCAATTTCTGAACCAGGCAGTGATGCAGCTGGAGGGATTAGTTTTTGGGGTTTTTTTGGACTTAAGCTGGTTCAGCACAACATTGTGAGCCAAAGGGCCCATTCCCGTGCTGGACTGCTCTATGTTAAACGGGGACTGGGCAGCATTGTCGGCGGGCACAGACTAACCCAGGCTTATGAGTTCAAATCCCACCAGGGCAACTCGGGAATTCAGTTCCAGTTAATTTACTAAACCCTGCAGTAAGGGCACCAGTAAGAGTGGTCACACCAACACTTCCTTGCCTCGTTCAGTTTTCTAAGGAGGGACTCTTGAAGAGGTGAGTAAGAGGAAGACTATTCCAAAGGGAAGAAGTGCTGAGGCATATTGAACAGGGAAAAATTAGGGATTTTGAGATTATGAGCTAGTGAGCACAGCTGTAGAACAGGGGTTCAGAAGGTGGGGTCCTTGGACCCCTTGCTTAATGATATTGGTCCGTGGCTTAAAAGAAAGGTTGGGAACCCCTGCTCTAGAATGGCCTACCAAAGGTGAACACAGAGAGCATGAATGAATTGCTTCCTCCTGCATGGTAAGTTTTTCAATACTCAAGAGATATGCTGGCGACTAAACAGTAATTCCTGTCCTGAATTCCCTGAGGATGATGGATCCTTTCTTAAAGAATTCACTGCAATTTTGTGTAACTGAAGGGACTTCCCGGGCCATTCAAGGGAGTATTCAGGGTTCACCGCACCTCTATGAGTCATGGGCCACATACTGTCCTGACTAGGTAAGGATAACAGAGTTCCTTCTCTCTAAGGGAATTGGTGGAGCAGAAATGCTTTTTTTTAATGTTTCATTGTCGGGGTGAGCGCTAGCAACGACTGAGCTCTGCCGAGCAACACCGCGAGACGAATCATTCTCAACACAAGGGCTCCGTGAAAAACGCTAAACAGGAGTCCACATTAAATAATCATAGAAAGCAGAAAACCCGTGCCGCTCACAATTAACTTGACAAGATTTAACAGAAAGCACAAGGGCTTAATGACTCTTGTTGAGGCACCAATTAGCAAATCCACATGCTCGAGAAAGCTGGAAGTCCAGTGCTCTACGGCAGGCTGCCGAGGCCCACAGGGCGCATGACGTTTCAGCACTGCCACTGGGTATTTACTTTATTTTATTATATTAATTGAATCGGAGCCCCCAGTCGCCATCATTGGAATTATGCTCATAAACCTGATTCAATCTGGTCCCAAGTGTAATCGAGGCCTAGTTCTGTAACCCGATGCTGCATTAGCAGTTCTAACAAGTGAATAGCTTTACTTACAGGCTGAGCAACAGCTGGCTGGTATTTCATCCCAACGTCACAAGAGGATTGGATAAAGGCAGCTTTCTCCTTTCACCAAGCTCTGAAATCACCTTTACAAATAACTCCAAAGTTATTCTTTTTTAAAGAAACTCAATTCCTTGATTTGGATTATTAACATAACTTTTGGACCTCTTATAAACCAATCTAATTAACAAACCCTTTGTTTCCTCTGAGACTTGTGGAAACATTATCCCTGTGAGCAATAGATTGCTCTGCCTATTCCCGACAGAAGCTTTTAATCATTATGTCCCTTTGAGTGTTAGTGATCCTTTATCTTTTAATGTAATTGGTTGCAATCTGCTATTTCCTCACCAATGTAGCTGTTCTAATGAAGTGCTCTGTGGTTAAACTACTGACTCTATGGGGGAATTTGACCAAAATAAATGAAGTGACCATAATTTTGGGATTCTTTATAGAGTGGATGAAACATGTGTGCCAATAGAGCTTAACAGTTTGTGTGGGGAGAGAGAGCAGGAAACGGTACTGAAGCTAAAGCTTGATCAACTATGATTTTATCCCGTGGCTGAATCGGTCCAAGCAGCCACTTAGCTTAATCCTGCTCCCGTTTCTTATGTGCTTATAGTTTATCAAGAAACATTAAAATACTGCAATTATTAGATTAAAAAGGAAACGACAGATTTGCATTCTGTTATCATCATCATCATCATGGGCCATGCCCAATGACGTAGGCGATCATGGCCTTTCACCATGTTTGTTCCTGGAAAATTTTTCTTTCCCCAGTGTTTTGCCATTGCCTTCTTCCGGGCAGCGCCTTTACAAGACAGGTGACCCCAGCCATTATCAATACCCTTCAGCCTGGCGTCAGTGGTCGCATAACCAAGACTAGCAATACGCACCGGCTGTTCGTATGACCATCCACCACATTCTCCCATGGCTTCATGTGACCCTGATCGGGTGGGGGGTGGGGGTGCTAAGCAGGTGCTACACCTTGCCTAAGGGTGACCTGCAGGCCAGCGGGGCGAAGGGACACCTCCTTTGGTAGAGATTTATCTCCAGTCCGCCACCTGCATTCTATACAGATCCTTTACTGACTTTCGGCCAATTTCTGTAGTGTAGTTAGTGTGGAGAACAAAGCTGTGATTCAAATTGAATCTGGGCCAGCACTTTAATAGCCCAGGCACCGAGCGGTGCCTTGCTCCAGGACCCAGATCCCGGTGTGGCAACACACCCGAATTGCACAGCCCGAAGCCGTTCTCTATCTCACCAAATCGGCTCGGCACTTGGAGTGATCCAACCTCACACTCGGCTGAGGTGAACGGGCACCGAAACTCCACTCCGAATCGTTCACTCCAACAGCGACAGCGATACCAGCTCCGTCTGCGACCGTGTCTTGAGCACGTTCCAAAAAGTAGCCGCTGCCGATGTACTGTAACTATTCTGGTATGAGTGTTGATTTGGCCCAGAATAGCTCCTTGCTAATCTTTACATTCTGTACATCGGCCTGCCGTTCTCTTGGCTGATTCCTGAGATCATCACCTGGTGATAAATGCGTCTCAGTCAGGTCATCAGTTCCCACATAGTACGATGAGGACAATGTTGCAGCAATTCCGTCGCAATTCTTGCTGCCTTACACAAAGTCTTAACACAGGCAAATAGTCTCTGGGGATTTAACCCACTGGAAGTTAAAACAGTTTTGGTCTCCAAATTTGAGGAAGGACATTCTAGCTATTGAGGGAGTGCAGCGCAGGTTCACGAGGTTAATTCCCTGGATGGCGGGACTGTCATATGTGGAAAGATTGGAGCGACTGGGGTTGTCTACACTGAAATTTAGGAGGGTGAGAGGAGATCTGATTGAAACATATAACATTATTAAGGGATTGGACATCCTTGAGGCAGGAAGCATGTTCCCATTGATGGGTGAGTCCAGAACCAGAGGCCACAGTTTAAGAATAAGGGGTAGGCCATTTAGAACGGAGTTGAGGAAAAATTTTTTCACCCAGAGAGTGGTGGATATATGGAATGCTCTGCCCCAGAAGGCTGTGGAGGCCAAGTCTCTGGATGCTTTCAAGAAAGAGATGGATAGAGTTCTTAAAGATAGCGGAATCAAAGGTTATGGGGATAAGGCAGGAACTGGATACTGATTGTGGATGATCAGCCATGATCACAGTGAATGGTGGTGCTGGCTTGAGGGGTGAATGGCCTACTCCTGCACCTATTGTCTATTGTCTATTGTCAAATAAATGTGAAGGTCAGCAACAAAATGCCAAATACATTATAAAAACTTCAGTACCATTTTCCCCTCTACACTTAGAGCACTATGACAGTGATGTAGTAGTATCTGAGCCCGGACTTTGGGACAACAAGTCCGGCCAGCTCCTTGCGTACTCTGCATTCCTGCTGGGTTGAGCTTCGATCTAGCAACTCGGCCTCGTAAAACAGACAAACGCTGAAGAAATGGGAAAGTTGCCGCCTGATGTGCCAAACAAGGTGTGGGTAGGAACGAGAGCACTCTGTTGACAATGTGCGTTGCTGGGAATGCCACCGTCAAAGATCGGTGCTCGTGCTTCTTTTTCCGTCCTTCACATTGTTCAGACCAGAATTTGGAGCACAGCGACTGGTTACAATGCAGAACTGAGACTCGGGGAGAGTGACAAAATAAATAAAGCCTTGACTGCAATCACCTCTAGGTTAGTTGTCCAGCTCAGTAGAGACGCAGCCTCACTGTTCCAGGAACTCAGGTTCAACTTGATCTCTGATGTTGTCTGTGTGGAGTTTGTAGATTCTTCCTGTAATTCCATGGCATTTCCCAAGGTGCTCCAGTTTCCATCCCAAAGACAGGCTGATGCTTGGTTAATCGGCTCCAATTAACTGCCCTTTGGGTGTTGTGTGTGTGTGTATGAGTTATTGAATCTGGTGTCGGTGGGGGGGGGTGGTGGTAGTGGTTAATGAGAATGTGGGTTGAAGAAATGAAGGTTAGTGTAAATGGCTGTTTGATAGATGCAAAAACTCCGAGGGCCTGTTTATCTGCTGAAAAGTCTAAGACGCAAGGATACCTGGTCTTTCCTGGAAAGCCCACACGCCAGTTTTTTCTAATGACGGATCTGAAGCGGTTAATAATCCTTGTTGCTATGATCTGGAGTCTGCCTAGAACAATAGTCTCTCCTTCACACTTGACGGCAGGTCGCTCAGTTTGTCACCAAGTGTTTACTGAACTAGAACGTTGCTTCCACTATACATCAGATTTGACATCTGGACCATCCAATTTATTTTTCTGAGGCTAAAATAGTACTTTAGCACATGTGGTTTGGCAAATACTAATGATAAAATAAAAGCATAAATATATGTATGTTGAGAAAAAAATACAGGTGATCCAATTGTTATTGATAATAATCATAAACAGAGCGGACTTTTTGATTGACAAAAGTCCTCTCAAAGCTGATTCATATCACCATTAGTGCCAGCACAGCAAAGAGGAAGGGAATACAGTCATTCCTAGAAAGGAACTAGGTTTCAAATGGTAGGCCAAATGGGCAATGGTTAAATGCCAACCAACGTTCTCTCTAATTTTAGTTACAGCTGTACAGACCAACCATTACTCTGCGCAGGAAATTTTTACATGACTTTAATTTTTTTTTGTAATTAGCATACTACGAATATTTAGAATGAAAATTGAAAAATCACATACTTTTGATTTTATTTATTAACTGGAGAGTCTAATGGAAGACATACAACAAAGAAAATCTTTTACACTTTGTAAACTTTTTCTCATCTATCTTTATTCCAGCTGCGTGGAAACAAAAGTTATGTGCGACACCTCACCTGCGAATCTGTTGGGTTCATCTACTTTATCTGATGCTCCCGGTGTGGCCTCATGTATATCAGTGAGACCTGACGTAGATTGGGAGGCCACTTCATCGAGCAGAGAAAAGAGAGATGTCCCAGTGGCCACCCATTTTAATTCCACGTCCCATTCCCATTCTGACATGTCAGTCCACGGCCTCCTCTACTGTTGCGATGAGGCCACACTCAGGTTGGAGGAGCAACACCTTATATTCCTCCTGGGTAGCCTCCAACCTGATGGCATGAACATCGAATTCTCAAACTTCCAGTAATGACCCCCTCACCATTCCCCATTCCCTTTTCCTTCTCTCACCTTACCTCCTTGCCCTCCTATCACCTCCTATCACCTCTCTCCGGTACTCCTCCCCCTTCCTTTCTTTCTCCCACGGCCTTCTGTCCTCTCCTATCAGATTCCCCCTTCTCCAGCCCGTCACCTCTTTCACCAATCAACTTCCCTGTTCTTTACTTCGGCCCTCCCCACTCCGGGTTTCACCAATCACCTTGCATTTCTTCCTCCCCTCCCCCATTTTCTTACTCTGACTCCTTTTTTTTTCTCCAGTCCTGCCGAAGGATCTTAGCCCGAAACGTCGACTGTACTCTTTTCCATAGGTGCTGCCTAGCCTGCTGAGTTCCTCCAGTATTTTGTGTGTGTTGCTTGCATCTGCAGATTTTCTCCTGTTTCTTTTTCCATTCTCAATTCAGCCCAAAACTACTTACAAGAACAAGCAGACTGCAAACCTCGAGCCATTTTCCTCCCAAGAACAGAATGCTGATACATTTCTTAATGCAAGGAAATCTGAGAATTGTGCACAATATGAATGCTTATGTTTCAGAGTGGTGTCTTAGCAATGTTAACATTAGAGAAAGTGACGCGATTTGTGCTTTTCTTTTTGGCGAATGCGGAAAACTGACAGCTGTCAATCATTCGCTCATCACATACCCTTTTCTACTGAAGCCATTGCAACTGAAAATCTGTCACAATGTGTACAATCAGCTAGCTCATTCTCTTCAGCTCTCAGCCCCTATTGAAATGGAAAGAAAATAACCCCGGTGTTTGTTGGTGTGAATGTTGGAACTGGAATTAGAATTATGGAATTAGAATTAGTTCATTATTTTCACAGTGAAAAGCTTGTCTCGCATGCTTTTCGGGTAAATCAAATCATTACGTGGTGCATTGAGGTAGAACTTGATAAAACAATAATAATACAGAATAAAGTGTAACAACTATAGAGAAAGTGCAGTGCAGGGTTATCAACCCTGTACAAGGTTCCTAACAAAGTAGATTGTGAGGTCAAGATTCCATCTTATTGTACCAGGGATCCATTCAATAGTGTTAGAACAGCCTGTCCCTGAACCTGATGGCATGTGCTTTCAGTCTTTCGTGTCTTCTGCTCAATGGAAGAGAAGAAAAGAGAGAACATTTGGAGCAAGTTGGGTCTTTATGCTGGCTGTTTTATTGAAGCAGTGAGTAATATAAGTAGAGTCCATGGGGGGAAGCTGCTTTTGTTACCAACTGAGCTGTGTCCACAACTCTCTACAGTTTCTTGTGGTCACAGACAGAGAATTTGCCTCAATAAGTTTTTATGCATCTACTTAGAATGCTTAGAATAAGGGTGGACGGGGGAAATGCCAAAGTTCTTTAGCCTCTTGAAGAACAAGCTTTCTTGGTCATGGTTGTGATTGTATATCAAAGACTGCTACTTTATTTGGGCCAACCCGTTGGCCAGACGGTGAGTCTGTAAACCTGGCGAGAGCAAAGGATGTTCCGAATGGCGAGGGCGGTAAGGGTGTAGATCAGGTGGCAGAGAAGGATTGCCAGGGGCAGAGACGGGCACGGGTGCAGACACACCCACCCTTGAGACACCAGGCAAACTCATTTGATTCCAAACAATTGGTATATTGATCGTTACAGAACATCACTCTGGTGCTTCCTGCTCCCTCCCCTCTCCTTTCCCCTTTTCCCAACCCTGATTCTCTTCTCCCTGCCCCCTTCCTACACTCAATCCTCAATAGAGAGCCATATCAGAATCAAGTTTATCATCACTCACATATATCATGAAATGTGATTTTTTTTGTGACAGCAGTACAGTGCAATGCATAAAATTACTAGCATACTGTGCAAAAGTCTTAAACACCCTAGCTATTTACGTGTGTCCAAGACTTTTACACTCTATTGTATAAAATGAATCTTTACACATTATATCATGTTCAGCTGCAGAGTTACTGTTCAAATGAATGAAAGACATGGATGGCTGAGGGAAATTCAATTATTTAAAACTTTTCACCTGAGTTCATTTTAAAGCTGGAATTCATTTCTAGGACATGAACATTTTGTGATTTTAGATGTAAAATACAAATTGGTTTAACAATGCTTTCCTTGCTTTAACACATCCTGAGTGTTAATATGTATTTTGAGAATGCTGAAGGTATCCACAAGCAGAGAACCTCACTGTCTGTCAAAACCATTATGCGAGTGTGACAGGGAGTCTCGGAAGCCTCCCCCATGCATTGCCATGCCACTGCGCTCAAATTAAGAGTGTAGTTGAGGAGCAGATACACGCCAATGTCTGACTTTCCTAGATTTTCAAATTTGGCTTGGACATACTTAAGAGGAAATCTTTTACCCTAATTATTTACCTGCTAGCGGTATATTTTTTCGAAGCAAAGTGAACGAGGAGCTGATGTGAGAGAATTCTCAGACTCACTTAAGCGTCTAAATTGGGTTGGAGCAATTCAGCTCACCCAGGCTGCTTCTGTGAGAATAACTGTCTTGAAGACCTTCGTGAAAAATTGCCATAACAAAACTAATAATGCCATTTCAGAAGAAAGTTTTTTTAAAATGTGAAACATTACCTAAACTTAATTCCTCCAGAGAAATGAAGAATTCAGAGGCTTTCAAACAATGACATGAAACAACAAATCGATAAGTAACTTACTGGTAGTGTTTATCCTCTGCTGCCCACAGGAATCCTCCCGTGGGTTATTTGGAATGGTTTGTGCTGATATTTATAAGGCTTTTGCATATCATTTTACCTAAAGCATGTTGACTACATTTTCATAGAGAAAGAGAAATGGTTGGGATATCGCTGTCGTAACAGATAACATTCTGCGTTGCTGCTATGAGTAATGCAGATGGTTTTGCAATGATATACAGTCCTGTAGAAAAGTCTTGGACACATATAGGTAGCTGGGGTGCCTATCACTTTTGCACAGTACTGTATTTGTCAATGTGGAGCGGACAGCGAGTTTGTAAATCTGGCGGGAGCAAAGGACGTTGGGAATGCTGAGGGAGGAGTGCCTCAGGAGGGGTGTGGGGCAGGTGGCAGAGAAAGAGTGCCAGGGGTGGATGGTGGTGTGGGGTACGGACACACCCAGCCCTGAGACACCAGGCAAGGTCACTGGATTCCAAACAATTGGTTTATTGATCACTACAGAATGTCTCTCTGGTGCTTTCCGCTCCCTCCCCTTTTCCCGACCCTGATTCCCCTCTCCTGTCCCCTTCCCCTTCTCAGTCCACAATATAGGCCCATATCAGAACCAGGTTTATCATCACTCACATATATCATGAATTTTTTTTGCTTTTTTGCAGCAACAGTGCAGTGCAATACATGAGATTACTACGGTACCATGCAAAAGTCTTAGGCACCCTAGCTGTATATATGTGCCTAAGACTTTTGCACAGTACCATATTTATTAAGAAACTAATATGGTAAAATCCTTGGAGAAGTTAGATGTAAAAATCTGATGGCTAAAAGTATTATACTTTCTTTCCTCTGCTTAATGACATTGGATTCAGCATCTTAATTAAGATCTATCTCAAAGCATTGAACTCTTCCCTCAGCTCAGCAAGTCACAGTGAAGTGGAACGTCAAACTTGACTGAGAAGTTGTGCAAAATTGCACTGCCCAGGGAACTGGTGCCAGTTTTTTCTGGCTGATGGTTTTCTTATGCACACAATACGCAAAGGTTAACCGTGCATAGAATCAGGAGCTGGAAGGGAATTCCCCCAGCAGTACTGGAAGGCAACAGATCTCAACGAGGAACTTCTGTTTCACAACGGGGGTTTGCATTGGAGGGGGTCTTCCTGGGAGCAATAGGAGAAATCCAAGAGTCCAGGAGTCATCAGTCTGTTCCCCCACGGGGCAACTGAGCATTGTGTTTTCAGAATTAGACATTGTTAGAATCAGTTACACTTTTTATCAGGTATTAGTTGAATTAATGCAAAACTAAAATCATAGTTTTTGCTAACAAATTCATGCATTTATGTCATGGTTCGGCCCCACTTACTGGCAGACGGCGGTACAAAGGTTACATGATGGTTTGACGCATTTTCATTTTTTAATTGGCTAAGTGTTAGCACATTGTACAGGTGTTATAATTGGGTAGCCTTTTGATTGGATTCTGTTATCTACGGTATGAAGGTGATAGATTTTCCAAAAGCAACACACACACAAGCTACATTTTTTCAAAAGTGCCATATTGAATCTCTTTAATTTCTGCTTTGTATCACCGTTACTCTGTCTGCCGAGTATCTGTTCCTTTGTTTAAACATTAAAATAAACTATCATGAAGAATCAAAGTCTTTCACTTTTTCATGAACTCCTGAAAGAACCCAGAGATGGAAAATTGCTGAGACCTGACAGCACCCGGAAGAAGAAGCGAGGGAGCCTTTGAGCATGCACTGTAAAGAATGAATATCAAGACATTTGGTCCATTGGAGCAGCACACAAAAAGTTGGAGGAACTCAGCCGTTCAGGCAGCATCTATGGAGGGGAATGATGAGGGTTGATGAGGGACCTCACCCTGAAACGTCATTGGTTTATTCCACTCCATTGATGCTGCCTGACCTGCTGAGTTCCTCCAGCATAGTGGGTGTTGCTCAGGATCTCCAGCCTGTGCAGAATCTCTTGTGTTTATGGTCCATTGGAGGAGAGTCAATGGAGGCCTTCACTGGAGGACTCCACACTTGCAGCTCTGGTAAAGATAATTCTTTGAATACGCGCTCCAACAGGCCTTCACCCTCCGGTAAAGACCTGACCTTCTGTTTGGGCTCCATTCTCTTTCTCCATTGTGGATGCTCTTATGATCCGTGCTGACTGGTTTCATGGCTACACTCTCCACGACAATGAGTGAAGCATTGGACACCCGGAAATCAGAGATTGCCCCTTGATTTTCCTCTTCCTATCAGTGATTTAGCAGATAAAGTTACATTTCATCTGCTTAGTTATCTATTATCTGCAAATGTGTTTGTGTTTATAAGGCAGTAGCTCGACTGGTGTCAGTACTGATCCCTAAGGCAAGGCTTCCCAACTTTCTTTCTATGCCATGGAGCCTTACATTAACCAAGGACCACTCACCTTGAAGTCTGGTGCAGATGCCTCTACACCACCGGCCAGCTTATTCCCCTTCGTCGTCATTGTTAATTTCACCATTAATCCTTCATCATCTCATTTTCCCTTGTTGAGTAACCCCCTTCCTCTCACACAGTCCCATTCACCTTGTCTAAACATTTCATTTTATTTTAAAATCTAGCTTCTGCTGCAGCATCTATCGCCTCCGCAGTGATTTCTTTCCTTTACAGCTTGTCTGGGTCACTAACTGCGACCATATCAAGATGTGTTTGCCTCTAGTGAATTGTCTTCCACTCTAGGTCAACCATTATGTTTATTATCACGGACTCCAAAACCACCTGGGCATTAACTACTTCTGGTTGATCGAATTCACCCATTAAATAAATATTCTGTGTTCACATATCCTTCTTATCACGTCATAAAGCAAAAATTTATCATTTAACACTAACCAGATACTCATTACATTAGATTTATTCCCTTCTCATCAAGGAATTCATTTCATAGCTTTCAATCTCCTCATATTCAACTTGTCTGATGTCTCAGGTTTCCTTAACGTATGGGGTCATACTCCCGCCTTTCCTGTCTGCACTGTTTCTTTTCTAAACACTCTGCACCCTTAGATTCTATTCATTAACACTGTCTGAGATGTGGCACATTTCATTTATTTCAGCTATACCGTAATTCTTCACTGCCAAGTCACTTTAGAACCTTATTCCTAATGTTTCTCACATTCGCAACCATGCCTTTCACTATAACGTTGTTCCCTTTCTTGGCCTCTAGTCTCTGCTTGTTCACTGTATCTAGTTTCCGAGTAAAATTACATTTAATGGACTGAGGACGTGGATCAGAGGGAGAACGTTTTTTACATCAACAATTGTGGGGACGTGGAATGCACTACTGGATTTTGGCTGAAGCATAGACTATGTGAGCATATTGGGTAAGTTTGGTGACTGAAGGAGATGGTTCTGAGGACGGTAAAAAGGAGGAAGCACCACAGATTAGAACTTTGGTCCATTTGGAATGCAGACTTCAATATTGCAAGGCTGGGCTGCTGTGGGATTGGGCGGTGATTATTTATTTGTTTTTCATTCACTCCCTAGGACGTGGACGTTGCCGGGAAGGTCAGCACTTAAGGTCTGTCTTTAATTGGCAAGTAACTAGGTGGTCATTTCGGAGGCCATCAAGATGCAATCACATTGCTGGCTTCTAGTTACACCCAGGACAGACAGGGTAAAGATCTCTTGATCTGCAAGGATTTAGTAAAGCAGCCATTTGGATTTTAAGACCATAAAACACAGAAGCAGAACTGGGCCTGTTAGCCCACTGAGTCTGCTCTGCCATCCAATCCTGGCTGATATATATTTCCTTCTTAACTCCATTCTCCTGCTTTCTACCCATATCCTTTGCTGCCCTTACTAACAAAGCTCCCATCATCCTCTGTTACAAATTACCCAATGACTTGGCCACCACAACTCTCTGTGGCAATGAATTCCACAGATACACCATCTCTGGCTAGTGAAATTCATCACTTCTCTTCTTCTCTGAGGCCTAGGCTCTCCCACTATTGGAAACATTCCCTGCATGCCCACTCTATCTAGGCCTTTCAATATTCGATAGGTTTCAATGAGATCCCCTTGTTCTTCTAAACTCCAGAGAGTACAGGCCCAGAGCCATCAAACATTCCTCAAATGTTAGCCCTTTCTTTCCTGGGATTTACACATAAACCTCCCATGAACCTTCTTTGATGCTAGCACATCCTTTCTTAGATATGGGGCCCATAACTGAATGCTTTCCCTGGCTTTCTTGTCTATGTCTGCCTTTTGGTTTCTTCCTGTTTTGCAAAGAGCGTCTTCCCATCTTCATGTACCTTTGTATTGTCCCTACCCCATCCAAAATACCTGTTTAAGTGATTCTCAATAAACACCTTATTGGTCATCCAGAATCGCTTTGTTCCCTTGTCGTTCAGGTGTCATCAAATTTTCTTTCCAGTTTGTTCCCATATAAAATACCCTGTTACTTTATGAAAGTATCTATGTTCACACACCAATTTCCAACATTATTTTAACACCCTTCGTTTGACCTTGTAACAGAAATATAGAGTACTGTGCAAAAGTCTTAGGCACCCTTGATTTTTCATGTGGTTTCAGGTGGCATTGGCCTCCACAGAACTCTGATCTCAACACTTAGGCTGTCTGGGATTACCAGGAGCAACAGAAGCAAACAGGGCAGCCACAGACTGCAGAAGACTGTGGCAAGTTCTCCAAGGTATTTGGAACAATCTACCAGCAGATTCTTTTTAATATAAACACTACACAATAGTGAAAGAGAACTGAAGCAGGGTCAAAGGCAAAGGGTGGTCACGCCAAGTATTGATTTAACTTAGTTTTTTTACTGTTTGCTGCTATTCATAGTAACTTGTTTGATATTTAGAAGCTTTTCATTTCATTATTTTTGAAAGCATGATAGCTTTATAGATTTTTTTTACATGTGCCTAAGATGTTTGCACGATACTGTACCAGGTATCACTCACTATCGTTTTACCTAATGGCAGTCCAAGAATTACAATGTAATGCGAAGTTGGAAAATGGGGATGAAGGAAAAAAAGCTTATGTTAATATTTTTAGATGTGACTATGTGCAAAATGAATGCCAGCACACAACAAATAGCCTGATCTATGGAGTTTTTAACAATGCCTGTGTCCCCTCCTAGGATTTCATCCCTGTATCGATACTCTGTCCTTCTCAATCACCTCTGCTGGGCAGGCCACCAAACCTGACACCAGACTGTTTCTTCTGCATTTTCTCAGCGGAGTTGAGATATCTGTATCCCTTCAGCCCAGTGACCCGCTTCGACCCTACTGCAACCATTCGACAACATACAAAGCTGAGAGCTGTGACTTGGAACCAGCCATGCGTGCACGAGCTTTGTGGTTTTTCTGCCTGTCTAGTGCGGACAAATCCACCAAGCGACACAAACTGAACTGGATGTCGTGGAGCAGTGAGCTTCAGGCACCGTTAGAGAGAGAGACACTTCACAAAACAGGTCCATAACAAGCGACAGGCAGGAGCTGCACACTGCCCAACGTGGTCACACAGGGTGCAAGTGGTCTCTGCAGTGGTTCTATGATATGTTCACAGTTTCTTCTTGACAAAGAAGATGGTGATAAAATTAGCTTCGGGGGGAGGGCAGCACAGTAGAGTAGCAGTTAGCGTAACACTATTTATTACAGTGCCAGAGACTGGGTTCAGTTCCCACTGCGGACTGTAAAGCGTTTCTATGCTTTCTGTGTGTCCTCATGGGTTTCCTCCCGGAGCTCTGATTCCCTCCCACATTGCAAAGACATATCAGTTAGAAGTTAATTGGGCTGCAAGGGCCTGTTACTGTATTAAATCTCTATATAAATATATAATTAATACATAGATAGATAAGTGGTTAGATTAATAGATAGATAGATAGATAGATGGATGGATGGATGGATAGGTAGATAGACAGATAGATGCAATAAATAAGATAAATAGAACCACTCCCAGAGCCCCTAATGCTTGGAATTGCACTTCCGCCTATTTACCTCTTAAGTATTTTGAAAGTAGATTAAAGGTAAAGGCCTATCATTTATAGAAGCTAAAGTTATATAAAGCCGTGCACAGAAGCCTGCAGAACTCATATGAGTCAATAAAGCATGGTGCATCACCGAATTCTCCATTAGATAAATAGTCCTGGCGATCTGGAACTCACTTCCCATCTAGGCTATTGCTATGGATGTTTCAGATCTGATAGGACATGTGTTCAGTGTGACAAAAGTACTCAGTTATGGAATGGATGCCGTGGAGATAACTCACAAATACAACACAAATGAAAGTTGGAAGAATCCTAAGGGCCTTTATTCCATTCTACTCCCTAACCTACCTCCTGTAGGATCTTCAAGCAACACACACAAAATGCTGGTGGAATGCGGCAGGCCAGACAGCACCTTTTGTTGCCTGAATTTCCAGCATCTGCAGATTTGCTTGTGTTTCTGTAGGATCTTGATGGGAGAGGTTTGAACAAAAACAGCTAACTTGTACAACATTGTATCATTTCTTAATGCATGCATTACTAAATGACAATAGAAGAGGACTGCGTGTCCTCATAATCTAATCTAATCTAAACTGCAGATAGTGTACACCTGTTGTACATTTTCTGTCAAAGTGATGATGAAGATAAAGGGGAAGATGACATCTTCACAATTTCTTACCTGTATCAAGACATCTATTTGTCATATTATCAAAAACTCTACAAATCAAATGGAACTGTATAAAGCTTGGGAAAATGTCCATGTGTAGCCAAAATTTGTGCAATATATCGAGCAAACCAGACCTATGCTTAGGGTTGATTTAGGAATATGTGAATTCAAGCCACACACACACACACACACACACACACACACACACACAAACATCTTTTGAAAAAGACCATAAACCAAGGTCTTATTCCTCTGTTTGGGTGAGTGCAGGTGACCTTATAGCACACTGTTATCAAAGAACAGTGAATTCCCTTTGTGCAATGTCCAACATTAATCCATCATCCATTGGCAAAAGAACAGCTCAATTAGAAATTCATCCCAGTGCTTTGTGTGGGCAGTGTTGTGTGCACTTTAGCTGTCACCTGCATATTAAACAACACCTTCCGTACCTTGAGAAAGTTATTGGTTGCAAATCACTATGCCGCTTGCCAAAGCTGTGGAAAGTGCTCAGCAAAAAGGCAACTCTTTTAAACACACACAAACTCTATATTGCTGTTGATGACAGCTCAGAAATGTCTTTTATTTGATCTGATTTACTGCCCTGGGTTTCACTTACTCAAGTAATCAGAAAGGAGTCAGTAAGAAGAAAGGGAAAAGGTTATGCTTTGGGACTTCACTATTGAATAATTCAGGAGTTCATTTTGCAGTTCAGCATGTTATCTGTCTGTCATTTAGAATGTTAAAATTTAAAGAAATTAAAGTATGATAAAGTTCAAAGTTCAAATGGAATTTATTACCAGAGTACATTCATGTCACCACATACAACCCTGAGATTCATTTTCTTGCGGGCATACGCAGCATATCTATAGAATAGTAACTGTAAGCAGGATCAATGAAAGATCAACCAGAGTGCAGAAGATAACAAACTGTGCAAATGCACATATAAATAACTGGCAATAAATAATGAGTATGAAATAGAATGAAATGGAAGAACATGAAATATCAAGATACAGAGTCCATAAAGTGAGCTCATTGGTTGTGGGAGCATCTCAATTGATGAGTGTAGTTATCAGCTTTTGTTCCAGAGCCTGATGGTTGAGGGGTAGTGACTGTTCTTGAACCTGGTGGTGTGAGTCCTGAGGCTCTTGTACCTTCTATCAGATAGCAACAGCGAGAAAAGAGCCTGGCCTGGGTGGTGAGGAACTCTGATGATGGATGCTGCTTTCTGACGACAGTGTTTCATGTGGGTGTGTTCGATAGTTGAGAGGGCTTTACCCGTGACGTACTGGACTGAATCCACTAGCTTTTGTAGGATTTTCCATTCAAAGGCATTGGTGTTCCCATACCAGGCCATGATGTAGCCAGTCAATACACTCTCCACTGCACATCTAGAGAAGTTTGTCAAGGTTTTAGGTGTCATGCCAAATCTCCCCAGACTTCTGAGGAAGTACAGGTGCTGTTGTGCTTTCCTTGCAATTACATTTATATGGTGGGCCCAGAACAAGTCATTATGTAGTAATGTAGGTCGCATCCGGAATTTTTCCAGGTAGTGGACGACATCCTCCCGCGCTGTTCTGACGCAGTTGGAATTCACTAACGAGGCAAGTTACAGCAGTGGTTTACATTGCCTTCTGCCAGGTGAGTTTTTTTTCACCAAGAGATCACCAGCTCTTAACCCTGCATGGATGGAAAGCGTGCCGGGGGGAGCCGGCTGGGTTTGAACTTCGGAACTTCGGAACCTCCCCCCCCGCAGTCCAGCGCTGATGTCACTACGCCACCAGCCAGCGTTCATTGTGTAAGTAGGTCTTTATGTAAACAGAGCTTTATGTAAGTGAATCAATTAGCCCTTGCATCAAAACTCATTTAGATTAAAATTTCACGCTATATGAGTCAATGATATTAAATCTGACTCTGATTCTGATCGAGATCAATGCCTAAACATTGGGTTTCAGTCTTTTCTTGTTGCAAAATACATGTGCATATTGCAGATATGCACTTAGACTTCTGATAATACTCAGGAAATTTGGCAAAAATAGCTTAAAGAATCTCCCCCTCCCCCTTCCAGTCTCAAATCTCTTACTATCTCTTCTTTCAGTTAGTCCTGACGAAGGGTCTCGGCCTGAAACATCGACTGTACCTCTTCTAATAGATGCTGCTTGGCCTGCTGCGTTCACCAGCAATTTTTGTATGTGTGTTGCTTAAAGAAAAATATGGTGTTCAGTGCATGGATTTGTGAACTAAAATGGGACTGGTGGTTGCATGCAGAACTCAAACTGATAACTACTGTCTTGTTAGTGCACAGTCTGCTCAGAAGGCTCCAACAGTCTTTGTAGTATTGTTTCAGGAGCAGGGGACTTATTTCTGGACCCATTGATTCCCTAACACAGTCTCTCTGCTCCTGCTTGAGAAGGCTTGAAGCGTGCAAACTGTCAGCTTCACTGCTGCATATCAGCATCACCTCCATTTATCACGATTTCATTGACCACGAGGTGCTTTGAAATACCCTGAGCTTGTGGAGGGGATTTCTTTCACTACTGAACAATTCAGGGGTCCATTTTGCAGTTCAGTTCATATAAGCATTTCTTTCCATTCCTTTGTCTTTTCGAACAAACATTGCTTGCTGCTGGAAGATCATCGACTCTCTCTTCGGCCTGCCAGAAACGTATTGGTCTTCCAGCGGGATGAAATGTCTGTAAGTGAACAGCAATTTCCAGGCTGCAGGAGAACATGCTTAGGGATGCACTAATCGTGGAGCAGCCACTGTTTTGGGGAAAGATTTGCAACCTATGGATGGAGACAGCCGTGAGAAGCACGGAGGAACACCTGGAGAAACCTCTGAAATGCCCGCTTCGCTGCCGCTGCTACTGTGCGATCGAGAATCTCCGGAGGGGAAGGCCCCAAATCCTTGGCTTTGCCTATTGCCTATTGCCGGGGCCGGGGTCACAGTGCTCGGCAGAGATGGTGCTCGGTGCTCGGTGCTCGGTGTCGGAGAGCTGGTCGGAGGCTTGGAGTTTTTGGATGGACTCAGTCGGACTGTGGTCGGATGCTTCCAGGATGCTGCATCGGCAAGTTTGCGGCGCTGGAGGTTCACCGTCTGTGTGAGATGATGGGGCTTTCGAGAGACTTTGAGACTTTTACCGTGCCCATGGTCTGTTCTTATCAAATTACAGTATTGTTTTGCACTGTTGTAACTATACGTTATAATTATGTGTTTTTTGTCAGTTTTTCAGTCGGTTTGTCATGTGTTTCTGTGATATCATTCTGGAAAAACATTTTATCATTTCTTAATGCATGCATTACTAAATGACAATAAAAAAGGACTGCGTGTCCTCATAATCTAATCTAATCTAAGTTCCTGCTGCCACGGGACATGAAGGGCTGCGGTTATTTAAAGAGGTCGAATAACTGACACTGATGCTTTGAACATCGAACATACTTATTTGACTATTGTGAATTAATAGACTTCAAAGTTCAAGGTAAATTTATTAACAAAGTACATACATGTCTCCATATATAACTTTGAGATTCATTTTCTTGTGATCATACTCAATAAATCTATAGAATAATAACCATAACATAATCAATGAAAGACTGCCCAACTTGGGCGTTCGACCAGAGTGCAGAAAACAACAAACTGTGCAAATACCAAAAGACAAATAGTAAATAACTAAGCAATAAATATCGAGAACATGAGAGGGAGATTTCTTGAAAGTGAGTCCATTAGTTGCTGGAATACTTCACTGATGGGACAACTGAGTTTCAGTGAAGTTATCCCCTTTGATTTAAGTGCTCAAGGGTTGAGGGTTCCTGAGCCTGGTGATGCGAGTCCTGAGGCTCTTGTACCTTCTTTCTGATGGCAGCAGCAAGAAGAGAACATGACCCTGGGTGGTGGGCATCCTTGATATGGACGCCACTTTCCTGCAATGGTGTTTCATGTAGAATTGTCAATGGTTGGGAGAGCTTTACCCATTAATATTAACACAATATGAAGCAATAGACTGGATAAATACAACAAATTTAACAAAAGCCCTGTACAGTTCTGCATTTCTTTTCATAAACCTGGGTTGTTTTGGAGATTTTAAAAGACCTGAGCTATTCTAACTGGATACTTTTTTCTACTGGAAGAGCAAAGTATAATTTTCTTGAAGGAACTTCTCATCACTCGGTGCTGCCAACATAAATGTATTGATTTAGAAAGGATGGTTTCCAACCGTGCACACTGAAGAGTGCAGCCAGGAGGCGAACTGGCCTAAATGGGTCCGATCTCAAATTCTGTTATACAAGTTCTGGCTTCAGGAAGTTATCTATGGATATTGAACTTGTTATTCAGGCAGCGTGGTTTTCTTGGCAAAATACTGAGAAAAAGAGGTGACATGGTAGCGTAGTGCTTAAGACGTGATGATGAGGCCTCCGTCGGTCATGGTTGACCATGGGTGTTACACCCTAGCTGTCTAAGTATGTAAGCCTGGGCAGTACAATATGGAGAGCAAGCTGTTGCCTGCGTAGCAAGCTCCCTCTCTCCATGCATTTGCTGAACCTAAAGGAACACCAGAGTTTGGCACCAGCAGCATTGCACGAGTACCAGCCTGCATCAAATTCAGTGTAAGACTGCTTTAGGGACTCCAGCTCTGGATTTTTCCCTTGGGATTTACTCCAAGCCTTTCCCATGTGTGGGTATAGCCACCAGGCAGAGGAGGTTTAAGACCAGAGTTTTCCTTCTCATTGATGAGCTGCCTACCATGGCTGACGAGCCCCATCTGCCCAAAGCGATTGGTTTTAAGGTGCCAGTAACCCACTTTTGCCCCTTCTCCTGTCAGTAGAAACAGTTCTTCTGGGTGTGGTAAACCATGTATATATGTTGTAACTGGGTTACCTGTCTGGACACGTCCCTCTGCTGACTGCTCCTGTGGCTCCTCCCACAGACCCCTGAATAAAAGCGATTGTGTCACTGCTCCTCCCTCAGTCCAGGACAGATACTCAGCATGGACGTTGGTCCATTTACTGTTAATAAAAGCCTTTCAGTATTTATTCTATACTTTATACTTTATTGTCGCCAGACAATTGGTACTAGAATGTACAGACATCACAGCAATATTTGATTCTGCGCTTCCCACTCCCTGGATTACAAATATTAAAAATATTAAAAATAGTTAAAATTAGTAATTATTAAAGATTTAAATTATAAATCATAAATAGAAAATAGAAAAATGGGAAGTAAGGTAGTGCAAAAAAACCGAGAGGCAGGTCCAGATATTTGGAGGGTACGGCCCAGATCCGTTCAGCAGTCTTATCAGAGTTGGAAAGAAGCTGTTCCCAAATCTGGCCGTACAAGTCTTCAATCTGCTGAGCCTTCTCCTGAAGAGAAGACGGACGAAAAGTGTGTTGGCTGGGTGGGTCGTGTCCTTGATTATCCCGGCAGCACTGCTCCGACAGCGTGCGGTGTAAAGTGAGTCCACGGACAGAAGGTTGGTTTGTGTGATGTGTGATGTGATGTTCACAATCTTCTGCAGCTTGTTCCGGTCTTGGACAGGACAACTTCCATACCAGGTTGTGATGCACCCTAGAAGAATGCTTTCTATGGTGCATCTATAAAAATTAGTGAGGGTTTTAGGGGACAGGCCAAATTTCTTACTTCCAGTCTTTTGGAGTAATTGTAGCTAAGGCCTGGAGCAGTACTTGGTTGTCAGAGGCTATTTGAGGCTCACACCATTGGGAGTATTTAGTGGGTAATGGGAGCTTGTCCGCCACCACCCCTGGCTATAACAACCTTAACACGACGCTTTACAGAACCAGCGATAAGGGTTCAAATCCCACCACTGCCTGTAAGGAGTTTGTATGTTCTCCCTGTGACCGCGTGGGTTTCCTCCAGGTGTTCCGGTTTCCTCCCACAGTCCAAAGACGTCGGTTAATTGGTCATTGTAAATTGTCCCGTGATTAGGCTACAGGGGATTGCTGGACAGCGTGGCTCGAAGGGCCTGTTCCATTCAGTGTGTCAATTAGTAAATAAACAATAAATAAAAATAAAATCCTTTATTTTATGTGTTTGTTAAGCCAGAACATAAGTGAAATCATCGTGTTTCGTGTAATCGTTGCGTAGCTTGTGTGGCAATGAGGATCAGCGGATAAAGTAATCTTGAGGTCCCATCACCGCCCCCCCCCCCAGAACCATTGAGGGCTTTCAATATTTGTTCTATAATTAGAATTGTTAATATAGATCACCACGCCGCTGTTTGTGGGAGCTTGCTGAGATCAAATTAGCTGCCCGGCTTCCTTATAATTACAACATGAACTACTCTTTGTTATCTGCAAGGAATCCAAAGTTTTTCTTTAAAATTCCCAAAACCATCTCTTCATCTGCACGCGGTGATCAGCAGTGTTTACCCAAGGAAGTTTTCAGTCAGAATAACCTCAGCAGTGGAAAGAATATGAAAGAAATTATTGTTACTGCTGTTTAAAATGGGACTGCCAGGGCATGGCATATCTGTCACCAGCAAAATAAAATCCCCTCCAGCAGTTCTCAGGGCTCGTCGCTCCCTTTATTGTTCATGACCAATCGACTTGGATAATAAACTAGCACACTGTTCAAACTTAAGTTCTACTAAGGATATTTAAAGTTCAAAGTAAATTTATTATCAAAGTACATAGATGTCACCATATAAACCTTGAGATTCATTTTCTTGTGGGTATACTCCATAAGTCTATAGAATAATAACCGTAACAGAATCAATAATAAACCTCCCAATTTGGGCATTCAATCAGAGTGCAGAAGACAACACACTGTGCAAGTATTAAAATAAAGAAATAATAATCATAAATAAAGAAAACAATAAATTTTGAGAGCATGAAGTGAAGAGAAAGTGATTCCATTGGTTGAGGGAACATTTCAATGATGGGGCAAATGAAATTGACTGAAGTTCCAGAGTCTGATGGTTGAGGGGTAATAATTGTTCCTGAACCTGCTGGTGCGGGTCCTGAGGCTCCTGTACCTCCTTCCTGATGGCAGCAGCGAGAAGGGAGAATGTCCTGGATGGTGGAGGCCCCTGATGATGGATGCTGCTTCACTGCAACAACGCTTTGTGTAGATGTGCTCAATGGTGGGGAGGGCTTTACCCGTGATGGACTGGGCCGCATCCACTACTCTTTGTAGGCTTTTCCGTTCAAGGGAATTTAGAAGGTAAGATTTATCATTCCACCTGATGCGTGGACAATGAATGGATTTAACAGACAGCAACGAACAATGCGAACGCCAATCTCTGAATCTCACAGGAATGGAAACTATCATTCTGAATTCAGTTCAAGCAACAAGTGAAGGACTTTGATTCTGGAGCATCCTCGGCCTGCTTCTCAAGGGCAGCTTGGAAACGGTGATAAACATTGACCTCGTCAGCAATGCCTTCAATCTGAACAGGAACAATTGGGGCAAGTAAGTCAGAAGAAAAATTACAAAAGAAAATGAAGCATCGCAGATACCAAGTACTAACCCAGTCAATTGTAATTAGTGCAACCCCCGCCTCTCTGTGCATTAAAAAGACTCAATCTGTTGCGTGTATTGAATGCTTACCTCCATTATTACTACTCAGGAATTTTATCTAGTAAATTTCTTGTATTATGAGTGGACGACGCTGATGATTGTGGCATTCGTCTGTGTCAAAGAACAATGGATGTCAATCCTGGGTGGAAGGCATGGAGATCCTGAGATGCCCAGTCGTCAAGGTCCCCCTCTCGGCCTCACTGGCACAGTCCAAAGGAAAGCTTCTGAAGCAATATGTTTGGCAGCAGCTGAAGCTGCCAGAAGGATGTTCGGTGATGTCCAACCGGCTTAGGGAGGGGCTCCACCCCAGATTTGCTGTCTGGGTTTACTCCCGCAGCCTTCGTCTCTCCCGAGGCTGCCCACAAGGCAGTGGGCCATGAGTGTATAGATGGCACGATATAATGAATGGTGAGAAGGCCATCTACTATAAGACCATGAAGCCATAAGACATTGGAGCTGAATGAGACCTTTTGGCCCATCGAGTCTGCTCTGCCAGTCAATCATGGCTGATTTATTTTCCCTTTCCTGCCCTGGCCCTGTAAAATTTAATGACCTTACTAGTCAAGAACCTATCAACCTCAATCTTAAATATACCCAATAACTTGGCCTCCTCAGCTGTCTATGGCAATGACTTCCACAGATTCACTACTCTCTGGCTCAAGAAATTACTCCTCTTTTCTGTTCTACAAGGGTGTCCTTCTATTCTAAGTTCTGTGCTCTCTGGTCCTAGACTCACTCACTATTGGAAACATTCCTTCCATGTCCACTCTACCTAGGCCTTTCCGTATTCAATAGGTTTCAATGAGATCCTCCCTCATTCTTCTAAGCTCCAATGAATACAGAACCAGAGCTATAAAACGCTGCCATACATTAACCCTTTCAGAAGACTAAAAGACCATAAGAGATAGGAGCAGAGATAGTCCGTTAGGTCCATCAGGTCTGCTCTGTTGTTCGATCATGGCCAATTTATTATCCTTTTCAACCCCATTCTCCTGCCTTCACCTCATAAACTTTGACATCCTGACTAATCAAGAACCTATCAACTTCCATTTTAAATATACCCAATGACTTGGCCTCCACAGCTGTCTGTGGCAATGAATTCCACAGATTCACTTCTCTCAGGCTAAAGAAATTCCTCCTCATCTCTTTTTTTAAAATAGACACCTCATTATTCTGAGGCTGTGACTTCTGGTCATAGACTCCATAGGAAACATCTTCTCCACACCCACTATATCTAGGCATTTCAATATTTGAAAATTCTCATTCCTGGGATAATTGTTGTGAACCTTCACTGGACTCTCTCCAATGCCATCATGTTCTTTCTTGGATTTGGGGCCCAGATCTGCTCACAATACTCCAAACGTGGCCTGACCAATGCCTTATAAAGCCTCATTCGGCATTGCATCCTTGCTTTTATATTCTAGTTCTCTGGAAATGAATGCTAACACTCCTTACCACCAACTCAACCAGCAAGTTAACCTTTTGGGAATCCTGCACTATGACTCCCAAGCCTGTTTGCAACTCGGGTTTCTGAATTCATTTACCTTTTAGAAACTAGTCTCTGCATTTATTCCTTCTATCAAAGTGTATGACCATACACATCCCCACACTGTATTCCATCTGCCACTTCTCCTAACCTGTCCAAGTTCTTCCGCCCACTCCTTGCTTTTTCAAAGCTACCTGCCCCTCCGCCTGTCTCTGTATCACCCCCAAACTTGTCCACAAAGACATCAATTCCATTATTAACATATAATGTGAAAAGTAGAGGACCCCACACCGACCCTGTGGTACTCCACTAGATTCTAGCATCCGACCACAAAAGGTCCCTTTTATTATTCAAAGTATACTGTTTTGTATTTCTTGTATTTGTTTTACAAAATAGGTTTATTTTGAGATTTTATAAATACCTGAGTTATTCCAAAGGGATATTGAGTCCCAGGAGGTAGTTTAAACATGCATTGAATTGATTGGCTCCTGAAGCCTGTTTGACTAATTTAAATGAACAAACTTCTGGAGCCTTGGCCCTGGTGGCCAACCTGTTGGGCATCAAGATTACGTCCAGAATCTGGAACTGCATTGTATTTTATGTTGGTATAGGAAGCAAAACTCGTGACAAGATTGCACTTCAGCGGCCTTCTTGATAGCAGGATAAGGGCTCCGGGTTTTTGGACGGTCAGTGCCTTCAGAAAGAACCACGGAATCCAGAGCTGCCCAAAATTGTGTTAATCCTGCAGAGTTTTATAGGTTCATTCACCTCCAGCCCAACAACCTGACGGCTGAGAGGCTGCAAACAGGTGCCTCCCCACCCCCCCACCCCCGGGGATGGTCCCCAACAACGTTTGGGTGTGGTTTGAGATCTGATTAGTGGCGAGAATGAAGTATTCCGCAGTCAAGGCAGCAAGAAGAAAGCTGGGCTTGGGGCAGAGGGAGCCAGCAATGTCAGAGGGTGTTGCCAGGAACAGGGATAACCCTCTCAGCCTATCAGCTGTGTTGGAGCTCAGTTCGTATAACAAGCAGTTCCGGCCTCCATCGAACTGCTTTCAGCACCCAGATAAACCTCTGCAGGCCCCTTATAATATTCTGGGAGCCTGATTTAGATTAGATTAGATTATGAGGACACTCAGTCCTCATTTATTGTCATTTAGAAATGCATGCATTAAAAATGATACAACGTTCCTCCAGAATGATATCATAAGAAAACACAGGACAAACCAAGACTAAAAGTGATAAAACCACATAATTATAACATATAGTTACAACAGCGCAAAGCAATACCATAATTTGATAAAGAGCAGACCATGGGCACGGTAAAGTTTAAATACATTAATTACGTCTCATCTTTCCACGGTGGGGTTCTTGGACACCTCAAAGCCCATGACCTTAAAAACAGCACCTGATGTGATTTAGGCTTGCACTCTCTATTTTTAAATGATTAATTCCTCCTCTTCTTCCCCCACCCAACAATCCTTTTGGCTCCACCTCTTCTGCCGAATGGGAAGATTTAACAACATGCCTGTAGGTCGCATTTGCCGCTCTGCTGACTAATAGAACATAGAACAGTGCAGTAGGATTACAGGCCATTCAGCCCACAGGGTTGTGCTGAACCAGCTAAAAAGTAAATTTAAAAAAAACCTAATCCCTCCTACTTACACCATGTCCATATCACTCCTCTTCCTTACATTGCTGTGCCTATCTAAATGTCTCTTAAAAGCCTCCAAGGTGTTTGTATCTCCCACCTTACCAGGCAGTGCATTCCAGCTATCCACCACTCTCTGAATAAAAAACTTACTCCTCACATCCCCCTTTGAACCTACCCCCTCTCACCTTCAATGCATGCCCTCTTGTATTAGACATTTCAACCCTAGCAAACAGATACTCCCTGTCTACTCTATCTACCTCTCTCATAATCATATAAACCTCTATCAGATCTCCCCTCAGTGTGACTTTGCCTTCAGCTGAGTGAGACCTAAATTCTTGTAAATTGATAAACATACATCTTCCCTTATGTGCATAAAAATAAGATTTTGTTTTTGTTTAGGATCAAACCATCAGTGAAAGGTGAACATGCTCTGCAGGTCAGGTAGCATCTGTGGAGAGTGAAATATACTTTTCATCGGGCATTTCAACAGTTCAGAAGAAAAGTCATTGGCTTGAAATGTGATTGTGTATCACTCTCTGCATATGCTGCCTGATTTGTTGAGTATTTCAAAATATTCTGTTTTATTTCAATTTTTCAGCATCTGTGGTATTAAACGTCCGTATGACAGACTAAAGCATAGCTCATTGAAAGTGGCTACCCAGGTTAAGAAGGCTTATGGAATGGTTGCTTTTGCTAGTTGAGGCACTGAGTTCAAAAGTCAAGAGGTTTTCTGCAACTTTGTAAAACTCTGGTTAGGCCACATCTGAAATACAGCACACAGTTCTGGTCGCCCCTCGATAGGAAGGACATTGAGGCTTTGGAGAGGGTACAGAAGAGGTTTACCAGGATGCTGCCTGGTTTAGAGGGCACGTGCTATCACGAGAGGCTGGATAAACTTGGGTTGTTTTCTGGAGTGGCGGAGGCTGACGGGAGATCTGATAGAGGTTTATAGGATTACGAGAGGCATAGACAGAGTGGACAGAGAGTATCTGTTTCCCAGGGTTGAAACATCTAATACCAGGGGGAATGCATTGAGGGTGAGAGGAGATGTGAGGGATAATTTTTTTAATCAGAGTCATGTATGACCGGAATGCAGTGCCTGGTATGGTGGTAAAGGCAAATACAGTACATTAGGGGGAGTTGGCGCTAATGCCCCTCCTCCTCCTCGTACCCCATCCGTTATTTATTTATATACACACATTCTTTCCCTCTCTCTCCTTTTTCTCCTTCTGTCCCTCTGACTATACCCCTTGCCCATCCTCTGGGTTCCCCCCCCCCTTTCCTTCTCTCTGGGCCTCCTGTCCCATGATCCTCTCGTATCCCTTTTGCAAATCAACTGTCCAGCTCTTGGCTCCATCCCTCCTCCTCCTGTCTTCTCCTATCATTTTGGATCTCCCCTCCCCCTCCCACTTTCAAATCTCTTACTAGCTCTTCCTTCAGTTAGTCCTGACAAAGGGTCTCGGCCTGAAATGTCGACTGTACCTCTTCCTAGAGATGCTGCCTGGCCTGCTGCGTTCACCAGCAACTTTGATGTGTGTTACAGTACATTGGAGGCGTTTAAGAGACATTTGGATAAGCACATGGACGTGAGGAAGATGGAGGGATATGGACATTTTGTAGGTAGGAGGAAATAGTTTTGGACTTGCTTTTCAGCTAGTACAGCACAACATTATGGGCCAAATGGCCTGTTCCTGTGCTGTACTCTTCTATGTTCTATTGTTAAATTCGGAAAACCCATTTCCATTATTGTTTTCTTTCTATGTAACCTGTCTCCAGGATAATTGGTGACACAACTATTATCTTATGCACAAAACCTCTCTTTAAATTTGAGTCTCTGACCTGCAGGAGGAAATCTTCAACATATCATCAAGGACAATTTATCTCTCCCCCTTCGGAGTTTTGAATAACAGCTTCCTTATGAGTTCCTCCCGCCAGTGTAACCAATGCCAGCTTTTTACCTGCTCCTTTTAGGTCAGATATCTTAAGCTATTAATCAACGTGATCTTTTTCCATCTTGCAGTAAATCTATCTGCTCCAGTTCTGAGGAAGGCCAGAAACAATTCCTCCCTTTGCAGGAGGGATCAAGCGAATCATCATCCAGAGCAGTAGGTGGCAGTATAGTCCCTGTGATGGGATGTGGTCGAGCATTTACCCTGTTTGAAGAGAGGTAAGTTTACACTTATTTTCTTCCTGAGAATATATTGTATATTTATTTTTCATATGAGTATAAATCAAAAGGTTTCTTAATAACCTTTTAAAATTATCGACTTTCTCCTCATATTCCTCTTATTTCCCCTGCTGAAAATGGAATTAGATGGGTGGAATTGTATCCTTTCTAAGCCCAAGTTCAAGTTTAAATGTCATTCAACCATACACATGACCTCAGCCATATGAAGCAGTGTTCCAGCAGGGCCAAGGTGCGAAATACAGTCCCACCAGTTGCCCCCAGCACATATAGTTATGGTAGCACAAAAATAATCCAGTCGCAAATAAATAATATAATCCATATTTCCCAATGGGGAACAGCATTAAGAACGCACTGCTCGAAGGCTGCCACAAAGTGGGAGGTGCCAGACTGCAGATGAGACCATAAATAACCCTTATTCAGATGGACATTATCAGGAACCATCACCGCCCAGCTCATGATCTCCTCTCGCCGCTGCCATCAGAAGGTACAAGAACCTCAGGACTCGCACCACCAGGTTCAGGAAGAGTTAGTACCCCTCAACCATCAGCCTCTTGAACCAGAGGAGGTAACTCCACTCAACTTCACTTGCCCCATCACTGAAATGTCCCCCCAGCCAATGGACTCCTGTCAAGGACTCTTCATTTCATGTTCTTGATATTTATTGCTTACTTATTTATTATTAATATTTCTTTCTCTTTGTACTTGCAGAATTTATTGTCTTTTGCACACTGGTAGAACACCCAAGTTGGTGCAGTCTTTCATTGATTCTATTATGGTTATTATTCTGCTGTGGGTTTATGAGAATGCCCACAAGAAAATGAATCTCTGGGTTGTATATGGCGACAAACATGGACTTTGATAATAAATTTACTTTGAACTTTGAACATTAAAAATCCTGCAGCCCTACCTCAAGTGACATCACGGCTTGCATAAACTTCAGAATCATAATCAGATTTATTGACATATATCATAAAATTCATAGTTTTGTGTCAGCAGTACGGTGCCATATATAAAACACTACTATAATTTAAAAGCAAACAACAAAAAAACCTGAAATATAGCATCTTTAAATCAAGCCTTAACACAAGGCATTTCGGTAATGCTGCCTGTCCTGTGAGGGTGTAAGGATGAACACTGTTGTCTGAAGGTGATGTCAATTAAATTGATTGTGAAAAGATTATTGAAGATCGAAAGTGATGTTGCAGAGGATCATGCGAAGAGAACACTTGGAGCAGTTAAGGATTTCTCCATTTGTACTGAGTGTTCATAATTCAGAACGATTTTCACTTCACCCAGGTGCACTGTTCTGAAATCATTGAGAGAATAAATAATACTATAATGGGAAGGATGATTGTGATTGGGTGGTGGGGTGGAGATACGTCTCTACCAAAGGAGGTGTAAGGCGCTCCTTCCCTCCGCCGGCCTGCAGGTCACCCTTGGGCAAGGTGTAGCACCTGCTTAGCCCCCCTGATCAGGGCCATATGGAGCCATGGGAGCAGGTGGTGGATGGTCGTATGAGCAGCTGGTGCACATCACAAGCCCTGGTTATGCGACCACTGACGCCAGGCAGACGATCTCTGAAGAGTATTGATAATAACTAGAGTCACCCGTCTTGTAAAGACACTGCCCAGGAGAAGGGAATGACAAAGCACTTCTGTAGGAAAGATTTGCTGAGAGCAATCATGGTCAAGGCTATGATCATCCATGTCATACAACACAGCACATAATGATGATGATGAGAATCATAATTCCTAATTTGAGACCTTTGCTATTAAATGTAAAATGAAGCTATGGTTAGAGATTGGAATTTTTCAGCTCCACAGAGGATGAAGGCTGTGTATCAGAATGCATCTATTGATTGCCTATCAATCAGCTCCTTGCAACTGTTCCGCAACGATTTTATTTCTTCTCCCCAGAGTCTCATTTACCCTCTTGTTTACCTTAACCAGCGTCATCTTCCTTTGTTTAAAAGATTTATAACTAAGCATCTTGGCTGACAACAGCTGACTGCTATCGATTACCAATACGTGCAGGCATTAGGGCAGAGTTTAAGAAATTGTAGGAAAATAAGCAATAATGTCACCCTGCAAAGCAATACGATCACAGTCTGATTATCTGCTCTGGGCTTAGTGTTTATGGACTCAATATTTACTTAGTTTTATCATTTGCAAGATTTGTTTTTCCTCTCTCTGCCTGCACATTGGATGTTTATTTTTTTTAATGGGTTCTTTTGGATGTCTTTGTTTTGTGGCTGCCTGTAAGGAGACGAATCTCAAGGTTGTATAATGTATGCATACTTTGATAATAAATCTACTTTGTACTTTGAATCAGCTGCCGTAGTGACGCAGAATAGTGTCGGGTAATTTAATTGGTGGAGACATACATAATTCACAACCACCAACACTGAGTTGGGGTTTGCTTTAAGGGGCAGGTCTGATGTGATGACGTATTTATGAAAAAGAGTTTTTAGCGCGCCTTGTGTTCGGGCTTCAGACTCCAATAAAACGTGTTATGTTTCTTTCTTAAAGATACAATGCCCCACTTCGTTTTATTTGCACAAACCTACAATAGAACTTATGATAAATTATATAGATAGTGCATTTGACCCTCCACCCCCCACCCCCCACCCCTGCTCTATGGGTGCTGCCTTCTTAGAAAGTAGTCCATTTTCACAATTTTTCTGCATGCTAAACCACGTCATCTACACGTCAAAAAAATGCAAGGTGAAAAAAAGTAGCTTCTGTGTTTGTTTATTTACTTATATAAACTTAACCTCCATAAAAGCTAAAAACAAAAACAACAGGAATTCTGCAGATGCTGGAAATTCAAGCAACATACATCAAAGTTGCTGGTGAACGCAGCAGGCCAGGCAGCATCTATAGGAAGAGGCGCAGTCGATGTTTCAGGCCGAGACCCTTCGTCAGGACTAACTGAAGGAAGAGTGAGTAAGGGATTTGAAAGCTGGAGGGGGAGGGGGAGATGCAAAATGATAGGAGAAGACAGGAGGGGGAGGGATAGAGCCGAGAGCTGGACAGGTGATTGGCAAAAGGGGATACGAGAGGATCATGGGACAGGAGGCCTAGGGAGAAAGACGGGGGGGGGGGCGGGTGACCCAGAGGATGGGCAAGAGGTATATTCAGAGGGACAGAGGGAGAAAAAGGAGAGTGAGAGAAAGAATGTGTGCATTAAAAAGAGTAACAGATGGGGTACGAGGGGGAGGTGGGGCCTAGCGGAAGTTAGAGAAGTCAATGTTCATGCCATCAGGTTGGAGGCTACCCAGACGGAATATAAGGTGTTGTTCCTCCAACCTGAGTGTGGCTTCATCTTTACAGTAGAGGAGGCCGTGGATAGACATGTCAGAATGGGCATGGGATGTGGAATTAAAATGTGTGGCCACTGGGAGATCCTGCTTTCTCTGGCGGACAGAGCGTAGATGTTCAGCAAAGCGGTCTCCCAGTCTGCGTCGGGTCTCACCAATATATAAAAGGCCACATCGGGAGCACCGGACGCAGTATATCACCCCAGTCGACTCACAGGTGAAGTGATGCCTCACCTGGAAGGACTGTTTGGGGCCCTGAATGGTGGTAAGGGAGGAAGTGTAAGGGCATGTGTAGCACTTGTTCCGCTTACACGGATAAGTGCCAGCAGGGAGATCAGTGGGGAGGGATGGGGGGGATGAATGGACAAGGGAGTTGTGTAGGGAGCGATCCCTGCGGAATGCAGAGAGAGGCGGGGAGGGAAAGATATGCTTAGTGGTGGGATCCCGTTGGAGGTGGCGGAAGTTACGGAGAATAATATGTTGGACCCGGAGGCTGGTGGGGTGGTAGGTGAGGACCAGGGGAACCCTATTCCTAGTGGGGTGGTGGGAGGATGGAGTGAGAGCAGATGTACGTGAAATGGGGGAGATGCGTTTAAGAGCAGAGTTGATAGTGGAGGAAGGGAAGCCCCTTTCTTTAAAAAATGAAGACATCTCCCTCGTCCTAGAATGAAAAGCCTCATCCTGAGAGCAGATGCGGCGGAGACGGAGGAATTGCGAGAAGGGGATGGCGTTTTTGCAAGAGACAGGGTGAGAAGAGGAATAGTCCAGATAGTTGTGAGAGTCAGTAGGCTTATAGTAGACATCAGTGGATAAGCTGTCTCCAGAGACAGAGACAGAAAGATCTAGAAAGGGGAGGGAGGTGTCAGAAATGGACCAGGTAAACTTGAGGGCAGGGTGAAAGTTGGAGGCAAAGTTAATAAAGTTAACGAGTTCTGCATGCGTGCAGGAAGCAGCGCCAATGCAGTCGTCGATGTAGCGAAGGAAAAGTGGGGGACAGATACCAGAATAGGCACGGAACATAGATTGTTCCACAAACCCAACAAAAAGGCAGGCATAGCTAGGACCCATACGGGTGCCCATAGCTACAACCTTCAACTGTCGGAGGCAGAACGCTCTGTTCTCAGTAAGGGCCTCACGTTTGCCCCCCTTCGCCCACACCTCAGCGAGTTCCGTGTTCGCCATGATGCGGAACTTTTCTTCCGCCGTCTCCGTCTCCGAGCCTACTTCTTCGGCAAGGACTCTTCCACCCCCACCGATGACCCCTTCTCCCGTCTTCAACCCTCCTCTTCTTCATGGACACCCCGCTCTGGTCTTCTGCCTGCTCTGGATCTCTTTATTGCCAACTGCCGACAGGACATCAACCGTCTCGACTTCACCGCACCTTGTCCCCATTCCAACCTCACTCCTTCGGAACGCTCTGCTCTCCACTCCCTCCGCACTAATCCTAACATTATTATTAAACCCGCTGATAAGGGGGGTGCTGTTGTAGTCTGGCGTACTGACCTCTACCTTGCCGAGGCACAGCGACAACTCACGGATACCTCCTCTTATTTACCCCTCGATCGTGACCCCACTAAGGAGCACCAGGCCATTGTCTCCCACACTATCAACGACTTTATCCGCTCAGGGGATCTCCCATCCACTGCTACCAACCTTATAGTTCCCACACCCCGCACTTCCCGTTTCTACCTCCTACCCAAGATCCACAAACCTGCCTGTCCTGGCCGACCTATTGTCTCAGCTTGCTCCTGCCCCACCGAACTCGTTTCTGCATACCTCGACACTGTTTTATCACCCCTTGTTCAATCCCTTCCGACCTATGTTCGTGACACTTCTCACGCTCTTAAACTTTTCGATGATTTTAAGTTCCCTGGCCCCCACCGCTTTATTTTCACCTTGGATGTCCAGTCCCTATATACTTCCATCCCCCATCAGGAAGGTCTCAAAGCTCTACGCTTCTTTTTGGATTCCAGACCTAATCAGTTCCCCTCTACCACCACTCTGCACCGTCTAGCAGAATTAGTCCTTACTCTTAATAATTTCTCCTTTTGCTCCTCCCATTTCCTCCAAACTAAAGGTGTAGCTATGGGCACCCGTATGGGTCCTAGCTATGCCTGCCTTTTTGTTGGGTTTGTGGAACAATCTATGTTCCGTGCCTATTCTGGTATCTGTCCCCCACTTTTCCTTCACTACATCGACGACTGCATTGGCGCTGCTTCCTGCACGCATGCAGAACTCGTTAACTTTATTAACTTTGCCTCCAACTTTCACCCTGCCCTCAAGTTTACCTGGTCCATTTCTGACACCTCCCTCCCCTTTCTAGATCTTTCTGTCTCTGTCTCTGGAGACAGCTTATCCACTGATGTCTACTATAAGCCTACTGACTCTCACAACTATCTGGACTATTCCTCTTCTCACCCTGTCTCTTGCAAAAACGCCATCCCCTTCTCGCAATTCCTCCGTCTCCGCCGCATCTGCTCTCAGGATGAGGCTTTTCATTCTAGGACGAGGGAGATGTCTTCATTTTTTAAAGAAAGGGGCTTCCCTTCCTCCACTATCAACTCTGCTCTTAAACGCATCTCCCCCATTTCACGTACATCTGCTCTCACTCCATCCTCCCACCACCCCACTAGGAATAGGGTTCCCCTGGTCCTCACCTACCACCCCACCAGCCTCCGGGTCCAACATATTATTCTCCGTAACTTCCGCCACCTCCAACGGGATCCCACCACTAAGCATATCTTTCCCTCCCCGCCTCTCTCTGCATTCCGCAGGGATCGCTCCCTACACAACTCCCTTGTCCATTCGTCCCCCCCATCCCTCCCCACTGATCTCCCTCCTGGCACTTATCCGTGTAAGCGGAACAAGTGCTACACATGCCCTTACACTTCCTCCCTTACCACCATTCAGGGCCCCAAACAGTCCTTCCAGGTGAGGCATCACTTCACCTGTGAGTCGACTGGGGTGATATACTGCGTCCGGTGCTCCCGATGTGGCCTTTTATATATTGGTGAGACCCGACGCAGACTGGGAGACCGCTTTGCTGAACATCTACGCTCTGTCCGCCAGAGAAAGCAGGATCTCCCAGTGGCCACACATTTTAATTCCACATCCCATGCCCATTCTGACATGTCTATCCACGGCCTCCTCTACTGTAAAGATGAAGCCACACTCAGGTTGGAGGAACAACACCTTATATTCCGTCTGGGTAGCCTCCAACCTGATGGCATGAACATTGACTTCTCTAACTTCCGCTAGGCCCCACCTCCCCCTCGTACCCCATCTGTTACTCTTTTTAATGCACACATTCTTTCTCTCACTCTCCTTTTTCTCCCTCTGTCCCTCTGAATATACCTCTTGCCCATCCTCTGGGTCACCCCCCCCCCCGTCTTTCTTCCCGGACCTCCTGTCCCATGATCCTCTCGTATCCCCTTCTGCCTATCACCTGTCCAGCTCTCGGCTCCATCCCTCCCCCTCCTGTCTTCTCCTATCATTTTGCATCTCCCCCTCCCCCTCCAGCTTTCAAATCCCTTACTCACTCTTCCTTCAGTTAGTCCTGACGAAGGGTCTCGGCCTGAAACGTCGACTGCGCCTCTTCCTATAGATGCTGCCTGGCCTGCTGCGTTCACCAGCAACTTTGATGTATGTTGCTCCATAAAAGCTAATGTCATTCCACAGCTCAAGTTTTTGGGAGGTGACCTGTGAACTCTGTGGGGTGAATTTCTGTTACCTAAATGGCTGTAATGTGGTGGTCACCTGTACAGTAAAGTTCCAATACTTTGGCATGGTGGTTCCAGACAAATAGATTTTCCAGACAACACGTTTTTTTAATTCACTTTTTTTTTAGTTGTTATACCTTTTAGTGGTTATACTCTCTTTAAACATAAGTGGATGTCTTGTTTAAATTATGTTAATATACCTGCTTCAACCACTTCCTCCAGCAGCTCAATCCATGAACAGACCTCCCTCTGGGTGATAATGTTGTCCCCTCCTACTAAATCTCTTCCCTCTCACCTCTGTTTCCTGAGGAGACTGAGGTCCTTTAACATCTGCCGGATGATGATGAGGATGTTCTACGGGTCTGTGGTGGCCAGTGCGATCATGTTTGCTGTTGTGTGCTGGGGCAGCAGGCTAAGGGTAGCAGACACCAACAGAATCAACAAACTCACTCGTAAGGACAGTGATGTTGTGGGGGTGGAACTGGTCTCTCTGACGTCTGAAAAGAGGATGCTGTCCAAGTTGCATGCCGTCTTGGACAATGTCTCCCATCCACTACATAATGTACGGGGTGGGCACAGGAGTACATTCAGCCAGAGACTCATTCCACCGAGATGCAACACTGAGCGTCATAGGAAGTCATTCCTGCCTGTGGCCATCAAACTTTACAACTCCTCCCTTGGAGGGTCAGACACCCTGAGCCAATAGGCTGGTCCTGGACTTATTTCCTGGCATATTTTACATATTACTATTTAACTATTTATGGTTTTATTACTATTTAGTTATTTATGGTGCAACTGTAACGAAAACCAATTTCCCCCGGGATCAGTAAAGTATGACTATGACTATGACTAAACCTATGGCTTCAAGTTATTGGATCCCCAACCATGGGAAAAACACTGGGCATTCACCCTTTCAATGCCCTTCGTGATCTTGTATACCTTTTTGAGATCACCCCTCTTTCTTCTATGCCCCAATAAGTAACGTCCGAGTCTGCTCAACCTATAACTCAGTCCCTTGAGTCCTGGCAATATCACTGTAAGTCTTTTCTGAACTTTTTCCAGCTTAATGGCATCAGGGTGACCAAAACTGAGCACAACATTCCAAATCTGGCTTCGTCAACATCTTATGCAACCACAATATGACATCTTAACTTCCCTACTCATTGTCCTGACTGACGGAAGGCAGTATGCCGACAACTTTTATCTCCACCCTCTCTATCTGTGACACCGCTTCAAAAGAACCATGCCCTGGTCCCTCTGCTTTACAGCATTCACCAGGGCTCTATCATTCACAGTGAGATTCCAGCCTTAATTTGTCTTCCCAAAGTACAACATCTCCATTTGCTATTCTTCAAGCTCACTCTCCAGCTGATCAAGATCTCTCTGCAATCCCCGAGGATTCACACCGATAATGTATAATGTGCACATCCCTTGATAATAAATGTACTTCGAACTTTGAAGGGGACTAAGGTAAATAATCTCTCAAGGACAGTTTGTTCCTCTCATGTCTTCTCAGCTTCCAGAGCTTCTGGAGTGGGGCAAGGTGTACGTCTGGATTTCTTCCACAGCGTTGGAGACTAGTGTTAGTTCTGCCCAGATCTGTCACATTCCTGCTCCTTCTGCCTAATATCCAAGATCCAAGTTGAGTGACGGAGGTCTCACTATTCGTTGTAGTCCCTGTGTAGTTTTAGGTCCCCCAAGAATTCCACTTACTTGGCGCTATTGGGCCCTGTGGACACCATCTTGGTTGAGAGTAAGCCATTCTGTGCTGATAAAGGCATGAAGAGGTTAACAAGCAATAATAGCTGAGCCAGTGTGATTTTGTTTACCTGTGACCACGTTCCTCCAGATTCCCCTATTTTACATAACCATATTCCTCCAGGTGTCCTGCAGGTAAGTCATTTTACCTGCAACCACATTCCCTCAGGTTCCCTGCAGGTACATAATTTTAATCTCTTCCCCACTGACTCTGTTCTTTAAGGATGCTGAGTTTTCTGACTGAAAATGGTATCATCCTGAGTGGTGTCTTTGTCAAAGTTCCACAGGTTACAGGTTGACAGGCCTGTCAATTAACTATCTCCTTTCCTGCACTTCAGGTCAAAGTGCGTTCATTATCAATGTATATATACATTATACAACCTTGAGATTCGTCTCCTTACAGGCAGCCACAAGACAATGAAACCCAATAGAACCCTTTAAAAAACGTAGACAATCAAACACCCCATGTGCAGAAAAAGAAACAAATTATGCAAACAGGAAAAGCAAACAACTGAAGCTCACAGAAGTGGGCCCGTAGCCACAAAGCTCGTTCCTGAATGCAGCCGACCCGGTAGCCTGGTAGCTGCAGACCACAGTGTTGGTTCAGCGCAGAGACGAGAAAACCTCGTGGAGCAGCGAGCCAAACCGGCCCGTCCCTCGCCTCCGGCCCTGACGCTCTGACCTTTCTAATCTGGCTCATTGCTTAAAAACGATCAAACCTCGGATTAGTCCTTTCTGTTCCAGAGTAACAGAAGGGAGATGCATATTCCACTCCTCTCCCCATTCAGCATCTGGAGGGTCAGTCCCTTTGCAAACCCATTGTTTGCTCCCCCATTCCTACTAATCTCATTCAATGACACTTTCCTGTGTAACCACAGGACTTCAAACACCTGCTCTTTAACCCTTTCCCTTCCATCCACCTCAGGACACGAACAGGTGAAGCAGCAATCCTTTTGCATTTCCAGCAAAACAGTGTACTCCATTTGGTGTTCGCAATATGGCCCCGCTACATTGGAGAAACTAATCACAGACAGCATGCTGAGCATCTGCAGGAGTGATCCTAAACTTCCTCTTGCCTGCCACCTCGATTCTATAACTCACTCTCATTCTGATCATTTTGCCTTCGGCCTCCTGTGCTTTGACAAGGGGACCCAATGGAGTCTTAATAACATGCAATCTTCTGTCTGAGTACATTGCAGCCTTCCGGACTCAACATTGAAGAACTGGGCGGGGCGGGAGGGAATCTCATTGAAACTTTTCGAACGTTAAAAAGCCTGGATAGAATGGATGTGGAGAGAATGTTTCCTACAGTGGAGGAATCTAGGGCCAGAAGGCACAGCCTCTGAATACAAGAGTGTTCCTTTGGAACAGAGATGAGGAGAAATTTCTTTTGCTAGAGGGTGCTGAACTTGTGGAATTCATTGCCACAGACAGCTGTGGCGGCCAAGTCATTGTGTGTAATTAAAGTAGAGGTTGATAGGTTCCTGATGAGTAAAGGTGACAATGATTGCAGGGAGAAGGCAGGAGAATGGGGTTGAGGGGAATAATAAATCAGCCATGATAAAATAGTGGAGCAGACTCAATGGGCTGAATGGCCTCTCTGTTCCTATGTCTTACGGTCTTATGGATTATGCACACTTTGCTCTTTCTTTCTGTAAATATTGGGAATAGCCAATTCCACCTTGCTTCTAACTATCTTGTGAACCCATTTGGACTTGCACTTGAACCTATCCATCGTCCTTCACATTTTCTGCAACTTAAAAACAACTTGTTTCCTCTCTTTCCTAATTCTGATAAAGAGTCTCAGATCTGTTTCTCTTTCTGCAAATGCTGCCTGACCTCCTGTGTACTTGCAACATTTTTCTGTTTTTACAGAAAATATTCTTCCTTGTCCAGTGATAGCCCAGGGGACCACCTTGTGTTGTGAGCACCAGTGTTGAAAGTCCTTGTCGTTTATTGATATGCATTGTTGGCAATATTTGCCTCCCTGCTGGAGAGAGCTTGGGTTTGGGGTCTCTTGTTTACTAAAGTGATCCCACAATTCACAGCAGCACAGAAAGTCACTGAGATTGGGCCACACCGCATTCTGAGAAGTCAGCTCACTATTCATCAGACATATGATTATTATGATTATGAGGACACGCAGTCCTCTTTTATTGTCATTTAGTAATGCATGCATTAAGAAATGATACAATGTTTTTCCAGAATGATATCACGGAAACACATGACAAACCGACTTAAAAACTAACAAAAACCACATAATTATAACATATAGTTACAACAGTGCAAAGCAATACCGTAATTTGATTAGAACAGACCATGGCACGGTAAAAAGTCTCTCAAAAGTCCCATCATCTCACGCAGACGGTGAACCTCCAGCGCCGCAAACTTGTCGATGCAGCATCCTGGAAGCTTCCAACTATAGTGCGACTCCGAGTCCGTCCGAAAACTCTGAGCCTCCGACCAGCTCTCCGGCACCAAGCACCGAGCGCCATCTCTGCCGAGAGCTTCGACCCCGGCCCCGGCAACAGGCAATAGGCAAGGCCAAGGATTTGGGGCCTTCGTCTTCGGAGACATATTCTGCCAAGAGTCAAGTTTTCTCTTTTATCTGTTAAATTCTGACAGATATTTTCACACACACAACATTTCAGGAATAGCTTCTTTCCCCCTGCCATCCGATTTGTGAATGGACATTGAACCCATGAACACTACCTCACTACTTTATTTTTCTCTTTTTGAACTACTTCTTTAATTGAACTTTTATAATATATTGTTGTTCCTTTCTGCACCTTGTGGTGCATCAGGGGGCAACCTTGCTGTTTCTTTAGCATTTCTTCGTCGTTTTTTTTTTACAAAGCCAAGTTGCTAGCACAACATTCAACCCACCATGGGTGGAAAGCGTGAAAGGAGCCAGCTGGATTCGAACCTGGAACCACTCGCCTTGAAGTCCAGTGCTGATGCCGCTACACCACGGCCAGCGTTTCAAAGGTTCAAAGGTCAAATTTAATGTACAATATACATCCTGAAATGCTTTTTCTTCACAAACATCCATGAAAACAGAGAAGTGCCTCAAAGAATGAATGACAGTAAACATGAGAACCCCAAAGTCCCCCCCCCAGCTCCCCCTCTGCGCGTAAATATGTATTTAAAATATATATATTTACTGTAATTTACAGTTTTAATATGTATTGCAATGTACTGTTGCCACATAACAACAAATTACTCAACAAATGCCTTAAACCTGATTCTGATTCAGATTTATTTGTTGACAGATTTTGAAAATGATTGTTTGAATTACCAACAGACAGTGAAAATACACAAATATGTCACACTACATCATCATTTTAATATGGTACCTCTATTGAGGGTCATATTTGCTTCCTAAATATTAATTGGTAAAATAAGTGAAATTAACTGAACTCTAAATTGTTTTTAATTTTGATTTTTCTATATGGATACTGCAGCAAAATTACCAGCAGCTCTGTATAGTTTTACAGATCTAAAATACAATGGTTGCTCCCCACAAAAAGACACTTTTCAATATTGCCCATGACTTAATTCCAACTGTTTGTGATTTTATTTTCACTTCTCACACATTGCTAATGAAGTACCCCACACGGCAACACCTCACTGGCTAATAACACCAAATCTAACAATCAGCATGAAGTTTTCCACGTCCCCAGTGGAAACAGACAAAATTAATTGCAACACAATCCCAAGAGGTTTGAGTTACTTCGCTTTAATGAATTTAATTTCAGCAGCTGCCAAGCTATCCAAAAAAAAACTGTGTTTAGTATCCTGTGAAGATAAAACTTTTCTTAACAAAATCTTTGTCTTTTGTTTTCTCTCTGTGCCATGTGACTGGATTTATCTCGACCCCTGGATGGCAATGTAAGCAAGAACAACTCAGATAACAGCTTTTAAGAGTTTGTTTGATTTTGGATTGCTGTTTTCAATATCTATCCATGTAGATCATTTCCTCAGATCTGTTTTTGGCTGGATACAGTGATCCCAGTGTTGGATACAGTGATCATGGCATTGCATACAGGGATCCCAGCACTGGATACAGTGATCCCAGAGTCCCTTGGAATTAAGCCATAACCTTTGGGGCAATCCATCTCTGTTTTTAGTGTAGTTTGAATGTTTGTTGTTACTGGAGACGTTTGTCCATCATTCATTTTCATTCCAGGGAATCTCACTGTTTTCTTATTTTTATCATGTTTATTTAAAGAGCAGTACAGTTGACGTCTCAGTCAATTTGTGGTTAAGTCAAAAGCAGCTGTGAAATATTCATTCCATTGACAGTTGCAATCAACAAACCTAGATTAACTGGGCTTGCACATCAGTCCTGTCTGCACAGAATATCTGTTGGTTTCTCAAACAAAAGCAGAAAATGCTACATCTACTCAGCAAGCCAGGCAGCATCTGTGGAGAGAAAAAAGAAATCGCCCTTTTAGTTTGCTCTGATGCTCTCTTCACAAGAGTAGCCTGACCTGTAGAGAACTCCAGCAATTTCTGCTTTCATTTTGGACTTCCAGCATCTGCAGTTTTTTCTGCTTTCTACTCATAACTTTTGTTTTGGTAGAATGGTTATATTTTTCTGCCGTTGAGATTCAGGTCAGCTTCTGCACAGTGGTGTATTGGGAACTATCTGAAAGTTACTAATTGGCAATTACATGAAATGACAAATTCTGCTCGGCTTCTCAAGAAATTCACATAAGGGGGGAGGACGGCAGTGTCTGGGGGAGCTTGGGGAGGGCTAGAAGATTGACCGGTGGTTTCAGGAAATGAGCTTAGTGTTCTTTCAAGTCTCGGTGTTTACAGAGGTACAGTTTGTACCTACAAAGAGTAGTCTCCCACTCCATTATTGACAGTGAAACAGCATGATTGGTTTCTCAGGGAAAATTTTATCCCACTAGCAATTACTTGTACAGTACTGTGTATGTATATATAGCTAGCGGTCCCTAAGACTTTTGCAAAGTACTATATTTGTCAACATGGAGTAGAGAGCAAGTATGTAAATTTGGCAAGAGCAAAGAGTCAACATTCCTAGACAATTTCAATGACTTTGTGGTTTGATGTCTTATATTGTGTTTCTCGCCCGTTTCTTGCCATTTGTGCGTTGGGGATTTGACGTTTTTCTTTGAGTGGGTTCCACAGTGTCTTGTTGTTTCGTGGCTATCTGAGGGAAGGTGAACCTTGGGGTTGTATACTGTGATAATGAATGTACTTTGAACCTTCAAATGGCAAGGCTGGAGCATCACAGGAGGCTGAGTGCCAGAGCAGGGGGTGGGCCAGGTGCGGGCACCCCCAGCCCTGAGACACGAGGCAAGGTTAACTGATTCCAAACAATTGGCTTATTGATCATTACAACTGGTTTATTGATCCTTGGTGCTTTCCAGTCCCTCCCCTCTCCCTTCCCCTTTTCGCAACCATGATTCCCCTCTTCCTGCCCCCTTCCCACTCTCAGTCCACAATAGAGACCCAGATCAGAAATAGGTTTATCATCATTCACATACATCATGAAATCTGGTTTTGTTTTGTGGCAGCAGTACGGTGCAATACATAAAATTACTCCAGTGCAGTGCAGAAGTCTTGGACACCCCAGCTGGTTATTTTCCTGAAGCCATGTTTCTGCCAAACAGGCATCTCCCCCAAATGCAGCCGCAGAGAATGCAATCCAGTTCTTCTTCCACTGAGTGAACACTGGAGATCTGCACCGGTGAGGGGCCAGACCCCAGCCCAGTGGCACACAGCTGGCTCCAGTGTCTCCTTTCCAGCGGCCACCACAGGCGACATCACCCCCCCCGACACGTCCTTTTCCACGCAATGACCGAGGCAATGCATCTCCCCCCACTGTCGGTCTTGCCAATGAACCAGTGAAACAGACTTGCAGTATTCTGCATTACCAATGTTCAGCAGGGTCTTGCGATCGTAGCAAAAATGTCCAAGACAATCACCTGCACCATCCGTAGGAATGCACACCACCTCTGATGCCTTCTCCAGGCATGCGTCAAGTCTAACTCCACTGCTGTCTAGCAACTCACCAGTGGGGTAGACTGCAGGACTTGGTGTTCTTAATTTCCAGCAGTGTCTTGTGATTGTGAAAAAGATGTAGAAGATGAACAATTACACCTTTCCTTGGACCCAGATGGCCACTGTGTCTAAGCACGCTGTCATCTTACTGTAAGCTTAGGCATAGAAATTGATTGTAACCTCATTGTGGGGGCAGCAACTTATGTGGCGTTGAAATAAGTGAGCGCACCATGTAATATACAGTGGATTCTGGTTAATTGGCCCATCGGTTAATTGGGACATCTGCTTCTTCTTCTTCTTCTTTGAGTTTTTACAGCAGTTGGCATCCACACTGTTGCATTACTACCATCTTCATGATTTATTGTCCCTCATTGTCCATTCGCTTTAAAGCCGTCTTTCCAGTCCCATCGCCCTTAAAAAACTAAACAACCATTTCCTCCCCTGATCACTCTCCCCACACTCCAATAAACCTTTAACACTGTTCTCTACCAGTCCTATTTTGCAAAATTGTTGTAACATTTGTTGCCTTCCCTGTGCAAATTTCCGGCGTGAAATAAGGATATGCTCTACTGTTTCAGTCTCCCGACATAGATCGCTAAAACTTGTTGGATGCTTATTTATGATGGCCAGAGTGCCATTAAGGTTGCTGTACCCGTGACATCTGCTTATTTGGGACAACTCTTAAAGAACAAAAGTTAATTGATAAAATTGCTGGGATTTCCTTAATTTACTTGGGGCACTATGCTGCTTAATTGAGACAGGAAACCGTTGCCAAAGTGCCTAACCAGCCTCAGTCATGTGCACCTGTATGGCCATCAGACTTTACACTGTGCTTAGAGCAAACAGTTTTTAAATAGCGTCAGTTGTGTGTGCTTGCGTTCAAAAAGCAGTGATTTTTGTCACTGATTGTTGGCAAGAAATCAGCAGTAAGACAATTCCAATCTGCTTTGCTCATTGCAGTTTCAGGCATTCAGGCTTGGACATGTCAGTAATATCCCAGAGTGAAAATGAAAGGATTTTACTACTTCCAACAAGCTAGAAACTATGGAAGTTGGAAGTATCAACATTCATCTTAAAAGTTACGAAGAAAATGAAGATTTGGAGGATGCAATCATTGTTTGAAAGCAGAACATTATCTGTATTAGGTGTCTGAGCTGATTTTATTTATTGTGTACATTGGTTAAGTTCCTCCATTGATAACTATTAAGAATTAATACAGTTTTATAGTACAGTAGTACTATTAGTAGTGTCCTAATTTGTTCTGTATTTCATTTGAATACAGAATTTGTTGCCCATTTCGTCTTTTTTATACCTTTTTAACTAATTCCATGAAACTTTCATTGGGTCAGGCGCTTACTCAGACCAAAATGTACTGATCCCAATTATGTCCCAATTTACTGGAATCTATTATATTATACTTTTTATGGTCTACTCATCTTTCCTCCAGCTCTAACAGCTGAAATTTCTCCCTCATTTTTGTTTCTGAGTGACCAGAAATCGCCAGATAGAGATGGTCACGTTTTCCCATTCCTGCAGTGATAATTGTTTTTTACACAACATATACAGCAGTCCAAATTAGCCTTAGTTAGCCCTATGTACAGTTCTGGGCCTTCTCTTAGAAGGAACATCAACGCAATGTTCATTTACCAGATGAATAAGAGAGCAGAATTAGAGGAATGCAGCGTCTTGTAATTGTACTATTAGCCGAAATTTAAGGGTGCGAGTTTTAAAAATAAGGCTGAAGATTATAAAATCTGGGCATCACATATCTGGCAGTCAACATAGAAAAGTAAACAACATGAAAATACAGTCGGCAAAGGTTTGGACGAGCTCCAGTTTATGAGAAATATCTGAAGAAAGCAATACAGAAAGAGTGGACAACAAAATTGGTTTTGGATTGGTTTAACAGTGAGCTGGCACATTTTTTTTACTAGTAATTACTGTATTTAGGTTTATCTTAAGCAAGCTGAACGTTTTGACTACAGCAACTCTTCACGTGAATGAAATGCAGATAAATTTCTCTTCTATTGATTGCATAACTTGCATATCTATCTATCAGATTGTCGATGGCCTTCTAAAGCCAGCCAATCACCATGCTGCCTTGTTAATAAAACATGAGTCATGGGAGAAATTGCACCAATTTTTCTTTCCTAAAGCCACAGGGTTTGAAACATTGATTGAACTGCTTTCATCTCCAAAGAAGGAAAGATGGTGATTGTATACAATATCAAAAGTACCATGCCATCCCATGCCCCCATCTTACTGTGGGAACAGTGATGTGCTTATAACATCAGATAACTTCCTTTCTATTGGAGTCCCTGAATGATAGAATGAAGAGGTGAAATTTGAGAGCCTGCGTGTTACTAGCAGTCACTGGTTTGCACTGTAGACAGAATATGAAATAATCAGTTTGCTTTCATGCATGTGGTGGCTTGTCTGATCTCATCTAAACTCATTTGAGTCTAGTTCAGTTTCTCTGCCTCTGGCTTTAGATCACTGCTCCGTTCAGCATTAGCTTGATAATGCCAGATATGATGTGACACACATGGAGTGGTTGAAATCTTCCCACGTAGCCCGATATAACCATTTGATTGTTCTGTAGCAGAAGTAATGTCAGTGAGTCCTTATTCAACTTTCTCCTGATGCTACAGTATCTAAGAAAATAATAAAGCTGAATTGTGATGCTCAAATTTGATACAAGTCGTTGATCCAATGCAACTCTGCATGTACTGTACAATCATCAGAATCAGGTTTAATATCACCAGCATATGTCATGATATTTGTTGTTTTGTGGCAGCAATACAGAATAATAAAAAACTAAATTATAGTAAGAAGTATATATATTTAAAAAGTAAAAAATATAACTAGTTCAAAATGAGAAAATTTTTTTTTAAAATAGTGAGGTAGTGTTCATTGGGTTCATTCAGAAATCTGATGGCAGGGAGGAAGAAGCTGTTCCTGAATCATTGAGTGTGTGCCTTCAGGCTCCTGAATCTCCTTCCTGATGGTAGCAATGAGAAGAGGACATGTCCTGGGTGACGATAGACGCCATCTTTTTGAGGTATCACCCTTGAAGATGTCCTGGATGATGGGGAGGCTGGTCCCCATGATGGAGCTGGTTGAGTTCATAACTTTCTGCAGCTTATTTTGATCCTGTGCAATGGCGCCCCCCCCAACCCCATACTAGACGGTGATGCATCAAATTAATTACAAAATAAATCAAACAAGTAAGGTTAACAACATTGTGATACCATTTCAGTAAGGGTGCAATTCAAAAGCAAAAATGAAAATCAAACAATTAGAAATGAAGCTGTTATTAAATCAGTGACAGAGTTCCCATGAATAAGTAGGAACTGGGTGTCAACCTGACATGGAATGCTACGTCTTTCGTCAACTTTTGAACAAAGTAATAGAAGATTGTTTAGTTAGTGCTCTTGATTATCCTATAGAAGTTGCCCGGGTCCATTATTTCTCAAAGACAGTTTCTATCCCACTGAAATAAGGATATTGAATGGACACCTAGTCCGATAAGATGGATTCTTGACCTCACAATCTATTTTTTCATGGACTTGATTCTTATTATTTGCCTGCACTGCACTTTCTCTGTAACTGCAACATTTTATTTTGCATTCTATTACTACGGCTCGTAACATCATTAAAAACCCATCCCATCCCAGACACTGTCTGTTCAATCTCCTGCCATCTGGTAGAAGACACAGCGACATCGTAGCCAAGACAGTGAGACTGAAAGGCAGCTTCTTCCGGAGGGCTGAGTAATGCTGCACCCCAGCATGCCAATGGCTTTTGAGTGCTATGGACTATCGATGTTACCTGTTGCATGTAAATACGGGATTTTAAAAAAATAAGCCACACCACATGCATTGTAAGTATCTGTTTTGCACAGACTGGAGGAACAGTACAATCTCGTTGTCTTGAGCAAAGACAATAGACCTCTATTCTATTCTATTTTCCTCTGTACAAACTTAGTGCACTTTTGTAATAGAAACATAGAAACATAGAAAATAGGTGCAGGGGTAGGCCATTCGGCCCGTCGAGCCTGCACCGCCATTTATTATGATCATGGCTGATCATCCAACTCAGAACCCCGCCCCAGTCTTCCCTCCATACCCCCGATCCCCGTAGCCACAAGGGCCATATCTAACTCCCTCTTAAATATAGCCAATGAACTGGCCTCAACTGTTTCCTGTGACAGAGAATTCCACAGATTCACCACTCTCTGTGTGAAGAAGTTTTTCCTAATCTCGGTCCTAAAAGGCTTCCCCTCTATCCTCAAACTGTGACCCCTCGTTCTGGACTTGCCCAACATCGGGAACAATCTTCCTACATCTAGCCTGTCCAATCCCTTTAGGATCTTATACGTTTCAATCAGATACCCCCTCAATCTTCTAAATTCCAACGAGTACAAGCCCAGTTCATCCAGTCTTTCTTCATATGAAAGTCCTGCCATCCCAGGAATCAATCTAGTGAACCTTCTTTGTACTCCCTCTATGGCAAAGATGTCTTTCCTCAGATTAGGGGACCAAAACTGCACACAATACTCCAGGTGTGGTCTCACCAAGGCCTTGTACAACTGCAGTAGTACCTCCCTGCTCCTGTACTCGAATCTTCTCGCTATAAATGCCAGCATACCATTCGCCTTTTTCACCGCCTGCTGTACCTGCATGCCCACTTTCAATGACTGGTGTATAATGACACCCAGGTCTCGTTGCACCTCCCCTTTTCCTAATCGGCCACCATTCAGATAATAATCTGTTTTCCTATTTTTGCCACCAAAGTGGATAACTTCACATTTATCCACATTAAATTGCATCTGCCATGAGTTTGTCCACTCACCCAACCTATCCAAGTCACCCTGCATCCTCTTAGCATCCTCCTCACTGCTAACACTGCCGCCCAGCTTCGTGTCATCCGCAAACTTGGAGATGCTGCATTTAATTCCCTCATCCAAGTCATTAATATATATTGTAAACAACTGGGGTCCCAGCACTGAGCCTTGCGGTACCCCACTAGTCACCGCATCTGTATGGATGACATGTAAAACAAAGCAACTCACACAAAATGCTGGAGGAACTCAGCAGGTCAGGCTGCATCAATGGCAGTGAATAAAAAGCCGGCATTTCAAGCCGAGAACTGTACCCCAGTACACATGACAACAATAAACTGATTTACCAATTTACCAATTAAAGTAAATGACCATCGGATTCAGCGGGTCAGAAATGCATGGAGTCTATTCCTTCCACATCAGCTTTTCTGTCAGAGCTTGTCATATTTGTCCATGAGTCCAGTGCTGGACAAACAACTCTTTCCACTCGGCTACTTGCCCCACTGCCTGCCCTCGTACTTTGCCACCGCTCTTTCCATGCATAATTTGCCAATGAGATTGACCAATCTACATATATATAAATCTAGACCACACATACTTGTTGACCACTGCCCTCTTACTTAACTGGAAGTAAAAGTCTAAACCAGCAATATTATAACTGAGAAAGTACATGCATTCAGTAGGTTTTTAGCATAGATTTCATTCAGTAAACATAGTCCAGTTGACATTACCAAGACATGTGGCTTACTTCCTGATTCTCTCTGGCAACATTTACAGTATATTTTACCAAATTAGATATTGTGACTGGCAGCAAACATTCACACAGTGCGTCTCGAGAGTACACCCGGACACAGGGCACAATACTTGGTAAAATATCAAGAGACAAATATTGCCCATTGATTTACAGTGAACAGACAAGGCTTGTAGACTTGAAACCAGAGACCAGATTCCAAATCATCAAATCATTCACTGAAGCGTACATAGAAGACAAAATTATTTATTAACAGACCCTCCTCTGTAAAACATTGGGCGGCAGGGTGGAGATGCGTCTCTACCAAAGGAGGTGTAAGAAACTCCTTCCCTCCGCTAGCCTGCAGGTCACCCTTGGACACAAGGTGTAGCACCTGCTTAGCCCCCCGATCAGGGTCCTATGAAGCCATGGGAGCAGGTGGTGGATGGTCTTATGAGCAGTTGGTGCACATCACAAGTCCTGGTTATGTGACCACTGATGCCAAGTCAAGTCAAGTTGCTTTTATTGTCATTTCATCCATAACTACTGGTACAGTATACGGTAAAAACGAAACAACAATCCTCCAGGACCATGGTGCTACATGAAACAACACGGAACAACACAAAACTACACTAGACTACGTGAAACAACACAAAACTACATTAGACTACCTGAAACAACACAAAACTACATTAGACTACCTGAAACAACACAAACTACACTAGACTACGTGAAAGAACACAAAACTACACTAGACTACGTGAAACAACACAAAACTACATTAGACTACCTGAAACAACACAAAACTACACTAGACTACCTGAAACAACACAAACTACACTAGACTACGTGAAACAACACAAAACTACACTAGACTACGTGAAACAACACAAAACTACATTAGACTACCTGAAACAACACAAAACTACACTAGACTACGTGAAACAACACAAAACTACACTAGACTACCTGAGCAACACAAAACTACACTAGACTACCTGAAACAACACAAAACTACATTCGACTTCAGGCCTACACGGGACTACATAAAGTGCATAAAACAGTGCAAGACAGTACAATAATTAATAAACAAGACAATAGGCACAGTAAAGGACAAATTACAATATAATAATGAATGATGTAAATGTAAATGTAAACAATGTAAACAATGTTTTAGCAGGAATTGAGAAAGAAATGAGCAAAAATTGCAAAGGGAGTGGAGTGGTGTTCAGTTGAGTGTGTGTGTGTGTGTGTGTGTGTGTGTGCCAGGCATACAATCAGACAATCGCTGAAGAGTATTGATAATAGCTGGGGTCACCCATCTTGTAAGATACTGCCCAGAAGGCAATGGTAAACCACCTCTGCAGAAAATTTGCCAAGAACAATCATGGTCATGAGACCATGATCGTCCACGTCATACAACACATAACAAATGACTGGTCTGTAAGTCACGACTCCACAATAATCAGGATATGAAAGCCACGAGAGATAGCAGAAGCTGGGGTCTAGAGCAAAGAGCAGGCTGCTAGAAGAACTCAGTGGAACAAACAAAATCGATGGAGGCAGTGGGATGGATGATGTTTGGGGTCGATTCCTGATGTGGGGTCTTCACCTGAAACTATCCGTCTGCCCCCACAGATGTTGCTTGACCATTGAATTCCTTCAGAAGGAGGATGAACTGCTTACACTGCACTAACTAAATCAAAGTCAGATCAGGTCAGTCAATCGACCTTGCCAATTCAATTTTTTTAATTGTCTCGTTCCCTATAAAACTTTCTATAATACACAATCGGAAGAACAGCTGTGCTGGCAGAATGCTTCTCACCAGTAGCTGCAGTTATCCTCCTGCCTCTCATAATTATATTTAAAACGTCTGCTGTTCTTAAGTTATCATTGAAAATAATTGCAATGCATAAACTTGAACCAGCAGAGGGATCTTGGTTATAGATTGCAGAATTACTCCACTGTGATTCATACAACAGATTTTCTTTATCCTGTTTCGCATCCAGCCTTGTGTGCTATTGCTGGATTGTCGTGGCTTTCATCTTAATTAAAATAATTCATGCGGAGCTTTATCAGAAGCCCAACATTTGGAAATTTAGTCCCATGTGGAGGGGCCGTACATGCATAGTCCCATTACATCACATTATGCTCTGTCTGCAAAACACATTCCACTGGTCTGGTCACGGATGAATTCTAGATACAAATGAACTATGTGTGAATGTGTAACCTCACTGTACAGCCTATTTGGCCATGCGTCTATAGTAATGGACTCGTACAGACTCGTTATTATGTTCTGTGCCGTATGAGTGATCATAGTCTCAAGACCATGATGGTTCTTGGCAGATTTTTCTTCAGAAGCGGTTTGCCATTGCTGTCTTCTGGGCAGTGTCTTTACAAGATGGGTGACCCCAGCCATCATCAATACTCTTCAGAGATTGTCTGCCTGGCGTCAGTGGTCGCGTAACCAGGACTTGTGACGTGTACCAGCTGCTCGTACGACCATCCACCACCTGCTCCCATGGCTTCACATAAACCTAATTGGTTTGGGGGGTGGGGTGCTAAGCAGGTGCTATAGCTTGCCGAAGGATGAGCTGCAGGCTAGTAGAGGGCAAAAGTGTCTTATACCCCCTTTGGTAGAGATGTATCTCCACTTTGCAACCCAAGACTCTGAATAGAACCTTGAAAAAACTTGACACATTTTTGGAATTCCCAATTTCCTGCATTCTCTCCATTAACATGCTACAAGATTATAGGCAATAACATGGAAATGAGGGTGGGACTGAAAAAGAACCAAAAAATTGATGCCGAATAGACTCAAATGATTAAACATCATTGTCTGTCAACACAGAACAGAACATAATCATTGGTGTCCATTGTTATCAAAGGAATTATCCAAAACCTTTCTCATAAGTAAAAGTTTAAAGTTCAAAATACCTTTACGATCAAAGTATGTATACTTCATACAACCCTGAGATTCATTTCCTTACAGGCAGTCACACAACAAAGAAACCCGATAGAACCCATTACAAACAAAAAAAAGATTGCTGAACATGAACATGAAGAGAAAAAAAACAAATTGGACAAACAATAAAAGTCAGCAAATATCATTCAAAACTGAAGTTCATAAAAGTGAGTCCACAGAAGCCCGTTAGTTGCAGGCCGCAGCCTCGGTTCAGCGCAGAGACGAGTAAACCTCGCGGAGCAGTGAGCTGAACCGGCCCGTCCCTCGCCTCTGGCCCCACCCTGAACTTTTCAATCAGCCCTGCACCTAACTCGTCCAAACCCCGGGTCGTTCCTCACTCTCAGAGCTGGGGTCTGCTGCATCGATTTGGCCTGTACCTGACCTTTCCAATTCGGCTCAGCACCTAAATCGATCAAGCCTCAGGTCCTCCCTCGCTGTTGGGCCTAGGCTCCGCCTTGTCTCTGCCCGTCTCGCCCCAGTTCTGCCGCATCTAGATTCTTGTCAGTATGAGAAGAATTCAGAACCTGAATGTGTAGCCCTGCGTAATGTAGAAATCTACTGTAAGGAGAGGATAATCAAAGGTACAGAATGATCTCTCGGTGGGCTAGTTCAATGTCTATCAATAAGAGTGGCTTAATAGCCCCAACGAAGATGGTGCTAGCCAGGTCCTCAAAGTCTAGTTTGTGGTGGATAACAAATGAATGGACAGATGTGGTAAAGATACTTGCCTTCTTCCTCACTGTCCATATGTGGTATCTATAGCTCACACCACCTTTGCAAAGGTAATTTAGGATGGATAACGTTGGCTTTGTTGATGGTGCCGAGGACCTATAAAATATATATTTAAAAAAATCTTTGATTGCTTTGAGTAAGACAACAGCGAAAAGGTTAGTGATCAACTCTTCATCACATTCAGCAGGACTGGTATGTGACAGGTTTGGCGGGGGTGGAACTTGACAACTCCTCAGCTTTGTTACCTCTCATGTCGAGCACCTCAAGGCGTGATCAGATGCAATTTGCAAAGCTCTTGGAAGGAATGGATGCTCAAAGGCACGTTTGGGGATCTCTGGCTGCCATGTCCCCCAGATTTCCTCTGTACTGCTCTTCTCTGTGGGGTAGTAAGTGGGAAAATCTTCCCACAACCCTGATTGATAAGTTGCAGAGCCTGGGCCTCTGTACCTCCCTCTGCGATTGGATCCTCAACTTCCTAACTGGAAGACCACAATCTGTGTGGATTGGTGATAACATATCCTCCTCGCTGACCATCAACACTGGTGCACCTCAGGGCTGTGTGCTTAGCGCACTGCTCTATTCTCTCTATACCCATGACTGTGTGGCTAGGCATGGCTCAGATACAATTTATAAATTTGCTGATGACAACCATTGTTGGTGGAATCTCAGGTGGTGACGGGAGGGCGTACAGGAGTGAGATATGCCAACTAGTGGAGTGGTGTCGCAGCAACAACCTGGCACTCAACGTCAATAAGATAAAGGAACTGATTGTGGACTTCAGGAAGGATAAGATGAAGGAACACATACCAATCCTCATAGAGGGATCAGAAGTGGAGAGAGTGAGCAGTTTCAAATTCCTGGGTGTCAAGATCTCTGAGAACCTAACCTGGTCCCAACATATCGATGCAACTATAAAGAAGGCAAGATAGTGACTATACTTCATTAGGAGTATGAAATGACTTGGCATGTCAACAAATACACTCAAAAACTTCTATAGATGTACCATGGAGAGCACTCTGACAGGCTGCATCACTGTCTGGTATGGGGGTAGGGGGCTACTGCACAGGGCCGAAAGAAGCTGCCAAGGGTCATAAATTTAGTTGGCTCCATCTAGCTCACAAAGTATCTTCAAGCAGCGGTGTCTCAGAAAGGCAGCGTCCATTATTAAAAGCCTCCAGCACCCAGGGCATGCCCTTTTCTCACTGTTACCATCAGGTAGGAGGCACAGAAGCCTAAAGGCACACACTCAGCAATTCAGGAACAGCTTCTTCCTCTCTGCCATCCGATCCCTAAATGGACATTGAATCCGAGAAACTACCTCACTTTTTAAATATATATTATTTCTGTTTTTGCATGATTTTAAAATCTATTCAACATACATATACCATAATTGATTTACTTATTTATTTTTTCTTCTATATTATGTATTGCTGCTGCTAAGTTAACAAATTTCACGTCACATACCAGTGATAATAAACCTGATTCTGATTCTAATACCCTCATGCATCAGTATTCCATATACCTGGAGATATGGCTCCTGTCATGCCACCACCCACAATCTCCCATCCAAGTTTTACAGTATCCAGACTAGAAACCAAATTGCCATTTCTTTGTAGGTGGATCAATTCTGGAAGTCTACACTTGACAAAGTTCAAAGTGAATTTACTATCAAAGTATGTATATGTCACCACAAACTACCCTGAAATCCATTTTCTTACAGGCATTCACAGTGGAATAAAGAAATACAATGGAATCAATGAAAAGCTACTTACAAAGACTGAGAACCAATATGCAAAAGAAGACAAACTGTGCAACTACAAAAAGTAAGAAAGGAAAAAGCAAACAAACAAACATGTAAATAAATAATATTGGGAATATGAGAGTTAAGTCCTTGAAAGTGGGTCCATAGGTTGTAGAATCAGTTCAGTGATATGGGGGTGAGTGAAGTTATCCACGCTGGTTCAGGAGCATGATGGTCGAGAGGTAATAACCGTTCCTGAACTTGGTGATGTGGACCCTAAGGCTCCTGTAGCTCCTTCCTGACAGCAGCGGTGAGCATGGCCTGGATGGTGGTAGTCCTTGACAATGAGTGCTGTTTCCTCATGGCAGTGCTCCATTGTGACACACTGGGCAAGATTTGCAAAACAATTTCACCAGCATCTTATCAGTGGTAACATATAACTGCTGGACTCGCTGATGACACCTGCATCCCATGAATAAATAGCAAAGGTGGTCCATCAATTATAAAGAACCTCTGTTCCATTTCTTGGAAAAGACCACTTCTTTTCATGATCTCATCAGTTGTAACAGCACAGAATACTCCATCTCTCTGCAATTAAGTCAGGCACATTTCTGCATGATTATTGCTCACACTTTTCAATCATGTCAACACACTTTGTCTCGCTTCCACTTAACACATTAATTTTATTACCCTTTGTTTGCTTTATCAGATAAACAAGGGACGTGGGCAGACAGACGTTGAACAACAACCCTGTACTCTTAAACTATTGCTTTAGCCCAATTGGCCGAGGTCATTCTACCACAGGTCAACGTTGTGGCTGGGCTCAGTCCAACAAATCTCACTGTCATAGTCTTAGAGAGATACAGACTAGTTGGCCAGCCATCTTGTGCTGACTGTCAACCATCCATTTGCAATGGTGGTTGTTGTCTATTGTATCCGACCATGGAAGGAAACATTTGCAGGAGAGTTTTTTAAAGTGGAAAATCCGTTGCACTGGGGCAGTTCCACTCTCTTGACCTCAGATGTCAGGTCCAGTGGTATGAACCTACTTACCTGGGCTTTAGCTCCCAGTAGAGCATAGGTCATCAATGGCCTCCCATCTCCATCACCCTCTGAAGTTGATAGCATGGTTGGAGTTCATCAACACTATGTGCAGTTCTGGTCTCCATACTTGAGGAAGGATATACTGGCTTTGGAGGCAGTGCAGAGGAGGTTCACCAGGTTGATTCCAGAGATGAAGGGGTTAACCTATGAGGAGAGATTGAGTCGCCTGGGACTATACTCTCTGGAGTTCAGAAGAATGAGAAGGGATCTTATAAAAACATAGAAAATTTTGAAAGGGATAGATAAGATAGAAGTAGGAAAGTTGTTTCCATTGGTAGGTGAGACTAGAGTGAGGGGACATTGCCTCAAGATTCAGGGGAGAAGATTTAGGATGGAGATGAGGAGAAACTGTTTTTCCCAGACAGTGGTGAATCTGTGGAATTCTCTGCCTAGGGAAGCAGTTGAGGCTTCTTCACTAGATATATTTAAGATACAGTTAGATAACTTTTTACATTGTAAGGGAATTAAGGGTTATGGGGAAAAGGCAGGTAGGTGGAGCTGAGTTTACGGAAAGATCAGCCATGATCTTATTGAATGGCGGGGCAGGCTCGATGGGCCAGATGGCCGACCCCTGCTGCTATTTCTTATGGCAGCAATAAAGACGCAGACTTGCAGTACCCCAACAACACTCGTTCACCCGGTATTCGACATACCACAGGCTCTCCCTCTCTCCCTAATAAGGGAAAAAGAGATGTCACCATTTCACAGCGAGAGGGGAGACGTAACAAAAGAACTCGTCGATTTATGGTGTTAAAATTCCATTGCGTCGCTTTTTCCGAGCTCTGTGCCCAAAGAACTTAGGTCTCTGGGCACATAGCCAGCAGCCAGCTCGCTGCTTACGATCTTCTGTCTCCCAGGACGCACCAGACTGTAACACCGACCTCGAACCGGTCCACCTCCAGAGCCACAAAAATCCGGCACCCTGAAGGCGCGCTAATCTTCCAGACCGCGTCCTTGGCATATCGAAACGCAGCCGGTTGTGAGGCCCCCAAGAGCGGGTCCCATTCCCGCAAAGAATCGAAGTCAGAGTGTGACTCCAGGCCAGGGTCTTCAAAAGAACCCTGAAAAGGAAAAAAAAAGATATTAAAGAAAGAGATAGAGCTGATTCCAAAGATGCAAGCAAAGGAGCCTCCATTAAGCGCCATCGTCCACCTGCCGAATTTAGTGGCACGGAGAATATGCACGGAGAACTCCACAGAGACAGTACCCAAGGTCAGGAATGAACCTGAGTCTCTGGGACGTGAGGCTGAAATTCTACTAGTTGTGCCGCAAAAAAAGCACAGAAATGCAAATTGTTTCCTATTTCTGACCCAAGCAAGCATTAGCAGGCATTCTCAACCTGAGGTCCATGGACCCCTCAGTTATTGGTGGGGGTCCATGGCATAAAAACGATTGGGAGCCCTGCATTATAGGAAGCTTGCACATATTCCAAGAGAAATTCCATAATGTGTATGACCATAGAGCAGAAGACCATAAGATATAGGAGCAGAATTAAGTCATTTGGTCCATTGCGTCTACTCTGCCATTTCATCATGGCTGATCCATTATCCCTGTCAGCCCCAATATCCTGCCTCCTCCTCATATCCCTTCATGCCCTGACCAATCAAGAATCCATCAACCACTGCCTTCACTACACCCAATGAGGCCTCCACAGCCACCTTAGTCATAGTCATAGTCATACTTTATTGATCCCGGGGGAAATTGGTTTTCGTTACAGTTGCACCATAAATAATAAATAGTCATAGAACCATAAATAGTTAAATAGTAATATGTAAATTATGCCAGTAAATTATGAAATAATTCCAGGACCAGCCTATTGGCTCAGGGTGTCTGACTCTCCAAGGGAGGAGTTGTAAAGTTTGATGGCCACAGGCAGGAATGACTTCCTATGACGCTCTGTGTTGCATCTCGGTGGAATGAGTCTCTCGCTGAATGTACTCCTGTGCCCGCCCAATACATTATGTAGTGGATGGGAGACATTGACCAAGATGGCATGCAACTTAGACAGCATCCTCTTTTCAGACACCACCGTGAGAGAGTCCAGTTCCATCCCCACAACATCACTGGCCTTACAAATAAGTTTGTTGATTCTGTTGGTGTCTGCCACCCTCAGCCTGCTGCTCCAGCACACAACAGCAAACATGATAGCACTGGCCACCACAGACTCGTAGAACATCCTCAGCATCATCCGGCAGATGTTAAAGGACCTCAGTCTCCCAGGAAATAGAGACGGCTCTGACCCTTCTTGTAGACAGCCTCAGTGTTCTTTGACCAGTCCAGTTTATTGTCAATTCGTATCCCCAGGTATTTGTAATCCTCCACCATGTCCACACTGACCCCCTGGATGGAAACAGGGGTCACCAGTACCTTAGCTCTCCTCAGGTCTACCACCAGCTCCTTAGTCTTTTTCACATTAAGCTGCAGATAATTCTGCTCACACCATGTGGCGAAGTTTCCTACCGTAGCCCTGTACTCAGCCTCATCTCCCTTGCTGATGCATCCAACTATGGCAGAGTCATCCGAAAACTTCTGAAGATGACAAGACTCTGTGCAGTAGTTGAAGTCTGAGGTGTAAATGGTGAAGAGAAAGGGAGACAAGACAGTCCACTGTGGAGCCTCAGTGCTGCTGATCACTCTGTCGGACACAGTGTTGCAAGCACACGTACTGTGGTCTGCCAGTCAGGTAATCAAGAATCCATGACACCAGGGAAGCATCCACCTGCATCGCTGTCAGCTTCTCCCCCAGCAGAGAAGGGCGGATGGTGTTGAACGCACTGGAGAAGTCAAAAAACATGACCCTCACAGGGTCATGTAGCAATGAATTCCACAGATTCACCACTCTCTGGCTAAAGAAATTCCTCCCCCTCTCTGTTCTAAAACGACACCCCTCTATTCTGAGGCTGTGTCCTCTGGTCCTAGTCTCTCCCACCATCCTGTCCCACATCCAGCCTGTTGGGGCCTTTCACTATTCGGTAGGTTTCAATGACGCCACCCCTCATTCTTCTGAATTCCAGGGAGTACAGGCCCAGAGTGTCAATTAAGCCATTGCCTGGGTCCACATTTTCTGTAGACTGTGAAGGAATCCTTTTTGTAATTTAGAAATGTTATATTTTAAATGAGTAAGGGAATAATATTCCTCTGGTTATCTCTTTGTATTTCACTTGCGGATTAAGAGAATGGAGTATAATTGATTTAGATCAGGGTTTCCCAACTTTTTTTATGCCATGGACCAATACCATGAAGTCCGTGGACCACAAGTTGGGAACCCTCTGCTTTGGGGTCATGCATCTCACCCGGACATCCTTTAAGTATTGCTTTTGTCTCTAACTCTGCCTCCCTTGGATTTACAGTGCCTGTACAGCTGCAGCTCATTTCAACTGGGATTATAACCTTGGCAATGACAGTAAAGACTGACAAGTGATGTATCTAGTAAGGAAATAACTTACTGCACTTGCCTGTCATTGAAGTGTTCCCACAACCAATGGACTCACTTTCAAGGACTCTTCATCTCATGTCCTCGATATTTATGTCTTATTTATTTATTATTATTACTTCTTTCTTTTTGCATTTGCAGAGTTTGTTGCCTTCTGCACTCTGGCTGAACGCACTAGTTGGGCAGTCTTTCATCAACTCTGTTATAGTTATTATTCTATACATTTATTGAGTATACCCATAAGAAAATGAATCCCAGGTTGTATATATTGACATATATGTGCTTTAATAATAACATTTACTTTGACCTTTGAACTTTTTACTGCCCCAGCGATGAACGGTCGATCCCAGCCCCAGGTGCTGACTGTGTGGAGTTTTGTAAGTTCTCCCATTGACGGCACAGTTTTCTCCGAGGTGCTCTGGTTTCCTCACGGGTCCCAAGCCGTGCAGGTTGATAGGTTATTAGCTACGGTACATTACCCGTTGTGTGTGAGTGGGTGGGAGGATTAGGAGGAAAGCGAATGGGAAAGGGAGGAGAATAGGTCAAAGGAAAACTCGGTGACAGAACAGGTTTGCTCTGTGAATTGACATGGATTCAAAATGGCCACCTTCCATGTCATAAGCTTACTTTTTTTTGGCTGAACTCAGACACAGTGGTAATCAGGTGTGCATCACTGTATCCTGACAGTGATGGATACTCTATCTGGATAGCTACATCATTGTATCATGTTTCTTTAATAAAAATGCACTACATAAAGAAGTGTGCACTCAACTTTCATAAGCCAGCAGGGCTGTCCCAGGCACATAGTGCCCTTGAAACTCATGCATCAAAGTGGAAATTTAAGTATCTCCTGAGTTTTATAAATCAGAAGGAGTTCCATTTAATTACTGTGCATCTGGTCCATGACACTAACCACAAAATTTTACGAGTCTGTCTCTGCTCAGGAGACTACTCTGACTTGTTTATACTTTGCCATTCAAGAAGCCTTGCTTTGAGTAGTCAAAACAATGTATGGGGATGGTTAGAGTGACACAGAGTCACCCCCGGCATCCCTGGCACTGATGTCTATTTCCAGCAGGGGAAAACGTGTTTTATGAGACCCCAGCAACTGTGAGAGGAGATAAATGGAGACGTGAAATATCTGCAGGACAGGCTCCAAAGATCTCTGTGGTCTGCTGTATGTGCTTAGTAGTTCCAGATGTTTTTCATCCTTGGTAAGTTGAGAGAGAAAGTGAAGAGGCCCACTCTCACCAGACAACTTGGTATTTGCCCTGGAGGGTGATCAGAACACAAGTAAAATAGCATTGGCTGTAACTCCAGGGGGATGCTGGGGAATGAACTGACTTTGCTTTCATTAAAACGTACTTGTATGAAACAAATCATTCCACCAGTCAATTTCTCTTTTTAGAGAGCAGCCCACTTTATAAATTTGAGCAAGTGAACTTCACAGAAATAACTAATTAGATACCCTCCAACCTGATGGTATAAATATTGATTTCTCCTTCCAGTGAACAAAATCCGCAGCCCCACCTCTATCCCCCACTCTGATCTTTTATTCCTTCACACCTGCCTATTACTACCCCTGCCAGGATTAAAATCAATGGATAGTTATCTAATAGTTTTACCCTAGAAAGGGGCACGAGACAGGGTTGTGTATGGTCACCGCTACTCTTCACATTATAGCCGGAACCATTAGCTCAATACATCAGACAAAATGAAGATATCAGGGGAATTACTATTAAAGGGACAGAGCATAAATTGGCCTGTTACGCAGATGACATTTTGATCTATCTAGGGCAACCAAGATACTCTTTACCTAAATTGATGCAATCCTTTGAACAATATGGCCAATTATCAGGATACAAGATCAACACAGATAAAACCCAACTACGTTCATTTAACTATAGCCCACCAAGAGAAATTGAAAGTAGATATCTTTGGGCATAGCAAACAGAGTCCGTCAAATATTTGGGGATCATTATGCCAAAAGATTTGGCAAAATTATCAGAATGCAATTATCAGCCTATATATAAAAAAATGAAGGAAGATATAACAAGGTGGAACCTAATTCCTTTTCTTGGTCTCAGTTCAAGGATTGAATCTATTAAAATGAATCTACTGCTCAGATTACTATATCTCTTTCAGACCTTACCTGTAGAGATTAACCAAAATCAATTCAATGAATGGAACAAGATACTATCAAGATATATATGGCAAGGTAAAAGGCCTAGGGTTCATCTCAAAACTTTGCAATTAGCCAAGGAAAAGGGAGGATGGGGTCTACCTTTTCTTAGAGACTATTTTGCAGCACAGTTGAGAGCTGTGACATGCTGGGGCAACCCATCATATGACGCTCAATGGAAAAACATTGAGGAGAGGATACTTTCCATCCCCATACAGGCAATTTTGGCTGATAACAACCTACAAAGTTACATAAAAAATATTGACAACCCGTCGGTGAAATGGACTCTTAAAATATGGAAAACTATTATAACAGAATATAAACTAGAGAGAGACATTGCAATTCTTAAATGGTATGCATTGATTCAGATTTTATGCCAAATAAACTGGATGCTAGATTTAAGGACTGGACAGCTAAAGGAATAACAGCTATTTGCAATATAATGAAAGAAGGAACACAGTTCAGTTTTGAAATGCTCAAAGAGAAACACTTATTAGAAAAACAAGACTTTTATCAATATTTACAGATGCAACAGTATGTTAATAGGACGGTTAAAAATGTAACCAAGGCAAGTGCATGTCTGATAGAGCTGTTTAGAAAAGCATATAATTCAGACAACGGTAGTAGAATAATTTCAAGCGTGTATAAGGGTTTGTCAAATCTTAAAACACATTCAACTTCATACATTAAAACAAAATTGGAGAAGGAAGGAGGGATAATAATATCTGAGGAAGACTGGACAATAATATGGAGGTACCAATGGAAGTGTACCAGTTCACAGAAATGGGGGGAGTTCGGGTGGAAAACCTTGAAAAGATATTTTATTACACCCTCTCAGAAATCCCATTATGATAGTAACCTCCCGGTTTGCTGGAGAAATTGTGGAAATCAGAATGCAAACCATTATCATATTTTCTGGGAATGCCCCGTTATCAAAGACTATTGGAGTGGGATACACAATGCCCTACAAGACATCTTTAAATGTGAAATACCCTTAGAGAGTAGGACCATATATTTTGGGTATATACCTCAAGAATGGTTGAAAAGAGATAAATATTTAATGAATGCACTGCTGGTGGCTGGTAAAAAGACTCTTACCAGGAAATGGTTATCACAGGAGAGCCCAACTTTAAATGCATGGATGGAAATTACAATGGACGTTTACAAAACGGAGAAGATGATAGCATCTGTTAATCATAAGTTGGAACAATTTTATTCATACTGGAAAAAATGGTTTAACTACATAACACTTCATAGGCCTGATTTTATTCTCACAAGTCAATGAATATGTTGTAAAAAAAAGATCACTTCCTACTTTGTACATAGTTTTCTCCTTTCGATTGTTCTTCCTTTCCTCTTCTTTCTATAAGTGTATACATCAGATAAATATTATGTGGAAATTTGTGACAAATATGATTATACGATATATATGTATAGTATCTGAAATACATCTTATGGAAATGTTTGTTTGACGATGAATTCAATAAAAAGATAAATTACAAGAAAATGAAATTGATCATGCTTTAGCTGGGTATGGAACAGTCACAGAAGGAGACCATTAAAATGTAGCTAAGAGGCACCAGAGTCTCAAGATCCATAACGATCTGCTCTCAGTCCTGTTTTCTCAGGTCTGAAGTGATTGATGCGGTCAATATGGAAACTGCAAACTCTTCCACAGGTGGGGTTTGGTGTGACTGCCTGAATGGGCAGTGGGGGCTCATTCTGCAACCTACATAGCCCATCTCTTCCTCATGTGGTCATCTTGAATTGACTGTTTAACAGCCATCTGAATTCTCCTTCACTTTGAACAGTCATAGGTCAGAGGCTCTCAGGAATTGATGGGGCTGTCGCACTTCTCCTGGGAATCTTGAACATCATCCTTGAATCCTCTTCTCTAGTGAGCCAGGAATAGTCAGGAATAACACCCTGGGCATGCGGACGATGTTGCCAGTCTAACACAGGTAACTGAGAGTTTCTGGGGATTCATACTGGAGATAGTAGCCTGGGAGGGAACCCTTATATTGATTCCCTTAGTCTGGGGACATTTTTCCAGCATTTTGAGGTTCCCATTGCAGGAGATCCTGGTATGAAAGGCATTTCAGAGGGCAGGAGTTACTGCTGTCTTGTAGACCAGGGGTTTTATGCCAGGTCTGAGCTTTGACCTTTAAATAACCTTTTCCTCTATTAACTAAAGGCTGTCCTGGTGCATTGACCATAATGGAGATTTCATCACTATGCCTTCCTTATGTAAATATGGGATTTGGTCGACATACTCTACATACTCGAGGTATGCCCATTTTCCAGTGTGTCCTTATGAATCCCTGTTATTGGAAGGAAGAGCGACGCAGAAGAGACAGTTTGGTGAAGCTCTTGTTGCCCAGTGGAAGGTCCATCCTCTTGATAAAGAGTTGCTGATGTCTTGGAGCTTGGCTTCCAACCATAAGCATCAGGTGTATACCGCATTTTGGCTGCAGTACTGCAACTACTGATGTTTAACTGACTTTGGTTCTGGAGCATAGCTGTGGCTGAACATTTTCCTAACAGTTCTGAAGAAGAACTCGATTCCTAGACAAAGTCTGTTGGAGATAAAGTGAAACATCACAGCATGAAAGACTGAGGAAAAGCTTAGGGACAATGATCATTGTCATTGATACTGGTCTTCACTTGAACTGGTCCTGTTAAAGACTTCTTGGTTAGTACTGTGACTTGTATGATGTCTTGAAGGAAGTGCAAGATGAAGATGAATTTCTTGGAACAGACAAATTTGAGGAGTTAATCAAATTTGAGTAATCTGGTGGGTGTAATAAATCTTCCAGCTCCAACTTTTTCATTACACATGGTGCCAACCAAAGCAGGTTGTAACCCAAAAGAAAGGATGCCTTATGATTTAAACTGCTAAACGTTATGTCTTTGGATTGTGGGAGGAAACCCACACCATCATAGGGAGAGCAAACAAACTCCTTACAGGCAGTGGTGGGAATTGAACCCAGGGCACTGGTGCTGTCAAAGAACATAGAAATCTACAGTGCATTACAGGCCCTTCGGCCGACCATGTAACCTACTCTAGAAACTGTCGAGGATTTCCCTAGCATATAGCCCTCTTTTTTCTAAGCTCCATGTACCTATCTGAGAGGCTCTTAGAAGACCCTATTGTATCCACCTCCACCACCATCGCCAGCAGTGCATTCCACACACCCACCACTTTCTGTTTGAAAAACCTACGCCTGACATCCCCTCAGTACCTATTTCAAAGCACCTTAACACTATGCCCCCTAGTGTTAACCATTTCAGCCCTGGGAAAAAGTCTCTGGCTATCCACCTGATCAATGCCCCTCATCATCTTATACACCTCTATCAGGTCACCTCTCATCCTCCGTCGCTCCAAGGAGAAAAGGCCAAGTTTGTTTCAACCCATTCTCATAAGGTATGCCCTCCAATCCAGGTAACATCCTTGTAAATCTGCTCTGCACACTCTCTATACTATCCACATCCTTCCCGTAGCGAGGTGATCAGAACTGAACACAGTACTCCAAGTGGGGTCCGATCAAGGTCTTATATAGCTGTAACATTACCTCATGGCTCTTGAACTCAATTCCACGGTTGATGAATGCCAGCACACCAAGTGCCTTCTTAACAACACTGTCAACCTGCGCAGTAGCTTTGAGTGTCCTATGGACACAGACCCCAAGATCTCTCAGATCCTCCACACTGCCAAGAGTCTTACCATTAATATCAAAATTTGACCTACCAAAATGAACCACTTCACGCTTATCTGGGTTGAACTCCATAGCTTTATGCTAATCACAATGCAACCATTTTCAATTTCAATTTAGATTTCAAAGTTCAAGGTAAATTTTATTATCTAAGTACATACTGCATATGTCACCATATACAACCCTCCTATTCATTTTCCTTCAGGCATACTCAGCAAATCCATAGAATAGGAATTATAACAAGATCAATAAAAGATCAACCAGAGTGCAGAAGACAACAAACTGTGCAAATGCAAATATAAATATAACTAGCAACACACATAAGAGTTGTTGGGGAAAGCAGCAGGCCAGGCAGCATCCCTAGCAAGAGGTACAGTCGACGTTTCGGGCTGAGACCCTTCGTCAGGACTAACTGAAAAAAGAGCTAGCAAGAGATTTTAAAGTGCGAGGGGGTGGGGGAGATCCGAAATGATGGGAGAAGACAGGAGGGGGAGGGATGGAGCCAAGAGCTGGACAGGTGATTGGCAAAGGGGATACGAGAGGATCATGGGACAGGAGGACTAGGGAGAAAGAAAAGGGGGAAGGGAACCCAGAGGATGGGCAAGAGGTATAGTGAGAGGGACAGAGGGAGAAAAAGGAGAGAGAGAAAAAGAATGTGTGTATATAAATAAATAAATAACGGATGGGGTACGAGGGGGAGGCAGGGCATTAGCGGAAGTTAGAGAAGTCAATGTTCATGCCATCAGGTTGGAGGCTACCCAGACGGAATATAACGTGTTGTTCCTCCAACCTGAGTGTGGCTTGATCTCTACAGTAGAGGAGGCCGTGGATAGACATGTCAGAATGGGAAATGTGTGGCCACTGGGAGATCCTGATTTCTCTGGCGGACAGAGCGTAGGTGTTCAGCGAAACGGTCTCCCAGTCTGCGTCGGGTCTCACCAATATATAGAAGGCCACATCGGGAGCACCCGACACAGTATATCACCCCAGCCGACTCACAGGTGAAGTGTCGCCTCACCTGGAAGGACTGTCTGGGGCCCTGAATGGTGGTGAGGGAGGAAGTGTAAGGGCATGTGTAGCACTTGTTCCGCTTACAAGGATAAGTGCCAGAAATATAACTAGGTTAATTCTACTTCCTTCCTTTACCTTCTCTGCCTACATCTCTACCAAAAGCTCTCTTTATTTACCTGTGATGCCACAATCTTGGTAAACAGTTTGTATCATCCTTTCTGTTCAGTTGTGAATGAAGGCTATGGTTGCTTGGAGGTGAGTTCACGTAAATCTCAACTATAAATACAAGAACAACTACGTACAACCATTGCTATTTGTCAGCATGCACTGAAGCAACATCTCAAAACTTCATCTCATTCTGTTGTCACACTCTTCTGCATTCAAGCCTTTCACATCTCTACACTCCCCAAGTCCTGGCTGAACTTTAATTGCTCCCACATTTGCAGATGTCCCATCAGCTGCCTTGAATTTAAACTCCAGGAATTTCTTCCATAAATCTTTCATCTCCTTTGAGACGTAACTAAAACTTCTCTTTGACCATCTGTCTAGTATCTACAGACATAAATCAATGTCAACTTCTTTTTGATTTAGCTCCTGTGAAACACCTTGGAAAGTTTTAGTGTGTCGTAATCACCCATTTCTTTCCAATAACAGGAATTCCCTCCATCGGGGACAGGCTTTGTACTTTATATGCTCTGCATGAAACTTCCATTGTGTTCCATCATAATCAACATCACATTTTAAGTATTCTTCCTATAAATATACAAACTGTATCAGATTCCACTGATTTCTGTCTGCTTCATCGGAATTAAAAACTGAAAATTCTGGAAACACTTAGCTGATTGAGCAAGGTTTGTGGATAAAAGAATGGACTTAATCTTTCAGGTCTGAGATGAGTTAGATTTCAGTAGTAGAGAAAGTGGGGGAGAAATGGGTTGAATGAAGAAAATACCTCTAATAGGGTAAGATTGGAATGAGTAACTCTGGCAGCTAGAGTCACATTATGCTTCCATGTGTGATACATTAATATAAAGAGGGTGTGAAATATTTCTCTACAATTTCCAGCTCAGTCATTCCTAAGGGTTTAAGCACATCCTGATCAGCAGCAGAGACAGTATGAATGAAAGTTGCTGGAACTAACAGATTGCCTGGCAACTGTGGGAAGATAAAAAGGGATATTGAGTTAGGACAATGATATTTTGTCATTGTGGGAATACCTCGCCAATGAAGTGATAAAACAGAGGAACGCAGGCAATGAAAATAGGTAGGAGAAAGAAAAAAATGTTCACCAGTGAGTAGGAGGAAATAGATAGTTCAATTATTTTTATTTTAGATTAGATTTGACATAAAGTAACAGGAGTGCGTGTGCTGAATTCATTCATTCATCATCATCATTATGTGCTGTGTCGTATGACATAGACGATCATAGTCTTTCCATGACCGTGATTGTTCTTGGTAAATTTTTCTACAGAAGTGGTTTGCCATTGCCTTCTTCTGTGCAGTGTCTTTTCAAGACGGGTGACCCAAGCCATTATCAATACTCCAGAGGTTGTCTGCCTGGTGCCAGTGGTCACATAACCAGGACTTGTGATATGTACCAGCTGCTCATTTGACCATCCAACACCTAGTCCCATGGCTTCACCCGATCGGGGGCTAAGCAGGTGCTACACCTTGCCAAAAGGTGACCTTTGGGCTACCGGTGAGAAGGATTACCTTACATCTCCTTTGGTAGAGAGGTATCTCCACCCCGCCATCCTTAGTGCTGAATTCCAGTCTCAAATTAAAAGACACAGAATCGAAAGAGATAATCAGTAATAGCCAACTGCTTTTTCATATGATTTCCATATATTAAACAGTTTGTCAGAAATACAGATTCGTATTTATCTTCACACCTCTAAATCTGATGGTCCAATCACTGTTATTGTAGTACTTGCATGATTATTAATAGAGGGATTGTTGTCCAGTCAAGTCCGACTCCGCGTGACCTCATGGACCATGGGGTTTTCATGGCAAGAATCGGAAGTAGATCGCCAGGCCTTCCTTCCACACAGATATTGCTGCTGCCCAGGTTGGGACCCGGCTGGGTTTGAACTCGGGACCTTCTGCCTTGAAGTCCAGTGCTGATGCCACTACGCCACGATCTGGCCCAAAAGTGGGATACTGATTATTAATGACATAAGATTACATAAAATGGATGGAAAAACAGGCTTTGCACCCTGAAGAAATGAATGCTTGATATAAGCCTTCTATCACCATAAATGTTATGTTTTGTAACCTCACAACATTAAACTAATTCAAAGCAAGACATGGAAGTCCAGAAATATGGACCAGGTCTAACTTCATGTTTCAGTTTAAGTGAGGCGCCACCCACCACATGGTAATATGATGATATATATAATCTGTAACGAATTATTTACATGAATAAAGATGCTTAATCAATCAATATATATACAAGATTATCCAAATATTATTTAAATGTTAAATGCACAACAATAAAAGCATAAAAAATAAGAGATTATGTCCTGTGGTCCATCTAGCCAGATCTACCCTTCAATAGATATGTGTGTGAGAGAGAAGAAAAGAAAGAAAAAAGAAAAACAGGCCTTTCGCTCCTCCAAGTCCACCCCACTCATTAACTGTCTATTTACACTAATTCCACTTTAGCCACGTCTTTTTTTTAACTTCTCCCCACTTTTTAATCAACTTCCCACTGATTCTACCACTAACCTGCACATTTCCAGTGGAAAGTTAACCTACCAGCCTGTATATCTTTGGGATTCTAAAATAAGCCAGTGCACCCGCAAGAAACCACATGCGGTAAACCATCCACGGTCACAAGACAGACATGGGCAGCACACACGGACAGCACTGGGAATTGGGATCAAATCCAGGTCACCGGAAGCCACGAGGCAGTAGCTCTACCAGCTACAACACTGTGTCATCCCTGGCTAATCTGAACTTGGACTCAACACTTTCTTGCTGTTCCTTGGAATCTTTGATTCCCTGGTTAACAAGAAGTGCACCTATCCAGTGTATCCTTTTATTCCTATATTCCTCCATGATTTTTGAATCAGGGCAGCTTGGAGATATTGAACATTGAGCAGAACTGTACTAAGTATGCCTTTCGAATTTCTGTTTATCATTTTTGCTTTTCACTCTTTTTTTGTTTTTTTTTGTGTGTTGGGTTGGAGAGGAGGATTTAATGCTTGGTGTTTGGTGTTTTTCTTTGAACGTGTTCTTTGTTCTGTAACTGTCTGTGGAGAAGACAAATTTCAGGGTTGTATGCTGCATATATACTTTGACAATAAAACGTACTTTGACTACTTTTTGAATACCTACATTATTTCAAAATTAGGTGAATGGGATAGCAGGTTGCACATACTTACTAGTCTCCGCATAAAAATATCCTAGCATTGTTAACTAGATTTATTCACAAGTCTTAAATTTGTGGTTATTCCTTAATAAATTTTCCAATACCAGCCATATTTGGTGTAAATTTACATTGCTATACACTGAATATAAAGCAATCAATGGGCTGAAATTGGAAGCATGTGTCTATGTTATCTATAATGTAACATTGTGTCAACAATAATTAGTACTCTGATTGTTCAAGATAATGTTGGCAGTGTTAGAGCATACTCTGGACTTGGGGTATACAGCAAGTCATTAACTTCAGCAACCAGTCTTCAGATCTGAAAATTGCAGCTCTGGACAATGGGTTCCTAGATCTGTGAAAAAGCCAGTTAATTGAAAAACCAGACAATGTTGTTTATCATTGTCTGGAGCGTGGGTGCGATGGAGGTGTGAAAACTATATGTAATTCAAAGGAAGCATTGTAGATACATTGTAATTATAGAATTGTCCTTTGATCTTTAGCATATAAAGTGTCATGTAATGTTGGGTCAAACAGGCCTCCTCCTCTGCAAAGGTCTCAATAGGATGCCTCGCACAAATACAAGAAAATCTGCAGATGCTGGAAATCCAAGGCAACCCACACAAAATTCTGGAGGAGTTTAGTAGATCAGGCGGCATCTATGGAAAGGAATAAACAGTCAGTGTTTTGGGCCAATCCTGATGAAGGGTCTCAGCTCCAACCGTCGACTGTTTCCTCCTTTCCGTAGATGCTGCCTGACCTACTGAGTTCCTCCAGCATTTTGTGTGCGTCAATATGATGCCTGATGTGTCTCATGTTGTCAAATAAAAGATTACTTCATATCTACCAGCCGCTTCTCTCTAGTGACTTTGTTCACAGGTCAACAGGAATTTTGAGGATAGTTAACTGCACCATCATACCCACTGACCCGAAACATTTACCTACAAGGTTAAGGATGAACCTGAATGAATAGCAGCAGGTTTTATGCAGTCTAATGTCATCACGTAGACATACCAAATCAAACTTAATTTGCCAAACAGTTAAAAAGACTTTGACCACCAGTGAGGCTACACCCTGTCAAACTTGTCAAAGACGTACTTGAATGGTTCTGGCATTCAAAATATTTTAAAATTAAATTAATGAACTCTTCTTTAAAAAAAACCTATTAAAATGTAAGAAGTAAAAAAAAACTTGGAACATTTACAACCACTAAAAAAAAAATTCACTACAGCTCAATAAATTTAAAGCCTTGTGGTTTGCAATACTTGTGCAACCCCTTTCAGCTGCTCCTCTTCATTTGGCAAAGAGATTCACTGTTCTTGCAACACGGGTGCTGGGAAATTTGCAAGAAGTTCACCTCCTGCTGCTGGATACCACCTAGTTTCCGATGTTGGAACATGTCAAAAAACCCAAAGACGAGTTCATAAGGAACCCTGCCTTAATTTGTCTTACAGGCATGAAGTGTGATACTTGATGCAAGAGCTATTAGCATTTCCCAGCAAGTTTGACTCTAACAGCATTTATGTACGTCTATGGAAAATCGTTAACAATATCTCGAGGTAGCTGTGGAATAAACCAAGGGAAAACTTACATTAACATCATTTACAAAAAAGAGAAAATCTGCAAATTTTCATCAATCAGATTAATTAATATCAATCAGTTGATTTAAATCATCATTGAAAATTATGGAAGGGGTCATAACAGAGGTGTCCCTCTCACATGCTTCATCATTTACCTGGATCATGCCTGATCCAAAGATTACCTTACAAACATTGCAATGCTCCGGTAGTTCATATTCAATTTTTTTAAACAAATAAATCATACCTTCAATCACCATTAAATATCATTTTCTTCTCTTCTGCGCCTCCTTTGCTTTTAAAAACATAATGAAAAACCTGCATCCATGGCTTCACATGACCCTGATTGTGGGGATAAGCAGGGGCTAACCACCTTGTCCTAGTGGAAGGAAGGAGTCCCTTACACCTCCTTTGGTAGAGACATATCTCCACCCCACCACCCATTCATTGGATTAGCAGGGTGAAAAAATTCTGGTTCCATGGACAAGAGCCTTGAATTTAATTTTTTTTAACAAATAGATTATACCTTCTATCACTATTAAATGTGACGTTCTTTTCTTCTAGCCCTCTTTTGCTTTTAAAAACATGATGAGGAGAGGAACCTTCTCCCATGGCTTCATCAAAACTGACACAGTTCTTTGCTGGAATGTAGAAATAAAGAAATAGTTATGAGAGATTCACATTGAAGGAAAACTGAAGTTAGTCCAGAAGGCAGAGAGAAATGGCTTTGGCAAGGCACGTGGATGAAATGGAAGACCAAATTGAATCTATTTTAATGTAAGGAGTTTGACTGGTAAGGCAGATAAACTTACAACATTGATTAGCACATGGGATTATGATGTTATCATCAGAGAGACAGGATTGAAAGAAAGGCAAGATTGGCAACTCAGATTTCCAGGGTATGAACTCAGTATTCCCTAGGAACATTACAATCTTCTTAAAGTCAAGGCTTTTGGTCATGGAACCAGATCTTTTTCACCCTGCCAATCCAATGACTGGGTGGTGGGGTGGGGATATGTCTCTACCAAAGGCGGTGTGAAGTGCTCCTTCCCTCTGCTAGACTGAAGGTCACCCTTGGGCAAAGCATAATGCCTGCATGGACCCCAATCAGGGTCACGTGAAGCCATGGGAGCAGGTGGTGGATGGCTGTATGAGCAGCTGGTTCAGGTCCCAAGTCCTGGTTATGCGACCACTGACGCCAGGTAGGCAATCTCTGAAGAGTATTGATAATGGCTGGGGTCACCTGTCTTGTAAAGACACTGCCCAGAAGAAGGCAATGGCAAACCACTTCGAAAGAAAAATTTGCCAAGAACAATCATGGTATTAGAACAGCCATGATTGCCCGTATCATATGACACAGCACTTAATGAACGAACAAATCCAATGAATATTCACCCCAATGATAATGTGTTGAAAATCACATGGCGATGGCTGTTGAGCAGACTGTTGCAAGTAAAACCTGAGCACAAGAGGCAAAGTTCCTCCAGGGCAGTATGTTTCCCAGAAAGACCCTTCAGTAGGTCTCATGCTCCATTGTGATGAGTCTTTAGATGACCACTCAGATTATCTGAAGAATGCCCTGTCTTGACAAATATAGCAAGGGTACTGACTATACGGTTTCTAATCTTCCTTCCATGTTGCACAAAAGAAAACGTTTGAGGCCAACAAAACACTAGCTATAGCAACTAATCCATGTTAGTGATGTGATGCCTCCATTTCCCACAGCAGCCATTTTTGTAAATGTGATGAGAAAAGGTGTTAACTTCAACTTGATTGGCACCAAATATCGGGAGCTTTCACTCATTCTGACTGAATTTATACTCAGATCCAACTTCCTGAAGCCTGAACAAACCCCTCTCAGCTGGAACTTATATTAGACTTTCCAAGAAGGAAATAGTGGCTTGGAGGGCAGAAAAGTTGAAAAAATTACTATTTTTCTGATAAATATTTCTTTCCATACAGTGAATTATGGATTGACTAGGGGTGAAAGTTCATTATGTTTATGTTACTTATTTCCCTTAAAGATGATCTTATGAAGCACAATTTCAATGTAATGCATAAATTATGTGTAGGACCCCGGTATCTATTTTCTATCTGTCTGTATTGTATTTTGTGCTGTGCATTTATTATGGGTGATAGTAATTTGTCACATGGGTTGGGGAATGGTAGGAGCAAGTAAATATAGTTATGTATTCACACTAGTTAGTTTAGCTTAGTTAGAGGCAGCCGGGGACATGGATGATATTTTCTTATTGACTGCTTAATTATGCTATTTACTCTTATTCATTATACAGTATTGCAAATTTTAATAGTTTCATTCATTTGTAGTATCGCTAGAAGATCATTCATCTTTGCTGGTTTCATGACAAAAGATCAAGCATACATTTTTTGACTCGGAACTCAATTATTTGGAAGTGCATCACAGTGTCAATTCCCGTGCTCACTCTCTCCATGCTTTTGGTTTGTTTTCTAGTAACTGCTACAGTATGGGTAAGAAACAATCATCCAGATTGAGCTTTTGTTTTGATGAAGTCCTGATGAAGGACCTTAACCTGAATCTTTGATTGTTTCTCCCCCTCCGTAGATGCTGCTAAATTCCTCCAACACTCTGTGTGTGTGTTGCATCAGACTTGATGGATAAATTTCCCTTTTCACTTGCGTTCCTTGCTCTCTGAGGAGGGGGGAGGGTTGAGGAGATGTGCATCTTGAAACGTGACGTATCTGGGTTTTCCAGTGGACCTCCATAAGCTCTAGAGTGGGTAGGGAATGGGAAATGGAGTGGGATGGGAATGATCAGCAAAATTGTGAAGGTGGGAGGAGTGCTCACACTTTGCGGAAAAGTGAAATTGTCTTCAGTTTGGGGGTGCATTGGATTATTGTAAGATGCTACAGATGGACTTGCCTTTTTCTATGCATCTGCTTTGAGTCTGACACTGATTCAGATTTGTTTTCACTCCTTTTCTCCTGATTGCACTCTGCACCTTCTCCCGCACACTCTCGAGGTTTTTAGCACCAAACTCCCACCAAAATTTCTTCCCTAATTAATCCTATTCCTGGATTAATCCTAGTCCAACTCCTGGCCTTCTCGTGTCTAGTGGAACTGTTTCTACTGACAGGAGAAGGGGCGAAGACGGGTCCTGGCGCCTTAAAACCAGCGCTTCGGGTAGATGGAGCTCGTCAGCCTGGGAAGGCAGTCCATCTAAGAGAGGGAAAACTCTGATTTCAAACCTCCGCTGCCCTGCGGCCATACCCACTCATGGGAAAGGCTTCGGGAGTAAACCCTGAGGACAAATCTGGAGCTGGAGTCCCTAAGGCAGTCCGACGTTGCTTACAACCTCGTTCTGGCAACTCCTGCAACGACACTGGTGCCAAGCTGTATCAGCCCTTGCCCTTCGCTTGGACAACATCGCTGTCATGGAGAGGGGAGGCTTGCTGCTTGGGCAACTGCCGGTCTTCCATACAACCTTGCCCAGGCCTACACCCTGGAGAGACTGAAGCAAGACTTTCCAGGCGCAGATCCATAGTCTCGCGAGACTAATGAATGCCATCCAATCCTATTCTCACTTTTAAAGCCATTGAAAAACCCATTGGGTGATGGGTGAAGATAAGTCTCCACGAAAGGAGGTGTAAGATGCTCCTTCCCTCCGCTAACCTGCAGGTCAGCCTTGGGCAATGTAGCTCCCCTCGTTCAGGGTCATGAAGCCATGGGAGCAGGAGGTGGTAGGTTGTAAGAACTGCTGGTGCATATCACAAATCCTGGTTATGCGACCATTGACGCTAGGCAGACAATCTCTGAAGATTATTGATAATGGCTGAGGTCACCCGTCTTGTAAAGACACTGCCCAGAAAAAGTCAATGGCAAACCACTTCAACAGAAAAATTTGCCAAGAATGTCATATGACATGGCGTTTGATGATGATGATAAAACCCACCACTTTCACAGTGCCACAGAACAAAAATCTTGCTGATACTGGAAAACTGAAATCAACAAAAAAGGATTAGATGAAAGTGCTCAGCATCTGGGAAGAGAGTAACCAATTCACTCCCTCATTGACCGTCCATGAGAAGTTCTGGTCATCAACATCCCTCCCAACAGGTGCTAAGCATCTTCATTATTTTGTGCATCAATTACCCTTTAGACATCCTCTCTTAACCTCTTTTACTAATTCGGGGAAAAAATCATTTCATAGCACAGAAATGTATTGTGTGCTGGTTTACTACATTAAGGTTTACTGCATTAAATTTCCTGTTTAAGGTGATGTTACCAAATGCGTGCAACAGCCTACTGGTAGTTCAAAAGGCTAGAAATTGCGTGGTCTAGGCCCGGTGTGTTTTGCTGCGGCTTGGACAATTTAAACGCCACCCTAGGTAGACTGGAAGGACAGGGTGTCGGGATCGGAGGCGGAAGCCAATTTCACTCGCTGTCCTGTGATGTTCACTCCTCTCTCCATGGTGCAGACGCTATGAAGACTGCCCCAGCTGCTGATATGATGAATTGATACCAATGCTTTGGGCCTACTCTGGACTGCCCGGCGTGCAGATCTAAGGATTTATTTTGGTTTAGAATGTTGTTGCTCACTTCTATTGATTGCATGATTTGTTGTTTTTTTCCCCCTTTCTCTGCGGGGGCTGGTCTTTAGTCTTTTTAATTGGGTTCTTTCAGGTTCCTTGCTCTGTGGCTGCCTGTAAGCAGACAAATCTCAAGGTTGTATAATTTATACATTCTTTGATAATAAATGTACTTTGAAACTTCGATTAAGATCACACTGTAAATGCAATTAAGAACAGTAAATGAGTTCTTTTTATCAACAGTTCATATTATTTATGCTACATTTACTTCCCTGGACCAAAGAGAACCTTAAATAACAATGAATTTCCAATCACCCATTCGTTAAGCATTTTGACAGTCCAATTAGATACTTCACTGATGTTATGCCACAGTGAGGCAAATGCCCATAAACATCAGTAAATTTACAATACTTTATTTTAATCTAAAAAAAAATCAAAGGCTCTGAACCTGGCAAATAGAATTTTAGCACAAATATTGCCAATGAAGAAAGAATTATACTGTAGTAGATTTCCAGTAATTTATTTGCAGATAGTTAACCGCTGAGCTTTGTAGTGAAACGCCCTTGTCTCGGCAAAGGAGTATTGTGTTACTGCCTGATACAGAGCAGGGACTAATCCACCCTCTCTTTTCTCTCCTCCATCCACAAGATTTCCACGCTGCCTTGTTCTGCTGAGGTAACTGGGGCAGCAGCCGATTGATCTATGCATCAGTTGGGAGAATAAGGGAGGAGACAGGCAAGAACTACAGGAAGGCAGTCGCCCCTAGGTTGCAGGAGGCAGGTTCCTGGGTGAACGTCAAGAGAGGGAAAGGGAATAGACAGATAGTGCAAAGTACCCCTGTGGCCTTTCCTCTCAATAACTAGTACACCTCCTTATATACCGTTGGAGGGGATGACCTACCAGGAGGAAGCCACAGAGACTGGGTTTCTGGCACTGTAGCTCATAAGAGAAGGAGAAGGGAACGGTGGTGATAGGAGATTCAATAGTTAGGGGAATAGCCAGGAGATTCAGTGGACGTAAGAGAGACTCCCGGATGTTGCCTCACAGGGACCAAAGTAAGGGGCGTCTCAGTTCAGGTGGAAAGCGTTCTTAAGGGGGAAGGTAAGCTGCCAGAGGTTGTGATACATATTGATTCCAGCAACACAGCTAGGGGAAAAGGAAGAGTTTCTGAAGAGCGGAGGAGGAAGCTATAAGAGTAGGAGCTCGAAGGCAGCAATCTTTCAAGCACCAGCACCAGCGAGGGTAAGAATAGAATGACGTGGCAGATAAATGTGTGGCTGAAGAGAGCCGGATTTCAGATTTGTGAATCACTTGGATCTCTTCTGGGGAAGGTATGACCCGTGCAAAAGGGACAGGTTACACCTGAAACTAAGGGGGACTGATGGTCTTTGCAAGCAGGCTTTCTAGAGCTGTTGGGGAAGGTTTAAGCCAGGTTGGCTGAGGGGTAGAAGCCAAAGTGAGAGCTCAGATAATGGAGCAGTTGGTGTACAGGTAGATGCAATTTTGTAGAGAGACTGTGAGGAAGGATGGGCTGTGGATAGGGCATAAATGCAGACTGCGGGATGTTAAAATGTTTTTACTTTAATGCAAGAAGGATCAGGAACAAGGGTGAGCAATGGGTCAGTACATAGAGGTACGATGCTGTGACCATCCCAGAGACTTGGCAGGCACAAGGGCAGGAAGGGCTGCTGGACGTTCCAGGGTTTAGATGTTTCAAAATGGGCAGCGACTGGGATGTCAAAGAGGTGAAGGGTGGCATTGCTAATCAGTGTTAGCATTACAGCTGCAGAAAGAGAGGACAACTTGGAGGGATTGTCTACAGAGTCAGTGTGTGTGAAAGTCAGGAACAAGAAGGGAGCCATAACTCTATTGGGAGTGTTCTATAGGGCCCCCAATTGCAACAGGAACTTCAAAGAATAGATTGGGAGGTAGATTTTGGAAAAATAACAGGGTAGTTGTAATGGGTGACTTCAACTTCCCTAATATGGATTGGCATCTCTTCAGTGCAAAAGTTTTAGATGGGGTAGGGTTTGTTAGGTGTGTCCAGGAAAGATTTCTGACATATATGAAGACAGACCATCTTGAAGTAATAAGCTATGAACCTGGTCAGGCAAATGATCTCTTAGTGGGTAAGTATTTCGGAGACAGACACAATGGGCAGGTGTAGCACTTAGGCTGTTTACAGGGATAGTCTGACCTCAGTGGTTGGGAAGATGTTGGAGTTGATCGTTGAGGATGTGGTTTGGGGGTACTTGGAGGCACATAATAAAACAGACCGTATTCAGCATGGTTTCCTCAAGGGAAAATCTTGTCTGACAAATCTGTTGGAATTTCTTGAAGAAAAAGAGAAAGGAGAATCGGTTGATGTTGTGTACTTGGATTTTCAGAGGCCTTTGACGAGGTGCCACACATGAGGCTGCGTAACAAGCTACAAGCTCATGGTATTAGAGGAGAGAGTCTAGCATGGATAAAACAGTGGCTGATAAAGGGAGCCTTTTCTGTTTGGCTGGCGGTGACTAGTGGTGTTCCACAGGGCCGTGTTGGGATTGATTCTTTTTACCTTAAATGTCAATGATTTGGATGATTGGCTTTGTTGCAAAGTTTGCAGGTGATACGAAGATAGGTGGAGGGGCAGGTAGTTTTGAGGAAATAGGGAGGCCACAGCAGGACTTAGACAGATTAGGAGAATGGGCAAAGAAGTGGCAGATGGAATATAGTGTTGGGAAGTGTATGTCATGCACTTTGGTAGAAGAAATGAAAGTGTTGACTGTTTTCTAAATGGAGAGAAGATACAAAAATCTGAGGTGCAAAGGGACTTGGGAGTCCTTGTGCAGGATTCCCTAAAGGTTAATTTGCAGGTTGAGTTGGTGATAAGGAAGGCAAATGCGATGTTGGCATTTATTTCAAGAGGACTAGAATATAAAAGCAAGGATGAAATTCTGAGACTTGATCAAATGGCCTTGCCTGGTGCCTCAGGGCTGGGTGCATCTGTACCCACATCCTCCCCCCGCCCCCGGCACTCCTGCTCTGCCAACTGTCCCACACTCTTCCCCTGGCACACTGCCCTTGCCATTCCTAACATCTTTTGCTCCTGCCAGATCTACAACTCACTTTACGCTCCATGTTGACAAATGCAGCACAGTGCAAAAGACGTAGACACTCTAGTTACATACGTGAATGTGCCAGAGACATTTACACAGCACTGTACATCTTTGGAATGTGGGACGAAAATAGAGCACGAGGAGGAAATGCATGCGGTCACGTGGAGAACCTACAAACTTCTTCAGACAGTGACGGGAATCGAACCTCGATCAGTGATCACTGTCACCGTAAATCATTGGACCAGCCGCCACGTTACTGAGCAGCCCAGTCGTGTTATCATCCCTCATCACTTTGCTTGGAGATCACCACTTTACTTAAATAGACATAATGCAGTGGAATTTAAGAACTAGAAGATAAATTTGTAGATTTTTACTTTAATTATTTTTTTTACCGAATTTTGTTTCCTTTTCATCTTCAGGAGCAGGTTAAAAATCAGCCCCATTTAGAATTGTTGTGTATTTCAGTAATATTTGTGTAATCTTGTATTGTTTGATTAAGCACTCTTTGTTCTTTATATAGTTCGTTATGGGTATATGTAAAGATGCATGAATTGTATACATCATCATACTACTTTGTGACGTGCACGCCTCGCTTAAAGTAAACACTCAGTTAGGCTCACATTTTGGACTCCTGTGTCCTCTTTTGCATTAGTTTAACGTTTTGAAGTTACAAACATAACAAGAGTGCTGAGTCGTGAGATTCCATAGAGACCTCACCAGGTTAATCCTCGGCTTTTTCTGCACTTCTTGAAGAATCTATCGTTTACTGTATTGGTTTGTTTACTTACACCAAATTACCCCTGCATTCTCCCTCTCTCAATGGTGAGTGAGAGTCTGTTATTCTTTGAGTCTGGGGCCTCAGACAAACGACATAGCAGGTCATAACTTTGAAACAGCGAGCCGGAGATCTCCCCTCTCGTCGTGGCAGGAGTGATCTCTCTCTCTCTCTCTCTCTCTCCCGCTCTAGTGAGAGAGAGAGGGAGCCTCTCCGAGATGTCGAAGTGTTGGGATGGACAGTAGTTTTTGGTGGACTCTAGATATGGTCTCTGGGGGGTTTTGCTATTGCTGCATGGTGGGTGGGGGGGGGTTGATGCATTTTGTTGGAGAAAATCTGGGGAGGTTTGATGCTTTTGCTGTTACTTGTGCCTGAGAGGGAGGGGGGCTTTGGGGTTCTAACATTTTTTGTCATTCATTCTTTGGTTGTTTTTTTTCTCCGTTTTGTGGAAGTCTGCAAAGAGTAAGAATTTCAGGTTGTATACTGTATACATTCTCTGATATTAAATCAAACCATTGAATCATTGTTTGGAGCAGGAGAGGAGAAAACTTACTTTGGATTTATAGCTCCCAAAGTTCAAAGTAAAATTTATTATCAGGCTACATACATGTCTGAGATTCTTTTTCCTGCGGGCATACTCAGCAAATCTGTAGAATAGTAACTGTAAACAGGATCGATGAAAGAGCAAGAGTGTAGAAGAAAACAAACTGTTGAAATGCAACTATAAATAAATAGCAATAAATAATGAGAGCATTAAGTATCAAGATAGAGTCCTTAAAGTGAGATCATTTGTTGTGGGAACATATCAATAGATGAGTGTAATTATCCACTTTTGTTCAACAGCCTGATAGTTGAGGGGCTGTAACTGTTCTTGAATCTGGTGTTGTGAGTCCTGAGGCTCTTGTTCCTTCTACCTGATGGCAGCAGTGAGAAAGGAGCATGGCCAGGATGCTGAAGATCTCTGGTGGTAGATGCTGCTTTCCTACGACATTTGTGCATTACACTTGACTTGGAAAATTCCATTCCTCTGTCTCCTCACACAATATAATGTGTCACTGCTTCTGCATTATATGTTCAATGCTGCTGATTCAAGGGGAACATTCCCGGTGAGAGCTTGCTTGCTTCTTCAATGGATTATAACAGTCATTTCATCTTAATCCCCTTTTTTATGGATTTCTGAAAGCACTTTGATTCTGCAAGATTTTATTATAAATTGCTTCACTCTAAAGAGACTGCACAATCAAAAAAAAAGATATGGAACACAATCATGCTTTCTAAATATCTTGGGACGGAGTCAAAATAACATGATTAACTTGCGCTGCAGCAGAAAAATCCCAAACAGGGCACCAAAGGGAATTTCAATCTGCAGGCATGAACTGCCACATCTTGTGCAGATCTCAGCAAATAAAATAATTGCCTGAAGAACTAAATAACTGATTTAGACTTCTGCTACACCTTGAAAGTGCTCCATCTCATTTTGCACTGTATATGCCCTTGTGTCCTTTCTTTCGAGGTCAGGCATCATTTAGGAGATCACAGGCAAGGCCGCACAATGTTGGCCAAGTCTAAATGCTGCAAGCACAAGAAACAACCCCGTAAACAAACCGAGAGATCCTGGAGATGCTGGAGATCCAGAGAAACACAGTCCTGATGAAGGGTCTCAGCCTGAAACACCAACCGTTTATTACTCTCCATAGATGCTGCCTAACCTGCTTAGTTCCTCCAGCAATTTATGTGGGTGGTGGGGTGAAGATACAACTCTACCAAAGGAGGTGTAAGGCGCTCCTTCCCTCCGCTAGCCTGCAGGTTACCCTTGGGCGAGGTGTAGCACCTGCTTAGCCCCCCCCACCGATCAGTGTCAGGTCAAGCTATAGGAGTAGGTGGTGCATAGTCATATGAGCAGCTGGTGCACATCATAAGCCCTGGTTATGCGACCATTGACGCCAGGCAGACAATCTCTGAACAGTATTGATAATGTCTGGGTCACCCATCTTGTAGAGGCACTGCCCAGAAGAAGGCAATGGCAAAGCACTTCTGTAAAAAAACTTGCCAAGAACCATCATGGTCATGGAGACCATGATTGCCCACGTCACACAACACGGAACATAATACTGATGTCACATGACATGGCACGTAATGATGATGTCATACGACATGGCACATGATGATAATAATGAGCATGTAACAATATGGAAGCTTTAACTGATTAACGTGAGAGTTCTCAGGATTGAACTTCACACCACAAACAGTGATGTTAGGGAGATGACCTCTTCAATGGAGAGTTTTAAATGGAGTAAGATGAGGCAGAGACATTTAGAAATGATATTCCTGAGGTTAGGGCCTTGGGTACTGAGCACATAGTCATCAATGATGGAATCACTAAACCTGAGGATACTGAGGAAGACACGCATCTTGAACATTTAGAGGGAGTCCGAAGGGACTGGAAAGACAAGACTATAGATACCAGGTGTATATCAGAATGGATAATAAGGCATGGATGAGAGTTATGAATATTATCAGCCTTTTCCTTGATGCTGTCCAGATCTTGCAGCAAGCAGGTGTAAGCTGATCATTCGCTGAGAAATTGTGAATGGATTTGTACCTTGTTTATTGTAATCACTACCTGGCCACTCGCCTGGAGTAGGGAGAGCAACAAGAGCTTCAAATGCTGTATCTTCCTTTGTTTGTACTGTCTTATCCTTTCCCCCACTTTTCTCTAAGCCCGGCTTCTTTACTAGAAGTTTAAAAGGGTTCTCATTCATTTACTTAGTTGTTTACTTAGGAGTGATGGAGGCTGAGGGGCAAGCTGATGAGAGGTTTATAAGATTTTGAGAGACATAGATAGAGTAGACAGGGAGTTTCTTTTTCCCCAAAGTAAAAATATCTCATACCAGAGGGCATGCATTGAAGGTGATTGGGGGTAGGTTCAAGGGGGATGTGAGAGTTAAGTGTTTTGCTCAGAGTGATGGATGCCTGGAATGTGCTACCTGGTATGGTGGTAGAGGCAATTACATTAGAGGCTTTTAAGGGAGTTTCGGTGGACACATGAATATGAGGAAGATGGAGGGAAATGGACATTGTGTAGGTCGGACGGATGAGTTTTTGGGGGTTTTTTAAGTTTACTTCTTTTTAGCTAGTTAGCCACATTGTGGGCTGAAGGGCCTGTCTTGTGCTGTGCTGTTCTATGTACTTCCCCTCCTGCTTCCCAGCTTCTGACAAAGGCTGAGGCAGCGTTGTTATCACATTGTAAAGGTGACACCTGCCCAGTGGTATATTATAGCGGAAACAACTCATGACCTTCATTTTTTTGTTGCATAATGCTCAGGGTGGCAATGGGTCTGATTATCAACCCTGCCAGGTACTTAGATACCTTTTTCCTGAGACTTTGGTTTGGTGTAGTGAGTGGATGAACACTCCAGAGTGAAACTTCTCACCAGATTCTCCTGTGGAAGTCTTAACTTAGGGGGAGTATACTGCACACCGGATACTCGCAACCCTTGACAACTTGTCTTAGCGTCTGCTGCTCACTGGGAGAGTCACAACTTCAGCTCTACTTAAGTAGAGAGCTTCTTTCTGCCCGTTTCACTGCAAAAGGCAACACGTTAGTGAATTCCTCACACCCAGCTTCAACAAGCCCAAAGGAAGAGAAGTTAACAGAAACAATGCTCCTACCTTTCCTTGCAGTGCAATCCAGGCACTGCTCTGCAGTTATGAGTCCAAGATGGTTAAGGGTCCGGAGAGCATCTCCTTAGAGAAGTAGAACCCCTCTGCACATTTCTCTTTGCTTAGAAAGACACAACAGAATACTCTTCCAAGTGATTTTGTGGATAGGACATTTTCCGAGTGACATTTTTCTCTCCTCCTCCACCTCCCGCGACCAGCAGCTGCTCCTCTGTAAGTGGAACCTTCCACTCTTCCTCCCTTCCTGTCACGTCGCACAAACAAAAGAATGGCCTCGGAGAAAAGGGTTACATCGAGGGCTTCACTCACATCACACCCTCAAGACTCTGCAAGTGCAATCTTATCCAGAGAGCAGATGTCATCGATCGTCTACAACACAAGAGATTCTGCAGATGCTGGAGATCTTGAGCAATGCACAAAAAATGCTAGAAAGGGGTTCCCAACCTTTTTTATGCCATGGACCCCTACCATTAACTGAGGGGCTGTGGACCCCAGTTTGTGAACCCCTGTGCTAGAGGACCTCACCGGGTCAATGAAAGGGAATGAACAGTTGATGTTTTGGGCCAAGACCCAACTGTTCATTCTCTCTTCCTGACCAGGGGTCTTGGCCTGAACCTTTGGTTATTCCCCTTCATAGAAGCAGCCTGAGCTGCTGAGTTCTCCCAGAGATTTGTGCCTGTTTTTCAATTATTTACAGACACGTTTCCTTCCTACTAATCATCAGCAATCCTGCGAGTAATTGATATCAACTTTAAAATCCGTTTGGGAAGAAGTGACTGCACCAAATGCTGAAGGAAACAATCATAACTCCTGTTGTCCCCTTCCTTATCCTCCTTGGTGAGGAAGATTATAGGTTTTGGAAGTGCTGTCACAGAAGTTATAGCTAGCAGCTGGAGTGCATGCAATTGTTAGTCTTCAATGTTTGTGGCAAACCATGTATATAGGTTGTAACTGGGTTACCTGTCTGGACATGCCTGGACACGCCCCTCTGCTGACTGCTCCTGTGGCTCCTCCCACAGACCCCTGAATAAAGGCGATTGTGCCAGTGCTCCTCCCTCAGTCCAGGACAGACATACAGCATGGACGTGGATCCATTGTACTGTTAATAAAAGCCTTTCAGTATTTACTCTACTTCCAGTCTTTTGGAGAAACTGATAGTGCATCAATGTTCAAAGTACATTTATTATCAAAGTATTTATACATTATACAACCTCCTAATAGGCAGTCATGAAACAAAGAAATCCAAAAGAACCCATATTAAAAAAAGGCCGTCGAACACCCAATATGCAGAGAAAAAAAAAACACATCAGGCCCGTACAAAGGAACCCATAAAAAAATAAAAGATCCCATATAGTAAAGAAGATGGTCGAACACCCAATGTGCAGAGAGAAAGAAATCATCATGCAAACAATGACCACGGGCATATAGCGTTCTGAGCTGAAGTCTGCAAAGACAATCCCGTAGTTCATCACCAGGCCAAGTCATGGAACAGCTATCCAAACTGACCTGTCCCTCGCATCGGGCCCCGACACCCTGACCTTTTCCATTCGGCCCGGCGCCTAAATCCATGTCCAAACACCGGGTTCAATCGCCTCGACATGCTCTGGGGCCAGGACCCCACTGCCCGGATTCGGCCTGTAGTTGTCCTTCCCGATTCGGTCCTGCTCTTAAATCTCCACCCTGATCCGCTCTGGACCTTGCTACCTTGATTTGGCCTGGTGGTGGAGAGAATTAGCGTTCAAACTGGTGGGTGGGGCTCCAATAAAGTGGACAGCTTTGTCCCGGATTTTGAGCAACACAGACAAAATGCTGGAGGGACCCAGCAGGTTAGGCAGCAACTATGGAAGCAGTTGATATTTCAGGACAGGACGTTGACTGTTTATTCCCCTCCATAGATGACCATAAGACAAAGGAGCAGAAGTCGGCCATTCGGCCCATCGAGTCTGCTCCATCATTTTATCATGAGCTGACCCATTCTCCCATTTAGTCCCACTCCCCCGCCTTCTCACCATAACTTTTGATGCCCTGGCTACTCAGATACCTATCAATCTCTGCCTTAAATATACCCAATGACTTGGCCTCCACTGCCGCCCGTGGCAACAAATTCCATAGATTCACCACCCTCTGACTAAAAAAATTTCTTCGCATCTCAGTTCTGAATGGGCGCCCTTCAATCCTTAAGTCATGCTCTCTTGTACTAGACTACCCCATCATGGGAAACAACTTTGCCACATCCATTCTGTCCATGCCTTTCAACATTCGAAATGTTTCTATGAGGTCTCCCCTCATTCTTCTAGACTCCAAGGAATGCAGTCCAAGAGCGGACAAATGTTCCACTGGCTGATGCTGCCTGATCTGCTGACTTCCTCCAGTATTTTATGTCTGTTCCTCAAGATTTCCAGTACCTGCAAAGCTCTTGTAACCATGATATGTTTTCCTGCATTTTGTCAGGTTCATTGGGCATATTATAGTTACATTTATCAAATAAAATGCAGAATATTCTTTCATACTGCTAATTTTTGTCTTAATGGCATGAAGAAACCTTGACCATTCTCCACTGCTCAGCTGTGGTAACCTCACATTCATGCCTTTGTGTATGTGTGTGAGGGCCTCTCGTGTCTCTTGTTAGCTGGGGAGTAGCCGAGCATTCCCTCTGCCATTGTGTGTTCATGTTCCAATGTCCGAATAGGGAAGGTGACCAGCTGAGCGTGACTGCAACTGCCTTGGGAAATGTCTGCTCCTTCAAGAGACAAACACAATGGGGCCTGAGCTGTGAGGAGCGTTTTACAGACACCGTTCTATAAGAGGTCTGTTCTGATAGATGTCTTCGAATAGGGGCGACTTGAGAGTGAGTCGCCTGGGACTGTACTCGCTGGAATTCAGAAGAATGAGAGGAGATCTTATAGAAACATATAAAATTATGAATGGGATATATAAGATAGAGACAGGAAAGTTGTTTCCACTAGTAGGTGAGACAAGAACTGGGGGACATAGCCTCAAGATTCAGGGGAATAGATTTAGGATGGAGATGAGGAGGAAATGCTTTTCCCTGAGGATGGTGAATTTGTGGAATTCTCTGCTCAATGAAGCAGTGGAGGCTACCTCAGTAAATATATTTACAACCATGTTGGATAGATTTTTGCAGAGTAGGGGAATTGAGGGTTATGGGGAAAGGCAGGTAGGTGGAGATGAGTCCATGGCCAGGTATGATCTCATTGAACGGCAAAGCAGGCTCAATGGGCTAGATGGCCTACTCCTGCTCTTATTTCTTATGTTCTTATGTAGCATGTAGCTCCAATGGGAATCATCATATATTCCCATTCAGGACTTCTACAGCTGAATCCACAGTCACAGCCATGGGTTGTCCAGTAAGCAATATCATTTTAATATATTTTAAAAATCTGTCAATACGCTAAGTAGATGGCTCCCTTACTCAGGTCGCAAGTACAATTCCTCTTTAAGAAGAAGGAAGCAAGAAAAGCTTGTTAGGCTGCAAGTAAGGTTGAAACACAATTCCTACTATCCTTCTGGTGAATGTACAGCCTCTGGAAAATAAAACTGAAGACCTCAAAGCAAGATTGTTGTACCGGAGGGACATCAGGTACTGCTGTGTACTTTGCTTCATGGACACATGGCTATCCCCCAACGTTTTGGATGTAGTGCTGTGGCTCGATGACTTCAACATTCACGTAAAGACGGGACAGCTCAGTCTTTTCGTGGCAAAAGAGGTGGAATATGCTTTATAATTAACTCATTGTAGCCCACATACGTGGCGATTCTGTCTCAGTCCTGCTCACCCGAACTAGAACATTTAGTGGTTAAATGTTGTCGTTTTTATCTGCTGAGAGAGCTTTCTGCCGTCTTCCTTGCGGCGGAGTACATTCTAACTCAGGCCAACATCGGCAGGCACTGCAGGAGCTAGGCTCCATCATCAGCAGGCATGAAATAGTGCATCATGATGCCTTCCCTATCTTTGTCATTTCAAATCATTAGAAAGTGGTGACATATAGTTGGAAGGTGTTGAACCATTGTGGATAGAGCTAAGGAACTGCAAAGGTAAAAAGACCCCGATAGGAGTTATATACTCACCCTCAAACAGTGGTAGGGATGTGGTCTACAAATTACAATGGGAGGTAGAAAATGCATGCCAAAAGGGCAATATTACAATAGTCATGGGGGATTTCAATATGCAGGTAGTTTAAGAAAATCAGGTTGGTTCTGGATCCCAAGAGGGGAAATTTCTAGAATGGTTATGAGATGGCTTTTTAGAGCAGTTTGTGCTTGAACCCACTGGGGGATCAGCTCGTCTGGATTGTAATGAACTGGAATTGATTAGAGAGCTTAGGGTAAAAGAACCTTTAAGGGAAAGTGATTACAATATGATCAAATTCACCGTGAAATTTGAAAAGGAGAAGCTAAAGTCAGATGTATCAGTATTATAGTGGAGTAAAGGGAATTACAAAATCATCAGAAAGCAGTTGGCCAAAATTGATTGGAAAAGAACACTGGCAGGGTTAGTGGCTGAAATTTTTGGAAGCAATGGGATATATACATCCCAAAGAGGAAGAAGCATTCTAAAGGCAAGATGACACAACAGTGGCTAATAAGTCAAAGCCAACATAAAAGCCAAAGGGAGGGCATATAATAGAGAGAAATTAGTGGAGAGTTAGAGGATTGAGAAGCTTTTAAAAACCAACAGAAGGCAACTAAAAAGTCATTAAGAAGGTAAAGATGGAATATGAAAGTGAGCTAGCCAATAATATTAAAGAGGATACCAGAAGTTTCTTCAAATACATAAAGTGTAAAAGAGAGTTGAGAATGGGTATCAGACCATTGAAAAAATATGCTGGAGAGGTAGTAGTGGGTGACAAGGAAATGGCGGATGAACTTAACGAGTATTTTCTATCAGTCTTCACTGTGGAAGACACTAGCAGGAAGTTCCAGAACGTCAGGGGTCCGTGGTGTAGTAGTTGCCATTACTAGGGAGAATGTTCTTGAGAAACTGAAAGATCTGAAGGTAGATAAATCACAAGGACCAGATGGTTTACACACCAGTGTTCTGAAAATGGTGGCTGAAGAGATTGTGGAGTCATTAGTAATGATGTTTCAAGAATCACTAGATTCTGCAATGGTTCTGGAAGACTGGAAAATTGCAAATGTCACTCCACTCTTCAAGAAGAAAGAGAAGCAGAAGAAAGGAAATTATGGGTGGGTTCATCTGACCTCAGTGGCAGGGAAGATGTTGGAATTGATGGTTAAGAGGGTGGGTGGTTTCGGGGTACTTGGAGGTGCATGATAAAATAGGCCACAGTCAGCATGGTTTCCTCAAGAGAAAATCTTGCCTGACAAATCTATTGGAAATCTTTGAAGAAATAATAAACAGGATAGACAGAGGAGAGACTCTAGCATGGATAAAGCAGTGGTTGATTGTCAAAAGGCAAAGAGTGGGAATAAAGGGAGCCTTTTCTGAATGGCCCTTGGTGACTAGTGGTGTTCCACAGGGGTCTGTGCTGGGACCACTTTTCTTTATGTTATATGTTACTGACCTGGATGATGGAATTGATGGCTTTGTTGCAAAGTTTGCAAACGTTACAAAGATAGGTGGAGGGGCAGGTAGTTTTGAGGAAGTAGAGAGGCTACAGAAGGATTTAGACATATTAGGAGAATAGGCAAAGAAGTGGCAGATGGAACACAGTGTTGGGAAGTGTACGGTCATGCACTTTGGTAGAAAAAATGAAAGGATAGATTATTTTTTAAATGGAGAGAAAATTCAAAAATGTAAGGTGCAAAGGGACTTGGGGCACCTTGTGCAGGATTCCCTAAATGTTAATTTGTAGTTTGAGTCTGTGGTTAAGAAGGCAAATGCAATGTCAGCATTTATTTCAAGGGGATGCGAATATAAAGGCAAGGATGTAATGCTGAGGTTTTATAAAGCACTGTTAAGGCCTCACTTGGGGTATTGTGAGCAATTTTGGGCCCCTTATCTTAGAAAGGATGTGCTAAAACTGGAAAGGGTTCAAAGGTTCACGATAATGATTCCAGGATTGAACGGCTTGTCATAAGAGCATTTGATAGCTCTGGGCCTGTATTCACTAGACTATGTCATTATTCTAGTAAGTCATTAGAATGAGGAGTGCCCTCATTGAAACGTATCAAATGGTGAAAGACTTTGACAGAGTGAATGTGGAGAGGAAGTTTCCTATGGTGGGAGAGTCTAAGACCAGAGGGCACAGCCTCAGAGTAGAGGGTGTGTCCTTTTAGAATGGAGATGAGGAACTTCCCATCTGTTGAACGACATACCAAAGCCCAAGAAGAGCAGGGTAAGATGCCTCAATGACTAGTGCCCAATGGCACTCCTGGCATCTACTGTGATGAAGTGCTTTGACAGATTACTCATTGCTAGAATCAACTTCTGCCTAAGCAAGGACCTGGACCCACTGTGATTTGCCTATCGCCACAAAAGGTCAATAGCGAATGCAATCTCACTGGCTCTCCACTCGGTCTTGGATCACCTGGACAATAGTAATACTTACGTCAGGCTACTGTTTATTGACTACAGCTCAGTGTTCGACACAATCATACCCTCAGTTCGAATCAAAAAGCTCCAAAGCCTGCTACCACAGTCTGTGTGGATCAGAAACAATATCTCCTCCTCACTGACAATCAACACTAGCGCATCTCAAGAATGCCTGCTTAGCCAACTGCTCTACTCCCTCTGCACCCACGACTGTGTGGCTCGGCACAGATCAAACACCGCCTATCAATTTGCCGATGACATAACTATTGTTGGCAGAACTTCAGCTGATGGTGAGGAGGTGTACAGGGGGCAAGATAGATCAGCTGGTTGAGTGGTGTTGCACTCAGTGTCAGTAAGACCAAGGAATTGATTGTGGACTTCAGGAAGGTTAAGCTGAGGGAACACACACTGGTCCTCATCAGGAGATCAGAAGTGGAAAGGGTGAGCAGCTTCAAGTTCCTGGGGGGGGGCGGGTCAACATCTCTGAAGATCTATCCTGGGCCCAACATATCGCCTGCAGCTACAGAGAAGGCAAGGCAGCTGCTATATTTCATTAGGAGTTTGAGGAGTTTTGGTATGTCACCTAAAACACTTGCAAGTTTCTAGAGATGTACCCTGGAGAGTATTCTAACTGGCTGCGTTGTCATCTGGTATTGGGGAGCTAATGCACTGGACTGGAAAAAGTTGCAATAAGCTGTAGACTCAGCCAGCTCCATCATGGGCACTGGCCTCCCTAGCGTCCAGGAAACCTTCAAAAGGCAAACAGGGTAAAATCTGCAGGTGCTGGAAATCCAGGCAACACACACAAAATGCTGGAGGAACTCAGCAGGCCAGGCAGCATCAGTGGAAAAGAGTAAACAGTCAACGTCTCGGGACGACACCCTTCAGCAGGAATGGAGAAAAAGGAGATGAGGAGTAGAGTTAAAAGGTGAGGGGGAGGGAGGGAGAAACACAAGGCGATAGGTGAAACCAGGAAGGGTAGGTGTGAAGTACAGAGATGGGAAGCTTATTGGTGAAAGAGATACAGGGCTGGAGAGGGGGAATATAATGGGAGAGGACAGAAAGCCATGGAAGACAGAAAAGGGGGGAGGAGCACTAGAGAAAGGTTTTCGGCAGGTAAGAAGGTGAGAGAGGGAAAAGGTGATGGGGAGTGGGGAAGGCAAGGGGGACAGAGAGGGCCATTACCAGAAATTCAAGAAATCTAGTCAAGAAGAAAAGCTTACGAAAGGTTCAAAATACTAGGTAATGATGGAGATCTAGAAGATTAGAAGGCTAGCGGGAAGGAGTTTAAGAATGAAATTAGCAGAGTCGGAAGGGGCCATGAGAAGGCCTTGGTGGACGTGCAGGAGCTTTTGGAAAGCATCGTTGGGTAAGTCGCTGGGACTGGATGAGATGTACCCCAGGCTCCTATGGGAGGCAAGGGAGGAGATTGCTGAGTCTCTGGCGATGATATTTGCATCATCAATGGGGACAGGAGAGTTTCCGGAGAATTGGAGGGTTGTAGATGTTTTCCCTCATTTAAGAAAGGTAGTAGAGATAGCCCAGGAAATTAAAGACCAGTGAGTCTTACTTCAGTGGTTGGTAAGTTGATGGAGAAGATCCTGAGAGGTAGAATTTATGAATATTTGGAGAGGCATAATACAATTAGGAATAGTTAGCATGGCTTTGTCAAAGGCAGGTCGTGCCTTACAAGCCTGATTAAATTTTTTGAGGATGTGACTAAATACATTGATGAAGGTGTGAAGAGCAAGAGGATAAGACGTGAGAGAATAGGACCAATCAAGTGTGACAGTGGAAAAGTGTGTATGGAACCGGAGGAGATAGTAGAGGTACTTAATGAATACTTTGCTTCAGTATTCACTACGGAACAGGACCTTGACTTATAGTGGACTGAAAAGCTTGAGCATGTAGATATTAAGAAAGAGGATGTGCAGGAGCTTTTGGAAAGCATCAAGTTGGATAAGTCGCTGGGACTGGATGAGATGTACCCCAGGCTCCTGTGGGAGGCAAGGGAGGAGATTTCTGAGTCTCTGGCGATGATATTTGCATCATCAATGGGGACAGGAGAGTTTCCGGAGGATTGGAGGGTTGTAGATGTTTTCCCTTATTTAAGAAAGGTAGTAGAGATAGCCCAGGAAATTAAAGACCAGTGAGTCTTACTTCAGTGGTTGGTAAGTTGATGGAGAAGATCCTGAGAGGTAGAATTTATGAATATTTGGAGAGGCATAATACAATTAGGAATAGTTAGCATGGCTTTGTCAAAGGCAGGTCGTGCCTTACAAGCCTGATTAAATTTTTTGAGGATGTGACTAAATACATTGATGAAGATAGAGCAGTACATGTAGTGTATATGGATTTCAGCAAGGCATTTGATAGGGTAGCCCATGCAATGCTTATTGAGAAAATAAGGAGGCATGGGATCCAAGGGGACATTGCTTTGTGGGTCCAGAACTGGCTTGCCCACAGAAGGCAAAGAGTGGTTGTAGACAGGTCATATTCTGCATGGAGTTCGGTGACCAGTGGTATGCTTCAGGGATCTGTTCTGGGACCTTTACTCTTCATGATTTTTATAAATGACATGGATGAAGAAGTGGAATTTGCTGATGACACAAAGGTTGGGAGTGTTGTGGATAGTGTGGAGGGCTGTCTAAGGTTACAGCAAGACACTGATAGGATCAAAACTGGGCTGAGAAGTGGGAGATGGAGTTTAACCCAGATGAGTGTGAGATTGTCCATAGGACACTCAAAGCTGCTGTGCATGTTAACTCTGTGGTTAGGAAGGCATTGGCCTACATCAATTGTGGGATTGATTCTAAGAGCCGAGAGTTAATGTTGCAGCTATATAGGACCTTGGTCAGACCCCACTTGGAGTACTGTGCTCATTTCTAGTTGCCTCACGACAGGAAGGATGTGGAAACTATAGAAAGGGCACAGAGAAGATTTACAAAGATGTTGCCTGGATTGGGGAGCATGTCTTATGAGAATAGATTGAGTGAGCTCAGCCTTTTCTCCTTGGAGCGACGGAAGGTGAGAGGTGACCTGATAGAGGTGTACAAGATGATGAGAGGCATTGATCATGTGGTAGTCAGAAGCTTTTTCCCAGGGCTGAAATGGTTGCTACAAGAGGACACAGGTTTAAGGTCCTTGGAGGCAGATACAGAGGAGATGTCAGGGGTAAGTTTTTTACGCAGAGAGTGGTGAGTGCGTGGAATGGGCTGCTGGCAACGGTGGTGGAGGTGGACACGATAGGGTCTTTTAAGAGACTCCTGGATAGGCATATGGAGCTTTGAAAAATAGAGGGCTATGGGTAACCCTAGGTAATTTCTAAGGTAAGGACATGTTTGGCACAGCTTTGTGGGCCGAAAGGCCTGTATTGTGCTGTAAGTTTTCTATGTTTCTAAATCGATGTTCATGTCATCAGGTTGGAGGCTACCCTGAAGGAATATAAGGTGTTTCTCCAACCTGAGTGTGGCTTCATTGTGACAGTAGAGGAGGCCATGGACTGACATATCGGAATGGGAATGGTAAGTGGAATTAATATGAGAGGCCACTACGGTTCCCGCTTTTTCTGGCAAATAAAGTGTAGGTGCTCGGTGAAGCAGTCTGCAATCTATGTCGAGTCTCACCAATATACAAGAGGCCACACTGGGAGCATTGGACACAGTATATGACCCCAACAGACTCACAGGTGAAATGTCGCCTCACCTAGAAGGACCTTTTAGGGCCCAGAATGGTATTAAGGAAGGAGGTGTAGGGGCAGGTGTAGCACTTGTTCCACTTGCAAGGTTAAATGTCAGGAGGGAGATTAGAGGGGAGGGACAAATGGACAAGGGAGTTGCACAGGGAACGATCCCTGCGGAAAAGCAGAAAGTGGGTGGGGGGAGGGAAAGATGTGCTTAGTGGCGGGATCCCGTTAGAGATGGCGGAAGTTGTGGAGAATGGTGGGGTGGTAGGTGGGACAAGAGGAACTCTATCCCTGGTAGGGAGGCGGGAGAATGGAGTTATTGCAGCTGTGCGTGAAATGGAAGAGATGCAGTTGAGGGCAGCATTGCTGGTGCAGGAAGGGAAGCCCCTTTCTTTCTTTTTCCTTCGTTCTGGAACAAAAAGCCTCATCCTGAAAGCAGACGTGGCAGAGACAGAGTAATTGAAAGAAGGGGATGGTATTTTTACAAGTAGGAGGGTGGGAAGAGGTATAGTCCAGGTAGCTGTGAGAGCCCATGGGTTTATAATAGACATCAGTAGATAACCTGTCTCTAGAGACAGAGACAGAGAGATCAAGAAAGGGGAGGAAGGTGTTGGGAATGGAGAAGGTAAATTTGAAGGCATTTGAAGGCAAAGTAGATGAAGTCGATGAGTTTCACATGGGTGCAGGAAGCAGCACCAATGCAGTCATTGATGTAGCACAGGAAAAGTGGGGGACGGCCACCAGTGTAGGCTTGGAACATAGACTGTTCCACGTAATTGACAAAAAGGCAAGCATAGCTGTGACCCATGTGAGTGCCCATGGCTACACCTTTTGTTTGAAGGAAGTGGGAGGAGTTAAAGGAGAAATTATTACGACCGAGGACAATTCTGGTAGATGGAGGGGAGTGGTGGTGGAGGGGAACTGGTTGGGTTTCTGGTGTCCGGAAAGAAACAGAAAGCTTTGATGTCTTCCCGTATGTGCATAACCTCCAAAAGGTGATGCCTCAGAAAGGCGGCATTCATGATGAAGGACATGCCCTCTTCTCATTGCTACTGTCGAGGAGGAGGTACAGCAACCTGAAGACATACACTTCAGAAACAGTTTCTTCCCCTCCACCATCAGATTTCTGAATGGATAATGAACCCATGAACAATTCTGTATTTCCCTCTTCTTTTTGCACTATTATTTATTTTTAAAATTTACACTTTTATTGTAATTTATAGTTTTATTACTATGTATTGCAAGGTACTGCTGCTGCAAAATAACAAATTTCACGACATAGGCCTGCCGATATTAAACCCGATTCTGAGAGGTCTCTGGAGCTTCATGTGAGCAGCCTTTGATCCCCCTTTCTCTCTGTCCTGTGGGGAATTCTCCACCTCTACTGTACCCATGCTCTGCTCTCCATGGTGACAACTCCAATAAAACCTTTGAAGAATTTCAGGATAAAAATAATCCTGTGCTACAGTGGCGAACCCTTCGGTTACCATGGCAACCTGAATGAAAGCTAAGCTCGTTCCAGAAAAGAACATTCGACGTTAGGCTTGGCAACGACGGCGAAGGGGAAGGTAAATAAAAAAAAAGTAATTAGTATATTAAAAAAATCATTTTTTATTTCGGTGGGTGTGAAATCATGACGGTTATGTCTTCGAAACAAATACATAAACATGAACAACACCTAAGCTCCTTAAACATGAAACCCATATCTGCATTTCAGCGCGACCGAGGGGCGCGTATTGGAGGTGAATTCCCTCATTATAATGCGCAAGACTTGCGTCTAATTTCGGATTTTGAACGGCGGAATGTCTGACCAAAAACAATAGACCACGAGGACGTGCAGATTTCTTTTTGACTGAGTTTAGGAGGCATAAAAACACATGAACCTTTTCCAAGCCGCTTACGTCGTTATCGTCCCAGCCAATGCTCCACCCAGGTCAACATCCAAGAACATTATTAAGAGTAACGGAGGCAGGATAGGGAGTGATGATTCATTGTATTGCTGAAGAACCGTATTTTCTATTTATAACCCACCTTCATCCTTTCGATATAGAAACACCAAACCCACAGCAGCAAACATCCCTCAGTAGGGATGCACTTTCTCTGGAGGTAGTACATAAAAATTAGTCTGTCATCCCCCCCCCCCTTCCTCGCTGTTACAATTAAAAGGGCAGGGTTTGACAATGCGCTGTTTCAGGATTTTTCTAACACCTGCCGTGTGCTCCCGTTGACTTGCTGCGATGACTCTAATAGCTGCCGACGTTACAGCAGATCCTGTCCAGCGAAGAGAACAAATGAGATCCTTCTGGAGGAGAACGCTTCCATTAATCCAGCCCGGAATTACAGGTGGTCCAGGAGCCCGATAAATATGATCTCACTGGATCAATTGCTGAACCTAAGCGATGGTCGCCCCTGGCAACAGCGACGTTTATTGTTTATTTTTCAGAGGAATTTTAAATAAATGTCGAAGTCTATGGTTATAGCAGCTCATAGATTGACAGATGATAGTGTGCAAGCTAATGCTTAAGTACATAAAAAAAGTAATTAAATATCGTGCAACGCACGCAAAATGCTGGAGGATCTCAACCAGTCAGGCACCACCCATTAAACATTGTCTCAGGATTCATTTGACGTTTATAGGGTTTGGTCTGCCATTAAATAGGCTTAGATCGTGGTTGTATGCTGGGGGGCTTGTTTTCCTTGTTACAATAAAAGCATTTCGCGCCATTGTATTGCCCGCTCTGATCGGACCTTGAATCGAATGTCAGTCTCCTCTCGGTGAGAGTTTGTACCTCTTCTGTGCACGCATTCAGGAGTGAAAGGGTGAAAGGGAACACCACGTCATTTTTGTAGCTGTCTTTTGTGTCATTTGAATTTTATTAGATACTTACTGACTCCTCATGCCCCACGAGTTCTCAACGCCCCTCATTGTCCGACGCGGTGGGTGTGAAGAGAATTGCAAAGTGGACCCCACCCCATCTTCAAAATATAGTCGGAAAATTGGGAGGGAGCCAGTATGCGCTGCTGATTGTACGTAATTAATATGTAAATCTTTATCAACGCACAGAAAACGCTGGAGGAACTCAGCGGGCCAGGCAGCATCTATAGAAAGAGTAAATGAAGGGTCTCGGCCCGAAACGTAGAGTGTTTACTCTTTTTCCATCGATGCTGCCTGACCTGCTGAGCTCCTCCAGCATTATGTGTGTGTGTTCCGTTTTTCAGTTTCGGCAGATTTTTCTCCTGTCTGCAAATCTCTATAATTGCTGTAGGTAAAACAAAACAAAGATTCTCGCAAATCAGCTTTCACCCGATGCCGTCCTGCTGAAGGGTCTCGGCCGGCAAGGTCGACTGTACTCTTTTCCAATAGATTCTGCCTGGCCTGCTGAGTTCCAACAGCATTCTGCGTGTGTTGGTATGGCATATCTTCTCAATTATGGGACGTAAATGAGGAAAATGAGAAAGAAACCAAGAGATAGCCCTACAAATAATGACTAGACTACAGTGAGATTTTTCCCCCTACTTGATATTGGTCTCATCAATAATGTTTGGAGGACTGTGGGTGTCAAAGGTAAATGTAGTATGTGTTGCCCATCTCCAATTGCGTTGAGACGATGATGATGACAGGCCTTCTTGAATCACTGCAGTTCCCGTGAAGGTGGTCCCACTCCCAAGACATTGGGGGGGGAGGAGGGAGGAGGGAGGAGAGAGTAAACGAGCTCAGTAAGTTGTGCAATTTTCTACTATGGTACTTTAGTTAGGCCGTAGTTTAGTACATACAGTCCAGTTACCACTATTACAGGTAGGATACTATTGCTGGGGAGGGTGCAGAGGAGATAATGAGTTGCCCAAGTTATGACATGTTATGTTTGGGTTGTTTACCTTGCTGGGGGTGGGGGCTGGGAAGAAGAAACCCATTTATGGTTATGGTGGCATATACATATTGTAGAAACTTTTTCTCCATAGCCGAGATGTCTAGACTGAGAGAATCGGTTTGGAGGGGGTGGAAGAGGACCTAAAGAAGGTTCCCTCCTTCCCCCACCCTGTTTGGTCAGAATCTGGCTCACGCTCTGGGAGGTGATAGAAGCAGGTACTTACAGCTCGGGCATTCTGGAGTTCTGAGTTCAACTCTGATGGAATGCGTGGGTTTTCTCTGAAAGACTCCAAAGACACACCGAGTAGGTTAATTGGCCATTAGGTTAGGGTTAATCAGGATTGCTGGGGCAGCATAGCTCAAAGGGCCTTCCAGCACTATCCAGTCCTTCAAGCCAAGCTGCCCAGCAATCCCCAGCCTAATCACAGGACAATTTCTCTCATCCTAGTCTTTTGAGTCTGATGCCATTAAATGATAAGCAGCTGTAGAACATTTAGACTTTTGGAATGAAGAGGCACATACTGTGATATCCTGAAGGTAATTATTGATGCAAATTAATCTCCAGTTTCTCCAGAAATGCACTGTTGGTTGGACTGTTTCAGATGCCCCAAATGCACCTGTTTCAAAGATGTTACAAGATTTTTAATTAAGCATAATGATTTTTTAATAATCTCATTATAAACACCTGCTTGTTTGGAGCTGAAAAGTCCAGCCAATCCCAAGATAATAATTAACTATCAATCTATTTCTATTGAGCATCATGTGCTTGCTTTGCTCATGAAAACTCTGACTAGCTTGTTAACCAGCAGAAGGGTGAGTAAAAACAACTATCTATATTTGTATTGTGCCTTTGGTGTGGTAAATCATCTTGAGGTGATTCACATGAGTATTACAAAACAAAAATGAATACCCAGCTCCATAAGCTATCAGCTGGCCAGTGGAATAGTGGTATCAGCACTGGACTTTGAGGCAAATGGTCCCAAGTTCAAACGCAGCAGCTCCTTGCATTCCATCCATGTTGGGTTGAGCATTGACCTAGCAACCTGGCCTTGTGGACAAACAGCCAAATGCTATGGATACAGCAAAAAGGCCACCTTATATGCCACAAGGTGCGAATAAGAACAACAACATAAGATATGGGAAATATGAGTATCTTGAGAAGAAAAAGCGGTAGCAAGATGGAGGAGTATTAAATGCTTGCAAAAATTATGTGAATCAATCATCTAAAAGTTTACTTTTGTTATTTTCAGTAGCAATTTACTTTCACTTCATCTTTCTATGGTGGCAAGGACAGGAAAGCTGAGAATGCTTGCCTCTTTACTACGTCAAACTTAAGTGGAAGTCTGGAAATGTTCATTAGAGGCTGCATTGTCGCTTATTTTGTAGACATTAAATTATGTATCTGTGACTTAACATGATACTGTACTCAATCAAAACAAGCTATTTTGCTTTTAAAAAATATTGGAGAAGCCCTCATGAATGAACACATTGAGTTTTAGTGGATTACTAAATTATTATTGCTATTGAACAACTTCTTTGACCCTGAAAAAGTTTTAAACGTGAATCGAGGATGCCATCATTTTAGTGAGTTTTGTCTCAGATGTTTCTTTCTGCTGTAGCTAAATATGCCTGCCCTATTTCAAACTGTGCCCCAAATTAGGTAGCTTTTGTGATCAGTGGTGTACCACAGGGCTTAGTGCTGGGATCCTTGCTGCTTGTTCAATAAATCAGTGATCTAGATGAGAATGTGAGAGGTATGACCTGAAAATTGGTGATACTAATTTTGAAGAGCAGAAGATCCCAATTTTTTTTATGCCAAGGACCCTAACCATTAACTGAAGGGTCTGTGGGCTCCAGGTTGGGAACCCCTGGAGAAGAGTGTACTCTTGGGCTACAAAGTGACAGTACTCAGTTGATAAGTTGTGTAGGGCACGGTAGATCCTGAGAAGCGTGACATGATTTTTGTTTTTGGAGGAGTGGGTCAAATGTGAATCTATCATCAAAGATCCTCACCACCCTGGCCATGCTCTTTTCTTGCTGCTGCCTTCAGGTAGAAATACAAGTGTCTCAGGACTCGCACCACCAGGTTCAGGAACAGTTACTACCCCTCAACCATTAGGCTCCTGAACAAAAGAGGGATGATTATACTCTTCTATTCAGATGTTCCCACAACCAATGATCTCACCTCAAGAATTCTTTATCTTGTTATTTCATGTGTTTATCATGTATTGCTATTTATTTTAGTTGCATTTCAACAGTTTGTTGTCTTCTATGCTTTTGCTCTTTCATTGATCCTGTTTAGTTACTATTCTATAGATTTGTTGAGTATGCCTGCAGGAAATAAGAACCTGAGGGTTGTATGTGGTGACATGTATATACTCTGGTCATAAATTTTACATTGAATGGACTACTGAAGGAACAAAAGGCATTAGCAAGTACACGCCAAAGGATCACTGAAGGTAGCAGCACAGGAAGAAGGCATTCAGAATGCATGACTTCATTTGCCAGGTTACAGACTACAAGAGCAAGGAATTCTTTTACCTTGGAACAGAAATGGTGTGGGTGGGTTGGTGGAGGCAGACAGAGATGCATAAGATTTGATAGACAGAAGAAGGAAGAAAGCTATCCCAATGGCAGTATGTCAAGAACCAGAGAGCAGGAGTTGGAGCCAGGTACACTTCCAGCATTTAAGAAGCATCTGCATGAGATAAGGCATTGTAGGCTGCCTACAAAGTGCTGTTAAATGGGATGCGTATACATAGGTACTAGGTGGTGGGCTGAAGGGACTGTTTCTGTGTTGTATGCTTATTATTATTTCAGATGATAGAATGTTACTCAAAATTTTATTCCTGTAGTTTAGTCGTCGCCAACCTTTTTAAGCCCAAGATCCCCTACCTCGGCCTTAGTGAAAGGCAAGATCAACCTACTAAATCATTTAGTCACACGCATGCGCACTGGGCAGAAAAGACCGGAAGCAAAACACTGCAACCCAGAAACAATCTCTCTTTACAAACAGCTTTCCGTAGTGGGAGTATTGCTATATTACCATTATCTTAATTAGAATTACTTATTTTTATAATACTCACATTACAACACCTTTAAGTCTATGTTTCATTATTTAATTTTATTTCAACATGAAAAATAAATGAATAAAAATTGACTGTTGCACTCAGTGTAATGTCTGGGGCTGAATACTTTCTGCTGGTTCCCTGAAATTTGGCTCATAACTACAGATAGACAGTCTGTGAGGTGTCTGTCAGTAAGACAGCTCCTGTACTTAGATTTCATAATTTTCATCTGTTGCAGCACAGCACCCTCACAAACCTCTTTACAGACTGAATATTTGAATGGACAGTTTCCTTTGTTAGACTGAATGTTGGATCTGCCACATTTTTCAGGTGTTTTGTATTGGTAAGCTGTTACTGAGACACTAGTATAAGTTTCAGAGGTACACAAGATAATGACACCACTGATTTTTGTTTCCCAGTTTATTTACATTTGGGAAATGTTGGAATTTAAAGGGGGAGAAGTGTGTAATGTGAGCATTTTAAAGATAAGTTAATACAAATTAGGATAATGGTAATATAGCAATACTCCCGCTACGGAAAGCTGTTTGTAAAGAGAGGTTGCTTTCGGGTTGCGGGGTTTTACTTCCTGTCTTTTCTACCACGGTGCATGGTGGGGGAGCTATACGCACATGTGCACTGTGCGAAAAGAACGGAACTAAAACCCCGCAACCCAGAAACAATCTCTCTTTACAAACAGCTTTCACTAGCAGGAGTATTGCTAAATTACCATTACCCTAATTAGTATTACTTATTTTCATAATGCTTACATTACAACAGTATTTGTGTATTTATTTTTCATTTTTTTTCTGGATCTACTGGGAAAGTCTCAAAGATCGACCGGTCGATCGTGATCAACCAGTTGGTGATCACTACTATAGTTAAATGTTTTTTGTCCATAAAGTTGCTTCAATTGTATTGGCTGCTCCATCATCTTGATGATTGTCCCCCGTCACTACAGAACCTTGTCAATGTTAGATGAAAGATTAGGAAGAACTAACCCTATTGAAACTTTGTCAATGCCCCTTTTTGAAGTCAGTGGTAAGTCCTATCCCATTCTGTTCCAAAATATGACCTGTGATGTCTTTTGGGCGGACTCCAACAGGCCTGCAGCTGATTGTGAATGTTTAAATGTGCCCATCACTGGAGAAATATATAACTCTGGTGGTAGTTTCTGTTGAAGACATTAATTTGCATCTCATATTTCCTTTATCAATTCTTTTGAATGCACTCTTTCTTTCTATTAGGCCATCTCTATACGTGTCTGAATTAAAACAATGCACTTTTGATTTCAAATTATCTGGTAGTGTTGAGCAACGTTTTGCTACACCTTATAACAAACAACAATTAACTCAGAGTGGATCAATCAGATTTGTCTTTATTTTACTTGCAGCAAGGGAAGACTAGCACCATACAAGAGCCGGTGATAGCTTCAAAAAAACATACAGCATAGTCACACCTTTATACACAAGTATGGCTACCGCACCTCAATTCAAGGACAGGGTGCATTCTTTTCATCTGCTTAATCAGTGTACTTGGCATTCTTCCAGTAACACATCTGGCCTGCAGTTTGTCAAGGACTCGGGTTCCATCGGTATAATGTTGCACAAACACTATTAACAAAGCACTCTGGTACAACACAGGTTCCATTTTGTTACAGACAAAAATGTCATTTTGGTACTACAAGTACATTTCCACAGTAGTAATTTGATACTTTTCCCGTGGTCGGAAGATGTGCAGATGAACAGGTCCTCCTCAGGTTATGTTTGAGAGACTACTATGATGGACGTGAGTGGCTTTGCTGATTGCTGCACGGTTGCAAGCACCTTCTGCAGGATGGGAATGGGAATGAGGACCTGGCCTCCTCTCCCCATTGAGTCACACAACTGGACTGGGCTGAGCAGAGTTAAGGATTGGGGACCAGGGTCATTCATTCACTTGCTCAGTAAGCCAGCTGGTAGCTGCTCTTCACACATCTGATGTTTCTGTGATTGTCCTAACCCTGGGGATTGTCTGTAATGAACAGTCTCCAACCTGGTTATCATTCAGTTTTACATCTGGATCAAATGGCATCATTAAAATGTCATACTCGTATTTTGGTTTCAGTATCTTCCTAAATCAAATTTCAACCCATTTGAATCAAAAAGTAGCCAGTCATCTTGAAGTGAAATCTGTAGAAATCTTACACAAGGTCAGGCAAGTCCTGTAAAACAATTGGCTTTGTACATTACTCAATGGCATCAATATTTTGGCCTTGGGAAATAGAAAATGAATTAAGTTGTTCGACCACTGTTGTGGAATGATTCATCATCCAGGAAATCCGAGTGAACCACTGAGATTAATTATAGAATATAAATTTCTACAGTAGTGAAATGTAGGTTGAAGCTTCTGTAAATAAAAGCACTGGCAAAAGTAAAAAGCTATCCTCCAAATAAAGTTTATTCATTATTTAGTACTAACAGTTACAGGCAAATCCAATTGTTTATACACATTACATGAGTTTGTTACATAAATTCAGGATATGCTGGTGAGTAAATAACAACACAAGACCTAGTTATGGATGACTGTTCTTGTGATCACTCTCGCATTCTGCAGTATCAGAATCCATATTGACACTCTCCAGAGAACCAAACCGCATGAAATATAACACATCACATTTCCCCCAAGGCAATCTCTCCTTAAAACTGGAATAGGACACTAGTATTTACAGACCTCATCCTTTTTCAACATGACACAGTTGATATGTTCTGTGGTTCTATGTTAACCAGATTTAGGGTCATAGACCCCTACTGTTAATTGGCCGAGTTTAGGGTTAAAACAGATTTTAAATGCAGTAAAATTATTAAATCATCTCATAAAACAATTCTTGGTGTCCCCATTACTCTGTTTTGAGGTATTAGGTGCAAACTTGTTGATTTATCCCACTTAATTAATATGGTTTTATTTATGGCAATTCATATTGAATATTACATTTGGAACCCAGGACAAATGGTCAGGCCCAATCGAGTCATTGCTACTTTGGGATATAAACAATTCCATAATGGCTTCTTCTAAAGTGTGGTAGTTAATTTCATTGTTCACAAAATGGCCAGAAATTGTAATTATTCCAGAAAAAAATTAAGAATATGTTAAACTTGCGACATTGTTCTATCTAGATCTGTTACAGGGACTGTTGTAGAATTCGTGATTCAATGAATCTACAGCACACAATTCTGTATGTTTGGGCTGAATGGACGTGCTTACTTTGTGCAATTCATTTTTATAGCACATTGCAATACTCACGTTCAGTTTCGTTGTGCTGCTAATGGGGGAAAACTGGCCATCCCACACGACTAGCCCTGACAACAATTGGTCTCAAAGCAGGAAGTCTCGTCTGCATTTTGCAAAGTGAAGTTCACTCCTTAGGAGGTTGTGCCAAACTGATTTGAAAGAAATATCTGCTTTGTTATGGGAATGCCCTGGAACTCCCATTGCCATTTACAGTAGTAACACGGAGTAAACACGCATAAACAGCCTTACCTAACAATATTGGTGCTTTACTGCAATGGCATCTCATCAGGGCTGCCTGTTTTTCTTGTTTCCTAGCAAGAACACGGCAGTGGTGGGAGCTGTACAGCAGGTCTAACATCTGAAGTGATTCTTCAGAGTATAAGTCCCATCTGGAGTTATTACCAACGTGTACTCCAATAGCAAAACTAAGTTTGTATCAATGCACACTTGTCCTTCACTTTAATATGAGCTACATGAAGCTACTTTGAAACACACAACTTTTCAATACCATTTTCATTGTGGCTTCCTCTAACTTCGAAACTTTTAGAACGCTCCTAAAATATGAGGTTAAAATGATTCTGTGATTGAGAAGATTTTCAAAACCATTCTTGACTATCATAGATACTCCCTGAGACCACATGTTGTAGGGAGCAGTTGCAATCTTATCTTGGCCACTGGAAAAATGCAAGCATCAGGTAGAATTCTAGTTTTATACCCTGCCTGATTTCATTCACTTAAGTAATTAACAGCATGTAAAATCATTGTCCTTTGAGATGATATGGGTTAATACCACCTCTGTGGGTATCATTAATCACATTGTCCTTATTTTGAATTGTATTTCAATATCTGAATTAGCTGCATCCTAACAATGATTTGAAAGATATTTAACCTCGTTACTTATCACATCCTTCTGCCTATTTTCAAAGCAGTGTTATCTTTGGCAAATTGTGTCTGAATTACCTCTTGGACAAAAGTCTCAGTCACCGGACTTGTGGGTTTCCGAGGACATTATGTAATTAGGTAGACTGTGTAATTAGGAAGGCCAAGCTATGGGGCATTTACTCATAAAATGAGCTTAAATAAGCTTTTTTATTCCACTCCTTAATTGCCATTTTAGACCAGCAGACAATACAAACTGCTCTCCTGGGTGGGGGAATTTAATAACTATTCAAGTGCAATATTGAAGTGGGCCGGAATTTGAGCTTTCAGTTCTATCTTGGCAAATCCTGATGAGAACAAATAAATTTGTATATTACAAGGTATGAATCAAACTATCATCAAAGCTTGACTTTAATATCCCAACATGTTAATAATCTTGTGTATGTCATACTACTTTCTTAAAAACATTTCACTTTTTAAATTTTTATCTGCAAAATGGTCAACATTGCAGGATCTCTTTTTCTTCCCCTGTATATTCGGTGTAGGAAGATGGGCTGTAAATTCTATCACTGCTGTTGGTAACTGCAGCTAAGTTATTGTTAATACAAAATGAAATCCAATTAATTGCTTAATACCACTTTTTAATTTGAATCCATTGCTGACTCTAGTGGACTTGTATATTATCAAGAATGGTGATTATTTTGGATTTTTATCCAATGCATGACCATGGCTAATTTCACTAATCTGGCCCTTAAAAAGAACACGTTTCTTTTTTTTTTAAAAACAAAATTCTCACCTGCTCCTTACAGATATGGAAAGCAGGTTTTAAATCTGTAGCTAGTTCATCAGCTCTGTAGAAGTGATACTGCCAGCTTGGTAATAAGTCCTTTGATGGTTAGAGTCGAGTTCAGTTTGTTTTGCAAATACAGTTGTAAAATTAATATGCATTAAAATCTTCAGACATTTTCTTAAAATAGCTATGATTATATTCAGCTTTCCAAATAAGAGTTAATGAGATTACCTTGCATTTTCCAATTGCATGAGGACCTGCACAATTATACAAATTGTACTTGCCTTGCCCATTATGACAGATACTGTTCCCTACACTGTTTGAAATACATCACATCAATACACTATTTACACATGCTTTGTTAATGTTTATTTCTATATAAAAATGGATTTGTTTCAGAATCTTCTACACTATTTTGCCAGTAGCTCTATGGGTGCTGCTGACTCCTATGCTGCCAGATCAACGATGTTGGCAAATTTAGAGTAGGCTCTGCAGCTAATGCATTTAAAATTTAACATATGTTCTGTAATATCAAACATGGTACATTTGCTGCTCTTCTGGTGCTTTTCTACAGCAGTTCTTAGGTTCACTCATGGATTTTGACTGCAAGAGCCAATAGAATAGAACAAACTTATCAGGATAGCATTCCCTATTATGACAAACTGCTGATATGAGGCAGCTTGGTTTCCATCTCTTTTTTTTTGCCTATTCCTGCATTGCCCCATGTTTACCTATACTTGTGTTGTATCAGTTTTCCCCAATGATAAAGTACATTAACAGCCCTTTATATTTCTTTTTAAAAATTTTTAAAATTTAGCTTTGCATGTTTTGTTGAGACAGGTTTCACATCTGAATCGAGCTTTCCCCAGTTTTGGGTGAATGTTTATTTAAAAAAGAAAATAATTTCAACTTGCTGCTTTTCCCAGTTTGTCCTATAAATCAGGAAAGATTGCCGTCATACCCCACGTCTTTCAAACACTTAGACTGCTGAGTACATTTTGTTCATCTTTGCATCACACCTTTTCACAGCTGCAACAAAACTTAAGGGAACCGTCACTATCCTCCTCCTCCTCCTTTTCCTCCAATATTTATTTCCTCTTTGGATTTTTTGGCAATAAGTCTTGTAAGTTGAACATCATACAAGTCAGCAACCAGGACATAATTTGCAGAAACAGCGTTTGTTGAACATTACTTTTGCCAGTAATGACTATGAACATAATGGATTTGATAGCAGTTGTCAGGATAATGTTGAATATTTCTACAGCTACCAACACTTTGCAAACTGTTCATAGCTTTGCAACATTCCATCCTGTGCAGTTTCCCATTGACAGAACAGTCCAAAGCAAATGTCAGTAGACATTCATTTACTGAGCCGGTGCCTGTTTTTGGCAGGATTATAATCCAGTTTCTGTCTCTGGGCTGGAAGTATAATTGCTGTGTCTTTGAAATCCTCTTCTTTATTTAATAAGGTCCTGCATCCCAGGATTTCCCTTAGTGAAGTAATCCTCTCGCTTCATCTGACAGCTAGGTATACTGAGTTTCATTTAGAATGTGGGAGTCATTTTATGAAATTAAAAACAGAAACATCCACATTGAGGGGGGAAAAAAAAAACAAAGGAAATATAACTACTTCTTGGCTTCAGATGCATTCACTACCAAACTCATAAACCGAGTAGAGAGAGTCTCGAACACAGACATAAATGGTTCGGTTAAGACACTGACATATTTCGCTATGAAGTATAGCAACATCTATAGATAGAAAAGTTAACTTTAAATAAAGAGCCTCATCTGAGGATGCATGTATTCATTGTCACTGACATGCAGCATGGGCCACCAGGACACTAATACTCAGCTGGACTAATGGAGTAACGAGACAGACCTTTAACACAGAACAAGCCCTTATTATTTCTGAATAAACACTTTAATAAGCAGTGTTTTTAAATTTAAACTACCTTCGTCAAAACTTTTTAAAATGCTCCATGGTGTTACTGTCCTTGTGATAAAGAAAGTTAATATGGGCACTTTTTTTTTTAAAAGCCAAACAGTTTTCACATGCAAAGCTCCTTTCCTCTTCATTCTGTCTACTGTACACCATTTACAGTGACACATCCAAGCAAAAAGACTAACATCCCTGAGAGATGTGCACGCCTTATTCACGAAGATACTGCTGCGTGTTTTGCGGGTTGTGACCTCTAGAAAGCATCTGATGCCAGTGTTCCTACAACTAACCAGGCGTGCTTAGTATTTTTGCCTCTATGTGCACCATTAGCTGCAACACTGCAGGAGGTGCACTGTATACAATTCAACCAAATGGAAAACATCTCCGCTCTTATTTTAAGGAATGACCAGTGCAAGCAACTGTCAACTCGACAGCCCTCTCTCTCTCTCTCATTTTTTTTTTCTTGATTTACCTGCCTCTAATTATTTATATTGAGTGGGTCTTTCCATGAGGAATAACAGTTGCAGACTTGCACAGTATGTCACTGTAAGTTGCCACCAATAAAACTGAATCAGGCCAATGCAGTCTGCTTTTAACTAGCCCAAACTGGAGTTAAAGTAGTGGCCAAGGCAGTAAAGCAAAGCATATTTGAACCCTAGTAATGTACTTTACAGGGTGTAGTCTTCATTGTCAACATCCTTATTCGCTGCTTCTTCTCATCTCCTCCTCAGTCCTTTATGCTGTCCTCCATGACCCCCTGGGCAGATAACTCTGCCAGCACGTTTTCCAAATAGTTGGGATCTGGGTAGCCATGTCCGGTTAAATTAGATCCAAACTCTGTTTTGTGATGAATTTCGTTCCACACTACTGTATCTGTTTCACCAGTGGTATTGGACGTTCCAATGGTGAATATCAGCCTGCGATCCCAAGCCACAATCAAGAGCTTCAGAATCTAGAAAAGGACGATTAAATATTCAACAGTGAGAAGATATTTGGATTGGGACTTTTCAAATTCTTCACAAAAAAAAAAAAAATCCAGTCAAGAGAAAGACTGGAACAGAGATTCCTAAGCTCTTTTTATACACCCACTAGATTTATCAGCTACTTATGTACCCTGATCAACACATGCCATACATTTAGCCCTTTAAACGATAATTATTATTCTTCCCTGATCCACTACCATGTCTAATCTACTGGAATGACTCCTGGTTATGTGCCTGATACTTTTTTTCCATCCTACTGATATGTTTGTTCATTTACCCTGAACTACAGAATGTTTCCTCCCCAGTCATGATACTTTTCATAGTCCCATCTTTCTGCCTTGGTAAATACCCATAGTCTTGTATGCATGATTTCTCTTACTTAACCCCAGGCTATCTGAATGTATCTCCCAGGTTGAAAACCTCTGGCCTAATCCAGTTTCACTAGGTTCCTTCCACTGCAGTCTCTTGTGCACCGTGTCTGAAGTGTGAACAAAAACTAGTGAGACTGGGTCCTGAGCCTCTACCGAATGGACGAGCTGTGGGAGTCTTATGTAAACGAGTTTTCATTAGTTACATTAAATATTGTCCTCCTCCCCTCCCCTCTCCACGTCACTGCCACCTGCCCTCACTAGATGTTTAGCCACTCTTTAAATTTTGCAAAGATGGATGACAAAATACCAAGCTGCAGTTAGAAGATGGCAAGAGGTTCACAAACTCATTTCAGTCCTTGTATAACTTATTGAGCTCGATATACCGAGCTATGATGTAAGTAATCTCATCAATCAGGGTTTCTGATCTAAGTAATAATGTGTGTGTTAGAGCATATTCTGGACTTTCGGTGCACAGCAAAACATTTAACTTCAACTACCAATCTTCAGATCTGTATATGGACTGCAGATTAAATTTAAAATGCAGTTCTGGACAATGGGTTCCTAAGCTATGAACCAAAGTTAATTGGAAGATTGGACAATGCTAATTTAAATTAATTTGGGTGTCTGTAGTGTGGGTACGATGAAGGAGATATGAAAGTTATATGTAATTCAAAGGGATGCACTGTAGAAGCTTTAAATAAATATAGAATTGTCCTTTGATCTTTAGCATATAAAGTGTCATGTAATGTTGGGACAAGCAGACCTCTTCCTCCAAAAGGGACAGTGTGAATGATTTATATACCACCTGCTATCAATGCACTGATTTCTGGAAGCAATCTTTTCTAGTTAAAATTCTTTGACCAGGAAGTTTCAAGTGTGAATAAAGTTTGCTCTATCCACATTGCCTTGATTAACACAGCCCTATCTAATATACAGTCCTAACGTTCCCAAACTCCGCTCCACGGAGAACTGGCTGTTGGGAGCCTTGGTGTGTACTTGAAAAGATGCGGGCTCAGTGCTTAAGGGTGGGATTTGGCCAATTAGTTAATTTTTAGAATGGCAGAGATGTGGACCTAATGTTCTTCTGTGTTGTGTCCTGTGATACCATAACTCTTCGAATCCATGGGCAAGCAAGAACTTAGTTCAATCATCTTGATAAATGTATAAAGTACTGATTGTTTTACGAGCTTTAAAATTAGAGTTTTTGGCGATGTTGGCACAAAGATAAGAAGATGTTCCACTTACCTTGCGGCCTTTCTCGTTATCAGGCAGGTAGCAATGACGTGGAAAGCCTCTGGCGGTGAATTTCTTTCCTTGATTGGGGTGCTCAACACCCTTTGCATAATGAAAAAGAATGATATAGGAAATTGGACTGACAAGTGAAACATGATTTCATGCAAATAACAGAGTAACTGAGGTAATTTTACATGCCCACATTGCCCGCAATGTCTTATCCACTAGAAAAAGCCACTAAAATACAGGAGTGTGCTGCCACAAAATCACTTTAATTGTGGTTTTCTTGTCTCCCTTGTTTGTGGATTCCTTTGTGCTTACATAGCTTTTGTTGGTCAATTTCTTCTTCATGTCTACGCATCATTTACTGATTTTTTTCCCTTCTTCCTTTCAAGTCTAAGCCTAGCACCCTATTTCTGAGCAATCTCATGCCCAAATTCATTTTTTCTTTTTTATTCTGTAAATGGCTTACTTTCTGCATTCTCACCTACGCTCACCAGATTCCTTTCTTTTCAAATCCTTTTATTATTATTATTATTATCCAAAATTAACACGAGTACATTGAAGTAAGCAACAAAAACATTATTTTAAAGATCGAAAAATTTTGGTGATTTAAAAGAAACCCCTACTAAGCAAGAAAAAGTGGGGAAAAAAAAACCCATTAGGTGTTCAATCCTGGAGCCATGCATCATATAAAAAGCTTCTAAAGATAAACATCAAACCGCCAGCATAGATTCCGTTATCCTCAATGGTTCTAAATATGCAGAAGAAGAACCAGAGGCTGATAATCTGCATGGCCTTTTGTATATTCTCTCCCACTTCTGTACTAAATGTGGGGAATGGCATGTACAGCCATTTGTACCATGGCAATATATAGCCTTCTTTCTCAGGTAAAACTGAAATTCAATCCACATACTACATCTGTAAATATTTTTCAAAAATGATACCAAAACAAGGAAGCCTATGATATTGAGCATAGTTAAAAGCATTCACCTGTAGTCCTGCTGGGATGTCATAGACAATGCGAATTGTTTTGACTTCGGGATATCCAGGCAGTGAGTGTGGGATTACGTGATATTCCATCTTCCCAGGTGGCTGTGTCCCAGTTTTCTCACCATAGATAGCCTTGCAAGTGGGACACTGCAGGCTACCATCCTGAACAAGGAAAATTACAAAAACATCGATGCTTTTTTTCCACTTGCTAAGTCACTAAATATTCTTCTAAGTAACTTATTTAACATTCAATATTTTACTTCAAGTACCAAATGCTTACAAAGGTCTCTGATGGTAAAATAATTTCTCTTAGTACTATACTGCAGGCAGGCAAAAACTATTCAATTTTCATTTACCCTTTTAACCTCTCTCCTACTTGATCGATTCCTCAAACTGTAGCTCATTAGCAGCTACGATTCAAAGTGCATTTATTATCAAACAATGTATGAATTATACAACCTTGAGATTTGTTTGCAGTCGCAAAGCAAGAAACTCGAAAGAACCCAATTTAAAAAAAAAACCCTCAGTGTGCACAGAGAAACAGGAAAAAAAACCAACAAAACAAATCAAGTAAACCACAGAAACGAGTTCTGAACCAAATTGAGTCCTTAGATCCAAATCCCTCAGAATAGGCCTGAAGCCTTCAGTTCTTCACATTAGTGGGGCATATTGCCGCAAAGTTCGCAGACACGAAGCACAGCAGAAACCTGGATGAAAACTTCTAATTGGGTCTGGCTCAGATAGAAATTTGGGTGCAAATGAGACAGTGCAGGATTGTCCACCTGTTATATGAGGCAGTACCGTAGTATGATGGTTAGCACAATGCTTTACGATACCACCTCCAAGAGCACCAAAACCTTGTCGTAGGGTTTGGAGGCTTGCGTAATACATGTCTATTAACAACTCAGAAAACATGTTACACTGAGGATTGTCGCTGCTTTAAGAATTCTGTACCACATGGTAATTCCATGTAAATTTGTTCCGTGCTTGTAAGACCATAGAACATCAGCGCAGAATTAAGCTTTTTGGCTCATCAAATCTGCTCCGCAATTCCATCATGACTGATTTATTACCCCTTTCAATCCCATGCTCTTTCTCCCTGAAAACCTATGATATAACAGCAACACCTGTGAAATTTGCATTCTGTTTACAAGCCCCTCCTTGTTAAATATTTTACTAATACCCATATTTAGATTTCATCAAAGAGCCTCTGGAGGGTACTTCAAACCTCTACTAATCTTTGCATGGTCATGACTGAAAAATGACATTATGGCAAGCACAACTGATTAAAAATTTTATGATAGCTAAAGGAAGTTGTAACATACAAATTAGGAAAAGTGGCGGGTCTCTCAGCTTCTTGTGTCTGTTCTCCCATTCAACAAGGTCATAGCTAACTGATGGGTAACTTAGGCTCCACAATCCTGCCTATCCTTGGAACCCGACATCCTATTACTACGAATTTATCTAACTCTACCCTGAAAGTATCCAAAGATTACTTCCATCTACCCCTGAAGGAGAGAGTGCAAAGACATGCACACCATGAGAGAGAAAAATATCATCTCAGCTCTATATTAAGTTTTGTTTGAGATCTTCCCACAAGATGGGACATCGTCTCAACATCCACTGTGTCGATATAAGAACTTGACAGGCAGGTAAATTAATCCAGTAGCCTAACTATTGATGGACAGTTAATAACAAAACTATGCAATGGGTTTTAATGTCCTGTGACTTGTGATTTATTTAAAATCACAGGTGTGAGCAAGTATTAAATCTTCCCATCTGATAGACAGTAAAGAAAGTACTTTTCAAACTGAAGTTACAGTCTCATTATGGAGAAGTGACAGCCAATTTACTCATTAAAATGCTCCACAAACAACAATACTGTTCTATAATTGGTCCAAGTAGTGATTTATGGGGAGTGATACTACTTAGTACACAGGGAAACTTCCCTCCTCTTCTACAAAGCACGTGGAGACTCCTTGGAGGAGCAGGTGGTTACTTGGTTTAATGCAGCCATCTCTGACTGCTGCATGGAATGACAGCCTAGATATTTGTTCAAGCCTCTGGAGATGCATGAATACTACTGGCTGAATGGTAATTGACACAAGGTAAAAGAAAAGTAGGGTAATTGTATAAAGTGCCCTGGTATCCGATCTCCACCAAAATTCTGAGATCAATAAAAAAGAAAGTCACTTGTACTAGACAATAAGACATTATTTATTTACTTATTGAGATACGGTGTGGAATATGCCTTTCTGGCCCTTCAAAGCCATGCTACCCAGCAACCTACAGTTTAATCCTAGTCTAATCATGGGGCAGTTTACAATAACCAATGTATTCAGCCCATTGAGTCTGCTTTGCCATTCCATTACGGCTGATTTATCATCCCTCTCAACCCCACATTCTCCCCCTAACCTGTGATGCCCTGACTATTCAGGACTCTATCAAGTTCTGCTTTAAATATACCCAATGACCTGGCCTCCACAGATTCACCACCCACTGACTAAAGAAATTCCTCCTCATCTCTGTTCAGAAGGGCATCCTTGTATTTTGATGCTGTGCCCTCTGGTTCTAGACTCATCCACTACAGGAAACATCCTCTCTAAGGCCACTCTATCCAAGTCTTTCAATATTTGATAGGTCTCTATGAGATTTCCCCCCCTCATTCTTCATAATTGCACTTATGTGTTGGGCCCAGAACAGATCCCCTGCAATCATTAGATTCTTGAATCAAAGAGGATAACTTCACTCAACTTCACTTGGCCCATCATTGAAATGTTCCCACAACCAATGGACTCACTTTCAAGGGCTCTTCATCTCTTGTTCTCGGTATTTATTGCTTATTTGTTTATTATTATTATTATTTCTTTTGCATTTGCAGAGTTTGTTGTCTTCTGAACTCTGGTTGAAAGCCCAAATTGGGTGGTCTTTCACTGATTCTGTTATAGTTATTATTCTACTGATTTATTGATTATGCCCACAAGAAAATGAATCTCAGGGCTTTATAAGGTGGCATATTTACTTTGGTTATAAAATTTACTTTGAACTTTTCTTCTAAAGTCAAGTGAGTACAGGCCCAGAGCCATCAAGACACTCCTCATACCTTAAACCTGAAATTCCCATGATCATTCTCATGAACCTGCTCTGAACCCTCTCCAATGCCAGCGCATCTTTCCTGAGATACGGGGCCCAAAGGGGCTCCCAATACCTCAAGTGTGGCTGACCAATGCCTTCTGAAGCCTCAGAATTACATTTTTGTTTTTAACTACCAGTAAGACTGACTGAATGCCAACCATTATCGCAGAGTTTTCAGGCAAAGTTTGCCAGTCTTCTAGTTTGTTGTCAATGGCCGGCTCAAACCTTTATTATAAACACAGGAGATTCTGCAGGCGCTGGAAATCCAAAGCAACACAAACTGCTGGAGGAACTCAGCAGGTCAGGCTGCATCTATAGAAATGAATAAGCAGTCAACGTTTCAGGCCAACTGAAAGCCCTTCAGCCCTTTTTCAGGACTGCCTTTATCATTCAGTCCAATTGTGTCAATTCTAAGTGCAAAATTCTTAAAAAAAAGTTTGAAGTAAATTTTATTATTAGTGTACATATATGTCAGCACATACAACCCTGAGATTCATTTTCCTGCGGGCCTACACGCCAAATCTATAGTATAGTAACTATAACAAGGATCAATGAAAGATCAAGCAGAGTGTAGAAGACAACAAAGTGGGCAAATGCAAATATAAATAAATAGCAACAAATAATGAGAATACGATATAAGGAGCCCTTAAAGTGAGATCACTGGTTGTGGGAACATCTCAATGGATGGGCAAATTATCCCCTTTTGTTCACCGGTCTGATGGTTGAGGGGTAGTAACTGTTCTTGAACCTGGTGGTAACACACATTTGTTTTCAATTAATGAATTAATACTTTATTAATATTATATTAATAACCAAAGGCATAGTATGCCTTTGGTTGACTCTTGGTCAACCAATAAGTGGTCATGATTACAGAAGACTGAGTGTTATTGATTCTATTAATTAATTCATGCCACATTACACACAATATTGTGCGTGCATGCAGGTCAATGGCTTCCTCTTCATTAAACAAATCTTTCTGCCTTTTTTGGAACTTGCTGAGGCTGTTTCTTTTCGTCCCATGCTAGTTAAGGTTAACTCTAATGCAGCTGTTTCCTTGCTAGTGTTTATAGGCTGAAGCAAAAGAAAATTTTAACTTCAGGTATTACAGTCAGTAGTATAGTTGCTGCTTCGGGGGTATGGTCTCTGTTGGCTGTCTGATCTTACCTTGTTGCCGTTGTTGTACATGGCTACAAGACACAGGAGATGATACATGTGGCTGCATTTACTGAGCTTCCCCACCAACTCTGGCTTCACACCTTTCAGATTCAGGACCCCATCATAGCCCGATGAGCTGACCAGCCTCTCCATGCAGATTGTGCAGTCCTGGTGGCAGAGCAGAAGGACAATTAGAGATAGGGGAGAAAAATACAGGAAACGAAAAGCAAGAAACTGCAGATGCAGACGGTCCCCAACCTTTTTATGCCATGGTCCAATACCATTAACCCCTGATCTAAAATACAAACAGGAATTATTGACAGCATCTCCAAGAAAGAGAAACAGAGTCTATGTTTCAGGTCAAAGAAGTACACTCTATCAATTCCTCTGATAACTACTAGGAACTAAATCTGGCGGGAGCAACGGGTGTTGGGAATGGCGACGGTGGAGCACCGCGAGAAGAGTGCGTGATAGTTTGTAGAGGAGGAGTGCCAGGGGTAGGTGGGCGTGGGTGCAGACACACCCAGCCCTGAGACACCAGGTAAGCTCATTTGATCATTACAGGATTTTTCACTGGTGCTTCCCACTACCTCCCCTCTCCATTCCCCTTTTCCCAATGATGATTCCCCTCTCTTTGCTCCCTTCCCACTCACAGTCCACAATAGAATCAGGTTTATCATCACTCGCATATCTCATGAAATTAGTTTTTCTTTGTGGCAACAGTTCAGTGAAATACATAAAATTACTACAGTACTGTGCAGAAGTCTCCGGCACCCTAGCAATATATATGTGCCTAAAACTTTGCATGGTACTACATATGTACTTAGATAATAAATTTGCTCTAAACTTTGAAGCAGTGACACATCTTAAAACCTTGTTAAAGGCACCAGTGTGAAATAATTATAAATCCAATTAAAGGGAAAATTAGAGAAAAGAAATATTAATGAACTAGGGTCATATTTTTTAATGAGAAGAAAATACTTTCTTGAAAACTATTAAAAGGGATGGATGGCAAATAAAAGTGAGGCAAGTTAGGTAGTTTGTGTTGAGAAACATATCAATATAATAGGCAGAATGTTCTGGTTTTCTGCTGTATGACCCCCTATTTTCGGGGGGGGGGAGAAGAGAGGTAAAAAGAACATTAAATCTTCGCAAATTCTATGGGACAGTTTTAACAACTAGTAGATATAAATGACTAACTATTTTATAACAAAGCAACACACAAAATGCTGGAGAAACTCAGCAGGTCAGACTGCATCTATGGAAATGGATTGCGAGTCAATGTTTCAGGTGAGACTCTTCTTCAGGACTGAGAAGGAAGGGGGAAGATGCCAGAATAAAAAGGTGGGGGGGGGGAGAGAAAAGAGGATAGCTAGAAAGTGATAGGTGAAGGGCTGGAGAACAAGGAATCAGATAGGAGAGGAGTGTGGACCATTAAAGAAAGGGAAGGAGGAGGGGACCCAGGGAGAAGAAGTGGGGAATAAAGGAGGGTGGGGCAAGTTTGTTTACTGGAAGGAGAAATTGGTATTCGTGCCATCAGGTTGGAGGGTACCCAGACAAAATACAAGGTGTTGCTCTTCCACTCTGAGGGTGGACTCATCTTAGCACAAGAGAAGGTCATGGAGTGACTTTCAGAATGGTTGTAGATAGGAGTAGAGAAGGGATGTAAAGCTTTTTATCACAGTGGGTGTTACGGTCAGAACTAACCATATTAAAAACTCTTATAACACTAAAATATAACCTTTTAACTGAGAGCTGGAGAAAGCGATAAGGGTAAATCCATTAGTTGATACTGAGAACATTCCTGAATAGCCACCTCCTGTGCCATGAATTAATGATTTCTTGATAAAAGGCTGGATTAACTAATCATGTTAGGAGGTAATGGCCCAGTTTTAATTGCCCTTGCTTTGTTACTGCTTTAATTCCTTTTCAGAAACTGACTGTAGTGAAGAAATAAATGGCTGATAGAACCTAAATTTAACTGCATTTGTTCGTATCTGTATTAAAGATTCCACAATAAAATCATTCCCAAAGACTGATGGCCTCCAAGAGCACCACAGCCTTGTATCCCTCAATGGCCTGGACAGCTATGTTGGCTGGAGTTAGGGCTTGATGCTTTGGCTCTTGGTCGGGTCACCAATGCCAGACAGGTCAAAGAGTAGAGGCCAGACTAAGAGAGGTCCACCAGTCCTCCAGGTTTGGGGGTTCAGCTCAGAGCTGACTGGTCAAAAATGAATCGTTATGGAAACAGAAATGAAGAATCCTTCTGTATAGACAGAGATGGAGGGGCTATTTTGCTGCCCTAAAAGTCATGAGCAGGAAGTAAGTAAGTAAAGATTGATGAGTGTTTTAAATATAAAACTATAGCTGGAAGTAGAAGCTATCTTTTAAAAACATCTCCCTGCCTCTGTTGCATTTACTTCCACTCTTTGTTACACTGCCCTGTATAACACAGGCTCAACACTGGCATTTCTGTCAACTGCGTGGAACTCTTGGACATCTATGTGTGTGACCAAGTGTGAAGGTCCAAGATGTCCAGAAAGTCTGATGCTGGTCAATTGGGCTGCCCACTCCTTGCATAGCTCGCCAATACACTCAGAGACCCATTGAGGCAAAGACCTCCACACACTTCCATCAGAGTGGATATGAGGAATGGCGACCCCATACACATGTAAATTTAGGTAACTTTAATACTTAATCTGAATGTTTAAACATTTTTGCTGTGTTTAAATTTGTTTTTTTTAAATAATTATTTAGACTTATTTGCCTTGCTTTTAAATGTGTCCCACTATCGGAGTCAGCTGATGAGCAGTCAAGAGACCAAGCCAGAGAGAGAAGCGCGTTAACAAAGATCAAAGTAAATTCTATTATCAACGTACATATCTGTCACCATATACAACCCTGAGATTCATTTTCCTGTGGGCATACTCAGCAAATCTATGGAATAGTAACTATAACAGGATCAACGGAAGATCAACCAGAGTGCAGAAGACAACAAACTGTGCAAATGCAAACATAAACAAATAGCATTAAAAAATGAGAACATCAGATATTGAGATAAAGAGTGCTTAAACTGAGATCATTAGTTGTAGGAACATCTTTAATAGATGGGGCAAGTGAGTGTAGTTATCCCCTTTTATTCAAGAGCCTTATGACTGAGGGGTGGTAACTGTTCTTGAACATGGTGGTATGAGTCCTGAAGTTCTTGTACCTTCTATCGGATAGCAGCAGTGAGAAGAGAGCATGACCTGGGCGGTGGGTATCTCTGATGACAGTACCTGAAGCTGAAGTCCAATTGGCTTTGCTGACCATGTCGGCTTTTCTGGCTTTCTAGAGAAGCTAAGTGTGGTAGATGGGAATTGTGTGCAGTGGACTGGAAAGGACCTGGCCCATTGAAGATATTGGAAGGCCAACATAAAATATCACCGAGTCTGATACAGGAAAGCTTCTTTTCATGTTCACACTAATTCGTGCTAAGTTTTGACCCTCACGGCAGGTGCTAGAACTGCATCTGTGAATCCAAACTGATACACAATACGCTTGCAGCTAATGTCCATTGGAAGAATGTAGAGTGGGACGATTGTGATAACCAGGCCAAGAGTCTTGCATAACCCTGACTTTGCTGTTCTTCAGAGTTTGACATCTGAGTTCTGTAAACTTGCTCGGCCTAAGGATCTACCTTGGATTATTTCTTTGCAACAATTCCGTCAGTGTGTTGCTTCTTGAGTTAGTATTGCTGAATTCAATAGGATATGGCATACTAGGCACTAAAGGTCTCTCTGTCCAGACTTCAAAGGTTTCTGTCCTAACTAGCTGTTCCATTAGTAGGCATTTCCCAATGAGAAGATCACAAGAGAACAAGGAGAGTAGGACAAATTGCTGTAAAACTTGGAGTGGGGGCAGGGTGGGAGTTGTGGTGTGTTAGGTCAATGCTTACTTTTTTATTACATGTTTATTTGTAAAACTTGTTGATTGGGCGGTTACAGTTGGAGGAATTGCAAATTTTCTGAGTAAATGGCCATTAGATCATAAACACCAGAAATTCGCTGCAGATCCTGGAAATCCAAAGCAAATCACACGAGGTGCTGGAGGAACTCAGCCATTATATCAGTATTAAATGCCAATTACAAGCCTAGTGCCCCCGATCAACACTTGTCCCTGTTTGCCCTTGTTGCCTGGGGCATAACTCTCCTTGAACTCAAACCTCCTCCCCACTCTTTTTTCCCACTGCAGGCCAATGTTAGGTAGATTCTGGGTCTGGATGGCTGATGTTCCATTGCTATTTCTACATTTTAGTTTTTTTTTGAGATACAGCACCATCCAGCAATGACCAATTAACCTCTCAACCAGTAGGTCTTTGGACTGTGGGAGGAGCACCTGGAGGAATCCTATGTGGTTATGGGGAGAACGTACAAACTCCTTACAGGCAGCGGTGGGAATTGTACCCGGGTCACCGGCACTGTAAACTGTTGTGCTAACCACTATGCTACCGTAGCACCCCAGCTAAAAGCATTTAGCTAATCATGTGGTATCTGTTGATGCGGCCTGACATGCAGATCGTTTCTGGTTTTATGTCAGATCTCTGCATCTGCATGTTGTTTTGATTTTTATTTTTTATTTACCGATGCTCCACTGCACCTGATAATAAGTGGACCGACCAGGCTCCCTTTGCTCTCTGTCAGACATTTCCATTTATTTTTCTAACTGATAAACTTCACAGCCCACAGCAACTAATTTTGTGATCAAGCAGTAAACTGGTTCTGAAGGAGAAGCTGCTCAGTTCACTGTAAAGAGTAAATCTGAATTATTAAGTGTCGATTTTGATTCTCCAGCAAAATGGCTGGCTGTACCCAGTCACTGTTATATCCACAGGTTAAGTGTTTCAGTTATGCTACTTACTGACAGTTTTAAAAACTGCAGTTTTGCTTTCCTACAATTCTATTCCAAATCCCACTTAGCAGCAGAAAACCAACTGCGCTGTTAATGACAGAGGATAGAAACAGACTGCAGCAGTTAGATGGGAAACAGAGGAAAAGGAATAAATAAAGAGGCGAGCAATTTTCAGCTGAGATGATAAAAGCTTGATGTTTATCACAGATGTGTGAACCTGAAGTACTTAGGACAGCAATTAGTTAGGACGGTACACTACAGGAGATCGAAACCAGTCTGTGATGTCCACAAGAGCATACATTTAATTTGAATTATTTTAAGTAAATTGCAGCTTGCTGACTGGCTTCAACAAATGTCGGATATTGATGTAATGTACGATGAATACCAAGTACTTCAGCCTCTTTAAATAAGCTCATCCAAAAGCCCAATTCCATTTTCCTCTATACTCAGAGGCTCCCCCAATTCTGCTCCACTTCACTACCATAATTCTATTCTGTTTTATTGACCTTTCAGGGTGTGGTTATTGCCTTTGTCTTACTAAGGTGATATTTTCTTGAACCTCTGCTGTCACTCCAGCTGTTGGGAAAGAAGTTTCAGGAGTTTGACTCTCTGATGATGAAGAAAGGTGGTATAGGTTGCGGTCAGTATGGTGCACAATTTGAAGACAAACCAATAGATGTGGTTTTCTGAAGGGTTTTTTTGGGTGTAGACTAAATAATGCAACTCATAGCTGGCAGCCACTGGCAAAGCAAAGAAATATTGAAGTTATGATAGTGAACCCATCCAGTAAACTTTGTCCTGGATGATAGTGAGGTTCCTGACTGTTGTAGAGCTGCACATTTCCAGGTGGGTGGAAAGTCTTGGTTCATCTGTTTTGTGCTTTGAATATGGTGGAAAGACTTCGGGGTGTCAGTACTTGAGTCATTTGCTGCAGGATATTCTGTCTCCCTCCTGCTCTTGTAACCATAGTATTTAGATGATTGATCTAGTGAAGGGGTTTCTCAACCTGGGGTCCAAGGAACCTTTGGTTAGTGGTAGGGGTTTATGGCATTAAGAAGGTTAGGAACCCCTTAGAAACCCTAGTGAGTTTCTGATTATTAGTGACCCCAGGATGTGATGCTTGAAGTCTTGGCAATGCTAATCACATTGAATGTCAATGGAGTTGGTGGTCAAACTTGCTCTTGTTAGAATAGCCATGCAAATATTATTTGCCATTTCTCAACTCATACCAGTATGGATTAAGCCTTGCTTAATGAAGATGCGGACCGATTCCTTTTTACAGAAGTTAGGAATGGAATTGAACACTGAATAATTTGCAATCCAGCCTTGCGATGGATGAAACATCACTGATGAAGCACCCAAGGGTCTTTGTGCCTGGCACCTTTCCTACAGAATCCCGCTGTGGACGGTCCCAAGCCTGACTGTGAAAGGAGGAGAGTTGGGCATGGGGCTAGCAACCCATTCCATAAAAACCCAGAACTACAGGAAGGCCAACAGAAGCTCCAAAGGCCTCATCCCTGGGAGAAAAAAGATCTTTGAAGATGTGCTACACCCTGGACAACTTGAAAGACTGGCTAAGGCCAGGGGACTCTGGCAAGCTGCTGTCATTGGCCTATTGCCCAGTAGTGGTGATGAGCTTAAGCAAGAAAAGTGGGGGGCTTAAGCACCCTTCCTACAGCAATGTCCCAAGGTGGAATAATTGAATACCAACAACCACAACAATCTTCTTAGTGTGAGGTATGGCTCCAACCATTCTTTCTTGATGATCATTTATTTCATTTGCACTCACAAGAGCTGTTTGAATCCACACTCAGTTAAATGATGCCTTGATATCAAGGGTGTCACTCTCACCTCACCTGTCAGGCCCTTCGGTCTCCATTAGGATAAAGGTTGTGATTAGATCTGGAGCAGAGCAGGGGTTCCAACCTTTTTTATGCCCACGAACAAATACCATTAGGCCAGGGTTCTGTAGACCCCAGGTTGGAGACTCCTGCAGTAGAGTAACTCACAAACAAACTAGGCTATTGGCACTCTTTGCCACTTTGATTATTTGTAGACTAACTGGGATGGAGGGGTAGGATTTGGTAATAACTCAAATTGAATTTGTCCTGCCTTTTAGTAGATGAGATACCTGGGCAGAGTTCCTGCATTTGAAAGATGCTAGTTTTTAACTAGCAGAGCTTGGTGAGATGTAAAGTTGGTTCTGGAGCAGAGCTCTTCAGTACTTCAGCCACAGTGCTGTCTCAATATGTGGCCTTTGTTGTACCCAGTGTACACAGATGTTTATATAATATCCTGTAGGGTCAATTGAACTGGCTGAAAAATTGCTCTGTGATGGTGGAATCTCAGGAGGAAGCAGAGATGGATCATCAGCTTGGCTTTTTGGCTAAAGTGGTTCTGAATTATTCAGACTTGACTTTGGTAATAGGTCTTGAAATCCAATTCGAAAGACATGAAATATTCCCATGAAGCCTCTCAGCTTTACCCTTTATCCTTTAAAACTGTTCTTCAAACTCATACCTTTGACCCTATTTTTAGGTATGACTCTTAAAATCTGATTGGCTTAATTCCATTTGTTTGAGAATGAAGCACCTTAGTATGTTTCACCAGGTTAAAGATATCATTGTAAATACAAGCTTTTTTTAAATAGATAGGAAATAACTTGGCAACTTTAAGTTATTCGTGATATAATACTGTGAGATTATTGAAATCTACTTTTTCCAGTAAGGTTCAAATAAGACACAAATATACTGTACCCATAGATTGAAAATTAAAATTAACCAATTTTTTGCATTCTCTCAATGTCATTATAAATCCAACCATTGCTTTGATCATGATAATTACTGAAAATTTACATCTTTAAAAACCAGAGTTAGAAATATCTGCTGTCATTTTTTTTTCTCCTTAAATTACAATGATGACTATATCTCTCAGATACAGCAATGACTATGACAATTGGCTATGCAATGTCTAGAGGTTGTGAAAGGTGTTTTAAATGCAAAATCTTTGGTGGCTTCAGCAGCATAGGGAGACTAAGAACATAGGAATTTCAACTACACCGGTCTCTGCCGTTCCTTTGGGTTCATCAGATGCGTGGAGTGGGAGAGCTTGCTAGATGGGTAACAGCTTGCTCTCCATATGGTGCTGCCCAGGTTTGCTAGGACACAATATCCATGGTAGACCCTGATTGACGAAGGCCTCACTCTACAGGATGTGGGATAGTTTATAGCAAAGATAATTCAAACAATGATATTCAAGAGGGCAATATGTGCCAAACGAATGATGAACCAATGACAAACACACACAACTAAAAATGTTTAAACTTGGAAACAGTTACCATTTGTGTGTGTGTGGTTTCCATCTTAGTTCAGGCCAGATTTCTACCCATGTTGCATTTTTGAAAAAAAAATCTTGTTTCAAGGTAGCAGAACAATATCAAAGTTGGACTTTGTTCAAGTATGACCATTGTAATGAGCATACATTTTGTTCCTTTGTGAAGAGGGGAGTAACGAAGGGAACTGGTGAACTGATTTGCCCTGGACACTCATCTCCTCCCGGTATTTCTGTCATACTCTGATCGAGGGATTGTCCGATAGTGACTCTCACCTCATCCGGTGGATTCTTGACTTTCTGCATGTATCTTCGCACCACATCCTCCGGAGATTTTACTATAAGAGACAAAAAAAAATTGTACATCCTTATTAAATGTGCACCGGGAAGAAGGAAAAATATCCCTCATTCTAAACATTCAGGTGCTGTATGTAGGTCAGCAAACATCATTAGCAGAATTCTGCAAAGGCAGCATCTCGTACTCTGAAAGGATAACGAAAGGTTCAGGATCCCAAATTAAATTTCCAGAGTCTCCAATGCTTATCTAACATGGCAAGTGTTCCCTTGTACGGTGTAACCTTATTAGTGGTCTGTAGCCACTTACAGAATCTAATCAGGCTTCAGAGAGTCTGACCGTCTTTTCCTTTTGTTGCAACATCTCCCAACATTGCTTTTTCTTGCTACTCCTCTCCACCATCCTCTGTCCAAGAATACATTGTGGAATACTCTTATGCTTATTCCAATCATTGGCCAATCCTGAAAGCCCAGTACCAAGATGATTTAAATATGGAATTGGTAAAAGCAGAACCATCAAGTGAAAGGGCGGCTTAAAGGATCAACTGAAATAAATTATTAATCATGACTACAAAGTGTTTCAGAAAACGTTCAACAAAAAGTTGCTTCAGCTTTATCCCGTGCTTTTTTCTATTCTCCCACTTCTTTCTGTAAGGGAGCACATGCCAAGAGAGAGAAAGGAGCCTTCAAGTAATTGGTAAAAGGTACAAGAAGAAACATGAACAAAAATTGCATGCAATGAATTATTAATGATCTAGACTGCCTAAAACAATGGAGGGAGCAAGCTCTTCATCGGGAACAGATTGTTCGTTCATTAGTTCTATGACACATCATATGATGTGGGCGATCATGGTCTTTCCATGACTATAATTGTTCTTGGCAAATTTTTCTACAGAAGTGGTTTGCCGTTGCTTTCTTCTGGGCAGTGTCTTTACAAGATAGATGACCCCAGACTTCATCAATACCCTTCAGAGATTGTCTGCTTAGCGTCAATGGTCACATAACCAGGACTTGTGATATGCACCAGCTGCTCGTACGACCATCCACCACCTGCTCCCATGGCTTCATTTCACCCTGATTGCAGGCGGCTAGGAGCTACACGTTGACCAAGGGTGATATGCAGACTAGTGGAGGGAAGGGGAACTTTACACCTTGGGAATAGATATGGGGGGGGTGGGGGAAATTCATATGGGCAAGAGGAAGGAGCAGGGTTAGGGAGTGTATTGCACAGCAACTTTGAAAAGCTGGTACAGGCAGGGTTTGCAAATGGTCTTTGTGCTCTGTAATGCCATGGCCTGGTGGGGGCAGTGTCATTTAACTTACTGCCCCTTTGCTCTTTACTACTCTGGGTGTTCCCACAATGATACCAAGAAATTGTTGCTTGCTCTCTCTCTCTCTCTCTCTCTCTCCTACGCTCTGGCCCAACGTGAATAAGGTGTGACACCAGTGGGTTTCTTGAGTTGGAGACAGTATAAAATAAGGAAGTATATAGCAGTTGCAAAGAAGGTTTACAAGGATGTTGCCGGGACTTGAGAAACTCAGTTACAAAGAAAGGTTGAATAGGTTAGGACTTTATTCCCTGGAGCGTAGAAGAATGAGGGGAGATTTGATAGAAGTATATAAAATTATGATGGGTATAGATAGAGTGAATGCAAACAGGCTTTTTCCACTGAGGCAAGGGGAGAAAAAAACCAGAGGACATGGGTTAAGGGTGAGGGGGGAAAAGTTTAAAGGGAACATTAGGGGGGACTTCTTCACACAGAGAGTGGTGGGAGTATGGAATGAGCTGCCAGACGAGGTGGTAAATGCGGGTTCTTTTTTAACATTTAAGAATAAATTGGACAGATACATGGATGGGAGGGGTATGGAGAGATATGGTCCGTGTGCAGGTCAGTGGGACTAGGCAGAAAATGGTTCGGCACAGCCAAGAAGGGCCAAAAGGCCTGTTTCTGTGCTGTAGTTTTCTATGGTTTCTAAATAATGTCAGTAGGGTTGATAGTGGGAGAGCAAAAAAAAACCCTTTCAGCCACACAGTGCACATGATGTTAGCAAATTCACACTAAATGCTGGAGGAACTCAACACATCAGGCAGCGTCAATGGAAATGAATAGATGGTCGATATTTTGGGCTGAGACCATTCTTCAGGCCAAAATGTTGACTGTTTATTCACTTCCATAGATGCTGCCTGACCTGTTGAGTTCCTCCAACATTTTACGCATGTTGCTTTACACTTCCAGCATCTGCAGAATCTTGTGTTTATGCTAACAAATCACTTGTTTAAAAATAGGAGTGGCTGTGGATACTTAGCTCAGATGGTATTGCAAAACTCCCGAATGTTGGCTTTTTCCTCACCTTTGCAGACATCCTCCAGCCTATCTCCCACTGCTACCCCTTGACCACAACCCATCTCTTCTCATTTAATCATTACTGAGCTTGAATCCTGCTATTCCCTATCTAATTAATATCTTTAGGTGACTATTAGTTGCATAGAGACTTGTAGCTTAGGATGAAGGATGTCTGTTGAAATACTTTAACTTGCAACAGAGATTAGTGTTGCACAAATAACAAGTTAGCTTTTGATGAAACACACTGTCATTAGGTAGATTTGCTAGAGTCTGCAAAGGTTTTAAAATTTTGAATGATGTGCTCATTTTTTTTTATAAAAAAAAGTAGTGTGAACTGAAGACAAGGGAGAGAGCCTCAGGGGAAAGACTTGGTGGGAAAGGCACAAGCATAAATCATTTACCAATCAATCAGACTGAGTGATGTTAGTGTAAAGACTGAAGTACAAGTTGAAATGGGTGAATGCAATATTAAATCAGGTCAGGAAAGAAAAACAGGGAACAGCGTTGTATTAACAAGTAAAGAAAAGAGCCAGATTAAAAAATTTTAACTTTGTATTTCACAATATGTAATGATTAAAACTTGAAAGAATGAGGTTCAAGTTTTAAGTTTGGTTTCAAATCAAGAACAGTTTTTCCCTATCGTGTAACACTTTTGCTGATCAGAGGTCATTATTTTGAAATACATGAGGTGAGATTTAGTTTGCTCAAATGCCCAATATTCAGCTTTCACTGGTGTTTGGGTCATGAGGTAAATGTTGCAAGTCAAATTGGGGATTGCAGATTATGAAAAATCCATAGTTAATTTTGCTCTTTGAACAAATATACTATTTGCATATTAATAAATGCAAGTGCCATCAGACTTTTTTTGCATCAAATTCAGCTTCAACCTTCTATTGGTGACACTAATGTACTGGATAAAAGACAGTCAATTAAATGCAGTTGGATTCCTGAAAAAAAATTGTGTTTGTAGGCCTATTGATGTGGAATTATCATTCACTAAGTAATCTGCTTACCATGACAGTTCAAAGTAAGTTTGTTATCAAAGTACACGTGTCACCATATTCAACTCTGAGATTCACTTTCTTCTGAGCACTCACAGTAAATCCAAGAGCTGTAACAGAATTGAGGAACCAGCACAACCAACCAATGTGCAAAATACCACAAAATGTGCAAATACAGAAGAGAAAATAATAATAATGATAAATAAGAAATAAACATCGAGAACATGACTTGGAAAGTCCCTGAAAGTGAGTTCATAGGCTGTGGGAGCAGTTCAGCGAGGGGGCAAGTGAAGTTATCCCCACAGGTTCAAGAGGGCTAGTAACTGGTCCAGAACCTGGCGGTGTGAGTCTTGAGGCTCCTATACCACCTCCCTGGTGGCTGCGGTGAGAACAGAGCATGGCCTGGCTGGTGGGCAGTCCCTGATGATAGAAGCTGCTTTCCTGTGACAGCGTTCCTTTGTAGATGTGCTCAACGGAAGGGAAGGCTTTACCCGTGATGGACTGGGCCGCAACCACAACTTTTTGTAAGATTTTCCATTCAAGAGCATTGGTGTTTCTATACCAGGCTGTGGTGCCACCCTGCTGACATTGATTTAAGGTGAGAGGGATGAGATTCGAAGGGTATTATTTTTCCACCCGGTAGTTGGTATCTGGAAAGTGCTGCCAAGATGGTGGTGTTCAATGTTCCCACTGAGGTATGCACGTGATCGTGTGCAGACATCATTGGCTACTAGCGCACGAAGGAACTTAAACTGTGCACAAAAGGTTGTCGCCCTCTACCTCATTGGCAAGTTAAGTATATTTCACAATTGTACATAATCACATTTCCTCTTCTGCTTTCTGATCTGGATGGCGTTGAAAACATGGAGTTTGTGACTTGTCTGCAGATTTTAGAACTGCCTTATTTATACTGTTTTTATTGAAGAAATTATTGATTCACTGTTGAATTCCGAAGAAGCAATGGGCGTGAAGCATAAAAGAACTATTAGTTAATTTAAAGTGGAATGGCTTAATGAGACAGCACAAACTGCGGCACTGCAAGGTCAGGAATGTGCAGCTACGAGAAATATTTATGTACAATACAGAAACTGGTGTTACCTGCGTGTATTGTCGCGATGCCAAAGTTGCTGGAGAATTTGCAAGTGGGAAGAAGTGGACTGATATTTGGAAACTTGACTTTTTAAAGTGTCATTTAGCAAGCAAATCACAAATGTACAGTGTGCAAAAGCTATGGTGAGAAAATCCTTCATTACCCACTACAGGCCTGCTAATGTATGTTTTGTGAGAGTGCAGATGAACGAGGGCAAAAATGATCAAACCCAGAGGAGATCAAAATCTTATTGATAGTGTTTTGCTAGCTGTTAAAATGAATACCTCTATATATAAAATTCAGTGTGCACGTGTTGTTGTCACTGGGCAAAAAATCGCACAAGATTTTTGCACACATTGGTCATTACTAATTAGAGGGAACATTGGTGGTGTTGTCGGGAACAGAAACAACATTTATCACCTGGACAGATATCTGAAAAAGCAAGGCATGGGGTGTATGAAACTACTGCAGAGGGGTGGGGTTAGGGCAAGATGACGGGCATAGATGCAGCAGGGCTGCACAGTTCTAAGTTAGGCTACGTCTACTCTATGCCAGATAATTTTCAAAACGCTGGTTTCGAGTAAAAACGATAGGCGTCCACACTAAGCGTTTTTCAAAATATCTCTGTCCACATTAGACGGATATTTGGGCGAATCTCCTCCTATTGGGCATACGCAGGACACACACAAAACAAGTGAAGAGGAAACGATATACTTGGTGCACGTTTGTCCAGTTACAGAGTTGAAAAACTTAAAAGGAATTGCTCTTGGCTCTCGCGCAGGAGGACTTAAAACTGAAAAAAACAAATACTGGAGCGTATGGAGGCAACTGACAGGGAGTTCACAGACAGTATGACCCAGCTGACGACGAATATTTAAAAACTGACTAACTCTGTTGCATTAATAAAGCACCTTGTTAAATGTATAAAACATGTCTGCATCAGTGTTATCTTGTATTTCCATACAATGTTACATTAGGTGTTACACATCTATTGTCAGAGAAGTACTTGCATAAATAGGTAAACCACCTTCATACAAGCAAGGACAGAAAAAAGGGCGAAGTGAGAATACTTATTTATTCAGTAAGCTATGGGTCAAAGTATTTGGTGAGTACATTTCTAACTCTTCTGGCTTCAGTCTCATTGCCGTCTGTTCTGAAATTGTTAGGTTCTGCGAAGCGCAGAATCAAATATTGCTGTGATAATTGTACACTCTAGTATCAATTCCTTGGCGACAATAAAGTAGTAATAATAATAATAATAATAATAAGAAAACAATGAAATGCCGGGCTGCTGCCATCTGTTCCGGCACGTCATGACAGCGGTTTTAAAAAGCTCCGGTTACCCCGTACACACTGCAATGGATATTAGACGTTTTCAGATTTATTCACTCTGGAGACCGTTTCTGAAAATCTCCGTTTTCGGGGGCTGAAACGCCGTTTCAGTGTGGACAGAAGGTGTAAACAAAGAGAAAAAGCTTTGTTTTCAAAATTATCCGGCGTAGTGTGGACATAGCCTTAATCAAGAAATAATTGTTTCCAACAAAGGTTAGAAAATGGTTTTAAATAAAATGTATATGCCTAAAAGCAAAGAAATCAGTAAATAAAGCAAATGCACTACTGACACAATCCCCCTCTTTCCTATCTCAGATATCCCCCTCTTCCCTATCTCAGACATCCCCCTCCTTCATACAGCTTTCCAAACTTCTCGTTTCTTTTCTAAATCTGACAAGAGCTCTTTTTCCTTTGATCTTTTCTCTTCCCTTAGATGTAGGCTGACTTGCTGAACATTTCTAGCTTTTTTAACAATTTGAGTCAGACACAGATGGACAAAAAAATGAGGTGTGAAAGTAAACAACAGGAATTCTGCAGATGCTGGAAATTCAAGCAACATACATCAAAGTTGCTGGTGAACGCAGCAGGCCAAGCAGCATCTGTAGGAAGAGGTGCAGTCGACGTTTCAGGCCGAGACCCTTCGTCAGGTGTGAAAGCAGGTAGTTTAAGGAGGACAGGGCTTAGCGGCTGAATGTTTCCTGTTGAGGGGGTTTTCAGACAAGATACATATCAGGATTTAAAAAAAAAGGTGTCATTAAATGGCAATCATTTTTTAAACTAATAATCAAAGGAATGAATTTGAATTGAATTGACTTTATTGCTTATGTCCTTCATATACATAGAGGAGTAAAAATATTTATGTGACGCCTCTGTCTAAATGTGCAATGTGCAATTTATAGTAATTTATAATAAATAGTATGTACAACAGGACAGTCAACATAACACAGAAATACAATTGTGTCAGCATGAATTAATCAGTCTGATGGCCTGGTGGAAGAAGCTGTCCCGGGGCCTGCTGGTCCTGACTTTTATGCTGTAGTACTGTTTCCCAGATGGTTGCAGCTGGAACAGTTTGTGGTTGGGGTGACTCAGGTCTCCAAAGATCCTTCGGGCCCTTTTTACACACCTGTCTTTGTAAATGTCTTGAATAATGGGAAGTTCACATCTAGAGATGTGCTGGGCTGGGCTGTCTGCACCACTCTCTGCAGAGTCCTGCAATTGAGGGAAGTACAGTTCCCATACCAGGCAGTGATGCAGCCAGTCAGGATGCTCTCAATTGTGCCACTATAGAAAGTCCTTAGGATTTGGGGGCCATACCAAACTTCTTCAACTGTCTGAGGTGAAAGAGGCGCTACTGTGCCTTTTTTCATCACACAGGCGGTGTGTACAGACCACGCGAGATCCTTGGTGATGTTTATGCCGAAAGACTTAAAGCTGTTCACCCTCTCAACCCCAGATCCATTGATGTCAATAGGGGCTAAGGCCTGTCTCCATTCCTCCTGTAGTCCACAAACCAGCTCCTTTGTTTTTGCAACATTGCGGGAGAGGTTAAGATAAAAGGTGATAGAATGATCATCAAATTAAGCTTAACTGATTTTAAAAAATGCTGTACTGTAGATCTCAAGCAGTCTGAAGACAGAAACTTCCACAGTCCTGTAAATACAACCAATGAAATGTCTGCTACTTTCTGTACACAGAGACCTCCCAATTTTATCTGCCACATGTACAGCATTTTCTCCCGTAGTCATTCCTGTAACAGTCCAGACCAGCTGCTGATTCTCACAATCCCACTGCTCCCTCCTGTATTATTTCCAGCTTTTACTCTTTGCCTGTTGCTTTTTTAACGTTTTTCAGAAATTTGGATCTTGGATCATCTTGTGTTTTAGGTCCATTCTGCTGACTAATCGCTATATCTTCCAATTACCTTGAGGATCCTATAATCCATGGAACTCAGCCATAAATGTTCTCAACAACTGAATAACCACACCCTTTCGGGAGAGAATTGCAAAAATATACAACCGTTAGTGTCAAGATCCCTGTTACAAGTGGCCAACTCCTCTTTATAAACCCATATCCTCAGCCAAGCAATCTGGGGTCCATGGACCCCTTGCTTAATAGTTTTGGTCCATGGCATAAAGAAAGGTTGGGAGCCCCTGTCTTAGGTTCTCTAGTAGAAGGAAACAGGTGCTCTGGGTCCCCTGTCAGTCCTCCATCAGCATCTTGGATGTCAGGAACTATGGCGAACATGGGTTAATTGTGGTCAGGGCCCTTTTTAAAGCACCTGCATCTCAGGAGGCATGTAACAAATTCATTCTGTTCTGATGGCAAGGCATATACATTTTTCCTTTCACAAGACCAAATGCCCTTTAAGTAAAACCCTGTGCAGTCTCTGTAAAACCTGCTGTTCAAGAAACCTTGTAATAAGGACTGATGTACATTGGTACATAGTGTGGAAGGGACATGAAAGTGTATCAAGAGTAGAGCGCTTCCTAAAAATGCCATTGTCCCATGACTCTTGTCAGTCTAGTTTATATGCAAGTTGCACATGTGAGCAGCTTCCTTTGGTGACACTAAATGCAGTCATGAGTGATGTGCCACAGCTTTAAAAATCAGACTTCCTCATGGTTCTATTTCGGAAATGGAGGCTTAACCTCTTCTCCATATTGCTGTTTACATTCCTAAATGGACTGCAGTGCTGATCTCATCAGGGAACGGACCAAACTGAGGGAAACTACTCAATATGACCGCATGAAGGGAATGATTAAACGGGAGCAAAGACAGCACGATAAATCAGCCGCACTGGGCGTCCATGTCATTTCTAGCTGAGTCCTTTAGTACAGTTTTCTCACAATGGCTTCACCAGAAATGAAGCTGAATTGTTCAAGGCACTGAAACATGGATGGAAAATCTCCTTGTTTTGTTTCTGAAGGACTTACGATAATGAATCTCCCTCATTATTCAGTCGCTGGGAGGCACCCACTCCACACATACCTTTTTTCAGATGCTTTTTCTTGGTTTTCCTGCAGATGCCAGATATCCCAGGCACTGGCTTTATTTCACTCTTATTGACCGGCGGAGGGTGAAGGATGGGTTTGGGAGCCCGAGTCAGGCACACTGGAAGCCCAGCAGCACACATTAGAATCCCAGTCATACCTGCGCAGAATGCCAAGGAAGATAATTTAGCCAGTAAATCGATTTCAGTGTAAATCGTAAAAGTCACCATCTTGAAGACAATTTTAGTATAACGTTAGTCGTTCCATGGGTATTATAATCCAAGACTTCCCACCATTCCTTTGCTAGCTCAAAGATATTGAACAAATTATTTCAAAATAGCATTTCAGCTAATCAGACCACTTGCTTGTTCCTGACATGACATCAAATCTCTCAAAAATCCTACTTAATAATGAAGACTACACATGCACTCATTCTTAAGGTTTATCCTTTGTGGATTTGCTTAAGACAGACTTCCTGAATGAAAACCCACACAGCTATTTAGTAACACTGTACAATCCTATCAGACAGGAGCATCGTTAATAGTTCGGTAACCATATTCCTGTATTAACTCACAGCTGCCATTTCCCTTCTTGCTCAGCGGTGAGCTAAATGAAGCTGTACAGAAGACATAACTACTTTCAGCTGTGTACGTTGTTCCCTGATCCCAGCCAAAGGCTGCATACTGGCAGGGAAGCTAATATTGCACGCTACAGTTAGAAAATGGGTGGTGGGGTGGAGATTCATCTTTGCTAAAGGAGGTGTAAGGCACTCCTTCCCTTCGCTAGCCTGCAGGTCACCCTTGGGCAAGGTGTAGTCCCAGATCAGGGTCACGTGGAGTCATGGGAGCAGGTGATGGACGGTCGTATGAGCAGCTGGTCCATGTCACAAGTCCTGCTTATGTGACCACTGATGCCTGGCAGACAATCTCTGAAGAGTATTGATAATGGTTGGGGTCACCTGTCTTGTAAAGACACTGCCCAGAAGAAGGCAAACCACTTCTGTAGAAAATTTTGCCAAGAACAATCATGGTCGTGGCAAAACCGTGATCCCCTGTGTCATATGATATGGCACATAATAAAAAAACGAAAGTTAGAGTCTGAAAAGACTAATTAGACAAGGTTTCTTGACACTCGATGACTTCTTAAAGGTACGTGCCAATAGCTTGCTCGGCGTATTAAAACAGTCTGCAATGATCACTCTTTTCACTCAATGTCTATTCATTGGGATTTGCAATTTGCTTGCGCCTGCCAAAATGGAGCTTAACGTACAGTAAGTGATTAAAGGAGACCGTGATAGCACGGGACACACATGCTTCCTTTGGAAATGCTGATGCGTTTCTTTTGACTGGGATTAGTAACACGTAAGGTACCGCAGGATACTGCACTGTATTTAAATCCTCAGCTTCTTGATCTCAAATAATAACATACTCATCATTAGCAGCACTATCTAATGTTCAAACAGAGATGGTGAGGTACTAATATGCCAAGTGAACAATGTCACCAGCTCGAGCTCTCACTTTCCATTCACCCACCCCACCCCCGCCGAACCCCTTTATCACATTTCTCTCTTTCCCCTTCAAACAACTACACTCTGGTCAAAAGGATGCAAGCTCTAAGCACGTCACAGACCCCTCCAAGTCTCTCAATTAAAGATCCCATACTACATCTGTGAGACTTTATAATGAGAACTAGTGAGAACTTCAGATGTTTCAGTGAACACTGCTCCTCAGCCTGGACAATGAACCTGGGGCCTTATCATTTTAGTAACACCGTGGGCCACAGTAAACATCCAGAGCCCAAAAAGGCCTCATAGCACACTAGTAATAGCCACTGGTCTTTGTTTTCTAGCATCAAAATGACCATATTGATTTAAAATTAGGATCATCAACATCAATAAGTGAAACTACTTTCTGATGAGATTACAGTAATCCTACAGTGGAACATAAACAACGGTCAGTTTCTGTCTCTGACGGACACCCTTAGGTATGAGCCATTAAAGACTGTCCTTAATTTCTGCAATCCGTCATGTTAAGGCAATAGCAAAAGCATTCCAACTTGACCACTGCTCAAGTTAAATTGCGAGCGATTACAGAGTTGCATACATACAAACTTCCATTGACAGGGTAATGTGGAGAGATTAATTTCCATCAGCCCTCTTTTTTAAAAAACAAATCTGGTGAATATGAAGTAGCACACAAGACATACAGGCTGCTCGGCTAAGGGAAGGGGGTCAGTAGAGAATAATTAAAATGCTTTAGTGGATTGTGCACAAACTACCTATTTCTGGCTTCATCGTTGCTTGGGTGTTAGGATCAGTTGTTGCTGGTACCACACATTGCATTGGGTCTACAGCTTTTTGACTACTCTTCTGCAGAGTGAAGGGAGCAGCTCGCTTCATACCTGCTAGTGCTGGGTGAACGGGACCAGACCCATTTAAGTTTTTCACTGGAAGGGCAGGTACCCTGCAAGAAATCAAATACAGACCATTAGCATCCTCAACACAGATTTCATTCACTCTCAGTACATTCATTACATTTTCTTTTTAGCCAGTCTACATATCAGAATCGCTGTATACATTTCACATTTGCTATCTCAGAAGAATTTATTCAGGCAGTGCTTGAAGTCCAACATTGTGATTGGTCAAATACTGTAAGTTGAAGCCTATTGACAAATGCCAGCATTGATTAAGGATCCATCAAAAGATCCCTTCCATGCTTGAATAAGTGTGAACTAAACGCTCCCGTTAGCTTTTGTGTGCTGATTTTTGAGATCTATCATGTTACTTGTAGCCGATAAAGAGACTCATAAAATGTCACAAAGGGTTTAAAGAAAGCTGCTGAAGCCATGACTGATTAGCAATAAAAGACTGTACTGTGAAAAGGGAGGAAAGCGGGTCAATGCAAAGTCACAGCTGCAGTCTTCAGATTCCTCCATGTCGCTGGGTCTGAACTCCAGGAACTCCTTATCCAGCAGCACTGTGGGAGGAGGCCCACACCCTGCATTGATTCAGGAGCTTTGAAATCGCTGTACATGGCAGTGGATATCAACAACACTAAAGCATTCCACAAATCCGGCAAGCTTTTTTTTCCAAAATCTGAGGTAACAGAATTAAATAACTTAGAAAGCTTGGTATTCAAACATCAAACTGAACTACCAATCTTGGCTTCAGGATTCGATTTACAGCATTGACCAATGGTTCAAGCACACAATAAACTTTACAATATTACCCTGCATGCCCTCGGATCACAACAGTATGGTGCATTATATTGAATAATTATCAGTGTACAGCTATCTCCCGCCATCCTTCAAATTGCACTAAATGGGTTCCAGTCAAAACTGAGGATATTAAAATCTCCTTTAAAAAAAAGTCTCGAAGCAAATTTATCAAGAATCAACTTGAGGTGACAAAATTAAACAGCTTGATTGCTAAATATGAAACTGAACCACTAATCAACTCCATTAAAAATAAATTATTTCTACTAGAAGACTGAAGGTATTTTTAAAAAAAGAATTTATTTATTGAGATACAGCACGGAATAGGCCCTTCCGGCCCTTTGAGCCACGCTGCCCAGCAATCCTTCAATTTAATCTAAGCCTGATTAACAATGACCAATTAACCTACCAACCGGTAGGTCTTTGGACTGCGAGAAGAAACTGGAGCACACGGAGGAAACACGTGGTCACGGGGAGAATGTACAAATTTCACTCTTTCCAGATAGTAGGTTATGGTCGGTTACATTAACATTAAAAAACCAGGCACAGCTTTAAAAAGTCTGCAACACAGTACACTTCTTCATGCCGAAATGTTCCACTAATTAAGATAGTAGAGCATAAAGACAGAAATTAGTAACTTAGGCAACATGGGCCATATTTTGGAAACAGTATTTTTAAACTACATGTAAACGAATGCAGTGGAACGTTATTTAAAGTCCATTTATCAGCAGTAATCTCAAAGAGTTAATCCAAATCAGGTATGAATATTTACTGAGAAACTATCCACAAAAAAAAATAACAGCAAGTTCCAAGAATGAAAAGAAAATCAACACAGGCATTCCCCAAATTTTAAAAAATACATATGTTTAATTATTATTTCACTCTGACCTGACCCCACAAACATAGAAGCAACCCTTTAGGTTGGCAGCTCTGGCAACCCCTTTAAGGATGCTCACTTGGGTCAGCTGGTATGGTGCCAATCACATTTGAGGTGGTGAAATATGGCTGGCACTAGCTACAGGAATATGCAGGCCATTATCAGCAGAACATTTTTATTTCCAGCATGGGGCCTGGATGTGAATGTTTTGCCTGTGATGAAAGGAAAGTGGAATGTTCACAGACACAGCAGTTTTGACAGTTTCTGGATATCCAAAAGAGCTAAACTGACAATGGTATAATTTGCAATGGTGTCAGCCTAATAGTGGAGGAATATGTTGTATACACTGAGCCCTCCTCAGACAATCCACTTGAAACTACAAAGTCATCACTGAATTTCTAGACAATGGTGTAAACGTCATAATTCAGACTGCTGTTACTATGGAGTCATTGACCTACACAGCATAGCAACAGGCTCCTGGGCCCAACTACTTCATGCCAACTAGGTTGTCTATATTTGTAGCCTGCATTTGACCCCGATCCCTCTAAACCAGGGTTCCCAATCTTTTTTATGCCATGGATCTCTATCATTAACTGAGGGGAACTCCTGCCCTAAACCCTTCCTATTGATGTACTTGTTCAAGTGTCTTTAAATGTCATAACTTCACCTGTCTTTACCACTTCCTCTGTCAGCCTGTTCCATATACTTACCACCTTCCATGTGGAAACTTTCTTTTTTTTCTTTTTCAATCTTTTTTATTAGTTTCAATATCAAACAGATTACAAAAAGTAAGTACATAATAATTGGGATTATATTAATTGATAATTATTGGAATTTACAGTCAGGTAACACATGGTTAGAAACATCCCAAAATCACACAGATTAACAACAAAATATATAAGGAGTATACATAAAATACATAAATGTCACAAAAAAACAGAAAAAGAGAAAAAAAAAGTCCCCTAAAAAAACTAATCTACCCAAACTAAAGAAAAAAAAGGGGCTATTTTGATACCTCAGATAAAACCAATAGTGTCGCCACTTCTGCTCCTCTCCCCATATAATGAAATCACAAAATAGATTTGGCAAGGGTCAAATTACATAATGTGGAAGTATTTGAATAAATGGTCTCCAAGTCTCATCAAATTTATTAGATGGGTCAAAAATGACACTTCTAATTTTTTCAAGATTTAAACAAGATATAGTTTGAGAAAACCAATGAAATGTAGTAGAAGGATTAATCTCTTTCCAATTCAATAGTATGGATCTTCTAGCCATTAAAGTAACAAAAGCAATCATGACAAACTGAAGAGGTCAAATAATGCTTTTCTATCATTGGTAAACCAAAAATGGCAGTAATAGGATGAGGTTGTAAATCAATATTCAAGACAGTGGAAATAATATCAAAAATATCATCCCAATATTTCTTCAATAAAGGACAAGACCAAAACATATGAGTTAATGAAGCTATCTCAGAATGACATCTATCACATATAGGGTTTATATAAGAATAATAATGAGCTAGTTTATCCTTGGACATATACATTAACTAATTGAAATTTTTTTTGCCATTTCTCAGTAGGTAAGGTAAGCTTAAGTTCCCTTTCCCAGTCATTCTTAATTGTATTGGAAACATCCGGATTAATTTTCCTTATGATATTATAAATAATTGCAATTGAACCTTTCTGAAAAAGGTTTAAATCCAAAATTTTTTCCAATATATCAGTGGAATATAAAATCAGAAAAGTAGTAAGAACAGTTTTTAAAAAGTTTCTAATCTGTAAATATCTAAAAAAAATGTGATCTAGATAAATTATATTTATTAGATAATTGTTCAAAAGACATAAAACAATTATCAGAAAATAAATCAGAAAAACGTATTATACCTTTTGTTTTCCAGACCAAATATGCTTGATCCAAAAAAGAAGGTTGAAAAAGAAAGTTGGATATAATAGGGCTAGTTAAAATAAATTGATTCAGTCCAAAAAATGTTCAAAACTGGAACCATATTCGAAGAGTATATTTAACTATTGGGTTATCCATTTGTTTGTCCAGTTTAGAAAAGTCAAAAGGAAGTGGGGTCCCTAAACTGGAACCCAATGAAAATCCTGAGACAGAATTACATTCAAGATTAACCCATTGTAGACTTGAAACTGTATCCCAATTCCATGTCCAAAATTTTAAATAACGAATATTAATCGCCCAATAGTAGAATCTAAAATTTGGCAATGCTAAGCCACCCTCCTTTTTGGGCTTCTGTAAGTATCTTTTACCTAGTATAGAATTTTTATTCTGCCATATATATGAGGAAATTTTTGAATCAACCTTATCAAAAAAGGATTTTGGAATAAAAATTGGCAAAGCTTGAAATAAACATAGGAACTTGGGTAAAATAATCATCTTAACAGCGTTGATCCGACCAATTAATGACAAAAACATTGGTGACCATTTAGTTATCAAACCTTTAATCTGAAACTTTTAAACCCTATTAAACTTAATTAATTAATTAAATGCAGAATGAAAAGCCAATACCAGTAATGGCAACTACTGATCTATCATAAAAGTTCATCTGGTTCACTGGACGTCCTTTCAGGGAAGGCGATCTGAATTCTTACCTAACATAGTCCACAATGGAGAAGGACGACTGACTCTCAGCTGCCCTCTGAACTGCCCTAAGAAGCCAATCAGCTTAGAAGAAATTAAAACCTTTCAGTGAATCAATAAACAGCAGTTCTGGTTAAAAGCACAGAAACATGGTATTATGATAATAGCCTTTCCAAAAATATTTACAGCAAGGGTTCCCAACATTTTTGATGCCATGGACCCTTACCAATAACTGAGGGGTTCGTGACACCCCGATTTACAGGAACAGTGGGACACAAGGGGCTTTTTCCAAGCAGCTGTACAGATATCCCATGGGGTGGTGGGCTTAGGCATCATATAGGAAGATGGAAATTCATCCTTGGGTTAATTAAATGTGCTACAGGATATCTGCCTACTCTTCCTCACTGACTCTCTACATGCAGCATCTACCTGTACACCAACTGCACCAATACCTCACACCACAACCCACCACCAAACTAGTTTTCACCCTCCTCAACAGCTCTAGCAAAACCTGCCCACAAAGATATTGGTCCCCCTCTGCTTCGGGTCTAACCCGTCCTTTTGGTCCAGGTCATACCTTCCCCAGAAGAAACCCCAATGATCCACAAATTTGAAACCCTGCCCCCTGCACCAATTAAAAACAAGAGAAAATCTGCAGCTGCTGGAAATCCAAGCAACACACACGAAATGCTGGAGGAACTCAGCAGGCCAGGCAGCATCTGTGGAACAGAGTAAACAGTCGATGTTTCAGGCCGAGACCCTGCACCAGTTTCTCAGCCACGCTAAATCGTTCTATGCTTACCTTCACTGGTGCTCGGTACAAGCAGCAATATGGAGATCATTACCCTTGAGTTCTTGCTTATCTTGCCTTTCCTACCTACCCACCTACCCTCCTACACTCTCTCTTCAGGACCTCATCCCTTTTCCTACCTATATCGTTGGTACCAATACGTACCACGGCTTCTGGCTGCTGACCCTCCCCTTTTAGAACGCTGTGAGGTCGACCTGAGATGTTCCAGCATTTTCTATTTTTGTTCAGGTTTTGGTGCAAGTTACACCAGCATCTATTCCAGAGCTTTGGATGACCTCAAGTTTCTGAAAGGTGAAACAGGAGAAGCCAGGTGGGTGTTGATTGGAATAGTCAGGGCCAGAGATGGTAATAGCACAGATGAAGGTTCTAGCAGCAGATATCTGAGGCAGGGGAACAACTGGGCAATGCTGAAATGGTTCAGATAGGACTGAAATGCACAGAGGTCACTTTGGAGTCACGTACCACACCAGAGTTGAAAACAGCCTGCTTCAGTGACCTGTGGCTGCCAGGGATAAGAGAAGAATAGAATTAGACACGACAAAGCAGTTTGTGACTGAGATCTAAGGCAGTACTAAGTTGGAGGACTTTGCTGATCGTTCTGTACTGTTACTGAACAGGCCAGTTTGATGGTTCAGAGAGAGCAGAGAATGTCGGTGTTTACAAGCAATATTTTATTAGAAATTAGAGAGGGTGGAGGGAGAAAATCAAGAGGTCTGGCTAAGGCTAGATCTTTGAGGGGAAGCAGGAAATGAGATATTAGTGCAGGCGATCTTCTGGGTAGGTAAGCATGGTACCAGACCAGTGCAGACCCATTCAGAATCCTGGCAATAGAGGAAGTTCACTTGTGAGTCTGTTGGGGTCATCTACTGTATTCAGTGCTCCCAGTGAGACCTCCTGCATATTGGTGAGTTCCAATTTCAATTCATCTTCCGATTCCCATTCTGATAGGTCAGTCCTTGGCCTCCTGTTTCCCCCTCGCTGATCTTATCTCCTTACCTGCCCATCACCTCCCTCTGGTGCTCCTCCTCCTTCCCTTTCTTCCATGGCCTTTTTGTCCTCTCCTGTCAGGTTCCCCCTTTTTCAGCCCTCTATCTCTTTCACCAATCAGCTTCCCAGTTCCTTACTTCACCCTCTCCCCCTCTCCTGGTTTCACCTATCACCTACTACCTTGGACTTCTTCCTCCCCTCCCACCACCTTCTTACTCTGACTTCTCATCTATCTTTCCAGTCTTGATGAAGGGTCTCAGCCCAAAATGTCAACTGTTTATTCTTTTCCATAGACGCTGCCTGGGCTGCTGAGTTCCTCCAGCATTTTGAGAGTGTTGCAATAGAGGGAGTTATTATAGTCACGCCAAAGTTTGCAGAGAAGTTTGGAAAGAAACAGCATGGATATCTTTGTCAATGGTCACGTCAAATGCCATTGTGACTTCCATAAGAGCAGGAACAGAAAACTGGCTGGAAGTATTTGGAATTTCTAGGGAACACTTTAATGGATTTGGGATATTTGAGGATTTGAAAATCAACAGTATGTGTAACAATAGAGAAAGCCAGCACTGCTTTTCTGAGGCAGAGCGATAGGGGCAGATCTGAAGAGAGAGAGCTACTGGCCAACACTGCAATCATTAAAGAAGTCTGAGTTATCATTCTGTGGGAATGAGATCAAGGAAGCAGGAAGCAAGAGGTGGGCCATGTATGTAGTCAAGGTGGGAGGGGAAGTTGGAGGGTGGGTTGCACATTTTTGAATGGTACATAAGAGACCTTAGACTAAGTTCAGACCTGTGGACTAGGAAGAGTGAAGCAACAGCTGATTAGCTATTCTCAGTCACAAAATAGTCCACAGACTGCTTGCATTTGGAGCTGAGGGTGGATAAACAAGGGGAAGTTACTGTTCTCCCTGCATGCATTAAAATTTTTGAATTAATGATTAGTCAGACAAATGACCGACCTTCATGCAAGAAAGCCTCATCCACACATTATCCAGATTCATGCAGACGATTCCTTGGCATAAGATTTACCAGTGTTTAATCTTTCCACTCAACAAGACTTCAACAACATAATTGTTCTTTCAAGGCAAGGACAGCCCGCTATAAACAAACTCCTTGGGCTTGACTGTACCTTGGTGGTTTCTGTCTTAACAGCCTGATTTTTCTCCACATCTCTGGGCCACACTAGAGCCCAGAAAGCCCCTTATCAGAATCTGAGCACTCACAAACTCTTTCCGAATAATCAAGCGGCAATCTTGTGGCTTGAAACAATGCACCTTGCAAAGGACCTTTGCAGACAGCTACCGTACGTCTGGGAGTACAACAGCGGCCACCACTGAAAGCACTTACCCCCTTTGCAAAGAAATCTTCATCTTCCTTAAAGCAGCAGTTTGGAATTGTGTACTAATGTTCCCCTTCAGATATGGCTCTTTCCTTAAATGGATGCAGGTATAAAACAAACCACCCTGTGAGTCACTGGCTGTGTCTAGATTAGTTTTATAAAGCAGTTTAATCCCGTCCATCACCGTAACTTCAGTGACATCACAACCAGCCTTGTGCGCAATGTGGCATGTGTAGAGATTAACAGGGAATCAGCCATGTTTTCGTTCGTAAACAAGCCGTTCCTGCAGGCACGTACGCACGTATTAAGCCCGGCTTTTCCATTACTACGTGTCAGACAAAAACAACTGACCTTCTCCATTCAAAAAAAAATCGAACATAAACAAATACAACTGGATGCTGTTGGCTGGCAGTGAATCTTCCATGATTCAAAATCCACCATTGTTTAATGTCATTTCCAGTACACAAGTGTAAAGGAGAATGAAATAATTGTTACTCAGATCTGAAGCAGCACAAAAAAAAACACAATAACATAAAGAACACCATAATATAAAAAACATAATAACTATGAATGCGTAAGGGAGCTTATATATTTAGATTGATTGTATGTCTGTAAAGTTATGTTGGGCACAGGAGTGTCTGTAAATAAAGGTGACTGACGGAATGATAAAGTAGTGGCGGTTGGGAATGTGGAGAGGTGGGTTTGTGGGTGGGAGTGTTGATCAGCTTTACTGCTGGGGGAAAGTAACTGTTTTTCAGGCTGGTGGTCTTAGTGTGGCTGCTATGTAGCCTCATCCCTGATGGGTGCGCGATCGCGGGACCGTTGCAGTAGGAGGAGGAGCGAGGAGCTCGGGGCTCGGGAGAGTGCTGAGTGCTGGGAAGCAGCTGAGGAGCTGAGGTGAGTGTGCTTTAAAAGCGTGGAGGGCAACTGAAGGGTTAATCAGTGTTGATTAGAAGGAGTGAGTACTTGAGGTAATTGGCAGGGACAAATAAAAGGAGGGGTAACTGAAGAGGAGCGGCCAGTGTGTGAGTGGCTCAGGGTAGGAGTGGAGCTTTGAGGCTTCGGCGAGCAGAGGCTGAGGACGAGCTTGCTCCCAGTGAGGTAAGGCCGGGTGAGTTCCTTTAATTAATCTAATTAACTTAGGAGTAGGTACTGGAGGCAGCAGTTAGGGCAGTCGAGTGCTCCGTTTGCAGTATGTGGGAAGTCAGGGACAGCACAATTATCCCTGATGACTACACCTGTAAAAGGTGCATCCAGCTGCAGCTCCTGACAAACCGAGTTGGGGAACTGGAGCTGGAGCTGGATGAACTTCAGATCATTCGTCAGGCAGAGGCAGAAATAGACAGGAGTTTCAGGGAAATAGTCACCATTAAAAGTCAGGAGGCAGGTAGCTGGGTGACTGTCAGGAGAGGGAAGGGGAACAGACGGAAAGAGCATAGCACCCCTGTGGCTGTTCCCATCAACAATAAGTATACTGTTTTGGATACTGTTGGTGGGGACAACCTACCAGGGACAGGTTGCAGTGGTCGCGTCTCCGGCACCGAGACAGGACCCTCAGTTCAGAGGGGAAGGAGGGGAAAGAGGAGAGCAGTAGTGATAGGGGATTCGATAGTTAGGGGGACAGATAAGAGGTTCTGTGGGAGCGATCGAGAATCCCAGATGGTCTGTTGCCTCCCTGGTGCCAAGGTCCGCGATATCTCGGATCGAGTTCTCGGTATTCTCAGAAGGGAGGGTGAGCAGCCAGATGTCGTGGTCCATGTAGGGACCAATGACATGGATAGGAAGAAGGAGGAGGTCCTGCAAAGAGAGTTTAGGGAGTTAAGTGCAAAGTTGAAGGACAGGACCTCCAGGGTTGCAATCTCAGGATCGCTACCCGTGCCACGTGCTAGTGAGGCTAGAAGTAGGAAGATAATGCAGCTAAATACATGGCTCAGGAGATGGTGCAGGAGGGAGGGCTTCATGTTCCTAGACAATTGGGCTTTGTTCCAGGGAAGGTGGGACCTGTTCCGACGGGACGGGTTGCACCTGAAATGGAGGGGGACTAACATCCTTGCGGGAAGGTTTGCTAGCGCTGCTCCAGGGGGTTTAAACTAGATATGCAGGGGGAGGGGAACCAGAGTGTTAGAGCACATAGTGAGGTGGAGGAGGATAAAGGTCATGCGAGGACTGCATGTACAGACAGAAAATAAAGGTTTGTATGTGATAGAAATGTTCTCAGGTGCATCTACTTCAATGCAAGGAGTATTGTAGATAAGGCGGATGAGCTTAGGGTGTGAATTGGCACGTGGGATTACGACGTTATTGCTATTAGTGAGACTTGGTTGCAGGAGGGGCAGGACTGGCAGCTAATGTTACGGGGTTCCATTGTTTCAGACGTGATCGAGGGGGAGGGATTAAAGGGGGAGGAGTGGCATTACTAGTCAGGGAAAATATCACAGCTGTGCGTAGGCAGGACAGCCCGGAGGGCTTGTCTACAGAGGCCATATGGGTAGAGCTGAGGAACAGGAAAGGTGTGACCACACTAATAGGGTTGTATTATAGACCGCCCAATAGTCAGAGAGAATTGGAGGAGCAAATCTGTACAGAGTTAGCAGACCGATGTAAGAAACAGAAAGTTGTAATAGTAGGGGATTTTAACTTTTCACATATTGACTGGGACTCCCACACTGTGAAAGGGCTGGATGGCTTGGAGTTTGTCAAATGTGTTCAGGAAAGTTTTTTAAATCAATATATAGAGGTACCAACGAGAGAGGATGCAATACTTGATCTCCTATTAGGGAACCAGACAGGTCAGGTGACAAAAGTATGTGTCGGCGAACATTTTGGGTCCAGTGACCATAATGTTATTAGTTTCAAGTTAATTATGGATAAGGATAGGTCTGGTCCTCGAGTTGAAGTTCTAAATTGGAGAAGGGCGAATTTTGTGGAAATGAGAAAGGTTCTAGGAAGAGTGGATTGGAATAAGTTGTTTTCTGGCAAAGATGTGTTCAGTAAGTGGAAGGCCTTCAAAAGCGAAATTTTGAGAGTGCAGAGTTTGCATGTTCCTGCCAGGATTAAAGGCAAAGTCAACAGGCATAGGGAACCTTGGTTTTCAAGGGATCTTGGCGATCTGGTTAAGAAAAAGAGAGAGGTGTATAGCAGGTATAGGCAACAAGGAACAAATGAGGTACTTGACGAGTATAGAAAATGTAAGAAAATACTAAAGAAGGAAATCAGGAAGGCAAAAAGAAGACATGAGGTTGCTTTGGCAGATAATGTGAAGGTAAACCTGAAGAGTTTCTACAAGTATATTAAGAGTGAAAGGATAGTCAGGGACAAAATTGGTCCCCTAGAAGATCAGAGTGGTCGTCTATGTGTGGAACCTCACAAGATGGAGATCTTAAACAGTTTTTTGGCATCAGTATTTACTCAGGAAGCTGGCATAGCGTATATGGAAGGAAGGGAAATGAGCAGCAGTGTCATGGAACATATAGAGATTAAAGAGGAGGAGGTGCTTGCTGCCTTACAGCGAATAAAGGTAGATAAATCCTCCAGGCCTGACCTGATATTTCTTTGGACCTTGAGAGAGACTAGTGTAGAAATTGCTGGGGCCCTGGCAGAAATATTTCAAATGTCTTTAGCCACGGGTGCGGTGCCAGAGGATTGGTGGGTAGCTCATGTTGTTCCGTTGTTTTAAAAAGGCTCCAAAAGTAAATCAAGTAATTACAGGCTGGTGAGCCTGACATCAGTAGTAGGTAAATTATTGGAAGGTGTTCTGAGAGATCGGATATACAAGTATTTGGACAGCCAAGGTCTGATTAAGGATAGTCAGCATGGCTTTGTGTGTGGTAGATTGTGTTTAACTAGTCTTGTAGAGTTTTTTGAGGAGGTTACCAAGAAAGTAGATGAAGGAAAGGCTGTGGATGTTGTCTACATGGAATTTAGTAAGGCCTTTGACAAGGTCCCACATGGGAGGTTAGTTCAGAAGGTTCAGACACTAGGTATCCATGGAGAGGTTGTAAACTGGATTCAAAATTGGCTGTGTGGGAGAAGACAGAGAGTGGTAGTGGATGATTGCTTCTCAGACTGGAGGCCTGTGACTAGTGGTGTGCCTCAGGGATCTGTGCTGGGACCATTGTTGTTTTGTTGTCTATATCAGTGATCTAGATGATAATGTAGTAAATTGGATCAGTAAGTTTGCTGATGACACTAAGATTGGAGGTGTTGTGAACAGCGAGGAAGGCTTTCAAAGCTTGCAGAGGGATCTGGACCAACCGGAAAAATGGGCCAGAAAATGGCAGATGGAATTTAATGCAGACAAGTGTGAGGTGTTGTATTTTGGAAGCACAAATCAAGGTAGGACATGCACAGTAAATGGTAGGGCACTGAGGAGTGCGGAGGAACAAGGGGATCTGGGAGTTCAGATTCATAATTCCCTGAAAGTGGCGTCACAGGTAGACAGGGTTGTAAAGAAGCCTTTTGGCATCCTGGCATTCATAAATCAAAGTATTGAGTATAGGAGTTGGAATGTTATGGGGAGGTTGTATAAGACATTGATGAGGCCAAATTTGGAGTATTGTGTGCAGTTCTGGTCACCTAACTATAGGAAGGATATCACTAAGATTGAAAGAGTGCAGAGAAGATTCACTAGGATGTTGCCGGGTCTTCAGGAGTTGAGTTACAGGGAAAGATTGAACAGGTTAGGACTTTATTCCTAGAAGAATGAGGGGAGATTTGATAGAGGTTTACAAAATTATGAGGGGTATAGACAGAGTAAATGCGAGTAGGCTCTTTCCACTTAGATTAGGAGAGATAAATACGAGCGATCATGGCTTTAGGGTGAAAGGGGAAAGGTTTAGGGGGAACATTAGGGGTAACTTCTTCACTCAGAGTGGTGGGAGTGTGGAACGAGCTGCCATCTGACATGGTAAATATGGGCTTACTCTTATGTTTTAAGAATAAATTGGATCGATACGTGGATGGGAGAGGTCTGGAGGGTTAAGGACTGGGTGCAGGTCAATGGGACTAGCGGAATAAAGTTTTGGCACAGACTAGAAGGGCTGAATGGCCTGTTTTCTGTGCTGTAGTGTTCTAGGTTCTAAGCAGTACAACAGCAGGGTGGATGGATCTTTCATGATGTCACTGGCCACTTTCTCATATCTGTCCTTGATGCCAGGTAGGCTGGTGACAATGATGCACTGTCATTTATTAGTTTATTTAACAATATTCCCTTTCTTCCATCAGCTGGGCACCTCACACACACTCTTTGAGGAGATAGCAAGTCGCCAGCACTCTCTCCAGTCTGAAACACTAAAACGGCTGCTCACCGTGCGGCCTCCTGGGAAGACTAAACACTGTTCGGTGAATTGATTTTCTGTATTCCTCCTCCTATCCACCTCTATGCTCACTGTGACCTTTTGCACTAACCAAAATTCCCTATTCCTGCGTGACCATACTGTTCTCGGCCACTTGTGGTGTCTCAAAAAAACAAAAAATCTTCGCTTATTTGCTGTCCATGACTGATCGGTCAAGTTTCAAAGAATGTTTGAGGGGGCAGAGGAGGGTGTTGTTATAGAGCAATATAGAGATATTCCTCACTGAAGGTTGCACATCTGGGCTACACCAGCTTGTGCATAAACGTTTGAAGCAAACAATCATATATTTCCAAAGCCACACACACAACATGCTGGAGGAAATCAGCAGGCCATTTAGCACCTATGGAAAAGCGTGCATAGTCGACATTTTGGGCCGAGACCCTTCATCAGGACTGTTAGAGAAAGATTCCCAGAGCTTGCAACATGAATAACTGAGACATCGTCATTCCAATTATAAGTGCACAACGGGCAAGATTTCTCAACCACTGCAGGAAATCTTGTTTAATAAACCAGTCCAACTTTAAAATGAGTTGATGTCAAATCTGATTATTTATATGCAAATTCAGATTACTGATGTTTATTTCTGGGTCAAGACTTTGCATGATAGATGGTTTCACTATGATTAATTATTGATATATATACATATAGCATAAATCAACAATTGCTGAGATATCAGATTCAAAAAGGGGTTGTAAGAAAAATATTTTGCTTGTTGTTCCAAAAGGCGTTTTACTTGAGGAGGACAACGACAGCCTATACTAGAACCATGCATTACATTTGGTTGATTGAATTACCAGCACTTGTGAAACAAACAGCAAGTCTGGTTCATTGAAAAGGGCCATCCTTGTATTTTCTCCGCACTCGAGCAAATAGTTCTGATGACATTTACACACTCTCTTCATCTATCCTCCCTTCAGATCCGACTCTGAGCATAGTTTCTGACCTGGCCCCACGGCACTGTAGTGTAGTGGTCAGCACAACTCTTTATAGTACCAGCCACTCGGGTTCAATTCCCGCCGCTGCCAGTAAGGAGTTTGTACGTTCTCCCCATGACCGCGTGGGTTTCCTCCGGGTGCTCTGGTTTCCTCCCACAATCCAAAGATGTACTGGTTGGTAGGTTAATTGTTCTTTGTAAATTGTCCCATGATTAGGCCTGGATTAAAGTTGGGGAATTGCTGGGCGGTGTGGTTCAGAGGGATGGAAACACCTATTCAGTGCTGTATCTCAATAAATAAAATAAATATCTAACTCTGAATTCCGCTATCTCGCTGCTTTCTGTGCAAAGACGTTCCTCTGCTCTGAATGTTGGGATCCAGGGCGAGAGCTGATTTCACTCTTTCTCTGCGATGGTCACTCCTCTCTCCATGAGGCTGGGGCTATGAAGACTGCCCCTACTGCTGTGCCTCATGCCTGCTAATATGACAAACTGATAAGGGAGGCTTTAGTCCTACTCTGGGCTGCTCTGGGGTTCAGAACTGAAGACTCAATTTGGTTTGGAATGTTGTTCGCTTCAATTGCTTGTGTTTTTTTTACTTTCTTGCGTGTTGGGTGCTGTCTTTTTATTTTTATTCTTTTTCTTTAATCGGGTTCCTTCGAGTTTCTTGCTTTGTGCTACCTGTCGGCAATCTCAAGGTTGCATAATTTATGCTTTCTTTGATAATAGATGTACTTGAATCATTTCCTGTTCTCCTTGTCCTCAGTCCCACCAGTAACGACAGACTGCTTGAATCTAACCTATCCCGTCCTTTCTTGATTTTAAACTTTCGTTATACTGCCTCGTGATCAACACCATTCTAATTAAAAATAAATTTTCCATCTTAACATCCTTCTTCATACCAAGCTGCATTTTAGTGAATCTGTGTTGCGTCCCTTCTAAATTCTTTACACCCTTCCTGTGGCTGACAGCCTGATATAGGATACTGTAATCTAATTGACAGCTTATTAATTGTATAAATAGAATCTTCTGAGGCTTGCATGCCACTGACCCACTTGACCGATGCAGGATTACAGGGGCAGAGAGGTCCAAGACATGTAGATGGAAGATAAATGAGGACTGATCGCTCATGGCGACCAAGAATCAGTAGCGGCACTGGGTGTTCATTGGGAGTACAATGCATGTGAAGGCAACAGAGCAAGCTGAGAAGTGGTGAAGCCAAAAGTATTAATGAAGCTTTATAAAACATGGTTGAGGTTCAAGTGCAGCATCATCAATTACAGGCTCTATATTCCAGATTTTTTTGGGGTGGCTACCAAAGGAGGTGCAAGGCGCTCCTTCCCTCCGCAGGCCTGCAGGTCACCCTTGGGCAAGGTGTGGCACCTGCTTAGCCCCCCGACCCCAATCAGGGTCACGTGAAGCCATGGGAGCAGGTGGGGAATGGCCGTATGAGCAGGTGGTACTGGTTTTGCAATCACTTCAACCTCTGAAGCATATTGATAAAGGCGAGCACATCCCATCTTGTAAAGACACTGCCCAGAAGAGGGCAATGGCAAATTACTTCTGTAGAAATATTTGCCAAGGACAATCATGGTGATGGGACCATGATTGCCCACATCAAATGACACGGCACATAATGATGATGTCATATGACATGACGCATAATGGTGATGACGATATTCCAGGAAATGTATCAAGAGCATTAAGATGTGGTATCAGGTGTATAATACTTCAGTTAGATACGGAGTCTAAAGAAGTTAGTGCTTCAGAAGAATACATTGAAGATTAAAGTTTACCAAATCATAAACTTTTGGTATAAGATGGTGCTACCTAATGTGTGCAACAGTTCACTGGCAATTCAAAAGGCAAGAAATTTGTCTAAAAACGCCTTTTCTGAGGTAAATTTGGTAAACTACCACCCCAAACAATGAAGAAGCAGGCGAAGGTGAAGCTAATTGGAAGGGTGGGCCGTGCGGATGCATCACGAAGCCAAAGCGCAACGTGTTCACGGGGTCGCAGAGGGAGTTGGAGTGAGTGACTTGGAGAGGAGTCAAAGTGGAAGAGGTTTGATGCTCGTCCACCTAATCCGGGTGAAAGGTTGGAATGCTACAGGTGCCGAGCTGATTTGGCGATATCGAGAACGGCTTCAGGCTGCGCGGCCCAAGTGTATCGCTGTGTCAGGATCCGGGTCCGAGAGCAAGGCACCACCCAGTGCTTAGACAATTAAAACTCTGGTCGAGATAGACGGGAAAGCCTGAGTGTCAGGATCGGAGGTGAGGGTCGGGCTGATTTTGCTCGCTCTGCCGTGGTGTTCATTCCTCTGTCTGCAGCGCTGAGGCTGTGAAATGCGCCTGTGTCTGTCGTCTCTGCGAGTTTCGCTGCATTTTTGTACTGCTAATACTGTATGATGAACTGAGATTGCAGCTTGGGCGGCTTCAGCTGCTCTGGCAGCAGATCGAAGAAATCAGTCTGTTTCAGAATGCTGTCATTTACTCCGTGTGTGTGTGTGTGTGTGTGTGTGTTTTCCCTTCCGCAGTGCAGTGGTTACGGTCTTTCTTTCTTAAATTAAGTTGTTTGGGTTTCTGGCTTTGTGGCTGTCCGTAAGCAATCAAATTTCAAGGTGCATAACTTATGCATTCTTTGATAATAAATGTACTTTGAATCTTTGCGTCTTTGAAAAGTAATGAGAAGCTGGCAGGAGACGATGATACCCGAGGATGTAGCTTTAACATATTTGATGAAAGCATTTTTGAGTGTGTTCTTACAATCAACAATGGCTTTGTCTAACTTTTAGAACATAGAACATAGAAAACCTACAGCACAATACAGGCACTTCGGCCCACAAAGCTGTGCCGAATATTTCCTTACCTGGGAAATTATGATTATGTCTTTTAAACACAGCTGAAGGGAAATGGTATTTCCTGTTATCTTCATTGCCATTAATAGCAAAATTGAACAACATCTAAGCAGGTAGAATCTGTGCACCAGCTCTACGTAGCCCTGGTTTGATCAAACTTACAATACTTTGTCTAGTTCTGAACAGCATATCCTTCTAAAGAGATACACTGGTTTTGTAAGAAATTCAATCAATCAATCAATCAATCAATTACTTAAGTGATACAGTGTGGAATAGGCCCTTCCGGACCTTCAAGCTGCTCTGCCCCAGCAACCCCGACTTAACCCTAACCTAGTCATGGGACAATTTACAATGACCAAATAACCTACCCAGTACGTCTCTGGGCTCCAGTTTCCTCCCACAGTCCAAAGACGTATTAAGTAGGTAAACTGAATGTACCTGAAGTTATAAGCAGACTATTTTCTCGTAGTTTAGAAGGCTGCAAACATATGAATTAGGACCAGCAACGGGACATAGAAACATAGAAAATAGGTGCAGGAGTAGGCCATTCGGCCCTTCGAGCCTGCACCGCCATTTATTATGATCATGGCTGATCATCCAACTCAGAACCCCGCCCCAGCCTTCCCTCTATACCCCCTGATCCCTGTAGCCACAAGGGCCATATTTAACTCCCTCTTAAATATAGCCAATGAACTGGCCTCAACTGTTTCCTGTGGCAGAGAATTCCACAGATTCACCACTCTCTGTGTGAAGAAGTTTTTCCTAATCTCGGTCCTAAAAGGCTTCCCCTCTATCCTCAAACTGCGACCCCTCGTTCTGGACTTCCCCAACATCGGGAACTATCTTCCTGCATCTAGCCTGTCCAATCCCTTTAGGATCTTATACGTTTCAATCAGATCCCCCCTCAATCTTCTAAATTCCAACGAGTACAAGCCCAATTCATCCAGTCTTTCTTCATATGAAAGTCCTGCCATCCCAGGAATCAATCTGGTGAACCTTCTTTGTACTCCCTCTATGGCAAAGATGTCTTTCCTCAGATTAGGGGACCAAAACTGCACACAATACTCCAGGTGTGGTCTCACCAAGGCCTTGTACAACTGCAGTAGTACCTCCCTGCTCCTGTACTCGAATCCTCTCGCTATAAATGCCAGCATACCATTCGCCTTTTTCACCACCTGCTGTACCTGCATGCCCACTTTCAATGACTGGTGTATAATGACACCCAGGTCTCGTTGCACCTCCCCTTTTCGGCCACCATTCAGATAATAATCTGTTTTCCTATTTTTATCCACATTTGGTCCCTCTGGAATGCTCCACCATTTAATGAGTTCATAGCTTATCTGACAGTAACCTAATCAATATTCCAGTCTTTCCATGGTAACTTTGCCTTCTATCTATCCCTGCCTGAAAAATATTCAGAGATTTTGCTGAAAAACAGAACTTAAAAGGATCACACCCCTCTAAGAGGATACAAGCTGTTTCATATCTGTTGTAAACAGACAGCATTTTAATTTTAAGACTCCTGGTTATGGATTCATCTATTGTTATCTTTCACAATGATGTGTCACCTTATCCAATGCCTTCCGGAAATCCATATTGCAGCATCCTTTTTATCCTTAGCACATGCAATACTATGCAAAAGGTATACATGTGTATGCGTGTGGGTTTTGTATGTATACAAAAGTCTTAGGCACATATATAGTGTATAGCTAGGGTGCCAAAGATTTGCACGGTACTCTATTAGTCAACATCGAGCGGAGAGCGAGTTTGTAAATCTGCTGGGTGTTGGGAATGACGAGGGTGGTGTACCGCAGGAGGTGTATAGGACTGGTGGCAGAGGAGTGCCCGGGTGGGGGGGGGGAGGAGGGTGGCATGGGTATAGAGACATCCAGCCCTGAGACAGCAAGAAGAGGGTCTTTTGTTTCCACATAATTGGTCTAATGATCATTACAAAATGCCTCTCTGGTGCTTCCCGATCTCCCCCTTCTCCCTTCCCCTTTTCCCAACCAGGACTCCCCTCTCCCTGCGCCCTTCCCACTCTCAGTCCATAATAGAGACCCATATCAGAATCACACTTATCATCACTCACATATGTCATGAAATTTTTTTTTGCAGCAATCCGGGCAATACATAAAATTACTACAGTACTGTGCAAAAGTCTTAGGCATCCTATCAATATACTATATGTGTGTGTGTGTATATATATATATATATATATGTATATATGTGTATATATATATGTGTGTGTGTATATATATATATGTATATATGTATATATATGTGTATATATATATATATGTATATATGTATATGTGTATATATGTATATATATATATATGTATGTGTATATATATATATATATATATATATGCCTTAGACTTTTGCACAGCACTCTATTAATTCTTCAAAGAAGTCCAAATAAATTGGTCAAACACTGATCTGTCCTGCTCTGATACTGCAGAATTCCATTCACATTGGACCAACCAAAATACTGTCCTCAAATACACATGATGACAAGTCTGGTGCTGTTGTTGTTTGGTGACCTTTACCTGAATGCCAGCTCCCTGACACCTCTTCAAACTTCCCACAAAACCATGACCCCACCACCAGTCATCAGATCGTCACTAACACCAGTTTCTCAGAACTTCCCTCCACGAACTGCAGCTTCCTAATCCATCAAACATTGACTTATATATGATTTCTGGCTAGCTTTATCTCATTCTAATTTATCTGCCTTTTTCACCTTTGAGTTATTTGTTACTTGCTGTTATAAATTCTGTCCAATCCTCTGACCTGGCACTTAGCATTGTATGATTGTCTGCTGGTAAGTTTGTAATTTAGTTGAAATTTTCAAATTAACAGTTTCACAGATGGGAGACTACATTTGTTTGGGGATTCCAGGTCATAGAGTTAAATTTAGAGTCAGGACTTTCAGGAGTTCTTTATTAGTAAGGATGTCAAAACTTATGGGCAGAAGGCAAGAGAATGGGTTGAGAGGGAAAAAAAAATCTATCAGCCACGATCAAATGGTGAAGCTGACTTGAAACACCAAATGGCCTAATTCTGCTCCTATCAGAATCAGTATCAGATTTAACACCACTAGCTTATGCTGTGAATTTGTTGTCTTAGCCGCAGCGGTACAATGCGATACATAATAATAGAAACAAAATATGAATTGCAGTTAAGTATACACACATTAATTAAATTTAAAAAGTAGTGGAAAAACAGAAATAAAAAAGTCATGAGGTTTCGATGCCTATACTGTCAGTCTTATAGTCTTGGAGTTAACTGACGGTGGGTCAATTCTTAACCTTGAAATTGACTGAGTTTCCTGACTGCATTAAGTGATGTGGAAATTAGGTCACGGATCAGTAATAGTTGATCATCAGTTCATCTTAATAGCTGAACAGACACATGGGTTTAAATAGCCTCCTGTTCTTTCCGTTTTACCTCATCGTTCCCTTCTTTAATTACAGATACATAGTTGTTAAAAAAGTAACAAAGAAATGGCTAAACCCTGACTGATCCTGATAATGATTTGCATTTGTAGGTGTCCCAGTTGTTATATTAAAAGCAGTATGGGGGTGAAGCTGTATGTAACCACTTCACACGAATGGTTTCACGTGATATTACTAAATCTAGGTAATTTTCCATTGTTAGCTAACTGCTCCATTTGCCTGAAATCAAAGCTCTGTACTAGAATTTGGAAATCCATTTCATAGAAAGGACAGAAACAAGATTTTTCCCCCCATTACTTTAAAAATCCCAATTTATCTAGATCTCTTCTTCGGTCTCCTCACTCTCTCAGGATCCACCGGTAGGATGACATCCCTTGTGATGAATTTTCCACAGCCTTCACCCACTCTAATCTGTCCTGCTCCGATTCACATGGGACCAACCCAAACTTTGTCATCAAATATGTACAATGACAAGGGTGGTATCGTTGTTGTTTAGTGAGTCTTACCTGAATGTCAGCTCTGTGACAGCTCTTTAGATTTCCCACAGAACCATGACCCCACCACGAGCCATCAGTTTTTCAGGAGAACTTCTCTTCACAAACTGCAGCTTCCTAATCCATTAACCCTGCACAGTCTGCTTCTAACTTGTCTCTATTATCCACCATCAGTACTGTCAAATCAGATTCCTTGATTCAGCCTGCCCAATACCATAGAATTATTTCCTTACACTTTAATTCAATTCTTCTTCTCCCTTTCTGTATTTCCCCCAATTACGGCGATGTTCTTTGTTCATTGTCTCTTCGCTCAATCCTGGAACATCTGGACAAGAAGATTCATATATCAGATTGCTCTTTATTGACTACAGCTTTATCATCCCCTCAAAACTAATCAGTAAGTATCAAGACTTGGGCCTCACTGCCTCCTTGTGCAACTATATCCTTGATTTCCTCACTTGCAGACCCCAGTCTGTTTGGATTGGCAACAACATCTCCCCCAAAATCTCCATCAGCACAGGTGCACGCCAAGGGGGGCTGTGTACTTTGTCCCCTGGTTTACCCACTTTACGCTGATGACTGTGTGGCTAAGCACAATTCCAATGCCATATTCAAGTTTGCTGATGACCCCACTGTCATTGGCTGATTCAGAAGTGGTGACGAATCAGCGTGTCGGAGGGAGGTTGAAGATCTAGCTGAGTGGTGCCACTGGAACAACCTCTCACTCAATGTCAGCAATACCAGGGAACTGATTATTGACTTCAGGAGGAGGAAACCGGTGGTCCATGAGCCAGTCCTCATCAGGGGATCAGAAGTGGAGAGGGCCAGTAACTTTAAATTCCTTGGTGTTATCATTTCAGAGGGGCTGTCCTTGGCCCAGCATGCAAGGGCAATTGCGTAGAAAGCACAGCAGCACCTTTACTTCCTTAGAAGATTTGACATGATATCTAATACTTTGACAAACTTCAATAGATGTGTAACCCCCTCACTGGGGCTTGTATATAAATTTGGCTCGTTAGCTATCTCTGCTAACTGCAACGTGACCACGGTGAGAAGGCCACCTTTTATAAACAATATACGTCCAGGATCGGTATGATCTGGGGTTCAACCAAACAGGAAAGTTAGGATGTTCCAAGTAAGGAACATAGGTTGTAGCAAATGCTGTGTAAATACTGCCCATACACAATTATCGGTAGCTCAGAAATGCCAGATCATGCACCAGCATAAAATTATAAAGAAAGTACATTTACCAAATTTTCAACTTTAATAAACAGTTACAGAAAAATAAAAGGGCCCATTACAGTTAAACCAGTCCAATGTGCACATAAACAATGGAGCTCATTTCTCGAATAGTCGGGGGTGTATTGTTTTACTCTCACACTGGACCCATGGTCTGCATAAAAGCACCTGCACATTCTAAACTTCTCTCAAAGACCATCTCAAATGAACAGGCTCTCTCAGGAGTATTGGCCCTTCCTTCTTGGAGCCATTCATCTGCACAAAGCACATCTCGCAATGAGGACTCTCCTTCCAACAGTATTCTGCGGCATCTTCCCTTGTATCCCGCTCAGCAGCTCCTGCTGAAAGACCCCAAACCAGACTACTATCCTTCAGAAATCTGATCCCGCCCAGCTCTCCCAAATCCTCCACTGGGCAGGAAGATACAATTGATTGACACAACATTCTAATTTGGAGATCCTGGGTCCTTATCTTTAGCCTAAAGCAAAATACACTTACCAGCAGTACACACTGCTTTTACAGAAAACTGCTAAATAAAATACCTCACAGCATAGCAGTAGAATTCCTAACCAGGGCATTACAGATGTGTAGGGGGGAGTATATTGATTGGTAGCATCACAGCCTGATATGGAAACACCAATGGTCTTGAATGGAAAATCGTGCAGAAAGTAGTGGTTACGGCCCAGCCCATCACGGGTAAAGCTCTCTGCCCCACTGAACACGTCTACGTGGAGTGCTGTCACAGGAAAGCAGCGTCGATCATCATGGACCCCCAGGTCGTCATGCTCTCTTCTTGCTGCTGCCATCAGGATGAAGCTACAGGAGCCTCAGGACTCACACCACCAGCTTCAGGAACAGTTATTACCCCTCCACCATCAGTGGGGATGAATTCATTCAACTTCCCTTGCTCCATCACTGAACTGTTCCTATAGCCTATGGACTCACTTTCAAGGACTCTTCATCTCATGTTCTGGATATTTATTGCTTATTTATTATTATTATTTCTCTTTTGTATTTGTACAGCTTGTTGTCTGGTTGTTTGTCCCTCCTGCTTGGTACAGTCTTTCACTGATTCTATTATGGTTCTTGGATTTACTGAGTATGCCCGCAAGAAAACGAATCTCAGGGTTGTATATGCTGACATATATGTACTTTGATAATAGTACATATATTTGAACTCTGAATCTCTGAACTTTACCTTGAACTTTGAACCTCTGCTCACCGCCACTCTGACAGTTTCCAGCTCCCTGGTCCGTCCTCCTTCCTGCAGGTGGCTGAATTCACTCCGCGCTGAACTCCGCTCAGTCTTTCCGTTTCATCAGTGCAGCTACGCAAACTCACCTGATCCCAAACTAAGCCTCTTTGTGGAATACATGGAACAGTCCCTGTTAGAGCGCTACTCAGGCTCCCTTTATTGCCTCTGATTTCAGTCGTTGATAATTATCGCTGTTGCTTCCTCACCTTTGCTGATTACTTTCACGCTGCTCTCAGTTTGATGTTCATTGGGCAACACAGCAGCGTAGCGATGAGCACAACACTTTTTAACGTGCCAGAAACCCGGGTTCAATTCTGCCGCTGTTTGTAAAGAGTTTCTCTGTTCTCCCCATGACCACACGTTTCCTCAGGGCGTTCCAGTTTCCTCCCACATTCCAAAGATGTACGGGTTAGTAACGGGTCCGTAAGCTGTGGGCGTGCTATTTTGGCGGTGAAAGCAAGGCGAGTTGTGGGTTGTCCCGAACACATCTTCAGACTGTGTTGGTCATTAACGCAAACAACACATTTCACTGTATGTTTTGATGTTTCAATGCACATGTGACAAATAAAGCTAATCTTTAACGATTCGTTATCTATTTCTGACTCTTCCCTTTCCCCAATTTTTCTTGTCTCCATCAGAGCTGTTAGGTTAGCCAACAATATGCAACTCAAGCCCACAAAAATGCATAGCTATCTCGATGGTATTTAACTTTCTGCAGACTGTCTATCTGTCTATTGCTTTCAAAACAGTTATGAATATGGCAGCTATTGCACATCCCAAAGCAGAGACAAATAAACACATCTTGGTAACTAACTCCTAAATCTTGAATAGAATTGATTTTATTTTTTTACATCCTTCATATACATGAGGAGTAAAACTATTTACATTACGTCTCCATCTAAATGTGCGATGCGCAATTTGTAGTAATTTATAATAAATAGTATGTAAAACAGGACAGTCAATACAACACAGAAATACAGTTGTGTCAGCATGAATTAATCAGTCTGATGGCCTGGTGGAAGAAGCTGTCCTGGAGCCTGTTGGTCCTGGCTTTTATGTTGCGGTACCATTTCCCGGATGGTAGCAGCTGGAACAGTTTGTGGTTGGGGTGACTCGGGTCCCCAATGATCCTTCGGGCCCTTTTTACACACCTGTCTTTGTAAATGTCCTGAATAGTGGGAAGTTCACATCTACAGATGTGCTGGGCTATCCGCACCACTCTCTGCAGAGACCTGCGATTGAGGGAAGTACAGTTCCCATACCAGGCAGTGATGCAGCCAGTTAGGATGCTCTCAATTGTGCCCCCATAGAAATATTCAGTATGTTTTCAGTCATTAGTCCAATCTGGGGCCAAGAAGAATTGGCCACATCATGGTCCAAGGAATCTTTCTGATGGTTGACCCTAACGCCATCATTCACTGAGTACCCTAACCCTTGCCTGCCCATAAACAGATCTACATGTGGCAGGATATGAGAAGGAAGATCAGCCTGGCCTTGTGTTATTGAGACATCCACGTGTGCTGTACTTGCCGGGCTGGAGTTGACTGCACTTGCTACAGCTTTCTGCTAACTACACCAACGAAGAAAGGCTCGACAGCAACTTGCCCATCGCTTATCAAGAGGATTTACTAATAGCTTAAGAATCTGTTAAGTCCAGTGGCAAATTCAGAAACTAATCTGGATTTTGGAACAGCTGTGAGCCATTGGTGTCATACTAAATTGTTAACTAGAAAAATACAAAGCTGCCTTTGTACTTTTCATGTGCAGTGAATGTTGTTTTGACCTACTTAAGATTTCAGATACATCACCTTTTATTAAATTCTCACCTGAAAATTAATGACAAAAATGCCACTGTGAATATTAATCTAGGTTCATCAGTTAGTAATTTTTTCAACGTCATGATAATGTAAATGTGAAATATACTGAAAAATGTCTAACAATAGAAAGTGATGGATTTGATGTAGGATTCCTTAGTGTTGCCACAGTTTTCATACTTCCTGCATTATAGCACTCACACTCCCAACAAGTCCATGCTACAGAAATGTTGATGAGTCAGTCCTTTTAGAATATTGATGCTGTTTCATACTGTTCTCCATTAACAAGGTTGGAAATTCATCAGACTGTCTCTAATTATGACTCAACTAACAGCTGTGCAAGACCATAAGCAAAGAGGAACAAAATGGGCTCTACAACTTTCACTGATGCCCAGTCAGATTTGTGTCCCTCTCGATCTCCTCGGGTGGAGATTAGGAAGAGTTAGTCCTGCAGTTTTACAGCAACGTTGAGGAGAGTACTTTGCAGATCAAAAGAACAAACCAAGCTATTGGACAAGACCAATGTGGTCTACAATTCCCACTGAGGGCACTGCAGCAAATATTATGTTGGCCAAACTGGGTGAAAACTATCCACAAGTAAAACGGCGTGACCATCTCTCCCTAGTCTCTACCCATGAAGATCGAGAGGGGCATCAGTGAGATGCAAATACGCGGATTGCTAGAGAATTCCTTAAAAGTGTGGTTTTCCGCGAACAATCCCGGAAACACGTAAACCTTGATCCTATTTATGAGCTGGTGTGGGCAAAATTCCAGACTACACTTCACGAAGTTTGTCACACAGCCGATCAGCGACAAGATTTCCTCCTTGCATCACAACTGAGTTTCAGAAAAGACGTCCAGTCGGCTGATTGAAAAGTATATAAAAGGCCAAGCATTCGGAGGACATGCCACAATCAACAGCGCACTGACTATGTCTCCTTGCATGGTGACAAAATGTTTGCAAGTAAATTGCCAAGACTGAAATCACGTGGTTGAGATAGATGGAATAAATGATTTCCCTCAGGTATTCTGAATAAAAAAATGACTGACTGATTAGAAAACAAAACACAATTGCTGGGAATAAGAACAGAAATTGCTGGAAACATTCAGCAGGTCGAGCAACCTCTGTGGAAAGAGAAAAATAGTTAACCTTTTGAAGCATGTCTGAGTGAAAGGTTAACTTTATTTCTCTTTCCTATTCATATAGCGAGTAGGTAATAATTGGTGAGGTTAAGTAAACACTCAATGACCGAACAGTCTCAACTATCAACACCTATCCAAGCTGCAATATCTCCACCACTGGATAATAAAGATGTATAAACAAACATCATATATTCCAAGGGATCCCAATCTGGGGTCCACAGATCCTTTGCTTAATGGTATTGGTCCATGGCATAAAAAGGTTGGGAACAAAACCCAACTCTGTTTTGGTTTCTACGTCAGACATAGCTTCTAATAATTGAAGGCATCAAGACTAGTCATACTGTATCAGAGAAGTTCATAAATGTCATTGAAAACTTAGCATCTACGAACTTTTCATATAAGAGTCAAGGTCACAGAACACTACAAGCAGAGAAACAGGCCCCATCTGCTCCATGCCAAACAATTAATTTGCCTACTCCCACTGACCTGCACCCAGACCATAGACTTCCCTACCTCTCCCATCCATGTACCTGTCCAAATTTCTCTTCAATGTTGAAATTAAACCCACATCCACCATTTCTGCTGGCAGCTCATTCTACAAATTCACCGACCTCTCAGTGAAGAAGCTCTCCCATGTTCCTCTTAAACATTTCCCCTTTAACCCATGACCCCTAGCTGTAGTCCCACTCAACCTCACTGGAAATATCCTGCTTCCATTTACTCTATCTATACCCCTCATAATTTTGTATACCTCTTTCAAATCTCCCCTCAGTCTTCTGTGCTCTAGAAAATAAAGTTCTAACATATTCAACCTCTCCTTATAACCCAGGTACTGGCAAGAACCTTGTAATTTTTGTCTCCATCTTTCAATCCTATTGACATCTTTCCTGTAGGTAGGTGACCAAAACTGCACACAATACTGCAAATTATGCCTCAACAATGTCTTATACAACTTCAACATAACATCACAACTCCTGTACTCAATACTTTAATCTATGAAGGCCAAAGTACCAAAAGCTTTCTTTGTGACCCTACCTAACTGTGACGCCACTTTCAAAGAATTATGGATCTATATTTCCAGATCCGTCTGTTCTACCACACTCCTCAGTGCCCTACCGCTCACCGTGTAAGTTTCATCCTGGTTTGTCCTTCTAAAGTGCGGCATCTCACACTTGTCTGCATTATATTCCATCTGCCATTTTTCCAGTTGCTCCAGGTCCCGCTGCAAGCTTAAGTCTTCCTCACTGTCCACTAAACCCCCCAGTCTTGGTATCATCCACAGATCTGCTGATCCATTTTATCATATTATCATCCAGATCATTGATATAGATGACAAACAACAAAGGACCCAGCACAGATCCCTGTGGTACACCAGTCACAAAGACAGCCATCTTCTACCACTCTGGCTTCTCCTGCAAAGCCAATACCATAAGACAAAGGAGCAGAAGTCGGCCATTCGGCCCATCGAGTCTGCTCCGCCATTTTATCATCAGCTGATCCATTCTCCCATTTAGTCTCACTCCCCCGCCTTCTCACCATAACCTTTGATGCCCTGGCTACTCAGATACCTATCAATCTCTGCCTTAAATACACCCAATGACTTGGCCTCCACTGCTGCCCGTAGCAACAAATTCCATAGATTCATCACCCTCTGGCTAAAAAAATTTCTTCGCATCTCTGTTCTGAATGGGCGCCCTTCAATCCTTAAGTCATGCCCTCTCGTACTAGACTCCCCCATTATGGGAAACAACTTTGCCACATCCACTCTGTCCATGCCTTTCAACATTTGAAATGTTTCTATGAGGTCTCCCCTATATCTAATCCAATTTACTACCATATCCTGAGTGCCAAATGACTAAACCTTCTTGACTAACCTTCCATGTTAGCTTGTCAAGGTCCATGCAGACAACATGAAAGCTGCCTTCATCAATTTTTCTGGTAACTTCCTCAAAAAACTTTATAAGACTGGTTAGACATGACCTACCATGCACAAATCCATGTTGATTCAGTCCCCGTCTATCCAAATACTTATATATCCAGTCCCTTAGAATACCTTCCAATAACTTTCCCACTACTGTTGTCAGGCCACTGACCTATAATTTCCTGGCTTATTCTTGTAGCCTTTCTTAAACAACGGAAAAACATTAGCTATCCTCCAATTCTCCGGCACCTCATCCATGGCTAAGGGCATCATAAATATCTCTGCTTGGGCTCCTGCAATTTCACCACTGGCCTCCCATAGGGTCTGAGGGAATACTTTGTTCTGCCCTGGGGATGTATGTACCCTAATTTGCCTCAAGTCAGTGAACACTTCCTCCTCAGTAATCTGTATACTGTCCACGATCTCACTGCTGCTTGGCCTCACTTCTACAGACTCTGTGTCCATAATGGGACCACCTTCATTTAAAAACACAGTGGACATGGAACAGAAACTCTTTTGATTGAAGTTGCCTTCTTTGATACTGGTTAGACTGACAATGAAAAATGACTTGTTCTTCACTAGCATTAGAGAGCGAATGAAAAACAAAGATCTGTGCAGGAGATCTACTCGCAGAGGCCCCGAAACCCTTGATTTCGATCCGCCATTCAACCCTGCTTCCCATGTTATTCCCAAAACCTGTCAGTCCCATTCCTCAGAAGGATAAAAGGTCATTGACATTGAAATGCCATTCTTTTTCTTGCTGCATAGCTCTAGATACCTTCTCCATAGCTTCATACCACATTTAGTATCCTTCAGGAATATAAAAATGACGAACTGCCATTTAGACAATACGTTTGAGTCATTCCTTCTGAAGCCACAGCAACAAAAGGACATCAAGGGTACTGGTGCTCAGAGAATTACACGTCTTGTTTCAGGCCAACATTAAGCTTTGAGGTTTGATTTGATTTAGTCTCCAGTTTGGAAGCTTTAATATAATTGAAAGTAGATCACATGTAGGCTGAAATAGGCTTAGGTTCAACACTTGTAGAGGGAAAAAATAGACACAGTTTCACTTCAGGTCATTTATGGGATTTTTCTAAATGTGTAACTGAGGCCGAGTTGGTAGCAAACAGTCACCTCCAAGTCAGAGGACTGTTGGTTCATGTCCCAGATTAATGTATTTCCAACAAAAATTGGGGCTGGTAGTTTACTGCAGGAAAGATGTCAATAAGATTGAAGGAGTACAAAGAAAATTTGCAAGCTTGTTGCCAGGAGTTGAGGACCTGAGTGATTGGGAAAGGTTGAGTAGGTTAGTTTAGTTTACTGGTTAGAGGTATCGCTTTCTGATGTGATGGTGAACTTGTCATTCTCCCAGGCGGACATGAGAAATGCCACGTTGCTAACTAAAAATAAGCAAGAGATTTATTCATAGTGTCCTGGCCAATATTTATTTCTCTATCCACTTCACAAAAACAAATGATTAATTTATCATCATAATATTCTTTGCAGAAGCTTGATGTACACAAATTCCAGATGTGACTACAGTTAAAAGGTAATACACATTAAAATTGCTGACAAAGGGTCTCGGCCCGAAACGTCGACTGTACCTCTTCCTACAGATGCTGCCTGGCCTGCTGCGTTCACCAGCAATTTTCATATGTGCTGTTGGCACGTTTTGGGTCAAAACATTGCATCAGGCCTGCAATATATGCACATACACTTTTTACTCCAGGTGGTGGGGTGGAGATACGTCTCTACCAAAGGAGGTGGTAAGGCTCTCCTTCCCTCCACTAGCCTGCAATTCACCCTTCGGCAAGGTGTAGCACCTGCTTAGCCCCCCAATCAAGGTCACATGAAACCATGGGAGCAGGCGGTGGATGGTCGTATCAGCAGCTGGTACACATCACCAGTCCTGGTTATGTGACCACTGACGCCAGGCAGACAATCTCTGGAGAGTACTGATTATGGCTGGGGTCACCCATCTTGTAAAGACACTGCCCAAAAGAAAGCAATGGCAAGCCACTTTCGTAGAAAAGTTTGCCAGGAACGATCATGGTCATGGAAGGACCATGATCACCCATGTCATTTGACACGACACATAATGATAATGATACTTTTCACTGCACGGGTTCCCAACCTTTTTCATGCCATGGACCCCTACCATTAACCGAGGGTCCATGAACTCCAGTTTGGGAACCCGTGTCTTATTATAATTTAATGTTTTTATTATTATATACTGCTGCCACAGAACAACAAATTTCATGACATATGCCGGTGATATTAATTCTGATTCTGATTCTAACAAACACTTCTGGTCATTATCAGAACAGTACCATGCAATTTTTTCCTAACCAGTAACCAGAAAGAGTTTGCTGGCTGTATCTATAGAATGGCTGTGTTTATAGAGGGACAGCTGCAAAATGCCGTGGCTTCCAAGAAATCTCACAGCAGGCATCAGAAGTTCTAAAAATTAAACCATGACCCCTTATAAAGTCACGAGTATCAATTATTGCAGCTGAGTGTGACGAACACATGGCCTTGCTGGTTTTTCTGATTTTTTTAAAAAACATTCTTACATAATAGCAGAGACACAAGAGACTGCAGATGCTTGACCCTTGCATATATTGCAGGCCTGATGCAATGCTTTGACCCAGAACTTTGCTGATTCCTCCTCACCGTCACCCCAAAAGAAGCTGCATGACCTGATGTGTTTGTATATCAGACTGCTTGTTGATTCATACATAAAAACTGACTTAATGTCTCGACTGAAAACGACACCTCCAGCTGAACTGTCTCAACCCTGTACTTAAGTAATAACCAGGATTTTGATGCTCATGTCTCTGGAGTAAGATTTAAAGAACCAACTTTCCACGTAAAATAGAAACAGAACAACACTCACAACATGCTGGAGGAACTCAGAAGGTCGGGCATCATCCGTGGAAACGATCAGTCAACGTTTTGGGCCGGAACCCTTCGTCAGGACTGAAAAGGGAAGGGGCAGAGGCCCTATAAAGGTGGTGGGGGGAGGGTGGGAAGGAGAAGGCTGGTAGGTTTCAGGTGAAAGACCAGTAAGGGGAAAGATAAAGGGGTGGGGGAGGGGAAGCAGAGAGGTGATAGGCAGGAAAGGTGATGAAGGAATAGGGGAAAACACAATGGGTAGTAGAAGGAGGCAGAACCATGAGGGAGGTGATAGGCAGCTGGGGGAGGGGGCAGAGTCAAATAGGGATAGGGGAAGGGAGGGGGAGGGAATTACCGGAAGTTGGAGAATTCTATGTTCATACCAAGGGGCTGGAGACTACCTAGATGGTATATGAGGTGTTGCTTCTCCTACCTGAGTTTAGCCTCATCATGGCAGTAGAGGAGGCCATGTATGGACATATCTGAATGGGAATGGAAAGCAGAGTTGAAGTGGGTGGCAACTGGGAGATCCTGTCTGTTGTGGCGGATGGAGCGGAGGTGCTCAATAAAGCAGTCCCCCAATCTGCGTCGGGTTTCACCAATGTAGAGGAGGCCGCACTGGGAGCACCGGATGCAACAGATGACCCCAACAGACCCACAAATAGAAACAGAAAATGCTGGGAATGCTCAGGCAGTCAGCCAGCTTTTGTAGAAAGAGAAATAATTGAGCAGTTGCACCATGCGATCATAAGATATGGGAGCTAAATGAGGCCATTTGGCCCATCGAGTCTGCTCCGCCATTTCATCATGGCTGATCCACTTTCCCTCTCCGCCGTAATCTCCTTCCTCCTCTCTGTATCCCTTCATGCCCTGACTAATCAAGAATCTATCAACCTCAGCCTTACATATACTCAATGACGGCTTCCACAGCTACTTGTGGCAATGAATTCCACAGATTCACCACTCTCTGGCTAAGGAAATTCCTCATCTCCTTTCTAAAACGATGTCCTCCTATTCTGAGGCTGTGTCCTCTGGTCTTAGACTCCCCCACTATAGGAAACATCCTCTCCACATCCACTCTATCAAGGCCTTTCAACATCTGATAGGTTTCAATGAGGTTTCTTCTGAACTCCAGTGAGAAGAGACCCAGAACTACCAAACACTTGTCATATGAAAAGCCTTTCAATCCTGGAATCATTTTTGTGAACCACCTTTGAACCCTCTCCAATGTCAGCACATCCTTTCTTAGATAAGGGGCCCAGAACTGCTCATAATGCTCCAAGTGAGGCCTCACCAGTGCTTCATTACATCCTTGTGTTTGGTCTGGTACGTTATGTACAGGAGTATAAGAAGCTGTAATCGGTAGTGGACTCTGCCCGATACATCCTGGATGCGGCCTCAAGGCAAAATCCATAGAAGGTTCCTACTATCTAGGCCATGCTATCTTTTCACAGCTACCATAGGGAAGGAGTCCCACACCACCAGATTCAAACACAGCTACTTCCTGTAAACCATGCAGTCCTTGCACCAACCAGCAAAACCCTATCACTGGAGTACAACACTAAGGACTCTTTAACTACTTCACACTAAGATTGGACCATCGTGTTCCAGTTGTGTTTGTGTTGCTAAAAATGTTTATATTTTATGTTTAATTTACATTTTTCTTGTGACTGCTGCGTATATGATGCCTGTAATGCTGCTGGAAGTTAGCTTTTCATAACATATGCCTGTACTTAAGAATTTGACGTTTCAGACTCTTCATCAGAACTTTCCACAGATTCATTAATCTTGGAATGATCTGCCCAGGGAGCACTGGTTTGGGAAATGCATCAGAATTTTACTGAAAAGATGGAAAACTTCAATAAAATCGATCGTCTTCCATCATCAGGAACTTTAAACAAGAATGCACAGTTTACTTATCTGACTATATCATTATGGAAATTACATTCTTTAAAATAGTTTTCGACTAGTCACATAAAACACTTTCTTTCCGGTTGAAGTTGACGAGACTGCAGTCCTTCCGGTTAGTGGGAAAAAAACCCCGAGTCATTAACTTTCCATCCTGCCACAAACTCAGATGAACACAGGTGATCTGACCAATGCAGTGCAGAGTTCACAAGGCTGCTCGTCTTGCACCCACCATCCGACGCGACGCGGGAGCAGGTAGCACCATACGAACACAAACCTCACAAAAGTTTTGATTCTATGACTGATTCGTACCCCCGCCTCCATTTACTTAAAAAGAAATTTCTCGTCTTCTAGCAAGGTCCCGAGTCAGTTATCGAGCTCTACTTACAAGATCTCATCCATCTGTCAGTGAGCGAGCGGCGCTGTGCTCCCACTGCTAACCAAACCAACGCTGCACGGCTGCAAAAGCGAATGATTCGCGGTGCCACAGCTTCCTCAGCAAAGAGAAACTTAACTTCCTCTAACTGACCAGACGTCAGTTTGTCACGTTCGCGTCCCCCCCCTACCCAAACAGCTATTTTGTATAAAGTAGCATTTATGCAAACACAACTACGTGGCGGTCTTTCTTTGGTACCTCTCCACTTTTAGTTTTGGCAAAGAGCTCTACGTCAGAATCAGAATCAAGTTTAATGTCACTGCCATATGGCGTGAAATTTGTTAACTTTGCGGCAGCAGCGCAACGCATACATTATAATGTGGAAAAAACTGAATTACAGTCAATATATATGCTAAATTAAATAAATAGTGCAAAAATAGAAATATAAAACGTAGTGAGGTAGTGTTCAATCATAAACAAGAGAAAATCTGCAGATGCTGGAAATCCAAGCAACACACACAATCAATGCTGGAGGAACTCAGCAGGCCAGGCAGCAGCTAATGGAAAGGGTACTGTCGACGTTTCGGGCCGAGACCCTTCAGCAGGAGTGGACTTTTGTGTGCGTGTGTTGTTAGTGAGGTAGTGTTCATGGGTTCAATGTCCATTTAGAAATGGGATGGCAGAGTTCGTGCCTTCAGGCTTCTGTACCTCCTACCCTATGGTAACAGTGAGAAGAGGGCACGTCCCAGGTGGTGGGGGTCCTTAATGATGGACGCCGCCTTTTTGAGGGACTGCAGGTACTTCATGGAGGAATGCAGATACAATACCAAAGCGACTGGAAAATGCTGCGTTTATTTGATACTTAAAGTTATCTCAATCATGGGCTGCAATCTACAGGCAAACTGGATGGAACAATTCTTTTATGTTTAACCGTAACCTGTGGGAGAGAGGAAGTTCGCTGCAAACTGCCGAAACCCGCACTGGTTTGCGTGATATTTTTAAAACATAAAGCCTCCGGCGAGTCGAAGGTGTCGGAATATGTGAGACGGACGGAAACTGGGTTTCTTGTTTACTTACCAACACGGGTGTGAATCAGTTCGCGTAGTAAGTGATCCGAGTAAAACTCACGTTCTGCTATTTCTCCCGTGTGCCTGGGAAAACTCGCAGCAACCTCGGTGGAAGCAAAGTGCGCTCGTTGGGTTTTCAAGGACACAGCAGGAAAGCAAAACGCACTGTTCTTGACTGTTAACTCGTTTCCAAACACGGTCCATCGCTGTTTCAAGTTTCAGGTGTTGTTGAGTGATAGGTGTTCGGTCATTCTGAATGCGCTGACACTTCAGTCATTCTCCCGGTCTTCCGTCTGGGGATCGAGTAAGGGTGTATTTTCCCAGAGAGGACTTTTCCGTCTGCACATCATGAGAGTCTGCCTCTACCACCAACAAGGTCTGCGCCACGATCAGAGCAATTATTACAAATGTACAAACACGAGACAGTCTGCAGATGCTGGAAATCCAAAGCAACGCACACAAAATGGAGGAACTGAGCAGGTCTGGCAACATCCATGGGAAAGAGTAAACCAGTCAACGTTTCGGGCCGAGACCCTTCCTCTTCAGTCCTGAAGAAGGGCTTTGGCCCAAAACATGGACTGCATATTCCTTTCCATAGCTACTGCCTGGCCTGCAGAGTTCCTCCAGCATTTTGAGTGTGTTGTTATAGATGTCGTGTACTAGATTTTACAGGATATAACACCACTATCATACTGACTGTGGGCCACACTTCTTTATGATAAGAACATAATAGAAAACAGCAGGAGGCTAAAGGAAAACACAGATCTGTAATGATTGAACATCCTGCATTCACTCACTGGTATGGCAGCATAACGCCAACGAAGAAACATCTTTCTGTTCACCATACTGGAAGATTAACCTTTCTCTTTCCTTCTGCTGAGCATTTCCAGCCCGAAATCACAAAGACTGCAGATGCGGGAAACCCAAAACCAAGATGGTAAAATGCAGGGCAGACGTCTTTGTTTTCCTTTCCGCAGGTGCTGCCTGGCCTGCTGAGGGTTTCTATTTTCTGTTTGCTCCTTAGTGGGAGGGTCGGTTGGGGGTAGGGTGAAAGTGTAGTCCACACTGAGCAAGGCCATTTATGTACCTTGCGGCCGAGTAAACCTGAGGGTTTCTGTCCACTTGCTCAAATTCAGGATACAGAGAGGTCTGTACAGTGGGTGAGGAAAGAACACAGGACAGATACTTTGGCTGGCCATATCTTCACTGCACCAAGGTCGAAGCTGTGGGCCTTCTCTGGCTGCTCTGGGCTTCGTGCGAGCTCCACGACGTCTTGCTCCGCTGTGTGAAGACCTGAGGCTGTGGCCCACACTGGGCTTCGTGTCTATGGGCTTAACTTTCGTTCTGAATGCGGTTGCTTGCTTTTACTGTTTGTGCAATTTACTTTTTTTTAAATCTCTCTGCGCATTGGGTGTTAGATATTTTTTAATGGGTTCTTTTGGGTTTCTTGTTTTGTGGCTGTCTGCGATTGCCGGATCTCAAGGTTGTATAATGTATACAAACTCTGATAATAAATGTACTCTGAACTTTGATCTATGCCAACCACGATGCCAATCCAACTAATCCCATCTGCCTTCATTTTCTGCCTATCTGTGCAAATGCCTCTTAACGTTGCTCTCATATCTGCTTCTGACACCTCCCCCAGGCAGTGCATTCCAGCCATTAACACTACCTCAATATTCCTGTTTTGCATTATTTTGTAATTTTTAGTGACCTTGTCTTCGCACTGTATTGCTGCCACAAAATAACAGGTTTCACATTATCTAAGGCAGTGATAATAAGCTTGATGCAGATTCTGCCTCACACAATTCCATTAAACCTTCACCCTTCCTCCAGTATGTCCTCCAGTATTAGGCATTTGCACCCTGAGAAAAACATCTCCAACTTTCTATCCTGACTGTGCTTCTCTTAGTTTTATATACTTCTATCACATCACCTCTCAGCTTCCAAAGTTCCAGAGAAATCAATCCAAGTTCATCCAACTTCTCCTTATAACTAATACCCTTCAATCCAGGTACATCCTGGGGACCCTCTTCTTCACCTTCACGTCCTTGCTGTAGTGTGCCAACTAGATCTCTACATGGTAGCCCAAGTATGGCCTGCTCTACATAGCTGTAATACGCCTTGCCAGTTTATATGCTCTACACCCAACTAGTGAAGTCAAGCAAGCTAATCAACTTATTTACCACCCTATCTCCTTGTGTTGCCATTTTAGAAAAAAGCTATGGGCTCGCACTGCAATACCTCTCTGTACATCAATGCTCCCTGGTCCTGCCATTCATTGTATATGTTCCTCATACATTTGATCTCCCCAGATGCATCACCCCACAAACAACAGAGATCCCAGTACTGCTTCTTGCAGAGTAGCCCTAGTCACACACTTCCGGTCAGAAAAAACACTTCTCCATCAATAGCCTCTGTTGTCTTATGACCAAGCAAATTTTCTTAAAATTTACAAAATTATGATCACTGTTCCCAAAATGCTCCCCCACTGAAAATTTAGACACAGGCCCACAATCATTCACCACTACAAAGTCTAGTACCCTGATTGGTCAATTTAAGTCCGACATACATTTGTTGTCAAAGTATGTATACGTTATACAACCCTGAGGTTCATCTGCTTACAGACAGCCATAAAACAAAGAAATGTAAAAGGACTCATATAAAAAAACTGTCAAACACCCAATGTGCAGAGGGAGAGAGAGAAAAAAAATTGTGCAAATAAAAGTATGCAAATAGCATTCAGAACAAAAGTGAGTTCTTAGGCACGTAGCCTGGAGCATCCAGAGCAGGCCACAAGCTTGACTTGACCAACACCATCAAGCAAGGGGTTTGTGGATCCCTGGTTGGGAAACTCCACATCGGCAGCAAGCTATTTACTGTTTTTACGTCTTTCATCCTTTTCGATATTTGACAAGCTAATCATTTGGTGCTGTGGTCTGGCTGTAAAGTGCAGCTGGTCCAGAAGATCAAATCGCATAGGATCCATGCTGAACTAAGTCCTGTACAAAACTTGCTTGGTCATAGACATGACCTCCCTAAATATCTGTTCCTATCTTGTCAACTGGCTATTGGGAGGCCTGTTGTATAACTCTGCCGTAGCAATTGCAACTTTCTTATTGCTGTGCTCTAGCCATGTGGTTTCATTGGAGGAACCCTTCAAGATGCCCAGTCAAAATACTGCTGTGACAGTAAAGGCCCTCCCCAATTCTTTTACATCTGTCTCTGTCATGTCAGAGACACCTAAAATCTCTAAGAGTATGCCAACATGTTTTAGTCTAATAATGAAAAAATTTAAATTAATATAGAACCATAGAAACCATAGAATATTACAGCACAGAAACAGGCCTTTTGGCCCTTCTTGGCTGTGTCGAACCATTTTTCTGCCTCGTCCCACTGACCTGCACCTGGATCATATCCTTCCATACACCTCTCATCCATGTACCTGTCCAAGTTTTGAAATGTTAAAAGTGAGCCCGCATTTACCACTTCATCTGGCAGCTCATTCCACACTCACACCACTCTCTGTGTGAAGAAGCCCCTCTAATGTTCCCTTTAAACTTTTTCCCCTTCACCCTTAACCCATGTCCTCTGGTTTTTTTCTCCCCTAGCCTCAGTGGAAAAAGCCTGCTTGCATTCACTCTATCTAAATCCATCATAATTTTATATACCTCTATCAAATCTCCCCTCATTCTTCTACACTCCAGGGAATAAAGTCCTAACCTATTCAACCTTTCTCTGTAACTCAGTTTCTCAAGTCCCAGCAACATCCTTGTAAACCTTCTCTGCACTCTTTCAACTTTATGATATTGGAAATACCAAACTAATTAGCTGCTGTGCTTTGTGTATAAGGTGCAGCAATGTTATGCATTGTGGGGTAAAGGACTACATGCATCTTTATATGGAAATTGTCCAGTTGCCCGAACAGACAAGTGAAGTGGTGATGCAACTTACAAGTTTAGTTGTTACCTCTCCAGTGAGCTGGAATTAAAAGATGCTCAAAAACTAGATGGTATAGAGTAAAGAGGAAGATTTTCTTCCCCCATGGAGAGAATGGCTTGAAAATGGAGCATTGTACCTGAGGAAGTAGTGAAAACAGATACTCTCACAACACTGAAGAAAGAGAGAGTGAGGAAGAGATTCAGTTTCAGAATGAGGTTTAATATCACCAGCACATGTTGTGAACACGAGGAAATCTGCAGATCGAGGAAATCTGCAGATCCTGGAAATTCAGGCAACACACAAAACGCTGGTGGAACGCAGCAGGCCAGGCAGCATCCACAGGAAGAAGCACAGTCGACGTTTTGGGCCGAGACCCTTTGTCTGGACTAACTGAAAGAAGAGATAGTAAGAGATGTGGAAGTGGGAGGGCGAGGGGGGAGATCCGAAATGATAGGAGAAGACAGGAGGGGGAGGGATAAAGCTAAGAGCTGGAAAGTTGATTGGCAAAAGGGATACAAGGCAGGAGAAGGGAGACGATCATGGGATGGGAGGCCTAGGGAGAAAGAAAAGGGGAGGGGAGCACCAGAGGAAGATGGAGAGCAGGCAAAGAGTTATTGTGAGAGGGACAGAGAGAGAGAAAAAAAGGGAGGGAAGGATGTATGGATGGATAGATAGATAGATAGATAAGGGGAGGAGGAGCATTAATGGAAGTTAGAGAAGTCAATGTTCATGCCATCAGGTTGGAGGCTACCCAGACAGAATATAAGGTGTTGTTCCTCCAACCTGAGTGTGGCTTCATCTTGACAGTAGAGGAGGCCGTGGATAGACATATCAGAATGGGAATGGGACGTGGAATTGAAATGTGTGGCCACTGGGAGATCCTGTTTTCTCTGGCGGACAGACCGTAGGTGTTCAGCAAAACAATCTCCCAGTCTGCGTCGGGTCTCGCCAATATATAGAAGGCCACATCGGGAGCACCGGACACAGTATATCACCCCAGTCGACTCACAGGTGAAGTGTCGCCTCACCTGGAAGGACTGTCTGGGGCCCTGAATGGTAGTGAGGGAGGAAGTGTAAGGGCATGTGTAACACTTGTTCTGCTTACAAGGATAAGTGCCGGGAGGGAGATTGGTGGGAAGGGATAGGGGGACGAATGGACAAGGGAGTCACGTAGGGGGCGATCCCTGCAGAAAGGGGGGAGGGAAAGATGTGCTTGGTGGTGGGATCCCGTTGGAGGTGGCGGAAGTTACGGAGAATCATATGTTGGACTCAGAGGCTGGTGGGGTGGTAGGTGAGGACAAGGGGAACCCTATCCCTAGTGGGGTGGCGGGAGGATGGAGTGAGAGCAGATGTGCGTAAAATGGGAGAGATGTGTTTGAGAGCAGAGTTGATGGTGGAGGAAGGGAAGCTCCTTTCTTCAAAAAAAGGAAGACATCTCCTTGGTCCTGGAATGAAAGGCCTCATCCTGAAGCATATGTTGTGAAATTTGTTGTTATGCGGCAGCAGTATTATGCAATACATAATAATAAAAACTATTATTATTATTGTAAATTACAAGTATATATATGTAAAAAGTTAAATAAGTAGAGCAAAAAGAGAAAGAAAAAAAAGTAGCAAAGTAGTGTTCATGGGTTCAATGGCCAATCAGAAATTGGATGGCAGAAGGGAAGAAGATGTTTCTGAATCATCCCCAGGAAGTTGGCTGGAATGAAGGATTTTAGTTATAAGGGAGGTGACATAGGCAGTTTTTTTCCCTCTCTCACTAGAGTATAAGAGGCCAAAAACTAGATGGTATAGAGCAAGAGGGGATGGTTTGAAAATGAAACACAGCACCTGAGGAGGTGGTGAAAACAGGTACTTTATAGAGCTTTATAACATTTTCAGAGATACAGAGACAGGAGTTGGAAATCTTTTTCCTAGGGCAGGAGAGTCTATGAGAGGGGAGCAATTTAAAGCAGATCTGTGTGGAAGATTTTGCACAGGGATGGTGGTGGTTATCTGAAATGAACTGCTCGAGGAAGTGGTGGAGGCAGATACAATGCTGAAAATGTGTTTGACAGGCACTCAGATGGGAAAGGCAGAGAGGGCTACATCCTAATGCAAGCAGATAGTACTAGCATAAATAGTCACTGCGGGAAACACAGACAAGGTTGGGCAGAAGAGCCTATTTCTGTGCTGTACATTTCTAAGTATCTACACAAGCAGCTGAATTGCCAAGGCATCAGAGGCTACAGACCACATGTGCTAAGTATTCAGTAGTCAGTTATCGACACAGTGGGTGAAAGGACGTTCTTCTGTGCTCTGCAACTCTATGAGACTGTTCAGATATTAGTGGAGGCTCCATTATGCACCTCCTTGCCATCTTTTTCAGCTGGAAGATTAGGTTAGCGGGTAATCCTCAAATATTGGTCCTACACATGCAGAGCAGTGAGGAAAGCAAAGTGCAAACAAAATGTATTGGATTTAATCTTCTTTAACATGAGACAGCATGAGGAGAGTGTTCAAAACGCTGTGAGAAGCAGGAAAGCTACGTATGAGCTTGAAAATCCTCTTGTGCGCCTAACAAAGAGATTCAGAGATATCCTGATGAAGGGTCTCGGCCCGAAACGTTGGCTGTTCATCTATAGATGCTGCCTGACCTGCTGAGCTCCTCCAGGACAATGTGTGCATCACTCTAGATATCCAGCATCTGCAGTACCTCTTGTGTCATAGATGACTGCCTAACCTTCAGTTTTCCATGAAAAGCAGTCCCAGCGTCACTCTTCAGTGATGTGTATATATTGAGTGTGTCAGGAGCTGCAGAAAGGCAAGGGTTAAAGACAACGTCCAGACAAGGGTAGCCTGGGGCAGTTGTAGTCAACCCAGAACTTTGAGGTGGGACCACTAGGGCCAATCTTGCTTACGGTAGACAGGTAGGTGGGAATGACTGCGGCAGTGTAGGGAGTGCATTCTCTGAAGACCATTTCTAGAAAGAAATTTGAACATTTCTTCCCATTACACAGTAGGGACCTGGTGACAGATGAGATGGGAATAATGGAACAATATTGAATATAGCCCAAGAAATCAGAGACAATGGTTTTAATAATCTCAAAGTGTCACTGGCTATCAGCTTGTAGTTTCTATTGACTTTGTGAATGAGCTGCCTGAGAAACGACTCAGATCTGCTCCAATGAGCCTACACCAATGTGCAACAGACCACAGCAGATACTAACTCATTGGCTCTTCACTCAACCCTGGAATATTTGGAGAGCAAAGATGCATACATCAAGATGCTCTTTTATCAACAACATCTCTGCATTCTAAACCACCATTCCCTCATAACTAATTAATAAGCTTCAAGACCTTGGCCACAATACCTCCTTGTGCAATTGGATTCCCGATTTTCTCACTTGCGGTTCCCCAGTCAGTTCAGATTGGTAGCAACATCTCCTTCACGTTCACCATCAGCATAAGTCCACCACCAAGCTGTGTGTTTAGCCCCCTGCTCTACTCACTTTACACTTACAATTGTGGGGCTAAGCACAGCTCTCATGGGCCAAATTAAAGGTAGTGACGTATCAACGTATAGGAGGGAGATTGAAAAGCTGGCTGAGTGGTGCCTTAACAACAAAATCTTCCTCAATATCAGCAAGAACAAGGAGCTGATTATTGATTTCTGGAGGAGGAAACCAGAGGTCCATGAGGTGGAAGGGGGTCAGCCATTTTAAGTTCCTTGGTGGTACTATTTTGGAGAATCTCTCCTGGGCCCAGCATGTACATGCAATTACAAAGAAAGCATGGCAGTGCTTCTATTTCCCTAGGAATTTGAGTAGATTCGGCACGACATCGAAAATAAACCTCTATAGATGTGTATTGGAGGGTATATTGAATGGCAGCATCACAACCTGGTATGGAATCATCAATGATTTTGAATGGAAAATCCTACAAAAAGGGTGAAGGCGATAACTTCACTCAACTTCACTTGCCCCATCATTGCGATGCTCCCACAACCAATAGACTCACTTTCAAGGACTCTTCGTGTCATATTCCTGATATTTATTGCTTGTTCATTTATCATCAGTTTTTCTTTCCTTTTGTATTTGCACAGCCTGTTGTCTTTTGCACACTGAAGTTGGTGTGGTGTTTCACTGATTCTATTATGGTTGTTATTCTATTAGGGATTTATTGAGGATGCCCACAAGAAATGAACCTCAGGGTTGTATATATATAATTTGATAATAAATTTACTTTGAACTTAGAATGGCAATTGATCTTGCACAAAATAATTCAAACATACACAATTTACCAAATGGTCAATATCTGTAACTGACAGCCAATTCTGTATAAAAAATAGCATTTTTCTGTCCTGGATTCAGAACAATGTGGTGACAGGGGCCACGCCATTCTCCTTGTGCACAAGTAAAATAAAGTATGTTTGAGCCGTAAATGTGCGAGTGTTCTGGGTCCAGTTATTTTATTTAATTTTGGGTGACAACAAGTATTTCTCAGCTTTTGAAGCAGAAATAGTTGACTCAACTTATGGTCCCACTGTAACAGATGAGAATTACCAAAATTCAATATCACCAGCAATTTGTGCTAGGAATCCATATCTATTGCTTTTGAGGGAAATTTCAGGATAACAAATGTAATGAAACTCCTTGCTGGAGAATAGAGTAGGTCCTTCGTTGATTCAACATTGGCATTGCATTTTTTTTACAACTTTAATCACATAATCTTAAGTGAACTGTCTATGCAATTCTCATTGGCTGCATGTTGTTGGCAATGCTAATCGAAGCAGAATATGTAAGATCCAATTATTTTGCCACCAGTCAAGCCTGGTGATGTTTCACTGTAAGTGACTGAGATTGAACTGAAGTATGTTGTATGTGTGCCATCAAAATTATGCGGAAGAGTAGAGTGTACAAGAAGCTGAGCCGTCCCAGGTTCAACATCAAGAGCCTAAAAGACACAGTGAAGGTACAAGATCTCCAGGCTGCCCTTTCTGAAAGACTCCCAAAGCAACATCCAGAGGGCACTGAAGCACACTGGACCACACTGAAAACCACCATCCTTGATTCTTATAAAAACATCATTGGATACAAGCCAGGAAAAACAAAAGATTGGTTTGATGAAAACAACAATGAAATAGAAGAGCTAATCAACAAGGAAAGGAAAGCTTTCTGTGCCTGGCAGAAGGACATCAGCTCCAAGGCAAAAAGAGAAGCCCACTCCAAAGGTAAGGCCGTAGTTCAGCAGAGAGTAGGGAAATAAAGAATCAGTGGTGGACAGAGAGGGCCCTAGAAATACAGCAGCCTGCTGACTCTAGTTATATCAGGGTTCTTTATTGCCACCAAGGCAGTGTATGGCCCAAACCATCATGGCCTAAACCCCCTTCACTCCAAAGATGAACAGAGGCTGCGAAAGGACAAGGATGCCATCAGTTTTTGATGGAATAAACACTTCACAGGCTACTTAACTGTAACACCACTGTGGACACAGAGATCATCAATCAGCTCCCAGAACGACCCGTGAAGGAGGACATGAACAAGCCTCCTAGTATCAAAGAGGTGCAGAAGGCTTGCAAGAATTTGGTGAACAACAAGGCCACTGGGCCGGATGGAATTTGCAGCAGAAATCCTCAAGGAAGATGGCACAGAACTTTTAAATGATATTCATAGCCTGTTTGTCAAGATCTGGGACAGGAGAAGATTCCAGCTGAACTCAGGGATGCACTGATTGTCACTCTCTTCAAAAAGGGTGACAAAGCTGACTGTGGAAATTATAGAGGCATCTCCCTCCTCTCTACTACAGGAAAGGCACGCACCCGAATTTTATGTGACCGGCTTTCACCTCTGGCAGAAAATCTCCTGCCTGAGTCTCAGTGTGGTCTCCGTCCAACCAGAGGAACATCTAACATGATTCTTAGTCAATTGCAGGAGAAAGCCCAGGAACAAAATCTCCCACTTTAAGTGGCCTTCATAGATTTTACAAAAGCATTTGACTCTGGAAATCATGCTGTCCTTTGGTAGGCACGTCCAAAATTGGGTGCCCAGAGAAATACCTCAAGATCCTGCAGCTCTTACACAATGATATGAGTGCAACAGTCATCAGCAACAGCAGCTCTGAAACAGCACCTTTCAAGGTTGAGACCAGGGTCAAACGGAGGTGCACCATTGCCCCAACTCTGTTAGCCATTTTCATTACAACCATTCTTCACTTTACAGGCTATGACTGCCCACAAGGAGTCCACATTCTCTATAGAACAGATGCGGGGGAGGGATTCTTTAATCATAATAGGCAAAGAGCAAGGTGTCAACTACTTCCATCATGGAGCTCCAAAAGGCAGACAATAACTTCAACTTAGCTCGCTCAGAGGAAGATCTACAGTGCATAATGGGTGCTTTTGCCAGAGCATGCAAGCTCCATCAAGAAAACCCAAGTTCTGCAACAACCTACTCCTGATCAAGCTCCTAAACCACCAGTCGTCCAAGTTGGCAACATCCCTCTGGAGAACACTGATCATTTCCCATATCTTGGCAGCCTTCTTTCTTCAAGAGCCAATATTGACCTTGAAATAAAGTCTGTGCGAGTGGAGCATTTGCCAGGCTGAAATAGAGGGTTTTTGAATATGGGATATCAAGAGCAACACTAAGCTTCTGGTCTACAAAACTATAGTCCTCCTCCCCTTGCTATATGGAGCGGAGTCATGGACAAGACCCACAGGTGACCACAAGAAGAATCATACTCGACTACACGTGATCGCTGATGATGATGATGATGATGATGATGGTACCTATCTTCTGCTCCTTCTTCAAAGTTCAAAGTACATTTATTATCGAAGTATATATATATTATACAACCTTGCAGTTTGTCTCCTTACAGGCAGCCACAAGACAAAGAAACCTAAAAGAATCCATTAAAAAAAGACAGTCGGACACCCAATGTGTAGAGAGAAAAAAAACAAACTATACAAACAATAAAAGCAAGCAAATGGCATTCTGAACTGAAGTCTACGAAAGAGATACCATCTCCAGACATGAAGCCACAGCCTCAGTTCAGCTTACGGCCCCAACTCCCTGACCTTTTCAATCTGGCCCACACTTAAATTGTCATCCTTGTGCTTATTTTCATTAAATTACCTTGCTTAGATTGGGAGAAGTTCTAGTTTAATTCCATTCTTTAACCTGACTATATTTTGATGTCCTGCCAAAGGGTTTCAGCCCGAAAACATCAACTGTACTTTTTTTTCCCCCGTAGATGCTGAGTTCCTCCAGCATTTTGTGTGTGTTGCTTGGATTTCCCAGCATCTGCAGAATTTCTCTTGTTTGCGATACTTTGAGTAAACTGTTATTGTTTATCAGTACATGCGAGTATTTACTATGAAGTCAAGACATACAATCCTTAAATGTATTGATTGAGATACAGCACGGAATAGGCCCTACTGGCCCTTCGAGCCTTGCTGCCCAGCAACCCCCAATTGAAGCTTAGCCTAATCAAGGGACAATCAACCTACCAACCAGTACGTCTTTTTGGAAAGTGGGAGGAAACCCACACAGTCACAGAAAGAATGTACAAATGACAGAGATTTGTGAATAGGGGATCTGATTTTAATAGTAAAATGCTATTTAATACAGAACATAAAAGGAAATAAAACTTTAAAATTATCATGTAAAGTTGGGATTAAAGTTCTTTGTATTTCCCCTGCACCACCATACCCAGTCAATCACACCCTTCACTGGAACTCCATATAATGAATAGACCCATAGATAAAACAATACAGAATCCAATAAGCTAATTACAGAAAAGGACACATAAATATCTGGTTAGGAAACAGATTAAGTATAATGGAATATAGCTAGGCAAAATCAGCTTCTGTATGGGACATCATTATATGTGGAATTACATTGGCCACATCAGACTGCTTCATGCAGTATAGACTTTGAAGCTCTTTAACTTTACTTTTCTACACCAAATGTGTGTGTTGTTGCCAAGCTCCCCTGCTTCATCTCAAAATAATGTCAGTAGATGTCTGCCCGAGGAAGGGGCTTGGCTTAATGTCTCGTCCAGCAATCCACGGTCCCATTTTTACAACACTGTGGTGATCAAGTAGGTTTTTACACTCAAATCTCGGGGGTGGGATTTGAACTGACATATGGATCAGAACTGTAGCAACTGAACCACAGCTGACACATAGCAAACGCAGAGCATATTCAGATATAGAACTGGACTATTTTAAGTAGTGATATTGCAGGCACTAATTCTGCATCCATTATCTCAACTCACTATTGCTATGATGAGAATGCACCATTATTAAAGTCTAATTTCTTGTTGTATTCTGATCAGTTTCACTTCCCTGTAGCTATTCTATCTCACGTCCTCTAGTTCTTGTCTCACTGAATCTGTCCTACTCATCATTTAATACATACCTCAATGAGATCTCTCCCCCCCCCCCCAGTCTCTTATGCTCCAATGAATAAAGTCCTAACCTATTCAACCTTTCCCTATAACTCATGTCCTCATGACCCGGCAATGTCTCATAAATTTTCTTATAATATTACTAATGGTACTAATGTTGCTCTTCCCTCTTATTTACATTCCAAGAAGCACACCCCCACTCTCTGTTCCTCTTCCTCGCTGTTCCAGATTTTCCCTCTTCACCAGTGCTTGGTTTTATGAACATCTTGCACAAGAACTAATGTTGCAAAACTGTGTGCTGAAGTACTCAGCAAGAGGCTAAGATCAATATTACACAAATATATACTACATCAACAGCATTGTTTAGTCAGTAACATATGGTCAATATCTATCTTTCGATATAAATCAGTTATGTTTTGTCACTCCAAGACATAAAAAACTAATTGAAAGGAAAACAAGGTTGATGGGAGATAAGTCATGTATGTCATTTTTACTTTAAATGAGGGATGCACGGATCAAATGGCGGCATGATGACGTATGCCATTTACGTACTTTTACATATAATTCGCAATGCATTATGTAAACAACAAAGAATGCTTAAACAAACAATATATTTAGAATATTACTCAAATACTACTGAAATATTAAATACACAACACTCCTCCCTGCTTAGCTATGAATTCCAACTCAATATGGAATGCATCTTAACTAAATACATAGCCTATTATATCATATAACTCTATATACAGACATCCACAGCATAGTAAATTTTAAATTGTCCCATTTAGACCAAAATATTTCATCGCTGTGGAGAATTTCTTATTCTTGTGGGATAACAGCTTTCCTGACAAGGAGGATCACTCTGCTTGGCAGGTGAGGCTTGAATTTGCTAATTTCTCAAGAAATTACTGTAGGTCTAATTTATTCTCTTCTCTTTCCATGGCACTTATACCTTCTACCTCTTTCTTTCCTTTTTCTCTTTTCTTGGTCCTGGAAAGGTGCACTTAGTTCACTGGAGTATTCTCTTATTAATCCTTGTATTGCTCCCTTTATGATCTGATCTCTCCTCTTGGCTTCCTCATCCACATCATCATCTGTTTTCATATCTCCACTGATTCATCTAGATGGATTTTGGTCTTTTCTTCTACTTTTACAAGCAGTATTTTGTCTCCCATTAGAAGTTCATGCAATAACCTTAATGCACGCAGAGTAGATTCTGGTTCTTTATACTCACAAAAGCCGAATGCTTGCAACTTTCCTGAAGCACCTTGAACTCTCTTCCAGCTTAAAACCAATCCACCTTTTGCAAGTAACTGCCTGATTAACATATCAGAAGCTTCCTCAAATATGTAGCCTATAAAAACTATTGTAGTCGGACCACTGCTTTTGTCACTTTCACTATTCCTCTGAGCATGGTCCTTCCTTGGTCCAATATGCTTTCCAACCAGAGGCAGAAGTTGGCATCAACACCTGTTTGCCCTCTGTTGGGCAACAGTTCATGGTGTACTACGTGGAAATAGTGTGGTACCATCCAGTATCTTTCTTAATTCTCTTTCATCTGACACTGTTACAGGGGACGTGGCATGATAGATAGGTCTCCAATCAAGTTGTAGTTGTCTCGGCCAATCACACCTCCACAATGCTGGCCCTCCTGTTTTTACTACATACAAGCCTAATGTGTCTTGTTGGTTGTTGAACTTCACTGTTACAAATGTCATTCCCACAGGAATGATCTTTTTTCCAGTATAAGTTCTTAGTTGGGTATCTGGAGGCTTCAGTTTAGTATCCTTGAAATGCCACTCAAATTTGTTTTGTGGAATAACTGAAACAGCTGAGCTAGTGTCCAATTCCATTTTAATTAATTTGCTCTACACTTCTGGTGTAAGCCATATCGCTTGTCTATTATTAACTTTCAATTCAATTCAATTCAAGGCTACTCAGTCCTGTCTCACTCTCATCATTATCAGCTTTTCCATCAGCAGCGTGCAGTTTAGTGCTCTTTTTGAAACTGCAACTTGACTTTTTATCTTTTTCACTTCCCCATGCAGTCCATTTCATTTTGTCTGTCTGACACACCCTTTGAATGTGTCCTACTTTGTTGCATTTTCTGCAAGTTTTGCCTTTAAATTTGCATTTATCTGGTGTTTTTGAGACTCTGCAACAATGGTAACACAGCTTGTTCAGTCAATCCAGTTTCTGTTTATACATTGCAATTTTGTTCATGCTCACTTTCATTTCTGACTGCAACTCAATTGTGTGTCTCTCTCGTTTCCATTGATAGAGCTATTCTCTTGCTTCCATTGATACAGCTATTTCAACTGCTCTTTTACATGCAAGTTGGGCTTCAGTTAGGAGCCATTTTTAAATACTTTATTGTGAGATTCCATAAACTAAACAATCTCTCAGTGCACCATTAAGCCCATTACTGAACTGACAAGGCTTAGACAACTTCTTCAATTCAGCCATGTATGCTGAAATGGACTCCCTTTCCTTTCCTTTCCACTTATGGAACCTAAAACATTCTGTAATCAACAAAACAAACTGTATGCTTTTCCACTCAATGCACTCAACAAAACTGGTACTTGTTATTTAGTTATTCCATTTACTTTAAAATGTTGCTCAATTAGCTCAGTATACATATTCCAGTTATCTGTTATGTAATCAAATCCATCAATCTTTCTAATGTCATTAGCCATTTTTGCTCTTTTTAATGATTATTATCACCTAATACTCACTGTTTATGAACCCATAAATTCTTCTATTTTCTGCCTTTATTGAAATCGACTGTGTCTGTCCCTTCAATAGAAGCACACGCTGTATTTTTTTAACTCGATCATTTCTCGCTATGCTTGTTTTTTACTGTAACCCAAATGTCTCGCTACGCTTCCACATGCAGGTAGCTGTCTTTGTTTTGTTTAAAACTTCCTCATCACCGCTGTTATATTTTGTAACTCCAAATCATAAAAAACTAATCAAAAGGAGAACAAGGGAGCCAGAAGGTAAGTCAGGTACTTTGATTTTACTTTAAGTAAAGCACACACGGATCATGTGGTGGCATGATGACGTATGCCATTCACATACTTTTACATATAACCCACAATGCATGATGGAGACAACAAAGAATGCTTAATCAAACAATAGATTTACAATAGTACTCAAATATTAAATACACAACAAAATCAGGAGGAGGTGAGGAGCAAAGTAATGACTGTTGAAAACAGAGTTGACAAAACCACACCTTGTGGAGTATACAAGGATCCTCTCTATAGTTAGAGGATAAATATTGACTGGTTACAAGATTGTCCATCTTTACAGCATGGGCAAGGTCAGACACATTTACAGCTTGCAAGTTTACAGCGAAGGCTTTTCCTTATTGGCGATTCACACCCAACATGAGAGTCATAGAATTACTGAGTTACTGTTGTTGTAGTTGTCTCAAACATTTCCTCCAGCAGCTGATTCAACACAGATACACCCTTTGTGTAGAAAAATAAAACTTGCCCTTTAAGTCCCTCTTCAATCTTTCCTCTCTCACTTTAAACCTCTTGATTCCTCAACTCTTGGAAAAAAGACTGAATGCATTCACCCTATCTACTGTATCACTTACTGTCCATTATGCTGTGGGTGCTTAGTGCAGCAATGGAGATCCTCCATCTCTGTCAGTATAGAAAGATTGTCCATTGCTGTTTCTGTAACGATTTTTTTTTCAGCAGTCAGGGTTGTCGGCCCTGAGCTGGAGGACCGGTGGACTGCTCTTAGCCTGGCCTCTACCCTTTGACCTGTTTGGCATGGGTGACCCTACCAATAGCCAAGGCCCTGACTCCAGCCAGCATAGCTCTCCAGGTCACTGAGGCACACAAGCCTCCAAACCCTATGACAAGTTTGTGGTCTTCTTGGAGGTATGTACTGTATGTTGCTCATAATTTCATACACCTCCATATGATCACCGCTCAGCCTCCAATGCTCTAAGGAAAAAAGTAAAAATCTGTCCACTTAACTCAGCCCCTCAAGTCCTGGAAGCATCCTTGTAATTTTTTTTTCTGTACTCCTAGTTTAATAACATCTTTCCTACAGCAAGGTGGGTCCAAGTGCAGCTTTACCGGCATGCTGTAAAACTGCACTGTGACCTCCCAACTTTTGTGCTCGATGGCCTAACGTATACAGCTCAGTGTGGCAAAACCTTTCTTCACCAGTCGTCCATCAGTAATTCCACGTTCAGTGAGCCATATACTTGTACTGCAAGGTCACACTGTTCTACAATACTGCCCAAGTCTGCGCCATTCTCTGTGAAAACATTGCATGCTTTTATTCAAAGGAAATAGTCAGTGAGTCTGTAACAATCTTTAAGCAGCAGAATTCCAAATGCCATCCAGAGTAATATTTTGATCTCATTAAAAGCCTTTTAATAAAGCAAGAACATCTCTTTATCTGGAACAGTGGTTACGCAGCTTTATTAAAAATGAAGGTAATTTTCATGAAATTACTCAATCAAAATGAAGCCACTGTTCCAGGAATAGCAACGTGCTGGCTCAAAGTAGTTCACTTCAATCGATCGACAACGAATGCTTGAGGAGCAGAATGCAAATGATGCAGTGCCCCTCCACCGAATCGATCCCTTTCTGCTCTGTTCGTTTGTCCGTTACGTGCCATGTCATATGACGTGGGCAATCATACCATGATCATGATTGTTGGCAAGTTTTTCTACAGAAGTGGTTTGCCATTCTTATCTTCTTCTGGGCAGTGTCATTACAAGGTTCAATGCCAGGCACCAGCTGCTCACACAACCATCCACCACCTGCTCCCATGGTTTCACATGACTCTCATCAGGGGGCTAACCAGGTGCTACATCTTGCCCAAGGAGGACCTGCAGACTTGTGGAGGAAAGGAGCGCCTTACACCTCCGTAGGTAGAGACTTATCTCTACCCTGCCGCCCTTCTGCTCTGTAAGGTGATAAGTAAGGAAATTGAGAAATGTACAACAATTTTTGATAGGATTCTCTTGTGTCTTGTGCCACTCAGAAACATTTCCAAAAGCAACTGCTGAGTTAAAGAAAAATGGTTTTATGATTTGAATGCAATCAATGTCAACTGAGTAAATCGATTTTACTGCCATTGTACCACACAATCGGATTGGCCATAAATTTCTAACAGGCGTTATTGCCCAAGTAGCCGCCACTTAGTAAAATAAATTTATTTCACCATAAAATTTGGGCTTGCATTATTGAACAAAGGCATTAAATAGATTTACTGAAGTTTAGGTACAGTCTCTACAGGGTAGCTGGCAGTGACAGACAATAGTGTGTAATATTGACTATTGACAAATAGAAAATGAGATCCAGCAAAAGAGCACTGCAAACAAAGAGTAACTTAATTGCACACTAGCTTCCTTCTGTGGTGAGAAGTCTGTGATTCTTATCAAGGCATGGAGTATGGAAAGTACTTTTTCGGTGCGGAAAACCAAGTCTGGAGTTACACTCAGTGGCCTCTTTTTTTTGGGTACACCTGTACGCCCACTCTTTAATGCAAATATCTAATCAGCCAATCATGTGGCAGCAAGTCAATGCATAAAAGCATGCAGACGTGGTCAAGAGGTTCAGTTGTTGTTCAGACCAAACGCCAGAATGGTGAAGAAATGTGATCGCAGTGACTTTGACTGTGGAACGATTGCTGGTGCCAGATGGGGTGGTCTGAGCATCTCAGAAACCGCTGATCTCCTGGGACTTTCACGTACAACAATCACCAGAGTTTACACAGGATGGCATGAAAAACGAAACAGAACATCCAGTGAGCAGCAGTTCTATGGGCGAAAACAACTTCTTAATACAAGAGGTCCGAGGATAATGGCCAGACTGGCTCAAGCTGACAGAAGGGGGCCAGTAACTCAAATAACCATGCATCACAAAAGTAGGGTGCAAAAAAAGCACCTCAGAATGCACAACAAGTCAAACCTTGAAGAGGATGGGCGACAGCAGCATCAGAACACAAACATACACTCGGGGGGGGGGGCACTTTATTAGGTACCTAATAAACTGGCCACTGGGGTATAATGCAAAAGCTGTCCTCCACTTGGAGACCCACTGGGAATGTAACGGTATAGCAGATGGTTTAAAGATTAGTGCGAAGATAAGGTTGATTACACTAGACAGGTGGTCCTTCTGACGGCACATCTTGATTATTAGTTAATTTTAATGGATGGAAAAATTACAGTCTGCATTCTTATACCATCTGAGATATACTCTTCTTGAATTCTTAATATTAGATGCAAAGTCTTCTCTAGGCACCCCAATTTTTGACACCCTAACTCTTTAATCTTTCTTCATCCACTTGTGTACAGACCTCTTTCCACTCCATCATTGTGTCAATGGTTTAAGGTCCCATTGTGGAATTTCCCTTTTAAAGAGCTCAGCCCTTCCAGGCCATTCTTTCCTTACAGAATCTCATTAAAGCTACCAGTGTGACCATGCCTCTTGTTACCTCCAAATAATCTATCCTTCTTTGGATTTTGTATGTAATTTCAAATTAAAGTTTATAGTAATTCAACCATACACATGTATAGCACCAAGTGAAACAATGTTCCTCCAGACCAAGGTGCACAACACAGTACATATAACTCACACCCAACACAAAGTAATATTACCACAAATAAATTAATAAATAATAAAATATATTCCAGAAGATTGACATTTAGCATAAGGGGCATTTATGGCACAAGTTAAAAAGTAAATAGTATAATGCTACTGGCACTTCATAAGTAATGAGACCTGGGTGGCAGTAGGGAGTTCAGTCGACGCACAGCCTGGGGGAAGAAGTTGTTTCCCATCCGAGTGGTCCTTCTCCCAATACTATGGTACTTTCTTGCCTCTACCTTAAACTGATGAACTTTTCTAGATCTGAAAGAAGAATATGCCCGCAGAAAAAGAATCTCAGGGTTGTTTGTGGTGACACATATGTATTCTAGTAATAAATTTACTTTGAACTTTGAGATGTCAAATTCCTTGAACAGATTATTATACGTGAAATAACCAATCTGCTGAAATCAGACAAGTGTAAGGACTGAGGTTCTCAGACAGGGATATCACGATCTATTTAAATTAACAGCTCCATCGTTCGTGTGTGTGTGTATGTATGTCACCATACACCACCCTGAGATTCATTTTCCTGTGGGCATACTCAGCAGATCTGTAGAATAGTAATTATAATGGGATCAATGAAAAATCAGCCAGAGTGTAGAAGACAACAAACTGTGCAAATACAAATATAAATAAATAGCAACAGAGGATAAGAACGTGAGCTGAAGAGTCCCCGAAATTGAGATCATAGGTTGTGGGAACATTTCAATGATGGGGCAAGAGAAGTTGAGTGAGGTTATCCCCTCTGGTTCAAGAACCTGATGGTTGAGGAGTAGTAACTGTTCCTGAATCTGGTGGTGCAAATCCTGAGGCTCTTGTACCTTCTACCTGATGGCAACAGTGAGAAGAGAGCACGGCCTGGGTGGTGGGGGCCCCTGATGATAGATGCTGTTTTTCCAACAACAGTGCTTCATGTAGGTGTGCTCAGTGGCTGCAAGGGTTTTACCTGTGAAGTACTGGGCCAAATCCACTACCTTTTGTAGGATTTTCCATTCAAAGGACAAGGATAAGGTTGATCAAGGCAGCAGAGGAGGTGCTTCTAAAAGACCGATACAGTGAGGTGCTTCTGAAAATCTGCGGATTTTCAAATGTCTGCTTTCACCCAAATGGTTGCATTACATGCTTCCTCGCTGATGAAGTTAGAGCACAAATAGTTTGGCTGCTCCAGTATCCAGAGAACCTCTACAAATTCAACAAACTGCCCCAGAGCACCCAAGAACACCAGCAGTACCCTGTCATTCTGACAATATCACTATTGAGAGGGAAAACACATACAGCACACTGAGAAACACCCAGTGACATCAGAAGTGACAGCACGATCTATTTATTTATTGAGAGACAGTGTGGAATAGGCCCTTCTGGTCCTTCGAGCTGTGCTAGCCAGCAACCCCTGATTTAATCCTAGCTGAATCACCAGACTATTTACAATGACCAATTAACATACCAACTAGCACGTCTTTGGACTGTAGGTGGAAACCAGAGCACCCGGAGGAAACCCATACGGTCACAGGGAGAACGTACAGGCAGTGGCGGGAATTGAACCGAAACAGGATGGTCTCCTGTACTGTACCACATAGAGCCGAGGGAGCACTGACAGTCTGTGCTCCCCTAGCCCATACCTAGAGTTTAGTCCAAGTGCACTCACTTCCTGAATTCAACCACGTTCACACCACGGTCCGGACAAGTCGGCAGCTCACGAGGCAGCTGATAGGTGTCGAGCTGTGTGCGCAGCAGGAAAACCTCTGGCGTTTGCACCCAGAAATGTCCCGACACAAAGTGAAACATTTGTACACTGACCCACGTGTAGCTTGTTCCAGCACACAGATGGGAAGCTTGCTAACATTACTAGTGTTGCGAGACAACTTTGCCACAGTCATCATCAGCATCAGGTGCCGTGCCCAGTTTGAGCTTTGACTGCCATGGCCCACACACTCCTGTTTCAGGTCAAGTGGATCAATTCATTGGTATTCATTTCCAGTTCTCTGGCTGCTGTCTCCATCATCATTTGTCTTTGTCTTCCTCTTGCTTTCTTCCCTTCAATATTTCCCATAATTACTATTATTATTATTATTATTATATTGTAACTCCTCTTTCCTAATCACATGTCCAATGAAGTCACGTTGCCTTTTCACGATCTCATACATTATTTCTCTTTTTGTGTTTGCTCTGTTCATGACATCCTCATTAGATATTCATTTCGTCCATGATATTCTTTGCATCCTCCTCAAAAACCACATCTCTGCTGCTTCAATTTGTTTCCTCATGTTACTAGATATAGTCCAATGTTCTGAGCCATATAACATAACTGGATAAACGTAACATTTGCCACAGTGACAGATTTATATTAAAATGAGCCTCAAGGAGCAAGATGTCTGATTGACATTGTGCACATCCCCGGCATCATTTCTAAGAACCAGGCTACAGGAGACTACTATCTATCCCAATGACAGGTATAGCATGGGGAATGCTGGCACATAGTAAGCATTGCAACACACACAAAATGCTGGAGGAACTCAGCAGGCCAGGCAGCACCTATGGAAAAGAGTAAACAGCCGGCGTTTCAGGCCGAGACCCTTCATCAGCTCCTGGCCTGCTACATTCTTCCAGCAGTTTGTGTGTGGGTTGCCTTGGATTTCCAGTATCTGCAGATTTTCTGGTGTTTATGACAGAGAAAGCCTAGTTCAACAGAGAGTGAAAACACTCCTCATTGAAAACCTAAACATCAAATAAAGCATAAATAGGAACTGAAATCCAAATGGTATGCCTGGTAATCACAAACCAGGGATTGCAAGTTTACAAACTACTGTACTAAACTGTGAAAATGCAATGCAAGAACATTTGTATCCAAGATATCTACCATAAAATTAATAACTCAATTCTTCCCTGATTTTGGACGTTCGGTCTCCCCAGTGGCTTGAGCTGGATCAGTTCACTATGTCTCACAGGGAACAGAAATAACCTCTCCCTATTTTCTCTGCTAGACATGTAACTCCTGTTCCACAATGTTAGGACTATACCTCAGTGCTGGTTTCCTTAATTAAGAATAAACTTGTCTTGGAGACAGTGTAAGGAATGCTGACTAGGCTAATTCCTGGGACGAAAGTCTTGCCTTACGAGCACAAATTCTGTAGAACAGAGCTTTATTTATTTCCTGCTTATTTGTTTACTATTGTCATTATTTCTTCTTTTTGCATTTGCACAACTTGTTGTCTTCTGCATTCTGGCTGAATACCCTCATTGGGCAGTCCTTAACTGATACTGTTATAGTTACTATTCTATAGATATATTGCGTATGCCTGCAAGAAAATTAATCTCAGGGTTGTATAAAGTGACATATGTGGACTTTGATAATAAAATTTACTTTGAACTTTCAATTTTATTCTCCGGAACTGAAAAGAATGAGCATTGATAGGAAAGATGTGGCAAGGGACTCATAACTAGGAGACATAACTTTAAGATAATAAGACAAATATGAAGAATGTTTTTTATCTTTTAAGAGTTGTGGAAGTTTGGACTTCCCTCCTCCACATGGATGTTGAGTCATTAAATATAAAAAAAAAGTTGGGATAATTTTTCTTTTACCCTTTGAGATGCAAAGATCAGATCAACCTTCACATCAGGGGCTCCAAACCTGGGGTCCATGGACCTCTTGCTTAATGATATTGGTCCATGGCATTACACAGGCTGGGAAACCCCTCCTCTAAGTTAAATGGTTCAGATTTAAGGAGCCATATCATGAACTGTCGCAACTATCCCTTATGTTCTTGTAATTGAGTTTTACGGTTTGTGCCAGTATTGCCTTAATCCCATGAACTCAATAAACCTTGCACTGACTTACTTCCTAACAAAAGGCAGGAACATTAATAATTCTCAGAAACCCCTTGTGATACATAATTAAGCAATTATATAGAAGCTCTGGTTTTCTTTCTAATTATTACAAAAGGGTAAGCCCAAAACAGTTTCCTTAACCATCATTCATATTCCCTTCCAATTTAATTGTTATTTCTTCATAGTTTTCAATCTTAAGACTTTGTAACTGAATTCATCAGAAATCACAAGTGCATCTTCTTCCCCTTTATCCTCCCTGGTCTCTGCTTCTGACTCGGTGCCTTCCCTGAGCTGCTATATCTCTTCATCAATCGAACAGCCTTGCCAGCAAACCTAGGGATATTGATGTAGATTTAAACCTCATATCCATTTCCTTGGTTTAAAAAGTTTTCTATTTATCAGTTTGGTGTAAACATTAAATCAGCAACTCTCTCATTTGATCACATTTGGATAGCACACAGATAGAAAACAGTACAAGGTGATATTTCTTATGTGCAATCCTGATGAAGGATCATGGTTCGAAACATCGACTGTTTGTTCCCATCCATAGATGCTGCCTGATTTGCTGAGCTCTTCCAGCACATCGTGTGTATTGCTCTATACTTACAGCATCTGTAGTACCTCTTGTGTCTATGATTTACATTTCTTATAGTACAAGTTCAGTACAAATGGTCAGTATTTGCTATTCTTGCATACAAAAGAGTTCCACTACCTAACGGGACATTCTCTGTGGTGATATCACGTGCAATGATGTGCCAGTACATGATTGGGCAGCACTGAGCATGCGTGGGGTTTGCCAGAATGTTTCAGCACGTGGCGGGGTTAAGACATGTTTGTTTATTACTGTAAATAAAAGTTCTCTAATTCTTCCAGAATATGATTCTTTACTGTTAACCCACGGAATGTTTCAACAGAAGTAACATAACATGGTGTCAGAAGTGGTTCCGGAAGAATAATACGGGAGAATCGAGAATCGAAGATAATCGAAAAAAAAGAAGAAAAGTTCCAATGGTAATTGGTGAAATGGAAGGTTTACAAACCCCACCAAAACTTCAGCTGACTGGGAATGTAGCGGAGAATTAGAAGATCTTCAAGCAACAGTTTGAACTGTACTCATCGGCGATCGATTATGAAGAGAAATCGGATAAAACCAAAGCTGCACTTCTGCTCCATATAATCAGGAATGAAGCAGTAGAGGTATATAATAATTTTGTCTTTGAAAATGGAGATAATTTCAATTTAATGGACAGATTTGAAGTATTTTGTATACCTAAGCATAATTTAACATATGAGCGGTATAAATTCTTCACATGAGCGCAGAGAGCTGCTGAAACAATTTATCAGTATATTACTGAGTTAAGAAAGTATAGTAGAACGTGCGAGTTTGGATTGCTCATAGACTCTCTCATTAAAGATAGACTAGTTTGTGGCATTTGAGATAATGCGCTGAGAGAAAGGCTTTTGCGTGAAAAAGGTTTAAATTTTGAAAAAGCTTTTTGTTGAAAACTGCAATGTAAACGTAAAAAAGTGTGAATATATCAAGAAATATAATAATACGTCGACAAAATCAACAGTGAGCAAGACGGCATTTGAAAGAAAAAGGTCATGTGATTGCTGTGCGCGGGAACATCACCCGAATCAGTGTCCCGCATACGGCAAAATTTGCAATGGCTGCGGTAAGATTAATTATTTTTCACGCTGTTGTAGAAGTAGAAAGAAGGAAAATGAAATAAAACAAGTGAATACAGTGACTGTAGATGAACGTGAGAAATTTTATATAGATGCACTTTATGAAAATGCTGACATGGAGAATATAAAAGCAGTAGCTTCAGTGTATGAGACGACCAAACGGGAGGCAATTGATGATGTGAAAAAACAATGGCAGGAAGGGGTTGCTTCAATGCAAGTGATAATGAAAGAGACACCCTGAGAGAATATGAGATTCAGTCTAATCACCGACTAGAGCAAGAACGCTCACAGTGGGCACAGTATAAGGAAGAATTGAAAGCACAAGTAACGGAATTGAGAAGTTTTATTGAAATGATGAAGTCTCAGCATAAAAAAGAGATTACACAATTAATGAGTGAATTAGATGAAGAAAAGAAGCTTCATATTTCATTACAAATGGAAGTGGAAGGAATTAGGAAAGATACAGTCCAAACAGAAGCAGGGAAGCAGATTGCTGCGGAGGATGGCATGAACTGCTTACCTGAAATTCCAGATTCTAACCAGGAGGCATGTGAGAGTATACCAAAAAGTTTAGTTGAGATACATAAAGAAAAGCTTAAAGCAGAAAAGAAGAAGAAAAAGAAATAGCACAAGAAGAGTCAGGGCTCAGACAGCGAAGAGCCAACTTCAGAGTTTCAGTTAGCTGATACAGATTTTTTTATTGGTTAATGTTGTTATTTGTTTTTCTTTTTAAGGAAAGGAAGATGTGATTCTTCAGAGGTTCAGTTAACTGATGTAGATGAGACAAAACACGTAAATAATAACAAGGTAACACAAGATCTGTGTGTACACTTAGGAGGTCTACTTTTGTTAGTAAACCCACAGACAGACCTATTGAGACTTGTTGAATTATGTCTTTGCTTTGATTAATGTTGTTATTTATTTTTTTCTTTTTAAGGAAGGGAGGATGTGGTGATATCACGTGCAATGATGTGCCAGTACGTGATTGGGCAGCACTGAGCATGCGTGGGGTTTGCCAGAACGTTTCAGCACGTGGCGGGGTTAAGGCATGTTTGTTTATTACTGTAAATAAAAGTTCTCTAATTCTTCCAGAATATGATTCTTTACTGTTAACCCATGGAGCGTTTAAATACAAGTAGCATAACATGCTCAGTTTACACATTTTATTTTCTTTAAGTTTTCCATGACATCTGCTGTTTCCGAGCTTTGACATTTCAGCAAAGTATACGACTGTACTTGACAACATGCAAAAAATTCATTTGGGAAAATCGTTAACAACTTGCTAAAATTGCATTGCCTCATCTAATTTCATGCTGTTTAGGATTATGTCGTTCTTCCAATTTATGTGGGTCTTATTTAATTCTGCTTTGCACATGGTGGAGTTTGAAATCTTGCAGGAATTAACAGCTCCGTCACTCTTTCAATTTAATTCAGAGCTGGGATAAGCAGGGACTCATGCCAAATCGAGTACATAGATTCATCCCATATCAGGAGTAAACTTTATCTGTATTACAAGAGATGTGCCAGCTGGTGGTGTAGTGGCATCAGCACCGGACTTTGAGGAGAATGGTCCTGAGTTCGAATCTGGCCGGCTCCTTGCACACTTTCCATCCGTGCTGGGTTGAGTGTCGAGCTAGCAACTCGGCCTTGTAAAAGTAAAATGTTATGGAAACGGGAAAAATGCCACCAAGGCACGAAAAGGCACTAGAATTACAAAAGATAATAGTTCAAAGAGAATTCACTGTGTGTCCTGAGAACGTATATGGTGATGCACAAACAGAAGATATTTCTTCTTCCTCTCTTTTTTTCTTTTACAGCTGTTTTGCTTTGCTTGGCTAATTTAAAGTGTATTAAAGGTCAGCCGTGCCTCTCAGGGCTGGGGTATAAGAGAGGTTGGGTATACGTTGCAAGCAAACTATGAATCAGAAAGCAAGAGGCATTTTTTTTTGAAGCAATTGCAAAAATCGGCCAATAAGCTGATTTTAATTTGATAACTGCTTGTGGGAGTATCTCAGTCACTGATCTAGAGATGTGCCTGTTCACAGTTGAGACAAACCATTCAATTTAATAGCTTCTGTACACATAGTTTAGTTAAGATCGGTTCTATGTCAATAAAAGGGTAGCACAGAGTCCATGATATTGAGGATATATTGTAGCACTACCAATACAAAGACGATCTTCTCCCTCACTAGCTCTGAGCTAATTGAACAGCAGCATAAATTAACCAGTGATGTGAATCAGACTGAGTGATTTCTTCACTAAAATAGAGGGATATATCCTCATAGAGGGATCAGAAGTGGAGAGAGTGAGCCCAACTGGCCCAACTGGGAGCATTCTGAAATTGGTTAAAACATGGTACAAATGCAAGTGTTTCTCTTCTATTCAATAATAAGCAAAAGAAAATTCAACTACAATGTCGTATAATGGGCAAGGGAACCTGGATCAATATTAAACAAACTTGAGGCCCAGGGAACACTCAAAATGCTGGAGGAACTCAGCAGGCCACGCAGCATTACTAGAAATGCATAAATAGTTGATGTTTCAGGCCAAGAACCCTTCATCAGAACTAGAGAAAGAAGATGAGAAGTCAGAGTAATAAGGTGGGGGGAGGAGAGGAAGAAATACAAGGTAGTAGATGATAGGTGAAACAGGGGGAGGGGGTAAAGAGCTGCAAAGTCAATTGGTGAAAGAGCCACCTCCAATGAGATCCCATCACCAAGCACATCTTTCCCTCCGCCCCCCCCTTCTGCTTTTGGCAGGGATCGCTCTCTACTCGACTCCCTTGTCCTTTCGACCCTCCCCACTGATTTCCCTCCTGGCACTTATCCTTGCAAGTGGAACAAGTGCTACATCTGCCCCTACACTTCCTCCCTCACTACCATTCAGGACCCCAAAGAGTCCTTCAAGGTGAGGCGACACTTCGCCTGTAAGTCTGTTGGGGTCATTTACTGTATTTGGTGGTTCCAGTTTGGCCTCCCGTATATCAGTGAGACCCAACGTAGATTGGGAGACCGCTTCGCCACGCACCCACCAGTCTGCCAGAAAAAGTGGGATCTCCCAGTGGCCCATTTTAATTCTACTTCCCATTCCCATTCCGACATGTCAGTCCATGGCCTCTTCCACTACTGCGGTGAGGCCACATTCAGGCTGGAGGAGCAACACCTTATATTCCATCTGCGTAGCCTCCAACTTGATGGCATGAACATCGATTTCTCAAACTTCTGATAATGGCTCTCACCATTCCCCATTCCCATTTCTCTCTCTCACCCTATCTCGTTACCTGCCCATCACCTCCCTCTGGTGCTCCTCCCTCTTCCCTTTCTTCCATGGCCTTCTGTCCTCTCAGGTTTTCCCCTTTTACAGCCCTTTATCTCTTTCACTAATCAACTTCCTAGCTCTTTTCTTCACTGGTTCCCCCCTCCATTGTCTTACCAATCACCTCCTACCTTGTATTTCTTCCTCTCCTCCCCTCCATCTTCTTACTCTGACTTCTCATCTTTTTTCTTCAGTCCTGATAAAGGGTATCGACCCAAAACGTCGACTGTTTACTCTGCTGCCTTTAGCATTTTCAGTGTGTTGCTTGGGTTTCCAGCATCTGCAGATTTTCTCTTGTTTGTGGCTGAGGCCCAGAGATGGAGTTTTTGTTTTGGATACAGTTAGTTGCACACGGACTTTATAATTCCACCTATTTTGTGATGTTTAGTTACTTTTATGACACAGAAGGCAGTCACTCTGTCCTTCCGTTCAATGCCAGCACCCTACAGAACAATTCCAACTATCTCATTCCTAATCCCTTGGTGGCCCAGCAACATATTCCTGCTGACAAGTTCATCAATGCCTTTTTGACTCTTCTTGTCATTTGCTTACATAAAAGGAGTTATTTATGTGGCCAAATAAACTAAATCTGAAAGGAAACAAGAAATGTTGCAATCTGTAGAAAGAGATTTTTGTGTTTGGGTTGAAAATCACGAGTCAATTTACTGTTGTTCCTTCTCGCGCCTTGTGGCACATCGGGTGGCAACTTGCCATTTCTGTGGTAGTTGTCTGATATTTTTACAGGGCCGAGTTGTTAGCTTGACACTCATCCCAGCAAGGATGGAGTGCGTGCAAGGAGCTGGCTGGATTCGAACTCAGGACCATTCACCTGGAAGTCCAGTGCTGATGCCACTACACCACCAGCTGGCTAGTGTCAATTTATATTGTCAGTATATGAATGGGTTCAAGTCAAGTCTATTGTCAATGACCTATATATATTTTATACTGTCAAGTGAGACAATGTTTCTCCGAACCAGGGTGTAAAGCACAAAATAAATTAAGAAAGTAAGGATAAAATCTACAGATGGATTACACAGAAATAAACAACTAAAGTGCATAAATTAAATATTGTAAGGTACAGAACAGATTAACCAGTGACACTCTGAATTCGATGTGGAAGGGAGTTCAGAAGCCTGAGGGAAGAAACTGTTTCCAATCCTGACTGCTTGTGTCTTTATGCAGCAGAGTCTCTGGCCTGATGGTAGAAAGTCAAACAGGGTGTTGGATGGATGGGTGGGATCCTCAGTGCTAAAACGAAGAGCCCTGTGTATGCAGCGCTCCTGATAAATGTCCCCGATAGATGGTAGGGAGACCCCTATGACCCTCACAGTCCTTTGTACGGACTTCCGGTCCATGCTTGGCTACTCCCATACCAGATGGGGATGCAACTTGTCAGGAAGCCCGAAATGTGGGTTCATGTGGAAACCTACCTGGTCAAAGAAGGACCAAGCAAACTGCATGCAGAAGGCACCCACCCCGGGCCAGATCGCCACACCAGCAAGGAAGCAGTTATAACAGTTGAGCTTCTACTCAAAAAAGTTAGCACATCACCAAACAATCATTGGGAGCAATTTGAAAACAGGATTATAGATTTTAGAATTGATTTAGCATACTTAAGAATGCTAACTAGGTGAGGTGTGATAACTTCCACGGAAAATTGGTTTCCTGGGGGAGAAAAGTTCACCACAATGTCAATCCACCAAATGTTCAGTGACCCAATTCAAATTACTTAATGTTATTTTGTTATAAAATATCCAGAACCAACTACTAATTATTATAGTGTATAATAAAAATCAAAACATGATAAATTTGAGAACTTTTAATGCTTGCCTGTTATTTATTGTGCACCCAAAAATTCTAGCTCGATTAGCTTCTCCGATTAGATGAAACTCCTGAAGCCCTGAGAGTATGTCCAGTTTTTCGTGATGTTATTTATTTATTTGTTTATAAATACAGTGCAGAGTAAGCCCTTCTGGCCCTTCGAGCCACGGCACACCAACAGCCCCCGACAATCCTGATTTAACCCTAACCTAATCACGGGACAATTTACGATGACTTATTAACCCATCTGGTACGTCTTTGGACTGTGGGAGGAAACCGCAGTGCCCAGGGGAAATCCCAGGCGTTTCACGGGGAGGACGTAAAAAACCTCCTTACAGAGGATGCCAGGATTGAACTCCAAACTCCAGTGCCCCAAACTGTAATAGCGTCGCGCTAAAGACGACACTACCATGGCACCCAGAGATAGGTTCCATTAATAGGTACTTAAACCAGGGAAGAAAGGTGGGATGCACAGTGAGCACTATCATTGCCCCAGGACCTCGGCTTTCTGTGCATAACCTGATTTTTTTCCAAATCACAAAGACTTGTCAACTAACAATTAAAGACATTAACTGGCTACGGTAAATTACTCTGTGATGTAAGCGAAAGACAAGTTGACAGACGTCTGAGAGAGAATTAGTTGCATGGGTATGAGGAAACGGAAGGAGAGGAGAAATTGAAACTAATAGCAACCGGGAGATCCAGTGGCCTCCTGTGTTGTGACAATTGTAAGAAGAATGCAGAGACCTGGTTTGTGTCTGATGTCATTTCCTTATGTTAAATTCTGAGGATCTGTACCTCAAGGAACTATGAATATCTGAACAGAAACGTCTACCCTTGGATTGTGCAGGAGCCATGTATTATTTATTTTCCATCTGTGTTGTATTTTGTGTTGCGCGGTTACTTTGGGTAATTTGTCACGTAGGTTGCGGCGTGGTAAAAGTGAAGAGTATAGTTACGTATTTATGTTTTGTCTTTAGTCTGGTTAGAGCAGCAGGGATAGGATGGGGAATGATACGTTTTTGTTAACCGTTTAACTCTAATGTTTAAATACGCTAAGACTACACACACTTAAGAATGTTTGAACACAATTAGACTGCTTATTTCGTTATATTGCTAGTTTTAGTTTCATTAGTTTTTTTATCATTACAAGACAGATCATCTTTGCAGGTTTCTGAAAGGATCGAACATAGTTTCTTCGACTTAGAACTTCGTTATTCTTGGAGCGTGTCATAGTCTCAACTCCCCGTGCTTATCTCCAAGTGGTTTTGGTTTGTCTTGAAGTAACCGCAACAGATTGCTTGCTTTCACTCGGTCACAGGATTTGGACATTTCTGAATGCTGACCGTACAGAGGCACACACACTGCCACTACAGTGGGCATTTTCGAGTTTGCCACATTGGTGGATCTGGAAGTCACATATGGGCCAGGTCAGACAAAGATGGCAGATTCCCTTCCTGATGAGTATTGGTGAATCAAATAGGTTTTCCTGAAAATCCAATACTTCCATTGGTCAAAGTTTAAAGTTCAAAGTTCAAAACCACAAACAACCCTAAGATTCATTTTCCTGCAGGCATACTCAGCAAATCTAGAGAATAGTAACTATAACAGGATCAATGAAAGATCAACCAGAGTGCGGAAGACAAAAAACTGTGAAAATGCAAATATAAATAAATAGCAATAAATAAGGGGAACATGAAACAACAATATAAAGAGTCCTTAAAGTGAGATCATGGTTGTGGAAACATCTCAATGGATGGGCAAGTGAGTGTAGTTATCCACTTTTGTTCAAGAACCCAATGGCTGAGGGGTAGTAACTGTTCTTGAACCTGGTGATGCGAGTCCTGAGGCTCTTGTACCTTCTACCTGATGGCAGCAGTGATTAAGAACATGACCTGTGTGGTGAGCACCTCTGATGATGGATCCTGCTTTCCTACGACAGCTTTTCATGTACATGTGCTCAGTGGTTGGGAGGGCTTTACCCATAATTGATTGGGCTGAATCCACTATCTTCCGTAGGAATTTCCATCCAAAGGCATTGGTGCTTCAGTCAACACACTTTCCACTACACATCTGTGGAAGTTTGTCAAGTTTTTGATGTCATGCCAAATCTCCAGACTCCACTAATATTGATTTTAAAAAAATTCCAGATTAATTTCCTTTCTTGAATTACAGCTCTCCAGCCATTGTGGCTAAAGTTCAAACCTGTGTCTTTAGATCAATGGTCCATGCCTCTGGGTAACTGAATAAGTCTGACAACATTCATTCCACTGTCTTTAGCAATGACAACATCGGGATTGGTTCCACACAATAGATACTGAAGTCAAACACTGCACCCAAGATTTGATGCAGGAGAAATGGGTTGAAACAATAGACAACAGACAATAGGTGCAGAAGTAGACCATTCGGCCCTTCGAGCCTGCACCGCCATTCTGAGATCATGGCTGATCATCTACTATCAATTCCCGGTTCCTGCCTTGTCCCCATAACCCTTGATTCCCCTATCCATAAGATACCTATCTAGCTCCTTCTTGAAAGCATCCAGAGAATTGGCCTCCACTGCCTTCTGAGGCAGCGCGTTCCACACCTCCACAACTCTCTGGGAGAAGAAGTTCCTCCTCAAACATCAGAAGAAATTTAATACTGACAAAATCACAGCTAATTTTGGGCTGTTGTTAGAGCAGAATGGAGTCTCGAGGAGATGTAGGTAATCTTTATCGTGCCTCTAAATACTTTAGGACGTTTTACTACATAGAAGATGATACTTCAATGAAAGTTACTGCTTCTGACTTGAGGACATTCAAAGCAAAGCCTTACGCATACTTAAAAGTAAAAGTAATCACAATCCTTTTATGTGAAAAATAAAGAGGATGTTTATCATTTAGGCACATGAAAAGAGGATAATTTTGCTTTTGCTTGTAGGAGGGCTGCTGTGTAATAAGAAAATAGAGTCAGAGATAGTAGGCACTAGGAAGGTTTACAAGCATCAAACCATTTAAAAATAAAAAGAGGGTTAGATTAATCTTGCAATATAGAAACTTAGATAATGAAAATCAATTGTTGCCATGGCAACAGAATATAAATTATATATTTAGTAAACTCCCACTGAATAAATCTAATTGCAAGTAGCATTAAAGTTGGGTTGACATGAGAAGATTTGCTCCTCATATATTATTCTGTGCACACGTCAATGAATCCTCAATATCAGAACCGAAAATTACATTTGTTATGGAAAAGTGACAAGTACAATTATTTTTTTGCTTATAATCTCCAGTTTGGATCATGAAAGGGCTCTCACACCAACAATATTTTATAAATATGAGCCCTATATAGCATCATTTCAATCCATAGCACGTTTCAATTATTATAAATCAGATGCTACTTCCATTTTCCATAATAGTTTATGCTCTCAGAGTCAGTCAATGAAAAATAATAGAGATAACATTTTATTTACAATAAACCAAATTCCTACAAGTTATGGCTACTCACATTACTCTCACAATATTTTAACTTGCTCCCTGGTTTGAAATTAACTGAGTATTTTAACTCGAAAATAAATTAAGGGGTAAAGGTCAGCAAGCACACTTTCACCGAATCATGCTGTTTTAACTCTGCACCATTAAAGGCTCGCGATAAGAGGAATGAAACACATATTGGAGTCCATCAAAAGGACGTTAAGCAAATCTGAGTAAAGGATATCAGGGACAATATCTCATTGATTCCACCCTACTCTTCATTTTACTGTGGATGCCCACAAGAAAGTGAATTTCAAGGTACAGGTCGACCTTCACTAATCCGGCACCAGTGGGACCTGAGGAGTGCCGGATTAGTGAAAATGCTGAATTACAGAAGGATCACATTAAGCATAATCAGTGCCGGGTTATTGAAGGAACTGGATTGCAGGTAGTCGGATTAGTGAAGGTCGGCCTGTGGTATATGGTGGTGGGGCAGAGGTACGTCACTACCAAAGGAGGTTTAAGGCGCTCCTTCCCTCCGCTAGCCTGTGGGTCACCCTTGGGCACCAGTCAGGGTCACGAGAAGACATGGGAGCAGGCGGCGGATGATCACGCATGTCATACGACATCACACGTAACGAATGGGCGATACGTACTTTCATAATAGATTTACTTGCAGGGAAACAAATATCACACCAGATTATTAGGTTTCTGAACAGCCCACAAACCTAGGATCACTACCTCACTATCTTGCTTTCCTTTTTTTTTGCACCATTTATTTTTTATGTATTTCTTATTAAAATGTAACTTTCAGTAACATTTTTATGCATTGCTGCCGCGGAATAGCAAATTTCACAACATATGTCAGTGATTTAAAAAAACCTGATTCTAATCACAAACAAGAGAAAATCTGCAAATGTTGGAAATCCAAACAACACACACAAAATGCTGGAGGAACTCAGCAGGCCAGGCAGCATCTATGGAAAAGAGTAAACAGGCGACGTTTCGGGCCGAGAGCCTTCAGTAGGATTGATTCTGATTCCAAGTTGCCACAGGAGAATTTATCAGTGCAATTCTTGCTTGAATTTAGAATCACACTACAGCCCATCGATGAATCCCTGGAAACCTGCCAACAGAGTCATCTGTTAACACTGCAGTGTCGCTGGTACACAGTAGACAGTGATGCTCCCTTGTAACGCCAGGAATCCATGTTCGATTCTGTCATTGGATATCGTCCATGTGGACTTTGTATTTTCTTCTTGTCAACACCTGAGTTTCTGGGTGCTCTTGTTTCCTCCCCGGGCCCAAAGAAATGCTGGTAGGTTAAATGATATTGTAAATCACCCTTTTCGTGTGGCAGTAATGGCAAAGGAATTAAAGAGGAGATGATGGGGCTTTGAATCAGTGTAATTTGCAGGGGGATAAAGAGGTGGAATAATTGCGTTGGGATTTGTCGTAGATCTGATGGTCCGCATGGGCTCTGGCTGTACTGACATGGATGATAGCAGCAACACACATCAAAGTTGCTGGTGAACACAGCAGGCCAGGCAGCACCTCTAGGAAGAGGTACAGTCGACGTTTCAGGCCGAGACCCTTCGTCAGGACCCCTCGGCCTGAAACGTCGACTGTAGCTCTTCCTAGAGATGCTGCCTGGCCTGCTGCGTTCACCAGCAACTTTGATGTGTGTTGCTTGAATTTCCAGCATCTGCAAAGTTCCCCTCATTTGCATGGATGACAGCAGCTCCCGGTTCCGGCAAAACTGGAAGCATTAGGGTTAGGATTAAACATAACTCAGAACGGTACAGCACTGGAGTAGGCCAGTTGGCCCAAACTAACAATAATAGGAATTAAGTGCCTGACTAAACTAGTTTCTTCTGCCTATACAATGTCCTTATCCCTCTATTCTCTACACATCGTGTCCCAGGCCCAGAACATACAAAGGGAGCACGGCAGTGCCTCTGCTTCCTTAGGAGTTTGTGAAGATTTGGCATGGTTTCTAAAACTTTGACAGACCTCTATACATGTGTTGTGGAGAGTGTATTGACTGGCATCACAGTCTGGAATGGAAACACCAATGCCCTTGAACAGAAAATCCTACAAAAAGTAGTGGATACAGCCCCATCCATCACAGGCAAAGCCCTCCCCACCATTGAGCACATCTACACGAAACGCTGTCACAGGAAAGTAGCATCCACCACCCAGGAGATGCTCTCTTCTCTCTTCTCGCTGCTGTCATCAAAGAAAAGTACAGGAGCCTCAGGACTCACACCACCAGGTTCAGGAACAGTTACCATCCCTCAACTATCAGGCTCTTGAACCAAAGGGGATAACTTCACTCAACTTCACTTGCCCAATCGCTGAGATGTTCCCACTACCAATGACTCACTTTCAAGCACTCTTCATCCCATGTTCTTGAAATTTATTGCTTACTTATTTATTATTATCATTTCTTTCATTTTGTATTTGCATAGTTTGTTGTCTCCCGCACTCTGGCTGAACGCACAAGTTGGGTGGTCTTCCATTGATTCCATTGCAGTTATTATTCTATAGATTTACTGTGTATGCCCACAAGAAAATGAATCTCAGGGTTGTATATAGTGACATACATGTACTCTGATAATAAATTTGCTTTGAACATTCATATGCTTCTTTAATTCTCTCTACTAGCCATGGCACCACTGGTGTTTAGAGCAGCAAAGAAGCTCCTCCATCTCTGACAGTGTTCGGGGCTTCCTTCATCGTGTCAGTAGCTCGGTTTTCACTCCTGTCAGTCTTGCAAGTTCCAGGTGGAGACTCATGAACACTGTTGCATACAGACGTAGAAGGATTCCCCATAACTATTATGTTTGACCAGTCAGGGTTGTTAGCCCTGAGCTGAACCCCTGAACCTGGAGGACCAGTGAGCCACTCTTAGCCTGACCTCTACCCTTTGACCTGTTTGGCTTGGGTGACCCTACCAAGAGCCGAAGCGTAAAGCCCTGACTCCAGCCAACATAGCTCTCTGTGTCATCGAGGCACTCAAGCCTTCAAAACATAACAAGGTTGTGGTCCGCTGGGAAGACTTCTTCAACACATCTATCCATCTATCATATCCTCAAGCTCCCAGGCCATAAAGGGTGAGAAGGAAGAATATATGTATTTTCCCTCAATATCAGGTCCTCTGTCAGAGGCCTGGGAGTTTGAGGGCTCAGCACAGTATATAAATATCTTATTGGAATTTACAGTTTTTATTATATATTGCATTGTACTGCTGCCACGTAACAACAAATTTCACAACATATGTCAGTGATATTACACCTAATTCTGAGTCGGAGATGTTGATAGCGATCATTTCTATAACAACCAGAATACATAGGTATTCCTTATTGGAAAAGAGCATCATGAACAAGGACACACACCAGTGCATCAGCTCCTCCACTCTAACGGTGGCCACTTGTGGACTTCAGCATCCAGCACCATCTTCAGCCCCCACACCCCACCATCTTGATCCTAGGGGTGTCAACCTGAGACAGGGTCATGAACAGCAGGAGTATCCACAGGCCACTGTTACAACGTTAGTGGGCAGATGCTGTGCGTTGGGAAAGAGATAGCACTGCTTCAAAGCTCCAGCCTCGGTAATATTCACTAGGCGAGCTGCAGGATATCAACCAGACTTCCTGTTGGACGGCAAAGGGGCAGTCATTTAAAACTGGCATGTGTAGGTCACACAACCAATGAACTTCTTAGATTTGAAACTCTTAGATGGGCACATGGATAAAGGAAAAATGAAGGGTTATGTGAGATGGAAGGGTTAGATTGACTTTAAGAGCAGATTAACAGATCGGCACAACATCGTAGGCCAAAGGGCCTGTACTGTGCTATAATGTTCTATGTTCTGCTTAGCTCCATCACCACAGCAGGAAGCTCATTCCAAGCACCCAACATTCTCTGTGTACAAATTAAACTTGCCCCTCAATGTCCTCTGAACTCGCCCTCTCCCACCTTAAAAAAACATGCTCTCCGGTAATAGACCCAGAAAATTAGATTTATTTTACGTCAAAGAACCATAAATATTAATTTTACTGTCTATCTATAATGAACGAACGATGGCTGGTATTCTGCCTGGAACTGTAGCAAGCTATTAACATCCTAATGTTGAGATAAATCACGAGACTTCGCCCCTACAATTTCTGATGCCACCACTGTAACAACACCTCGGGGCCTTAAGTTATTACCTAATTATATTGGCTGTAGAGAAATACAGACCATCAAATGAATCTTCAATTTCAGTGATTGTAATTACCATAATTTATGTAGTTTGGGGAATTGATAGTAAGTTTCCTTCATCTCACTAGGTCCCCAGAATAGCCTCAGAAATTAGTCCAAAACAGTTCTTTTTATTTAATATTTTTTCTCCGGGCCGGGTCGAAATTTCTATCCCCGTGATCCACTAGCAGTCTGAATGTGAACAGATACTTCACTATCATCTGCCGAGGTGGGTCACCCCAGCGAAACAAACGCTCACTTCCCACGTGCAAGCTCAGACTAAACATCGGGCGGCTACTCAGTCACGGTCAGAAGACGCGGCCACAGTGACAGGAAGGTTATGTGACAGGACTAGTAATCCAGAGCCCTGGGCTAAACAGCCAGGAGAATTGAGTACAAACCCCTTTAAGGTACAGGGCAATTTACAAATCAGAAAATTAAGTCAATCTGAAAGTGAAAACAGGCAATACTGAAAGTGGTAACGATGAAGTTACTGGCATGTTGATCTGTCCCCAGAGGTGGCACGGTAGCGTAGTGGTTAGCACGACACTTTAGAATACAGGCAACCCGGGTTCAATACCCACCACTGCCTGTAAGGAGTGTGTATGTTCTCCTTGTGACTGCGCGGGCTTCCTCTGAGTGCTCCGCTTTCCTCTCACATTCCACAGCCCAAAATCGTACCGGATGGCAGGTTAATTGGTGACTGTAAATTGTCCCGCGATTAGGCTAGAGTTAAATCAGGGGATTGCAGGGTGGCGCGGCTCAAAGGGCCGGAAGGGCCTACACCTGCACTGTGTCTCGATTAATAAATTCTTTTTCCATTTTTAAGCATTGTGGCCTCAGAAATAGCGTAGCAAGTCAGGCGAAACAATAAAGAATAAAATCAGACAGAGATCTGTACTTCGATCCAGGTGTCAGATGTGACAGTCCACCCAGCTGAGAGTGAGAGTCCGCACTCACCAACACCTGGGGATCGATGGCAAAAACCAAATGAGACACCTCACAGACAAATGATTCAACGCCGGGCCAGATCGAAATGGTTAGGCTGTCGGGGCCCAGAGGCAAGGGGGCGGACCTGTTCAGCTCGATGCTCTGCGAGATTTACTCATCTCTGCGCTGAACCGAGACTGTGGCCTACAAGTAATGGGCTCCCAAAGCAGCTGCAGCGGTGACCAGCTTCGTGCCTGTGGACTCACTTTCATGAACTTCAGTTCTGAATGTTATTAGCTTAATTGTATTGTTTGCAAATTTGTTTTATTTTTGTCCTGGACATTGGGTGTTTGATGGTCTTTTATAATGCGTTCTATTGGGTTTCTTTGTTGTGGGGCTGCTTGTAAGGGGACAAATATCAAGGTTGTATATTATATACATATTTTGATAATAAATGTAGTTTGAACTTTGAACTTTGAAGCAACAGGATGTTGCTATCCTCTCCAGTATCCTAGGTTTGCCATCCATCGCTCCTGGGTGTGCCTCACTCCACCAGCAGGAGGGACATCCCACAGATGGTAGATCTGCTGTAGTCAGGAGGGACTACTCAGACGTGGGCAGGAAAATCACTAGACCGTCACCTTGATTTTGACCTCACCATTGGCCCGTTGCAGCAACACCTGTCCACTTCAGTAAAGGTAAGTGTAACTATCACAGTCAAAGTTCAAAGTACATAGATGTCACTGTATACAACCCTGAAATTCATTTGTTTGTGGGTCGACTCAACAAATCTATGGAATAGCAACTATAACAGAATCAGTGATAGACCGCCCAACTAGGGCATTCCACCAGAATGCAGAAGACAATAGACTGTGCAAATGCAGGAAAAAAACAATAGGAATAAATAAACAATAAATATTGAGAACAAAATGAAGAATTCTTGAAAGTGAGTCCACTGGTTGTTGGGGCAAGTGAAGGTGTGTGAAGTTATCCCCGTTGTTCAAGAACATTGTGCAGAAGTCCCATTCTCAGTTTGAGGACACTTTCCGTCACTCCTGCCTGCACTGCTAACTGGGATAGATTCGGAACAGATGCTGCAGTTCTGAACAGTGCCCATGCAAAGCTGGGACCCATAAACAGCAGCAGATTTGTATTCGTGCTTATGGACTGTCATATCTCCTACTGTGCACCATGGTGGGTCCACCGGCTTGATGCTAAGTGATGTGTAAGAACAGATTGCTAGAATAAGCTGACACAAGAGGTACCAATCTAGCAGAACTACACTTCAACAGAAGCTGGTTTTGAAAGATGTTCAAAGGCCCTAGGACAGTTTGGGACCCCAGAAAGGAGTGAGATCATTATTTCTTCTGCCACTATCACAGAGAGATACATCCCCAAAAGGTACAGGTTGGTGGGGTCAAGATCCTGTAAATTTAACCCCTCAGGTGATTTCTCCAACAACCTGTCTGAGGTCTTGTCCCACAGCTTTGTTCTTCAGGAGGGGGTCAGTAATAAAACCTTCAAGCTACCCCAGGTGACAGACACTAACGCTTTTTCAGTGCGGACTGATGACAACATAGACTATGTCTCACCCCACCTTTCTGGAGTCTTTCCTACTCGACCAGCTCCCCATGAAGTTGCCTGCTAATCTACGAGACGAATTGGAGTCTGCTCCCCTCCATTCCAAAGCCGAGGCCAATCCAGCTTCAGCCACTGAACTACAGTACCCAGACAACGCTTCCGCAACCATATAGTCAGGTGCCAAACCCCAAATCATCTTCGGGCTTATTCACCCAGAGGATGCTTGAGACAATCTTCAAGTTCCCTTGCACTTCTGGTGCGAGAGACATTTGCTTTACAGATGCATGTTTGAAGGTGCACCACAATAAAAGTTCACAATAAATCCCTGGAACAATTATCAGAGGGAGGCAGAGAACGTGGCATGATATCCACAGAGATGTGCCAACCCTTTAACCTATTCTAAGATCAATCTAACCATTCCCTCCTGCATAGCTTTCCAATTTCCGTTCATCCATGGGGATCCCTTCAATGTCCCAAACGTATCTGCTTGTGTGGGCACGTGGCCAAGTGGTTAAGGCATTGGACTAGCGATCTGAAGGTCGTGAGTTCGAGCCCCAGCCAAGGCAGCGTGTTGTGTCTTTGAGCAAGGCACTTAATCACACATTGCTCTGTGACGACACTGGTGCCAAGCTGTATGGCTCCTAATGCCCTTCCCTTGGAGTGTCGTGGAGAGGGGAGACTTGCAGCATGGGCAACTGCTGGTCTTCCATACAACCTTGCCCAGGCCTGGGCCCTGGAGAGTGAAGACTTTCCAGGCGCAGATCCATGGTCTCGCAAGACTAACGGATGCCTTTAATGTATCTGCTTGGTGGTGGGGTAGAGATACATCTCTATGCAAGGAGGTGTAAGGTGCTCCTTCCCTCCGCTACCCTACAGGTCACCCTTGGGCAAGGTGTAGCACTTGCTTAGCCCCCCCATCAGGGTCGCGTGAACCCATGGGAGCAGTAGGTGGATGTGCATATCACGTCCTGGTTATGCGAACCCTGACGCCAGGCAGACAATCTCTGAAGAGTATTGATAATAGCTAGGGTCACCTGTCTTGCAAAGACACTGCCTAGAAGGCAGCGATGGCAAATCACAGGTCAGTGTAACTATCACAGGCAAAGGTCAGAGTAAATTTTATCATCAAAGTACAATAGATTACACCATATACAACCCTGAAACTCATTTACATAAATTCATGCAGAAAAATTTGCCAAGAAAAGTCATGGTCAAAGACAGTGATCGCCCATGTCAATAAACACAGCCCATAATGATGATGAATGTACTGCTTCTACCCCAGTTCAATGCACTGACTACTCTTTGTGAAAAAAATCTGCCTCTGACATCCCCCAATGCTTTCCTCCATTCACCTTAAAGGTATGCCCCACCCTGTATTAATAATTTCTGCCCTGGGCAAAGGTCACTCTGTCTAAGCCTCTTATCATCTTGTACACCTCTATCAAGTCACCTCTCATCCTCTTTTTCTCTGAAGAGAAACGCCCTAGCTCACTCAACCTATCTTCATAGTATAAGCACATGGGAATTTGCAGGTGCTGGAGATCTTAAGCAACACTAATAAAATGCTGGAGGACCTCAGCAAGTCAGGCAGCGCCTGTGGACACAAAAAAACCAGAGGAACTCCAGACATGCTACCTGATCTAATGAGTTCCTCCAATAGGTTGTGTGTGTGTGTTGCTCAGAGTGAGTTAGCACAGAGTAGAACAGTCAACGTGTTAATGTCTCTAGTTTACATTGGAATAAATTTGATTTAGGAACACTTGTCTGTCAAATTTAGAATAAAAAACAAGTGAAAGCATACTGTTGTCCTGATGAAGGGTCTCGGCCTGAAACGTTGACTATTTACTCGTTTCCATAGACGATGCCTGGCCTGCTGAGCTCCTCCAGCGTTTTGTGTGTATACACGGAGGAGGCAGCTAAGCCAATACATTGGTGAGCAGAACAGAGCTGAAGAAAGTCGAAAATTAAGATGGACGCACACTTACTAAGTGCTATTAAAATGGAGTAATTCAAAATGAACAGAAGTCCTATTGGATACAGCGTCACACATAGACAAGCAATTAAGTTTAGTTATTGATGGCCTTACACAGTCAAAGCAGAGAAAATTGCACACACAATGTGTATGTGAGTGTTTTGTGTACGTGTGTCTTGGAGGGGGGAGGAAGGTGGGGTGGAAATCTGTTCGCACTGCTGCTTCTTAAATACTTTGCCTAGTATCTGCTTGCCACGGGACTTGAATACTAATAGAAAAATGGTAAGAGCAAGAAGTCCGCTCCCTACCTTTGTCATTTCAGTTGTGAGGAACAATAGGAGAACCATCTGAAATCGCCCCTTCTGGCTGATAAATCTTCATAACATGGGATAGGCGAATATAGAAAAGTACTTTCACAGCTCAAGCGTGGAAGAGCTTGAGAGAACATGGGCTCGAACTTAAATAAAAGCAGTTCTTAAACATTATTACAAGTTATAAAGGCAGGACAACTAATTTATGGAGGAGACCACCAGTGAGAGCTGGGAACAAAAGTTCCAGAATTATTTGCAAATGAAATAGATTTCACGGTGAGGGGCCCCAGACTCTTTCTAGTTGAGTGGATTAAAATGGAGTGAATAGACATCCATGTCTATAGTTGTTTGGTGTTTAAAGATTTTGCCTAAATGTGTGAATTGTTTATCAGAAAATGACATCTCTTTAAAAGAATGTGGAAGAAATTAAAGAATCCTTCCATTAAACAACTTTTCCACAGCTTATCAGAACTATTTTCTGGTCAGGCAGTGCAACAAGAAGATTTAACAAGAGAAGGAAAAAAGAGACTTAACGAGATACTCATTATAAATTTGACCTTGGGAACTTGGAAGGTTAAGAGAAATGGCTTGGAAGGGACCCCAGCAATCTGTCCTCCCCAAATAAATATCCCAGCAACAAAAGTGGAGCTTGTAATTGTTAATTGTTTAAATTCCCATATACCAGTGGCCGTGAGGGGTTTCCACAGATGGGAGTGCTGAGCACAAAGGCACGCCACTGGTGTAAGTTATAGAGAATGTTAGCTACTTCAGGCATGAACATGATGTTCGCTCCCTGAATGGTCATGGGAGACTGGGACTTGAAGGAAGAGAAAATGTAACAGAATTTAAGCTTGCTTTCTTAGCTGAAAATTTGAAGCATGATAAATGGAGCAGTTTCATATTAAGAAAAATTTTCAGGTCAGCCACAGATTAACTCTGCCAGCCGGTGGTGTAGTGGCATCAGCACCGGACTATGAGGCGAGAGGTCTTGGGTTCGAATCCAGCCGGCTCCTTGCATGCTTTCCATCTGTGCTGGGTTGAGCATCGAGCTGGCAACTTGGCCTCATGAAAAAACAGACTAAAATGCTAAGTTATCGGCTAGGTCCCCCCCCCCCCAATGCACAGAGAGCAGTAACAACTACGTTAATTAGTAATGTAAATAAGGCCTTAAGGAAGGGTGACATTTATAAGTTGCTCCAACAAAATGGCAAACAACTCCCATGCTATGATGAGGGAAGAATAAATCATAAATTACCAAATATCTAACCCAATCAAATCACAAGATGGAGTGAAATAATTCTCTTGCATCTGTAATATTCACCAGAAATAGTCAGTTTTATTCAGTGGTGAAAGAATTATTGGAGAGGTTACTGAAAATTACTTTCATATACTTTATTTTTAATACATTGGAATATATTAAAGTAAATGGCTATATTTCATTAGGAGTTTGAGATTTGGTTTGTCATCTAAAACACTTGCGAATTTCTACAGATGTACTGTGGAGAGTATTTTGACTGGCTGCATCACCGTCTGGTATGGGGGGGTGGGGGGGCTACTGCACAGGATCGAAGTAAGCTGCAGTGAGTTGTAACCTCAGTCAGGTCCATCATGGGCATTAACCTCCATAGCATCCAAGACATCTTCAAGGATCGGTGCCTCAGAAAGGTAGCATCCATCATTAAGAACTCCCACCACCCAGAACACGTCCTCTTCTCATTGTTACCACCAGGAAGGAGGCACAGAAGCTTGAAGGCACACACTCAACAATTGAGGAACAGTTTCTTCTCCTCTGCTATCTGATTTCTAAATGGACATTGAACCCATGAACACTACCTCACTACTTTTTTATTTCCGTTTTTGCACTACTTCTTCAATTTCACTATATATATATTCACTGTAATTTAGTTTTTCTCCTCTATGTTATCATGTATTGCATTGTACTGCTGCTGCAAAGTTAACAAATTTCATGACCTATGTGGGTGATATTAAATCTGCAAACAAGAGGAAATCTGCAGATGCTGGAATTTCAAGCAACACACATCAAAGTTGCTGGTGAACGCAGCAGGCCAGGTAGCATCCATAGGAAGAGGCACAGCCGACGTTTCGGGCTGAGGTCCTGACGAAGGATGTTGGTTCGAAACGTCGATTGTACCTCTTCCTATAGATGCTGCCTGGCCTGCTGCGTTCACCAGCAATTTTTATGCGTGTTGATATTAAATCTGATTCTGATTCTGACTCTGAAGTCAAAAACCTCTGTTAGAAATAACCCTGTTGATTGATGTTCCTGATTGAGTGACGTTCAAGAACATTTACAGATTTTTGTTTATCTTCCCAGCTGTTTTAAATCCTTCCATTCCTGCTATCTATCTTTGGTAACTTCTTTGCACTGAAGGGACATCTGTTTCAATTATTCCTGTGCAGTTTTTGATGTTAATGTAAAATAGCTCTTTGCACCAATAGCACCATTAATTACAACAAGCCCTTGGGCAGCTTTTGTTTTGTTAGAAGGTATTTTTAATCTGAGTTTAAAGATGAGGTAGTGTAGTGATTGGAACAACACTTTACCGTATCAGCGACCCAGGTTCAATTCCCGCCGCCGTCTGTAAGGAGTTTGTACGTTCACCCCCCGATGACGTGAGTTTCCTCCGGGTGCTCTGGTTTCCTCCCACAGTCCAAAGACGTACTGGTTGGCAGGTTAATTGGTCATTGTAAATTGTCTCATGATTAAGCTAGGGTTAAATCGATGGTTGCTGGGTGGTGCGACTCGAAAGCTGGAAGGGCCTACTCCGTGCTTTATCTCAATCAATCAATCAATCCACAGATCAATATATTTTGGGGCTCCCGACATGAGAAGAGGCCATAAGACCATAAGATATAGGAGAAGAAGTAGGCCACTTGGCCCATCAAGTCTGCTCCACCATTTCATCATGGCTGATCCATTTTCCCACTCAGACCCAATCTCCTGCCTCCGACCCCTATCCCTTCATGACCAATCAAGAATCTGTCAACCTCTGCCTTAAATCTATGTAGAGATATGGCAAGAACAGCTGCCTGTGGCAACGAATTCCACAGATTCTCCACTCTCTGGCTAAAGAAATTCCTCCTCATCACCGTTCTAAATGGACGCCCCTGTATTCTGAGGCGGTGTGCTCTGGCCTTAGACTCCCCCACCATAGGAGACATCCTACCCACATCCACTCTATCAAGGCCTTTCACCATTCGACGTGCTTCAATGAGGTCATCTCCCCTCCCCCCCCCGGACAAAAGATTTCTGGTCAAGATTAAATCATGCTTAAATTGGAATAAACAGCAGTGGTATCTGTTTGAACCCACAACTCTTCCACATCCTGGAGACAGGTCTACAACTGACATACATTGTGCAATATCTTAGCTGCAGGTCATCAAGAACATGAAAGAACAGGGTGCAAGGACATAAAGCTAAGGAATATTTTTAGAATGGGAAAATGTAGGTTATTAGTAAGTTCAAACTGTTATTTCTGGATTAAGTACGTACAATTTTCTAGTGTACTCGTACTGCTCTTACTTTTGCTCTCTGCCCTTTATCTTAAACTTGCTCTGTCACGGACACACGATTAGGATGTATGGCATCGACGGAGGGGCGGTTATGTTGACATTTTCAGAATGGGAATCTAACTTTGCTGTTTCACTTCTGCTTTAATTAATTGCAAAGAAGTTGTTACAACATTGTCTCTGTTTTCACCAGCAAACAACTGTGCCTCTTAAATCCTTCACTATATATCAAAAACTTGGATGCTTGCTGACGGAATGACGGTGCACACTGTAAATCAAAGTGTATCCTGCTTCGTGGTTTATCTTTATCTTCTGGACCACTTCATTAAGAGTGTTGTATTTATTACTTAAACTCAGACGTTAGGTTTCCTCTGTATACATTTCATATTCTTTTCTCCTTTTCTGGGTTCATCATAGCAAGGGATGTTAGGTCAAGGTGATGGGATATTTACCCATCCCAGCATCGGCTGTGAATAATTCCAGAAAATGTACTTACACTGTAGTGTACTTGAGCCAATTCTAGACACAGCAAAAATCTAAAATTCCGGTATCCGATTGTTTCCAAGTCTGAGCATCGAGCTTACTCGATGGCGTCAATGAAGTGACCCAGAAGATCGTGACATTGGAGCAGGGAGTTGCTGGTCTCTGCTCTCACTGTTGCAGGAGCAACTTCTCTCTCCTTTGTGGGAGACAGAGCCTGGCTGAGGCACCGTAGTGCTGGTTTGTGGACTGTAGTTTGATGGAATCTAGATTGAGAACTCATTGGGCTTCTGTTGTTGCTTGCATGATGGGCGAGGTGGGATCCAGTACACGGCGCGGGGTCGGTGGGGTGAGGGAGGTTGGTCGATTCTTTTACTGACGCTTGTGCGAAGGCCGGGGCGAGGTGGGACTTCAATGTTTCTATCATTCATTTTATGGGGTTACTTATTTTGTGGATGTCTGTGAAGAGTACGATTTTCAGGTTCTTTACTGTATGCACACTCTGATATTAAATGAACCTTTGAGATAGTCTATTCTAGTCCAGTGTGCCTTTACTAAATTGAAATAAGTAGCTAAATGTGATTTATTTTACATTTTATCCAGTTCACCTCCAAATCATAATAGATTCTATTGTGCGTTATATTAGTTTATTGCTTCATGAATAAGAATCTATAACTTTACTGTAGACATTAACTAACATTATATACACCTATTTACTCTTATTTCTGAATTTGCAAATATATCACTGGGTAAAGTATATAAGCACGCTGGGGGTGGCATAGTAGCATAGTGGTTAGCACAACACTTTATGTTACAGGCGACCCAGGTTCAATTCCTGCCGCTGCCTGTAAGGAGTTTGTACGTTCTCCCCGTGACCGCGTGGGTTTCCTCCGGGTGCTCCAGTTTCCTCCCACAGTCCAAAGACGTATCGGTTGGTGGGTTAGTTGGTCATTGTAAATTGTCCCGTAATTAGGCTAGGATTAAATCGGGGACTGCTGGGTGACGTGGCTCAAAGGGCCGGAAGGGCCTATTCCACACTGTATCTCAATTAATAAATAAGTATTAATACGAGTAACATCCCCTAATCCAGAAGATATGCCAGTCCAGCAGCAAAATCCTGAGGGTGCTGGATCACTGGAGTTCTGTTTTACAAACTACTGCAGAATGAAGCTCCCCCTACTGTGCATTCACATTATGCTTGAGTCCAGGTCAAACCAGCAATGATTTTCAGTATTCTCCCTCTTCCTCAGCTGTCCTGTCCATCGACAGCTCAAGAAATTGGTTTGACAAACCTTGTTGGGAATATTAATTAAAAAAAGCCTGTTTCTCTTTGCAATAAGTAATCTATCAAATAAATTGCAGGAATCTAATACGTTTTTAAAAAAGTTTTTTTCACATTTCTGACATTTCCAGCACAAACAGTTAGAATCTTATTTCCTTTAGAAATGATTTAATTTTATTATTCACAAGAGAGCTATCCCAGAAGTACAAATGTCAGTGTCTTCAGGAGATTTTCACAACATTCATGTTCGGCTGTGCAAGATGAAAAATAGCAATTGTAAGCACAGTGAGCTCCCATTGGATGTCCATCAGACCGTAAGGTATAGAAGAAGAATTAGGCCATTTGGCCCATCAAATCTGCTACACCATTTAATCATTTCTCATCCATTTTCCTCTCAGCCCCAATCTCCTCCATTCTCCCTTTAACCCTTCATGCCCTAAATAATCAAGAATTGATCAACCTCTGCCTTGAGTATGCCCAATGGGATGTCCCTTATGGGATATGGTCTCTGTTATAGTTCCAAGGTTGTCAAGCCAAGAAGTGGTAGTGGGGACAAGCTCCCACTACCTAAAAGTGCTCCTCACGGCATGCGCCTCAAATAGCCTCTGACAACCAAGTCCAACTCCAGGCCTTCTCGTGTGGCTTTGCCTCTAAACCCGGCAGAACTGTTTCTACTGACAGGAGAAGGGGCGAAGGCGGGAAGGCAGGTCCTGGCGCCTTAAAACCAGTGCTTCGGGTAGATGGAGCTCGTCAGCCTGGGAAGGCAGTTGATCTAAGAGAGGGAAAACTCTGATTTCAAACCTCCACTGCCTTGCAGCCATACCCACTCATGGGAAAGGCTTCGAGAGTAAACCCTGAGGACAAATCCGGAGCTGGAGTCCCTAAGACAGTCCGACATTGCTTTCAAACTCGCTCTGGCAACTCCTGCGACGTCACTGGTGCCAAGCTGTATCAGCCCTTGCCCTTCCCTCGGACAACATCGGTGTCGTGGAGAGGGGAGACTTGCTGCTTGGCCAACTGTCAGTATTCCATACAACCTTGGCCAGGCCTGCGCCCTGGAGAGACTGAAGCAAGACTTTCCAGGCGCAGATCCATGGTCTCGCGAGACTAACGGATGCCATAGTTTTATAATTATTTGCAGATGCAACTTGGGCAAAATTTCCCAATGTTCGCTAAAATTATTTTATCAACTAACATGCCACTTGAATCTTCTTTTTAATTGTTTTGGTCTTTCACTGAACTTTACCAAATGAACTATTCCATTCACACACACAGACACCACAACACAACACAATTGAATCTATTTCCAGCATCATTTAAGTGGAAGGAAGGAGGCAACACCAAAGAACTATTTTTTTTTAACATTGTGAAATGCGAACAAAAATTACTGAAGAAAAATTAGATGTCCAGTCACATTAGACTACTCTATAATATTGATGGGAATGGAGAAGTAGGGGTTTGTTGCTGTTCAGGTGTGAAGTTAGTGGTGTGGATTGATGATGACTTTGAGAAGAAATGCACTTTGAACTTTGGTGAAGTCATTACAGAAAACGCCATAAGTTATGGGGAAACAACTTGAAACAGGTCTTTACAGAGTCATGGAAAAGCACAGCTCAGAAACAGGCTCTTCAGCCCCTCTAGTTCATGCTGAAACCATATAAACTGCCTACTCCCATTGACCTTCACCTGAACTATAGCCCTCCGTACCACAACCATCCATGTACTTAGCTTACACATTCGAATTGAGCTCACATGTACTGCTTGTGCTGGTCTCACTACCCTCCAAGTGAAGAAGTTTCCCCTTATATTCCCCTTGAGCTTTTCACCTTTCACCCTTAACCCATGAACTCTGGATGTAGTCCCACTTAACCTCAGTGGAAAAAGCTTGCTTGCGTTTGTCCTATCTATATACTTCTCAATTTTGTATACCTCTATCAAGTCTCCTCTCTGTCTTGTACACTCTAAGGAATAAAGTTCCAAACTATTCAATCTTTTCTTATAACTCAGGTCTTCCAGACGCAGCAACATCTTTGTAGATTTTCTCTGTACCTAATTTATGTCTTTCTTGTAAGTAGGCAACCAAAAGCGCACACAATACTCCAAATGAGGCCTCAACAATGTCTTATACAACTTCAACATAACATCCCATCTCCTGTACTCAATACTTTCATTGATGAAGGCTACTACAGATGATCTGGTGTAAGAGTTTAACCACGTGCCAATTCTGCTCCACAATCAATTTAGTTTCCCCTTAATATCAACGAAAAGGATTTGGCTGTTGTGTATTACAGCTGGCAACTGTTTGGTAAAGATCAGTTTCTATCTCCGAAACCACCTAATGGACAACTTGCTCTGGGTCAATGAGGCCCCAGCCAGCATCTAAGGAGGGAAGAGGGCAGTCAAAGTGATCTTCTGTCATGGCTCACTGTTACATACCTCATGGATATCTTGTGACTGTCTTATGACCATGATGTAATTGAGTATCTTATGAGCATGAGGTAATGGTCATGTGATGGTGGGGTCATGTAATTTTCCCGCCAGTGTGAGGTCACGTGATGACACGTTCACCACGGATATAAAAGGGAGACACCTGGGGTGACGCAGTTAGTTTTAAGTTGAGTTCGTTATTTAATTCGTCAGATACTCCGTTATGCTGTGTATTCGTCTTATGCCGCAGTTTTGTTTTAAAATGGAGTTCTACTTTCTATTGTAAGTAGTATTGGACAGTGAAAACCTTACCAAAGTACAGGAACTGGCTCAATGATATCACACTGCCCAATTGCACCCCTGTGACCAATTAGCCTACTGACCCATACATTTTTGGAATATGGCACCCGGAGGAAACCCGTGCAGTCACAGGGAAAACATACAAACTCCTTACAGACAGCGGTGGGAAATGAACCTGGGTCACTGGCACTGAAACAGCGATATGATTAGGATGGTGGTGAATTCTCGCAGCTCGGCTTGAGGCACGGGCGTTCTCTTCTAACAACTCCATAAACAAACATGTCAAAATAGATGCCGTGTATGAACTCCTAACAGCCAAAGAAATGTAAGCCAATGGAAGTCAAAGTTCAACGGAAGGGGTAGCCAATCAGGACTGAGGCAAGCGAATCGAGGCCAAAGTAAACGCGAGCACTCCCAGAGAGAAACACCAACAACTGCGCACTGTGGACGTCACCTCGACTGGTGAAGAAACGTCTGCAAACTAATTACTGAGCTTGGTGAACACCGCAACATCAGTCAAGTGCTTTGCTAGCCACTACGCTACCACACCTCCTGCATTGAATGCAACAGACCAGATGCTTGTAAATGGGACAAACCTTTGCCCGAACACAGGAGGTTAAATTGAGTTTGAAAAGACCAGAAAGCTGAAGAATTAGCCTCATCCCCAAATTTCTCGATATTTTCTCCTCACCAAGGGCCTCCCCAATTCCCTCACACGCAGGCAGCAGCTCACTAAAACATTTGCAGAGTCAACAAGTCACTAGATTTGGCCAAAGGATATCTGTTTATAGAATGTTTCTGGCATGAGGCAGAAAGAGGAAAAACATATTGTCGAATTACCGGAAAGGAGCTCTGCAAATGAGCAGATCTTAGGGGGACCAAGCAGGACTTTGGAGCGCATCGCACGAACAAGCTATTCGCAGAACCTTCAGCAACATTCAAATGCATCAGCTGTCTTACTGGAAAGTGTATTTACAATAAGACTAACAACATAATTGTACAAAAATGATTAATTCTTTGAGGCCCACTTCCTTTTCTGCTAGCAAATTCTGAAGCGTCTTGCGCAACTCAGCAAACAAATGAGCCCTGTAATAGGATCTTGATCATCAAAATATGGTGTGGGGGAGAAAAAGTCTTAGCAATACCAGTAACATGAAGAACAGCTCAACGGTCTGCTGACGAGGCATGTCTGAGCACCTTTAACTAACCACCCTAATATATTTCTCTGAACTCATCATTTACAGTCCTGTTCCGAGTACTTTTCTTCAAGTTTGGGCTGGGAGTTTCAGCAACTTTGCCAAAGCAGTTCAAATATCTTTTCCCCCCAGCCTTGTCTCTTTCACTTGCTTTATTCTGGGGTTAGTCATTATGTGGTTGAAGAAAAATATGTAGTCTAGTAAACGATTCATTTTGTCAGAGTGAAAGAATAAAATAAACTTAATGACAACCACTCCTATCCTCTCATTGTCAGAGGGAAGATGTTCTCTGCCAAGCATGACTTAACAAGTTTTATTTGGATGGGAATATTGTCTGTGGAAAAGTTGACCACTCAAAGACACCTTTGCTGTATTTTACTGTCATTTTTACTTCCCGTTGTGGAACAGTGTGGTCAGTGGTATGTTTAGGCTATGCATGCACTTTGCACGCCTGGCCTGCCTTTTGAGCTCACCAGATTCAGCAGATGCTGAAAATCTTGAGCAACGATCGGCAAAACGTCTCAGGAAGCCAACAGGTCAGGCAGCATACGAGGAGAGAAATGGGTGGTTGAAGTTTCGGGCCGAGACCTTCCATCGGGACTGGTGCCAGGTCGATGGGGCAAGCCAGAAGATCAGGCTGGCAGGGACTAGGTGTGCCAGGGAGCCTGTTTCTGTGCTCTTGCGCTCTATGACCCTATGTGTGGCCTTCAGCACAGAAGCAACACTGGAAAAGACTGCACCATCCCTTGTGCCTCAAAGATTCTTATGTTACTGATGCTTAAGTTATAGTGGCACTGGCTCAGTCACAGCCTCTGGACCCTTCACATTCTGTGGCACTCCATCAGGGTACTAATGTGCCTTCCAAAGAACAAAACCCTGACTTTGGCCTACCACAAGCTTTTTTTAGATTATGAGGACACTCAGTCCTCATTTATTGTCATTTAGAAATGCATGTATTAAAAAATGATACAACATTCCTCCAGAATGATATCACAAGAAAAAACACAGGACAAACCAAGACTAAAAGTGACAAAACCACATAATTATAACATACAGTTACAACAGTGCAAAGCAATACCATAATTTGATAAAGAGCAGACCATGGGCACGGTAAAAAAAAGTCTCAAAGTCCCGATAGACTCATCATCTCACACAGGCAGCGGAAGGGAGGAACTCTCCCTGCCATGAACCTCCAAGCGCCGCCAACTCGCCGATGCAGCACCATCGGAAGCACCCGACCGCAGCGGACTCTGAGTCCGTCCGAAAACTTCGAGCCTCTGACCACCATCCTCTGCCGAGCACCTCCACCCCGTCCCGGCCGCTGAGCAACAAGCAAAGCCAAGGACTCGGGGTCTTCTCCTCCGGAGATTCTGGACCACACAGTAGCAGGGGGAGGAGCACCAGAAGGAGAGATGGGCAGGTAAGGAGATAAGGTGAGAGAGGGAAAGAGGAATGGGGAATGATGAAGGGGGGGCAATCACTGGAAGTTTGAGAAATCGATGTTCATGCCATCAGGTTGGAGGCTACTCAAAAAAAATATATGGCACTTGCCTTCTAAACTATTTATCAGACTCCTGCTAACTAGAATATCTAGATCCTTCCAAACATCACATATTTTCAGTCACTCTGAAAATAATTCACCTTTTCATCCCTCTTCACATCAGACTGTGTGACCTCACTTTTCACCACATTAAACCCTATTTGCTGGGTTCCTGCCCAATCATTCAATCTACATCTCATTACAGAATCAAAATATGGATCTCCGCCTACATTTTGTTCCCTGCTCCAGGTCATTAATGTAAAAAGGAAACAATTAAGGGTCAAGAGCTGATGCATCTCTTTAGCCTGAAAGGACATATTTGTTCCAATTCTGTTTTTGATGTGACAGACCATTTCCAATCCATGTTAACACACATCCACCATTACTCTGGGCTCTCCTTTTATTCACCAGCCTCTTAGATGGCACCTTGTCAAATGCCTTTTGAGAATCCAAACACACTACATCAATAGGCTTCCCTCTATCAGCTCTCACATCCTCAAAGAAGTTGAACAAGTTTGTCAAACATGATTTACCTTTCATAAAATTAGGTTAACAATGTCTGAATACCTTCAACTTTACTAAGTAATTAGTTATTTTATCTTAGATTATTGATTCGATCATCTTTCCATGAACACGTTAAGTTTACTGCCTGATTGTTCCCTGCCATCCATCTTCCTTCCTTCTTGAAGAAGGGAGCTGCTTTGGCCATTTGCAATTTCCTGTTACCCTCTGGGAATTTTGCAAGGTACGCTACTGAGCATCACCCCAGTGGCTAATCATGTGCTGCTTTGGCAAACCTCCAAGAGGACAACAAACTTGCCACAGGGTTCGGAGGCTTGTGTGCCTCAGTGACCCAGAGAGCTGTGTTGGCTGGGGACAGTGCCTGGTGGTTTGGCTCTTGGTAGGGTCACCCATGCCAAACAGGTGAAAAGGTAGAGGCCAGGCTGAGAGTTGTCCACTGGTCCTCTGGGATCACGGGTTCAGCTCACACCCAACAACCTTGACTAGTCAAGAAGAAATTTGTTACAGAAACAGCAATGAAGAATCCTTCTATATCTGTGTGCAACTGAGGACCCTGAACCACACCTGGGGTACAATAGAGAAGATAGCCAAGGACAGAGAGAGAGATAGAGGATTTTCATTGCTGCCCTAAACTCCAGAGGTGTAGCAGGCTGTAATTGAATAACACTTGCTTTGGTAAAGTGTATCACTTGACTGACAGTATCCAGGAGTGGGATAGTTTCTCTCTGCCTGTATGTCAGTTTTCATAGCCACCCCAAATCATTGCCATAGTCTACTTTGAAAGCAGTTATGGTTGCTTTGTAGGGAATGTTAATTGTGTCATTGCTACAATTCCATCAATAAATTGGTATTGGTTTATTATTATCATATGTCACCAAAAAAAAGTGAAAATCATGTCTTGTAAACTCGAGGAAATCTGCAGATGCTGGAATTTCAAGCAACACACATAAAAATTGCTGGTGAACGCAGCAGGCCAGGCAGCATCCCTAGGAAGAGGTACAGTCGACGTTTCGGGCCGAGACCCTTCATCAGGACTAACTGAAAGAAGAGCTAGTAAGAGATTTGAAAGTGGGAGGAGGAGGGGGAGATCCAAAATGATAGGAGAAGACAGGAGGGGGAGGGATGGAGCCAAGAGCTGGACAGGTGATTGGCAAAAGGGATATGAGAGGATCATGGGACAGGAGGCCTAGGGAGAAAGAAAAGGGGGAGGGGGGAAAAAGCCCAGAGGATGGGCAAGGGGTAGAGTGAGAGGGACAGAGGGAGAAAAAGGGGAGAGAGAGAAAAAAATGTGTGTATATAAATAAATAACGGATGGGGTACGAGGGGGAGATGGGGCATTAGCGGAACTTTGAGAAGTCAATATTCATGCCATCAGGTTGGAGGCTACCCAGACGGAATATAAGGTGTTGTTCCTCCAACTTGAGTGTGGTTTCATCTTGACAGTAGAGGAGGCCGTGGATAGACATATCAGAATGGAAATGGGACGTGGAATTAAAATGTGCGGCCACTGGGAGATCCTGCTTTCCCTGGCGGACAGAGCGTAGGTGTTCAGCGAGACGATCTAAACTGTTTACACAGGTCAAGCATTACACAAAGCTCTGAGCTGGAGGAAGGTAAGGGCAGAAGGAAGCACAGTGCTTTGCAATACGGGCAATCAGAAGATGGGGGTTCAATTCCCACCACTGTCTATAAGGAATTTGTACGTTCTCCCCGTGACAACGTGGGTTTCCTCAGGGTGCTCTGGTTTCCTCCCACATTCCAAAGACGTGTGGATTAGGTTAGTAGGTTGTGGGCATGCTAACTTGGCGCTGGAAGCATGGCGACGCTTGTGGGTTGTCCCCAGCAAAAATGCTGCAATTCACTGTATGTTTCAATGTACACGTGACAAGTTCAAAGTACACTTATTATCAAAGTCTCTACACATTATATAACCTCAGGGCTCATCTCCCCCAACAGGCAGCCAGAAAACATAGACACCCAAAAAACAATTTAAAAAAAATACCATCGAACACCCATGTGCAGAGAAAAAAATAAATTATGTGACATTTGCGGGCTGCCCCCCTCCCCACATCCTCTGAATGTGTTGATCGTTGATGCAATTGATGAATTTCACTGTCTGTTTCATGTTTTGACATTATATGTGAATAAGCGTGATCTTTATCGACAATAACAATGCAGAGTTAAGTGTGAAGGCTACCAAAGGGAGTTCAGTGCACCTAAGTGTAAAAGTACAAGATCCTAATGAGGTGGTTTGTGAGTGAGGTAAATTGCAACCAACACGATGTTGCATGTAGTGTTGGATATTTAAAAGCTTGATCTAATCTGCACTTGTTTGGACTTCTTGTGGATTCTTTTGTGCGAATGTCCATACAACTGGTATCATTTGCAACTAAGATCTTCCATTTGTTGTTCTATGGCAAAATCGGTTTTGTTCAAAGCAAAACCTCAGGATACAATTATATCAGGAGAAAACAACTGAACAGTGACAATGTGCTCCAAATAACAAAGACAATTAAAATCCTCTGCTCCTTCCATCTGATGCAGTTGGTTAAAATCTGGGCAGCACGGTGGTGTAGTGGTACGTTTTACAGTACCAGAGATACGGGTTCAATTCCCGCTGCTGCCTGTAAGGAGTTTGTACGTTCTCCCCGTGACCACGTGGGTTTCCTCTGGGGGTTCCGGTTTTCTCCCACAGTCCAAAGACATACCGGTTGATAGGTTAATTGCTCGCCGTAAATTGTCCTGTGACTAGGCTCGGATTAAATCAAGGGATTGCGGGGTGGCGCAGCTCGAAGGAGGCAGAGGGGCTTATTCTGTTCTGTATCTCAATAAATCAGTAAAAGTCAGCAGAAAATGAAATAAAACATAACGCAGCCATATAGATGTCAGGTTACTGGGTCAAAACCTGGAAGTGTCTTATGTACCGCAAGGAGCAATTTCCAAGTTCCATCAAAAGATAAGAATTTGGCTGCTGGGTCACAGTAGATGTTGAGTTTGTGAATATGTGAATTAATTTTAGCAAGTTATTTCTGCAGAACTTCAGATGAAGTTCCTTGATGCTGCCACGTTCCCTGTAGGTCTGGAGGAACAACGATACAAGAACTGTGCATTTTTACACAGCAACTCCAAGGTATAACAAACACAATGTCACACTTGTTGCTCAGAAAAGTACATAATTCTAATGTCGCTGTTCTGAAACTATTTGCGGTCTGGTTCGTAATGAAGTCAGCTTGAGGTTCATTGGCATTACTCATTGGAAACTCTACCTGAAAAACACGTAGAGTTGAAGAGACAATCTTCTTGTTCCTCTCCAGGAAAGTTAGAGATCCATTAACTGCTGGCCTTAGCAAGATTCTGAACCATATCCAGACAATGCATAGGCAGTGGGCCGATTAAAACATGTTGCAATAGTCATCTCTCCCAGCACTCGGGCTTTGTCATTGCCTGGATTCCAAGACACTGTAGTGACTTCCACGAGGTCCACTTCTTCTCTGCCTTTGCAAAAAGCTACTAGGTCTCCCTAACTCCACCAAAAGAGAAACCAAATGATAGCCTTGAGCGCCTTTTTAATAATTAATCCCGTAGTTCTCATTCACTGAGCTAGCCTCTAACAGTGGAAGGGCCCTTTGGTTCTTGTCATGGGTCAATGCCACTTTCAGCACGCACATTCATGAAATGGTGCTAGATCTGGGTTAAAGTTCCAAGCCACCTCCACAAGCAAGGTTGGTACCAAGCACTTGTAAACTTATTCAGCTCCGTCATGGGCACTAGCCTCTGGAGTATCCAAGACATTTTCAAGAAGCGGTGTCTCAGAAAGGCAGCGTCCATCATTGAGGACCCCCACTACCCAGGACATGGCTTGTTCTCATTGTTACCATCAGGGAGGAGGTACAGAATCCTGAAGGCACACTCCCAATGATTCAGGAACAGCTTCTTCCCCTCCGCCATCAGATTTCTGAATGGACATTGAACCCATGAACACTACCTCACTACATTTTTAAATCTCTGGTTTTGAACTACTTATTTAATTTAAATTTAATATACATCTACTTACCGTAATTCAGTTATTTTTCCTATATTTATCATGTTTTGCATTGTACTGCTGCCACCAAGTTAACAAATTTCATGACATCTGCAGGTGATATTAAACTTGATTCTGATTCTGACTACTCATGCCTCTAAAACTTGCATTTGTATCCCACACACAACACACAGAAAATGCTGGAGGAACTCGGCAGCATCTATGGAAAAGAGAGAACAGTCGACGTTTCGGGCCGAGACCCTTCACCAGGACTGCATTCGCGTCACCCCGCTCCCAGGGAGTAACAGTGAGACTGATCGAAAGCCTGCACAGCCATTAGGTTATGAAGCTAAGCAGGAAGTAATCATACTGGGGAAAAGGAATTGGAGATTTGCCAGCGGCAGGGAAACCAGTTTGGGTTTGTTGCTGAGGCTATCCATTTTGCTCAGAACTGTGAACGGGAACATTGTTTTACAGGATAAAAGTTGGACCAGAACAGCTAGAGAAAGACGGAAATAGACCTTTGCAACAATCTTGGATGACCTCTGAAATGGTCCAGCAAGGACAATGAGGGGAGAACAATAACTGCCAGACATCATCAGCAATACCCTGATCCTGAAAAAAGGAATTAAAATAAACTTGACTTTACAACACAGGCTATTTAAAAATAATAGCCTTGTGTGTAGCAACAGTGGTGTAACGCTGAGCTCTGCCTATTGCAGAATGGCAACACTCCCAATCACTCATGCACTTCAGAGCTGCTGAACAAGCTAAACTAAGTAGTTCCTCGGAGACAGAAGTTGAGAGATCATTTGTCTAAAGTCTATTTTTTAATAAGTGCGCTTAGTCGCGAGTGAAAATATATAAATATTCCATGAAGACCGACAGGCACAGCCTTCTGATTGACTTTCAGCTGAATCTGAGAACATCCGGCTACAGGCTTCTCTCCTGTGGGGTTGCAACAATAAAATCTGCATAAGACTAAGCACCAACTACTTTATAAAGATAACATCCAAACTCCAGAGATTAGATTGCAGGACTGAACTAACTTCCTTGTACCTATTATACGGTACAAATATGGTGCAAAGATAGGGTACATTCCCTCTCAAGACTGCTTTGCCTTTTCAATGAGAGCAGTTCCTTGTGTGAGTGTCCCGTCGTAAACGATCATCTCCTCCTACAGCTCTGCCAAATTTCCTCTCTGCTTTAAGCAGTGCAACCCCAGTTTGCCCACTCTGACATCATACCTGCTTACAATTCTATTGACCTCAAATCTTGAGTACACTCAGTTGTCACACATCATCCCCTGTGATGCAGAATTCCAAAGGAGAATTCTTAACTTCCGGTTAAGATGGCGCTACTGAACGCATGTGACAGCTCACTGGCAGTTAAAAATTTAAGAAATTCAACTAAAAAACAACTTTTCAGAGGTAAACTGCATTAAGTTATCGCTGCAAGTGGTGGAGGGGCAAGTGATGGCGAGGCCAGCTCGGGGGATGAGCTGGGATTGCATGTTGCTGAATCGATGCGGATGCAGTGAACCATTTGGAGAGGAGAGGAGAGGTCGGGGCAGTGGAGCTCCGATCCCCGTACGGCCTGGCCCGGGTGCGAGGTCGGATCGTGCTGGGTGTCTAGAGGAGAGGTTGGGGCAGAGGAGATTTGATGCCCGTACAGCTGGCCCAGGAGTGAGGCTGGATTGCTCCGGGCACCGAGCTGATTTGAAGAGCTTGAGAGCGGCTTCAGGCTGGGTGGTGAAATCTGGGCCCAGAGCGAGACGCTGGGTGACATGGTCTAGGCCCCTAGCCCTTCACTGTAGCCAGGTCCTAGTGCAAGAAATGATCCACTGTTTGGTCAATTTAAACACCAGCCCAGATAGACTGAAAAGACAAGGTGTCGGAACCGAGGTAAAAGCTGTTTCGCTCACTCTCCACAATGGTCACTCCTCTCTCCATAGCAAAGAGGCTCTGAAGACTGCCCTGGCTGCTGTGCTCCATGCCTGCTAATATGATGAACTGATAGATGAGGCTTTGGGCCTACTTCGAGTGCTCGGAGGCTCGGATCTGAGGACTCAATTTGGTTCGGAATGTTGTTTGTAATGATTTGTGTTATTTTTCTTTCTCGTGCATATTGGGTGTTGGTCTTTAATTTTTTTTTAATTGGGTACCTTCAGATTTCTTGCTTTGTGGCTACCAGCAAGCGAATGGATCTCAAGGTTGTATAAATTATATATTCTTTGATAATAAATATACTATGAATCTTTGAAGACAGACCAAATGAGTGGAGATTCCTCCTCTTCTCTGTTCTAATGGTTGTTGCCTTAATCTGAGGCAGGATGTTTTGTTCTGAAATTTTTCCGAGGAAACACAAATGGAAATACACCAAAAGCTCCTGGGATTCCTTCATTATTCCAGGATCACCCCAAGGAAGCTACTCCCACATCTCAAACCTACCCAGTACTTACTTCCACAAACTTGGAATCAGCATTTGCAATAAGCAAGTGCATAGTGGCTTTCAAACTGGGAAAATAAAAAGGAGATGCTGGTGGATTACATTTTACAGTACTGAGTCCGTAATGTTTTAATAACAGATGTAGTTTCAATAGAATGTTGTAAATAAGTAGAGACAAATAAAAATACTTGGCATTCTGACTCCACTGCCCATGGGAGAACTATTAGTTTCCAGGAATCCCTGGGCTTGTCCCGACTTCTTAATGGAGCTCACCAAGACATCAACAAATGCTTACAAGACTCAGGCCACATCATATCAAATGTAAACTTGTGATGCTTTCGCTCGTAGAGCTTCCGACCCAATTGCAACACCGCACAGTGATGCTGAATATTTGCAACCAATGATACACCTCACGAGGGTGTCTTGCTACGGTTTGCTTTTAGAGAGAACTATCCAATCGTCAATGCATTCTTCTTTTCTTCCCAGCCATGTATTTCTTTATCTCCTGTTCTTTCCCTTGACCTCTAAATAATTCCCCACAAATGCCCAATCCTTTTGAATTCACCAACTGTCTCCAGCACCTTGTCAATTAGGGAATTCCAAAACCAGCATTGGTCTTTGTATGAAGTATTTTCTGCTTTATACTCCCTAAAAACTTTTGCACAAAACTTTGAATCTGTGCCCTCAGTTGCTAAAATATCAGCTGAAGGAACAGCTATCCCATTTAGCTGTTGGCAATTCTCCTCATAAATAGATGAACTGCCACCATCTCCAGTCTAACCTCATAGCTAAAGTAACCAATAGATGAAAAATACTCAAATGCCAAGCACCTCAGACTTGTAGATAAATGGATAACTCTCTCAATAACATTATCCAGAGAATGTTAATGTGCTGGCTCTGATCCCCTTATTATGTTTCTCTGGCAATTATTTTTGAATTTTCAATTCCATTTTAGCCATTAATTTTCACAAAACTATTTGACATTTTAGGAACACTTTCAGGACAGCCAAAAATGAGCTCCGTGTGTTACAAGATGATGGCAGTCGAGGACAGAGCCAATGAGGCAACTGGAACACTGCACTTTAAGTTCAATTAAATGGGCGCCATTAAAAGAATATCAAAATTTCGTGCAGGTCTTTAACACATAAGGAGGACAATCAGCTCATTAAGTCAATGTCAGCCTGTTGTAACATGAACGAAGTCACCAGAGAGCTATCACTGCTAGATATGAAGTAGTTTCTTTATTCAACAAAATGAGACACAGCAGGCATCCTATTGAGACTCTTGCACAGGAAGAGGCCTCTTCGACCCAATATTACATGACATTTTATATGCTAAAGATCAAAGGACAATTCTATACTTACAATATATCTACAACGCTTCCTTTGAATTACATATAATTTTCACAGCTCCTTCATTGCTTATACAGTAAAGATATCCAAAATGAAGGTTAAATCAGTATTGTCTGGTTCTCCACTTAACTGCGGTTCTCAGCTGTAGGATCCTATTGTCCAGAGCTGCATTTCAAATTTAATCAACAGTCCATATTCAGATCTGAAGATTGGTTGCTGAAGTTAATATTTTGCTATACACCCTAAGTCCAGAATATGCTCTAACACAGCCAAAAGTGGACTTTATACCAATCCCATTTTCTGGCGCTTGATTCATAGTCGTGTGGTTATGGCTTTTCAAGCAATTATCCAGATTCTTTCACAATGTTTATCCAGATCCTTTAAAATGTGAGCTCCAGGGCTTCATCCTCCATCCTTTCCAGTCTTGATGAAGGGTCCCAGCCCACAATGTCGATTGTTTATTCCTTTCTATAGATGCTGCCTGACCTGCTGAGCTCCCCCAGCATTTTTTATCCATCGTTCTGGATTCACAGCATCTGCAGAATCTCTTGTGGTTTATGAGCTCCATGTCGTTGAATGTAAACATTTAACTAAGTTCCCCTCTGATCCTACCTCCAAGTAACTGACAAACTGCCTTCTTTTATGACCTCTTTTCAAAGAGAAATATGAAGATAAAGTTCAGTTCCAGTAATGTGGCTGCCCCTTTGTTGTTCCCCAATTCAGTGCACACGACATTTCGTTCCTTCTCACAGCAGCTAACAGCTTCCATCCCCTATTTAATTTTCCTGACATTAAAAACTTCCACTTCTCTGGCCTGCGAATGCTTCCTAGTTTGACTACAATGACACCAGGAAAACTTTCAAGTCTGAGAGGCGACATGGAGAAGAGTTGGATGCTTAACGCTGGAGTATATTATTGACTGGCTGCGTCACAGCCTGGTATGGAAACACCAAAGCCCCTGAAGGGAAAATCCTACAAAGAGTAGTAGATACGGCCCAGTCCAGCACGAGCAAAGCCCTCCCCACCGTTGAGTGCATCCACATGTTGTCGCAGGAGAGCAGCATCCACCATTAGGGTCCCCCACCACCCGGATCATGCTTTCACTGCTGCCATCAGGTTGAAGCTTCGGACCCACATAACCAGCTTCAGGAACAGTTACTACCCTTAACCACCAGACTTCTGTACCAAAGGGAATAACTTAATTCAACATCACTGAACACTTCCAACAACCTATGGGCTCACTTTCAAGGACTCTTCACCTCATGCTCTCGCTATTTATTACTTACTTATTTACTAGTATTATTATTAATTTTTTTGTTGGGTTTTGTATTTGCATACTTTGTTGCTTTTTGCATACTGATTGTCTGCCCTTTCGGTGCGGTCTTTCATTGATTCCATTATACCCATTGGACTTATTGAGGATGCCCGCAGGAAAAGCTCAGGGTTGTGTATGGTGACATATATGTACTTTGAGAACAAATTTACTTTGAGTTTTAAGGAAAGCAGGGTGATGCACTCTTCAAATTGAAATGTGTTGACTGAGAAGGCACCTCTGCTTACAAGGTAAATCTGAAACATTACTTCACATTGAACTGTGAGCTGAACAAAGGATTATGGGATCAAACTGATATTAATTGTAACTTAGAATCATAGAGACATAGAGCACAAAATTAAGCCCTTTGGTTTACAAGGTCCAAGCCGACCACCATCCATTCATTTACACTAAACCTACATTAATCCAAGCCCTGCCTTGTTCTCATAGTTACCATCAGGGAGGAGGTACAGGAGCCTGAAGGCACACACTCAACGATTCAGGAACAGCTTCTTCCCCTCTGCCATCTGATTTCTGAATGGACATTGAATCCATGAACACTACCTCACTACTTTTTTTATTTCTATTTTTGTACCACTTATTTAATTTAATTAATATACATGTATATAGATACTGTAATTCACATTTTTTCTCTATTTTATGTACAGCAATGACCTGCTGCTGTGAAGTCAACCAATTTCATGACATGCGCCGGCGATATTAAACCAGATTCTGGTTCTGAACGCAAGTTTCTTGCTCTGTGAGGCATCAGCTCTATGACCTACACCACTGTGAGACTGAGGGCCGCTTCATTCACGAATGCTGCCGGGGAAATGTTCTTCATTCAAAGACTGAGCAGGACTGCACCTGGGTTTCGATCTGAAACGTTAAGCGTCCACTTCCCTCCGGAGGTGCTGTCCGACCCAGCCGGTTTCTCCAGCATCCTGCACATTGCTCCATATTCCAGCAACTGCAGTCTCTCGTGTCTGCTACTCAGAATCATTGTTTGCACGAGCATAAACGGTGGCACAGAGTGAGTGGGTCGGGAGAAGGGGCCTGTTCTTATTCTCTAACTCCTGTGCACTTGATTCTGTGTAGTTTCCTGACATCCCATTATCTATAAATGCCAGCTCATCCAAAACCCCAAAGCCCTACGTGAAAGTTGTGCATCCAGAAGTTCAGTCAGACAGTAAAGTTTTCTGTAGGACATTAATGGACAGTAGATTAGTGAGGAAACTAATGAGGCCCACTAGCATAGCGGCTGGAAGCTGGCCGAAGAGAAGGGGGTTGGTCTGGGGATGAAGCAAAACCCAGATTCTGGAAGAATAGCAAGCTCAGAGAGATTGCTGAACTGAGCGAACTTGTATAAACAGCAGTAGGTAAATTTAGAGGTGACTTAAACAAAGGCATGAGTATTTTATATAGCAAACTTGAGAGGCGCTAGCCATGAATATAGTTATCAAGAAACTAGGTGATGCGGGATCAAATCACAGTAGCTTTTTAAAACCCTCAGATAATATTCCCTCTTGCCTTTTTATAAGCAGACTAACTTTGAATACTATACACTTCATGTGTATACAGTTGCGTTGGTTCTTTTCTTAATCATAGCACTGAGCAGCGCAGGAGAACAAATAGAAACAAGGTTGTGGTATCTTTATATGAAAAGGGAGCTGCTGAGAAGCTTGGCATGGTTTCAAGGAGACTTGCACTCGGTCTCAGGACAGCAAGCTCTGACAGTGCTCAAAGGCCTTTCTTGTAAGCTTTGCAAAATATCAGATCACCCATCCGATTCATTTTTAATAAATCTGCAGGAGAGGTCAGCGTAGGTGCAGAGAGATCATTGAGTTGGAAGGGTGTGACTGTCAACTGAAAAGTGATATTTGTATCACTTACAAGTCACAGGGCAACAGGGTTATCCAGAGGAAATGGAGGTATTCTCTTCAGCTGGAGCGCTCTGTGAAAGACTACCTCCAATTAAAAGAAAGGTTCACATACAGGTCTGGCTGGAATATTCACTTGAAGCTCATGCACATGACTTCAATCTTTTACTTCTAATCTCCTCTCCAGTCAATTTCTTGCTCGAGAATATCAGAACATATTGCCGTGGTTATATAGTAGTTTTATATCACCACACACTCTATAGCCTGGGTGATGATTGGACGTTAGTGGAGAGTGTATTGACTGGCTGCATCACAGCCTGGAATAGAAAATCCTACAAAAGGTAGTGGATTTGGCTCAATACATCAGGGGTAAAGCCCACCCTACCATTGAGCACATGGAACACTGTTGTAAGAAAGCAGGATCCATTACCAGAGATCGCTACCACGCAGTCCATACTCTTTTCTCGCTGCTGCTATTAGGTAGAAGGTACAAGAGCCACAGGACTCGCACCATCAGGTTCAAGAACAGTTACTACCCCTCAACCATCAGGCTTTTGGACAAAAGGGGATAATTACATTCACACGCCCATCTTTTGAGGTGGTCCCACAACCAATGATCACACTTTCAAGAACTCTTCATCTCATGTTCTTGTTATTTATTGCTATTTATTTATATTTGCATTTGCACAGTTTGTTGTCTTCTGCACTCTGGTTGATCTCTCGTTGATCCTGTTACTATTCTCTAGATTTGCTGAGTGTGCCCATGGGAAAGTGAACCTTAGGGTTGTATATTAGATTACATTAGATTAGGTTATGAGGACACGCAGTCCTCTTTTATTGTCATTTAGTAATGCATGCATTAAGGTGACATACATGCACATTGGTAATAAAATTTACTTTGAACTTTAATGCAGGCAAGGCTTAAGCAAGCACTGGTGCTTAGAAAGACTGGAATTGAGTGTAAGTTCTGTCCTGAGTCCAAAAGACCATCTATGGGTCCCTGCATCCAAAATTTTGCAGTGAGAACTAAGGGATCTCCAATGTTTTTGCTTATGGGCCTTTTGCATTATTTCTTTCTGTCCATTAGTAGAACCATCGAATAGTGCAACTGAATCTTTATCATACAATATTATTACATGTGGAATCTGTCTGTATATCACTTAATTTTAAGAAGCTCTCGTGAAATTGTTTCATCATGCACTCTAAAGCATTTGATATGTGAGTTGGTAAATTCACCAAAAGTCACTGGAAATGCTGAATGGTACACATTGGTTAACTAAAATATTAAATAGATGTTAAATATATAAATGGACTGAACCATAACAAATGATACACATCAAAGCACATACACCGACAAATGACAATGAGGTTAATCATATTCAAGAAGAAATAATGAGATCAAAACAACTGCTAGTCTTTGACTTCTCTGAAGTCTATCCAATGTGGACTGTCAACATGACAAGGAAGCATAGAGGAGACAGGTAAATTGGCTGGTTGAGTGGTGTCACAACAATAACTTGCAGTCAATGTCAGTAAGACCATGGAACAGATTGCGGACCTCAGAAAGGAGAAGTCCTGGGATCACACAGCAGTCCTCATAGAGAGGTCAGCAGCGGAAAGGGTGAGCCGTTTCAAGTTCCAGGGTGTTAGTAGTTCTGAAGATCTAACTTGGACCTGACATACTGATTCAGTTATGAAGAAGGCACGCCAGCGGCTATATTTTATTCGGATTTTGAGGAGATTTGGTATGCCACCAAAGACTCTAGCAAATTTCTATGGATGTGTCTGAAGCACTTCAGCTGGTTGCATCACCATCTCGTATGGAGGGCCCACAGCTCCATCGAGGCACTAACCACCCTACCACTGAAGACATCTTCAAAAGGTGGTATCCATCATTAAGGACCCCCAACATCCAGGACACGGCCTCTTCTCATAACTACCATCAGATCAGGGGCACAGGAGCCTGGAGACACGCACTCAATGTATTAGGAACCGCTTCTTCCCCTCTGCCATCAGATATCTGAGTGGACAATTAACCCTCTGAACCTCACCATTTTCGCTCTCTTTTTACAATACTTACTTAATTTTATATATATGGTATGCATATCAAGGAGAATAGAATATAAAACCAAGGAGATAAAGCTCTGAGGCTTTATAAGACACTAGTCAGGCTGCACTTAAGAGTACTGTCAACAGTTTTGGGCCCCATATCGCAGAAAGGTTGCATTGTCATTGGAAAGAGTCCAGATGAGGTTCACAATTTCCCCTGGGATCAATGAAGTATGACTAGGACTATGACAAGGATGATTTCTGGGAACGAAGGGGTTAACATATGAGGAACATTTGGCAGCTTTGGGCCTGTACCGACTGGAATTTAGAAGAATACCGGGCGGGGGGGGGGGGTTTCATTGAAACCTACCAAATGTTGAAAGGACTAGATAAGCTGGATGTGGAGAGGGTGTTTCATGTGGTGGGGGTATCCAGAACTAGAGGGCACAGCTTCAAAATTGAGAGGTAGCCTTTTAGAACAGAGGTAAGAAGGAATTTATTTAGACAGAGAGAGATGAATTTGTGCAATGCTGTGCCACAGACTGTGGTGGAGGCTATGTCCATGGGTATATTTAAAGCAGAAGTTGATAGTTTCCCGATCAGTCAGAGCATCGAAGGATATGGCGAGACGGCAGGTGTATGGGGGTGAGTGGGATCCGGGATCAGCCATGATGGAATGGTGGAGCAGAATTGATGGGCTGAATGGCCTAATCTTCTGCTCCTATGTCTTATATACACAGTATTCTGTATATATATAATTTATAAAATATTTTATGTTTCATGACAGATGTCAGTGATAATTCTGACCTGCCAAGAGAACATCTGCAGGCATTCTGACCTCTGCAAGGGACTGGCAGCTGTTGGTGGACCTCGAAGGGCAGCTGAAGTTCCCCAACCATATCGCAGCCACCACCCTGTGACCAGACATTGTCCTAGTGTCTGAGTTGACTAAGCAAGTGGTGCTGCTGGAGCTGCTGGAACTGCCAGTCCCATGGGAAGATAGCTTGAAAGAGGCCTTTGAAAGGAAGTTCTCCAAGTACTCAGGACTGGTCAGCAACTGTCAGCAGGCTGGATGGAGAGCGAGGTGTCTCCCAGTGGAGGTTGGTTGTAGGGGATTCGTAGCCCGTTCTTTAGTTAGAGCCTTCAGCAATTTGGGCATTGAGGGAGAGAGGAAGAGGAGAGCCATCCGCAGTACCACCGATGCGGCAGAGAGGGCCTCAAGATGGCTGTGGCTCAAAAGAGGGGAGCCATGGAGTCATAAGTAGCTAGCCATCTGGACACCAGCTGGGGTCTGATCAGCCCCGGCTGGGTCACCTGGAGGAGGTTGTATGATGTTGAAAGACCTGAAACACCCGATGATTCCAGGAACATCACTGAAGATGTGTCCAGAAGCATCAATGGATGTATGTACACAGCATTCTGAATTAAATTCACTTATGGACTTATGGTACCGAGGAAAGTATTATGAAACAAAGAACCTCATTATAAAGACTTTTTCTCATCAAGTCCACTGCTGCCTCATGTCATGTCTTACTCATATTTTCATATGAAGCTATTCCTTTCCAAATGAGACACAGGTTTTGATGTGAAACATAAAAAAAGCAGAACACATTTAAGATCTTATTGGCCAATTAATCAGGATGCCAGTAGATTCAAATTCCAATTAATTGGACATCAGAAACTGGTAATAGAATTTATTGGGTAATATTTTGAGCACATTATTGTATAACACTTGCACAGGGAGCTGAACACTTAGCTAACAGAAGCCATGTACACATTAGAAGAATTTGACCTGAGGGAGTTTGAAAGGTTGCTCAAGTACAGGAGGAACACTGCAGGGAATTTTAAATAGATTGTAAGGCCTCTGGGAAGAAATCAACTCTTTTGGTTGAAAACTTTGCAGAAGTTGTCTGCAATGAGGTGTTTGCTTAACGAAAACCCTCCCTGGATCTACCCAAGTCAACATTGTCACTCTTGAAGATTCTCATCCATGCTGACTTGAGATAATATTGCTACCATATGATTATGGGGCATGAAAAACATGGATCAAGACCATGATTATCTACCAACACTTCTCCTAACTACCTGGTTGTGGATGACTGATTTACACAAAATTGCACACAATTATCATGGAAAGAATGGTCTCAAGTTCCAGTGGGGTGTATCCTTGGCAGCATCTCTTCCATTAACCACACAGAAATACGAGGAACTTCAAACCCAAGCCAGCAGTCACAGCGCCTTACTCTGAAGAGCAGATATTTATCCTAACTTATATCACATGAATAAGAGTCCTAACTCTTTACTTAGAGTCACCAGACATCCCACCCTGCAAAAACTCATTTCAGGGAGGTAGCACCATCAATTTGCAGGAGACTTCCGGGAGAGGTGGGATGTCTGCAATAGAGTAGCTCGTTAGCAGCTGGCCAGCTAGTTTAAATAACGTTAGCTATGCTAATGAACGAATGACACCTGTTAAACTCACCTCAACACGTCTTTTACAGTCTTACCCCACCATGGGCAATAGAAAAGTCACTGTTGCAAACAGTGCAGCGAGCAACACTGTCATTATTTTTGACCCCTGGGTGACGTACGTTTTATATTTTTTTTTGGAACACTCTGCAATGGCATGCTCTCGCTCGGGCTCTCTCTCTCTCTCTCGTGGTCGCTCGCACGCTCTCAAGCACTCTTGCTTGCTTTCTCTCTCACTCGCTCTCTCTCGCTTGCTTGCTTGCTCTTGCTCTCTCTCGTGCGCGCGCTCTCTCTTGCTTTCTCTCGCTCGCTCTCAAAAAAATTGATTTCCATGATATTGTATATAATTTGCGGGCATCAGGGAAGCACTGTTAATATGCGGGAGGCTCCCGGAACTTCCAGAAGAGGTGGGATGTCTGAGTCATAGAGTTATACAGCATGGAAACAAGCCCTTCAGCTCAACTTGTCCATGGCCACTGAGTTGATCGTCTCAATTGTTATTTCTTTTTAATATGGGGCTTCATGTCTACGGGCTCCACAATGCTTACTCCGATCTACGCTGAACTGAGGCTGAGACTGTGGCCTGCTCTGGGCTTAGTGTCTGAGGATTTACTTTCATTCTAAACACTATGTGCATGATTTGTTTTCTCTTCTCTCTGCATATTGGGTGTTTGCCGGTCTTATTTTTTATATGAGTTCTTTTGGGTTTCTTTGTTGTGTGGCTGCCTGTAAGGAGACAAATCTCAAGGTTGTTTAATGTATACATACTTCGATAATAAGTGTACTTTGAGTGAATTTTAACACCTTTTATTGGAGACTTGGCATAAATTCCCTTTAAGTTCAGAGGGTCGTGAGAGTGCGGAATGAGCTGCCAGCACAAGTGGTGCATGCCAGCTTGACTTCAATGTTTAAGAGAAGTCTGGATAGTTACGTGGATGGTAAGGATATGGAGGGCTATGGTCCCGATACAGGTCGATAGGAGGAGTTAGTTTAAATGGTTTCAGCATGGACTAGATCAGGGGTCCCCAACCTTTTTTGCACCACGGACCAGTTTAATATTGACAATATTCTTGCAGACCGGCCGACCAGTGGGGGGGGGGGTGGTGTTCACCTCAACATGTCTTTTACAGTTAAGGTTGCCAATTTTCTCACTCCCAAGTAAGGGACAAACGTAACAGTCAAATCCCGGGAGATTTGTGTTTACTCCATAAAGACTACCATGACCGTGAAGCCTTGCACGGGCACCTGTGTGCGCTTGTGTGACGTGCGCATATGTGCCAATTTTTTTTCTTTCTCCCACAAATCGCTTTTGGCTTAATCTTCCCAACTACACTGTACATACATTATTTTTACTTTATATAGGCTGTGTATTTATCATATCATTCCTGCTTTTACTATATGTTAGTGTTATTTTAGGTTTTATGTGTTATTTGGTATGATTTGTTAGGTTATTTTTTGGGTCTGGGAACGCTCAAAAACTTTCCCATATAAATTAATGGTAATTGCTTCTTCACTTTACACAATTTCAGCACGAAAGGTTTCATAGGAACGCTCTACCTTAGCGGGGGAAATACGGGACAAGGGCCGTCCCGTATGGGACAAACCAATTTAGCCCAATATATGGGATGTCCCGGCAAATACGGGACAGTTGGCAACCCTATGTTCAAGTTCAACAGTGCATGACAGGGAATGAGGAAAGGTGCAGCTGACTCATATCGTTTCCTCACGGCCCGGTAGCACATGCTTTGCGGCCCGGTGGTTGGGGACCGCTGGACTAGATGGACCGAAGGACCTGTTTCTGTGCTGTAATTTTCTATGACACTATTACTGCAAGCTAATTCTAATTTTGCCAGAAATTATCAAAGGACTGGACGCTTGTGACTAATGGTGTGCCACAGGGATTGGTGTTGGGACCGTTGTTGTTTATCATCCACATTAATGATTTAGATGATAATTGGGTTAACTGGACCAGCAAATTTATAGACGACACCAAGATTGGGGGCATAGTGGACAGTGAGGAAGGCTATCGTGGCTTGCAGCATGATTTGGACCTGCTGGGAAAATGGGCTGAAAAGTGGCAGGTGAAATTTAATGCAGAAAAGTAAGAGGTATGGCACTTTGGGAAAACAAACCAGGGTAAAATTTGCACAGTGGATGGTAGGGCTCTGAGGTTATGTGCTGGAACAATGTCACCTCAGGATACAGATCCATAATTCCTTTAAAGCAGTATCACTTAACACCTTAACACGTTGCCTTCATGAATCAGGGCAGTGAGAACAGGAGTTGAGTTGTTACGTTGAAGTTTGTATAAGATGTTGGTGAGGCCAAATTTAGATTATTGTGTGTAGTTCTGGTCACCTATCTATAGGGAAGATGTCAAGAAGTGTGAAAGTGCAGAGAAAATTTGCAAAGATATTGCTGGGACTTGACGACCTGAGTTACATGGGAAGGTTGAATGGGTTAGGGTTTTATTACCTAGAGTCCAGGGGAACGACAGGAGACCCTATAGAGGCTTACAAAATTTTGAGGGGTAAATGGTTGCAGGCCTTTCCCCCTCAGGTTGGATGAGACTAGAACTAGAGGTCATAGGCTTAGGGTGAAAGGTGAAATATTCGAGGGGAACCTGGAGGGGAATTTTGTCATCCAGAGGGTGGTGCGAGTGTGGAGCGAGCTGCCGGCAGAAGTGGTAAATGTAGGTTCAATTGTAGTATTTAGAGAAGTTTGGATAGGTAGATGGATGAGGGAGACTTGGAGGAATGTGGTTCAGGTGTAGATAGATGGGACAATGTAGAACATCAGGTCTAGACTGGCTGAACTGCCTGTTTCTGTGCTGTGATGCTCTATGACACCACAATACCTGAATTTACTGACTTCTATGAACAACCCTATTCGCCTGCAGTACCTCACAATTATATTTTTGAATTTTAAACTATTTTAAGCTGCACTAGGTTACATCCTCACAACCTTGCTTAAGTAAAAGGAGACGTGTAAACGCTCAGGCACAGAGGGCAACCATCGTGCACATATGAGCTCAAGGTTGGCACCTACAGATCCGAACGTACCAGCTTTTGGTGATGGCAGTGAGAAGTAGCTCTGGATGTCTTTCTTCAAGGTTATACACGAGTAAGCACTACCGTTTTTGGATTTCAGTGCTCTGGTTGATTTTAGCTGGAGATTCGAGCTTTCACAAACGACGCTAACCCAAGTCCTTGATCGGCTCCTTGTACTTGTAAATAATACCTTAAGGTCATTGACAAAATGGAATGAGAGCTCCCCTGTTCCCTGCCAGTTTTTTTCACTGTTTGCCATCCTGCAGATGGGATAGCCTATGAAGAACAAACCCAGCTTCATCGATAACACAAATCTTAGCTATAGCATTCTGGCTGTCCAATAAGCATATTTTTCTTTGCTGTTGTGACAGGAAAACAGATCTCTCCTTCCTTATCAGCCAGCTGCAGAAACCATCAGGCATCATGTCTCCTCTCACTGTCATTATAACTGCTTGTGTTTATTATATCTGATTAGCATTTAAAACTCCAGATATTGTTGGTGTGGAAGGCCAGCAATGGTAACAGATGATATTTGTTGGTGTTTGAACTGCCTTATCAGGAAAATACATTAAAGGCTCTCAAATCTTCTACCTCAGCAGTAAACAGGGTTTCATTTAACCTGATAAATTGGTATTTACATAACTTCAAACATAATGTGACCATGCTACAATCACATTCATTAATGTCTATACAACACCCAAAAGGCAAAAAACCCAGTTTATTCTCAACTTAAGTTGCCTTTGATCAAAGTGACAGTAGGTCTTAAGCACTGTTCTAAAGTTAACATCTGCTTAAGTGGGACATTAAACCCTCCTCACCCTCTTATCAGGTTGTGCTGAAATTGTCTGTAATGGCATTATTTAATAGTATTGTACAGTTCAACAGCACAAGTTAATGTAATAGAACCAGCAAATGTTTAATTCCTATTTCTGATGGGTTCTAAATACTGTGTTGAATTCTCAAGCCCAAGGGTTAATGCTAAGCCAAAGAAAGAAACTGTAAAACATAACACAGACAAATTATTATATCAATTGAATTAAATAGTTCAACTTGAATAATACACGAATGTAGGCCCAGAATAATGAACGTTACAAATTTAATCAGCTCCTGGAATTATAATTATGCCTGGGTAATATGATTTTGCATTTGTGACTTTGGGTTTATAGACACCATATGTCTCTCGATGTAACAAAATCAGTCTTATATTAAATGTACTCCTCCAATCTCAGATTCGACTAGTTCACATTATGATGTGCTTTTCGGGGCGGCCTGCAGATAATGAACACTGAGCTGAACTGAATATGGACTCTTCTGATTCTTTCGATTTTGATTTTGTGTTTTTTTGCTCATTCTTTCTTGTTGCCATTTGTGTGATTTGTTGTTTTTGCACATAGGGAAGGTTGCTGTTCCTGTTGCCCTTTGTGTGATTTTTTTTTGTAACCAGGTGACCGTCGGATCTTCTTCAGTATCGTTAAAAGTGTACTTAGGCATCCATCCGGGTAATGCTAGAACAGTTGTCTGTGCCTTTAAGGGAGATGGTGATGTCATTACGCATGCGCGGGACAGTGGGAAGACCATTTTGCTTTCTGCTGAAGATGTGGTAGGGCATTGGAATTGGGTACCTCCTAGAGTGTGCTAGGCATGGTGCGGAAAGGTGAGCATTAGTTGACAATATCCATGTGAATTTGTTTATGCTTGTTGGCAGATCAAGAATAGCGGTAATTTGACATGTTTTACATGTGGATGCTTTAGATTTTCTCCAGTGAATGACTCAACGTTGGATCGCGTGGCTTGGGCAAAGTTCCTCACCATCCAAGTAGGTCAGTCTTCCTGTAATTTAACTACCAGGCAATACCTTGTAAAAGCTGTGCCAAAGTGTACCTTTTATCGAACTTTATTGCATCGGGACTGATTGTGCATGCAACCGTGTAACGTGAATGTTTAGACTGTTCGGAAGTTCAGCACGTGTGTATGTCTTAGATGAGATGTATTCGCTTACATTTTTTGCTGTTATGTATAAGATGCAGGGTGGGTGGGATTTTAATGTTGTTTGTATTGTGTTCCTTCAGGATTGTCACTACCGTATTTGTACAGTATTAGTTCTGGTATTTTTATACTGCATACGAAATTCTGTCCATACACGAGGGTGTGGATCGAAAGTTAAACTGAGATTGTAACGGCAAGAACTGGTTGTAAATTCGTTCGTTTTGTTTCGCGACCCTCTTCTAGCACTTAAACATCTAAAACAGATAAAGGAATTAAACCCCGAAAAAGCCTTTGTCGTCTTGAGTGTGTACTTTTCCCCAGGCTACATTTTGCATGTGGGAAGGAGATTGATGATTTTCTTTGAACAGGTTCCACAGTGTTTCTTTGTTTCGTGGTTATCTATGGAGAAGGCGAATCTCAGTGTTGTATACTGCATACATACTTCGATAATAAACATACTTTGAATCTTCAAATCATTTCCAAATCAATGATACTTACAGCCCAGATAGTACTTCGCCTGAGAAAAGGCTTCCATTTTCAAATGGCTTGCACATCAAGACATTCCAAAGAGCTTTAGGACCAAATAGTTATTTGTCTAACTTTGGATGGACAGTAAGTAATTTGCATCCGGTTAGATGCCAAATAATTAGTCAATTAAATATTTTTTGTTATTTTTCATATTGGTTGAGAAACATCTAATGCCATTACATCTGGGCGAACTCACCCGACTCTTCTCTGAACTGCAATGTGCAATTACTTATATCAACCTCTGGGGTCAGATAGGACTTTAAGTATTTTTAACAGCGTAGCACTTCCTCATCACCAAAGTAAATATACTATTAAAGTACATATATGTCACCATATAGAACCCTGACATTCATTTTCTTGTGGGCAAATTCAACAAATCCATAGAATAATAACCATAACAGAACCAATGAAAGACCGCACCAGCTAGGGTGTTCAAACAGTGTGCAAAAGTCAAAAAACTGTGCAAATAGAAAGAGAAAGAAATAATAAATAAATAAATTGGCAATAAATAGCAGAACATGACATGAAGAGCCCTTGAAAGTGAGTCCACAGGTTGTGGGAACATTTCAATGATGGCGCAAGTGAGGTTGAGTGAAGTTATCCCCTTTGGTTCAAGAGCCTGATGGTTGAGGGGTAGTAACCATTCCTGAACCCAGTGGTGTGACCCCTAAGGCTCCTGCAACTTCCTCCTGATGGCGGCAGTGAGAACAGAGGTTTTCCTGGGTGGTGGGGGTCCCTGATGACGGACACTGCTCTGTGTAGATGTGCTCAATGGTGGGGATGGCTTTGACCACATCCACTACTTTCTGTAGGATTTCACCTCTCAGAAGTGACAGAGATTAGGTATTAAATGTACAAGGTGGTACTTGATCCCATGGTCTTTCACCTCATGCATCCACCGAGTTAAGGCTGGCTCTTTAGATTCACCAGTGCACAGAAGTCCACAACTTTGGACGACAGAGCCCTTCATAAGTTTCAGATGATATACTGGGCTACCAACTGGTTCTGAAAATCCCCTGCTCGCCAACAGGTGAAGCTGCGAGCAAAACCAGCTCTACACTGCAGCATTTCAGCATTATTTCTTCTGACAGGATTCCATTCCTGAGAATTGTTCATTACCTGAAGAGTTCACAAGTCAGTAACTTAGCCGACTAGCAATAGATTTAATGAAAGCACAGGCCAACCAAGGGAAATGTGTCATTAAAACATGTTATTCAGATACAGAGGATTCCAGTTAATTGGGCCATCAGTTAATCAGGGCAGCAACTTATTTGGGACAAATTTTTAAAAAAACTAAAAATTAATTGAGAAAATAGCCAGAATTCCCTTCATTTATTTGGGATACTATGCCACTTAATTGGGGCAGAAGACTGTTGCTAACTAGCGTCAGACAGTTGCACTTGTGTGGTCTTCAGACACAACACTGTGCTTAGAGCAAACAGTTGTATGCACTTGTGTTCAAAAAACGGCAGTTTTTGTCACTGATAGTTGGCAACAAATACTCAGTAAGACAATTCAGAACTGTTTTGCTCACTGCGGCTTCAAGCATTCAGGCTTGGAAATACAGGAACAGCCGGGAGTGAAAATGAAATGATTCGACCACTTCAACAAGTTAGGAACTACGAAGAACTTGAAGGTATCGACAATCATCTTGGATGTTACAATGAAAATGATGATTTGGAGGATGCAATTGTCGATATTATTGTATGAAGACAGTCCATAATCTACACTTGGTATCTGCACTGATTTTGTTCATTTAATCAAAAGAACAAGGCAGCATACACTCGATGAATTCTTCTGTTGATAATTAGGAACAAATACACAGTTTCACAACACTGCAGTAGTATTGATAGTGTTTTAATTTGTTCTGTATTCCATTTAAATATATAATTTATTACTCAGTTAAATGGTAGCTTGTCTTTTTTTATACCTTTTTAACTATTTCCATGAAACTTGGGCCAAAATGTTACTAGTTCTGACGTGTCCCTATTAACCTGAATACGCTGTATAGTCCAGAACTGAGTGCACACACAGCAGAAGATGCCTGCAGCCCCATGGCAGCCGACAAATCCATCCCACTTGCTTTCCAAACATTGATTCAGAAATAATCTTGGAGAACCTCAATGTCACCAAGAGGTCCTACAATCCCTATCAGAAAATCATAAAATTAGTGGTTAATTAGTTATTAACTTCAAGGCAAAGTGACATCATGTCAAAAACACTCTCTTTTAGGTTGTAAATATGGGAGGAGAGCCAACAGTATACTAGGAAACTCATTCTGAAGTTTTATTGCTTTGAAATATGGCAAGTGGACTAACGTACACAGTAGAACGATGTCACCCAGTATTTGCGGACTGAAGGTCATGGAGTGCTTTTGGAATCTGGGTAGTTCAGAGGTCTAGATTAGGACTAAATCAATTGTAAATTAGTGAGCAACTTCCCGGTGGCCAAACATTTTAATTCCCATTCCTGTTCCGACGTGTTGATCCATGGCCACCTCTTGTGCCACGATAAGGCCACCTTCAGGGTGGAGGAGTGACACCTTGTATTCTGTCTGAGCATCCTCCAACCTGATGGCATGAATATCGATTTCTCCTTCCGGTAAAACTGCCCCCCTTCTATTCCCCACTCTGACCTTTTACCTCTACTCACCTGCCTCTTACTTCTCCTTGAGTACTCTCCTCCTTCCCTTTTCCCTATGATCCACTCTCCTCTCCGATCAGATTCCTTCCTCTCTAACCCTTTACCTTTCCCACCCACCTGACTTCATCTATCACTTTCCTGCTCACCTCCTTCCCCTCCCCCCACCATTTTACTCTGCTATCCTTCCCTCCCCTGCCTTCTCAGTCCTGAAGAAGGGTCTCAGCCCAAAACGTCAACCATCTATTCATTTCCATAGATGCTGCCTGACCTGCGGAGTTCCTCCGCAATACTAAGATCGACTATTAAAAAACTCTTCACTATCTTCAGGGACTGGTCAGAATTCCAATCTGGGCTTCTAAGAAAGGAAACACAGCAAAGAATATATAAATTAAACTATGTGTGGAGTCCCAATATTCTCCAAGTATTAAATAAAAATTCAATGATTCCCACATTTTATTTCTTCTTTTAGTATGAGCTTTGTTTAAAATATTGAATTACAACAAGCTTATATTAATTGAATGAAAGTGGGGCTTCTATCTAGTTAATTAACAAGATATTTAAAATTTATCTTTTGCAAGAATGCAATTAAAGTACTGCTTTGAAATCTAACCGGTAAGAATGGTAATTATCTCTTTGCTTTTACTGTATCTTGAAACTGTCCAGTTAAAAACTTCCAAGAACCAAAATTATTCACAGTATCAACATTGAAAGCAATACAATGAAACTCCAATAAATTGGCTTTAAATTGTTCAGAAATCCTGACAGGATATTCCAGTTAATCCTGATCCTCAGCAGGTGACCCGATCATTAGTTCAGACTGTGAGCCGGGGTCCAGAGTGCAAGTTGGGTTTGCAGTCTGAGCTGGACTTGGAGATCTGGAACATCAGGAGTGGGTTGCATCTCAAATAAGAGGTCAGTGAACAGGAAGGAGATTGAGATCTTAATGGCAATGATGTCATGACAATGACCTTTGCCTCCGTGTCAGGCAGCATCAATGTCGTGATGTTTCAGGCTGAGACGCTCCATCAGGGGCCATTTGCAAGCTTTCACTGGACCTTGGTACATGTGACCATAATAAACCGGTATCATCATAGGTAGATTTGTGGCCAGAGCCAGACTGGAGTACTTATATGTTTACTAACACATAAAAGTCTGCAAATTTCTGAAACTTCCAATAATTGCCCTCCCTCCTCTCGATCACCATTCCCCCTTCTTCTTTCCTTTACATACCTTATCTCCACACCTGCCCATCATCTCCTTCCGGTGTTCCTCCCCTTCCCTTTCTTCCATGGTCTTCTGTCCTCTCCTATCAAATCGAGTCCCTACAGAATTGTGTGTGTGTGTGTGTGTGTGTGTGTGTGTGTGTGTGTGTCTCTGTGTGTGTTACTTATACATTTGCTGTTCCTTTCCAATTCACCAAGTTTATTTGAAAATTTATTAAACAACTGTGTAGTCTGATTAAAGAAAACAAAATAAAGATGCATCAAAGTATCAAAGTAAATTGTATTATCAAAGTACAGATATATCACCGTACACAACCCTGAGATTCATTTCCTGCAGGCATACTCAGGGTATCTACAGAATAGTAACGAGAACAGGATCACTGAAAGATCAGCCAGAGTGCAGAAGACATCAAACTGTGCAAATGCAAATATAAATAAATAGCAATACCGACAACGTGAGATAATGAGATAAACAGCCTTTAGAGTGAGACCACTGGTTGTGGGAACATCTCAATGGACGGGCAAGTGAGTGTAGTAGTTATCCCCTTTTGTTCAAGAGCCCGATAGTTGACAGAGATTAACTGTTCTTAAACCTGGTGATGTGAGTCCTGAGGCTCCTGCACCTCCTGTACCTTCTACATGATGGCAGCAACGAGAAAAGAGCATGGACTGGGTGGCAGTGAGCTCTGATGATCGATGCTGCTTTCGTACAACAGCGTTTCATGTGGATATCCATGTTCAAAGCAAAATTTATTATCAGAGTACATACATGTCACCACATACAACCCTGAGATTCTTTTTCTGTGGGCATACTTAGCAAATCTGTAGGACAGTAACTGTAAACACCATGAACTATAAAGTATAAACAAATTGTGCAAATGCAGATATAAATAAATAGCAATAAATAACGAGCACGGAATAACAAGGTAACAGAGACCTTAACTGAATCCTTAAGGGAATGTAGCTATCCGCTTTTGTTGAAGAACCTGATGGCTGAGGGGTAGCGAGAAAAGAGCATGGACTGGGTGGTGGGGATCATTGATCATGGTTGCTGCTTTTCTATGGCGATGTTTCATGTAGACATGCTCAATGGTTGGGAGGGTTTTACCCAAGATGTACTGGGCTGAATCCACTACCTTTTGTAGGATTTTCTGCTCAAATGCAGCCAATCAGCACACTTTCTATAGAAGCTTGCCAAAGCTTTTGATGACATGCCGAAACTCCGCAGACTCCTGAGCAAGCAGGGGCGCAGTTATGATTTTTTTGTGATAATATTTATATGATGGGTCCAGGACAGGTCCTCTGAGATAGTGACACCCAGGAATTTAAAGTTACTGACCCTCACCACCTCTGATCCGCCGATGATTACTGGCTCAATGGACCTCTGGTTTCCCTCTCTTGAAGCCTACAATCAGTTCCTTGTTCTTATTGACATTGAGCGAGATGTTGTTGTTATTACACCACTCAGCCAAGTTTTCAATCTCCCTTCCGTATGTTAATCCATCACCCCCTTTGATACAGCCCACAACATTGCTGTCATCAGCGAACTTATATAGGGTGTTGGAGCTGAAATTAGCCACATGGTCACATGCGCAAAGTAGGGGGCTAAGTGAGTATCCTTGCAGTGCGCCTGTGCTAATGGAGATTGTGGCGGGGATGTCTTTGTCAATCTGAACTGACTGGGGTCTATAAGTGAAGAAATCCAGGATCCAATTGCACAAGGGGACATTGAGGCCCAGGTCTTTAAGTTTACTGATTAGTTTTGAGGGGATGATGGTGTTAAATGCGGAGCTCGAGTCGATAAAGAGCAGCCTGAAGTTTGGATCTGTACTGTCTAGGGGTTCCAGGGTTGTGTGAAGAGCCAGTGAGACAGCATCCACTGCAGACCTATTGCTTCGGAAAATTGGAGCAGATCTAATTTGCCCTTCAGACAGGAGCTGATGTGCTTCAATACCAGCCTCTCAACTTCCTCACTGTGGATGTAAGTGCCACTGGGCAATAGTGATTTAGACAGGTTACCATGCTCTTCTTAGGCACCGGTACAATTGAAACCTGCTTGAAGCAGGTGGGCACCACACACTGCTGGAGTGAAAGATTGAAGACATCTGTGAATACACACACCGGTTGGTTGGCACAGGTCTTTAGTACTCAGCCAGATACTCTGTCTAGACTAGGTGCTTTCCTTGGATTCACTCTCTTGAAGGCAGCCCCCATATCATCTTCAGATACTGAGACTAAAGGATTATCAGGAGATATGGGGGTGCATGATGGTTCCTTCCTGTTCTGGTGGTCAAAGTGAGCATAGAAGGTATTGAGCTCACCTGGAAGTGAAGCTCTGCTGTCCCCTTTGTCACAAGATTTAACTTTGTGGGAGGTTATGGCATTCAAACCCTGCCACAGCTGTCGAGCATCCCTCATTGATTCTAGCCTCAGCCGGAATCGCCACTTCATCCGAGAGGTGGCTTTCCAGTGGTCATACCCGAACCTGTTGTAGCGTACTTGATCTCCAGACTTGAATGCCTCTGATCTGGCTTTCAGCAGGTTCTGGCTTTCATGGTTCATCCAGGGCTTCTGATTGGGGAAAACCCTGAATGATTTTGTGGGGACACACTCATCCACAGCTGTTTTAATGAAGTTTTGTAATGACCTCGGTGTAGTCATTCAGGTTCTCAGATGACGGCAGAGTCCACTGATCCTGCAACCGTTCCTCAGCCCCCCGTCACACCTCCTAGTTGTCTTGATCTCCGGAGAGGGGCCACGATGTACTGGGCCAAATGTAGGATTTTCCGTTCAAAGGCATTGTGTGTTTTGTTATTATTATTTCTAACATCTGCCACTCTAGAAAATATACTAGTCTAGTAGTATCAAATTCCCAAAGGTGGTAGAGTCTGAAGGGCAAAGTAACATGATGGCATGACTCTTCCGGAGGTGATGCACTGCTTAAATCAACATGGTCTTATTGGACTCATTAACCGTGGCTCACTTACAAAATTACTTCATGGCAGAATAAGTCACTGTCTTGTTAAAGGCCATTGTCATCACACAAGTGTAGTTTCCAGGAAAGCACATCAATAAAGAGAAAACTTAAAAAAAAATCTTCCAGTGACTCAAAATAACAAGCTTTTGAAGATCTTTCACTTGGAATGCTGTGACGCTGCTCTGACCTCTAAGGGTTGAGATATTACAGAGGATTATTCGAAATACATGATTGACTGCAGTGTTATTTTACAACTTGGAAGCTGAAGTGAAAACAAAATGCTACTATTATTCAGCAGGTAAGGCAGCATCTGTGGAGAGAGAAACTGAGGGATCACAAGCAGAATGGGTCAGCATTTTCAAGTCCTGGGTTGTCAATATGACTGAGGATCTATTCTGTGCCCAACATATCGATACAGTTACTAAAAAAGTCACGTCAGTGGCTATATTTCATTAGGGGCCTGAGAAGATTTGAGATGGCACCAAAGGCACTTCACAAATTTCTACAGGTTTACTGTGGAGAGCATTCTAGCTGGCTTAATTTGGGGGTGGGGGAAGGTGTGGGGGGTGGGTACTGCAGAGGATCAAAATAAGGTGCAGAGATGTGTAAAATTAGTCAGCTTGATCATGGGCACTCGCCTCCCCAGCATCCAGGAAATCTTCAAGGAGCGATGCCTCAAAAAGGTGGTAACCATCATTAACGACCCCCCCCCCAATCACCCAGAACATATCCTCTTCTCATTGCTACCATCAAGGAGGAGGCCCACAACATATGCCAGTGATATCAAACCTGATCTTGAGGTAAAGCACCAGGCTAATGAACTGCCACTGTCAATGAATCTGTATTTCTATAACTATATCCAGCATTCTCAGCTTTTTCCAGTCAATTCAGTTTGGCCCTTCAAAGCTAGGTATACTGGTACAAGGAAGTGGCAGGAAAGTGGAACCGCTCAGCCAAGAACCCCACCCTCTCAGACAAGCTGTACTGCTCGGTGTTCTATAAAGGGGACTAGTTTAGACAGTTACGGCCCACTCTCTCAGACAAGCAAACGTCACCTCTCCAACTGAAATGACATCATTTTCACTCCACCCCCACACCATCTAGCACTCTGCGTCCTAGGCCGCACGCTCCAATGTAATTCCTGACCCTCCCTCATTTCTGACTGACAGGACTCTCTGCTCTTGTGTGTTCCCTTCATTTCATGGAGCCACTGGGGGAGGAGAAAGGGAGGGAGACACACAGCTTCCGGAACCACTGAGAAGAAATGCTTCACATGCGATTGCCGATGGCGTGCAGGCATTCGTTTTGTAACTTCGGGGATATAGGCGTGTGGCCTCTCTCTCCAAATACCTCAGTGTAAGCGGCTACCTTTGACTCTGCAGGAGCCATCTGTCTATTTTCTGCCTGTATTGGATTTTCTTGGTGTGTTTACTATGGTAATCGGTCACGTGGGTTGAGGCGTGGTAGAAGCAAATGAGGAGAGTTGAGCATTCACACTTGGTCTTAGTTAGTTAGTTTGTTAGTTACAGGCAGCCAGTGAGTGTGCCCACAGTGGAGAGGGCTAGTTGAAACTGAGAGAGAGCCTGTCTGAGATGTCAAAGTTAGAGGTTGTTAGTTTGTTGACCACTAATTACACTATTAGATCGCCAACTTCACTAATAGAAGACTAACTAGACCATTACATCATTAACTAGACCATTACATTACTCATTCAGTTTTGTTCGTATCTTATCACTATAAGATACTGTTTTGATGGAGGAAGCCGTGAGAACCGCAGAGGAACATCTGGAGTAACTTCTGAAATGCCTGCTTCGCTGCTGCTGCTACTGTGCGATTGAGAATCTCCGGAGACAAAAGCCCCAAATCCTCGGCTTTGCGTATCGCCTGTTGCCGGGGCTGGGGTCGAAGCGCTCAGCAGAGATGGTGCTCGGTGCTCGGTGCTCGGGGTCGAATAGGTGGTCGGAGGCTCGGGGTTTTCGGACGGACTCGGAGTCGGACTGTGGTCGGATGCTTCCAGGATGCTGCATCGGCAAGTTGGCGGCGCTGGAGGTTTACCGTCTGCGTGAGATGATGGGTCTTTCAAGAGACTTTGAGACTTTTACTGTGCCATGGTCTGTTCTTTTCAAATTACAGTATTGCTTTGCACTGCTGTAACTATATGTTATAATTATGTGTTTTTTGTTAGTTTTTAAGTCGGTTTGTCATGTGTTTTTCGTGATATCATTCTGGAAAAACATTTTATCATTTCTTAATGCATGCATTACTAAATGACAATAAAAGGGGACTGCGTGTCCTCATAATCATCATAATAATATAAGATCGTTTGTCTTTGCTGGTACTGTAATAAAGGAGCGAGTGTACTTTTATCAATTTGGAAATTCGTTATTTGGAAGCGTGTCAAACAGTTTCAATTACCCTGGCTTAGTCTCTCAGCGGTTTTGGTTTGTTTTCAAGTAACTGCTACAGACTCCCTTCTCTACCATTTATCCTTTCCCTTTCAATGGTTCAATTAAATATCAGAGAATGCATACAGTATACAACCTGAAATCCTTACTCTTAACAGAAGAAAAACCCTGAAGAATAAATGACAGAAAACATTAGAACTCCAAAGCACCCTCCTACACACAAATACCATCTATAAATTTACTGACAAATCAACCATTATTGGTAGAATCTCAGGTGGTGACGAGAGGGCGTACAGGAGTGAGATATATCAACTAGTGGAGTGGAGTTGCAGCAATAACCTTGCACTCAAAGTCAGTAAGACGAAAGAGCTGATTGTGGACTTCAGGAAGGGTAAGACGAAGGAACACGTACCAATTCTCATAGGGGGATCAGAAGTGGAGAGAGTGAGCAGTTTCAAGTTCCTGGGTGTCAAGATCTCTGAGGATCTAACCTGGTCCCAACATATCAATGTAGCTATAAGGAAGGCAAGGCAGCAGCTATACTTTATTATGAGTTTGAAGAGATTTGGCATGTCAACAAATACACTCAAAAAACTTCTATAGATGTACCATGGAGAGCACTCTGACAGGCTGCATCACTGTCTAGTATGGAGAGGCTACTGCACAGGACCGTAAGAAGCTGCAGAAGGTTGTAAATCTAGTCAGCTCCATCTTGGGTACCAGCCTACAAAGTACCCAGGACATTTACAGGGAGCGGTGTCTCAGAAAGGCAGTGTCCATTATTAAGGACCTCCAGCACCCAGGGCATGCCCTTTTCTCACCATCAGGCAGTAGGTACAGAAGCCTGAAGGCACACACTCAGTGATTCAAGAACAGCTTCTTCCCCTCTGCCATTGATTCCTAAATGGACATTGAATCCTTGGACACTACCTCACTTTTTAAAAAATATACAGTATTTCTGTTTTCGCAGGTTTTTTGAAAAATCTATTCAATATACATAATTGATTTACTTGTTTATTATTTTTTAATTTTCTTTTTTTCTCTGCTAGATTATGTATTGCATTGAACTGCTGCTGCTAAGTTAACAAATTTCACGTCACATGTCGGTGATAATAAACCTGATTCTGATTCTGAAAAGCATCAACCCTTGCCTCTCCCCCTCTTGCTCCAGCGAAAGCACCAACCTCCACCATCCACTCTGAAAGCAATAGCAAAGCCCACCCTCCACCCCCAGAGACTATCAGAAACTACTGTAAGTCCCAATGCTTTGACATCTCAGAGAAGCTCTCTCTCAGTTTCATCTCACCCTCTCCCCTGTGGGTATACTCACTCGCTGCTCTAGTAATGCTGAAAACATCCTCGCCTCCACACTCTTCCTTCCACCACCAATCCTGGCTTGAACACAGGCCCATGCTTTCATAGAGTCGTACAACCTGGAATCCGGCCCGCCAGCCTAACTTACTGATTACGAACAAGGTACCTGCCTAAACTCATAGAACATTGAACAGAGCAGCAGGTCTCGAGGCCCTCTGCGCACAATGTTGTGTCAAAGAAATTAAATGCCTAACTAATGTAGTGCCTTCTGCCCAGACTAGCCTGTGTCCCTCCGTTCCCTGAGTATTCATAAACACAAGGAATTCTGCGGATGCTGGAAATCCAAAGCAGCACACACAATGCTGGAGGAACTCAGCAGGTCAGGCAGCACCTCTGGGAATGAATAAACAGCCAATGTTCTGGGCCGAGACCCTTCTTCCCCCTTCCTCTTGGTCCTGAAGAAGGGCCTTGGCCCGAAATATTGACTGTTTTTTAATTTCTCTAGATGCTACCTGCCCTGCAGAGACCCTCCAGCATCTTGTGTGTGTTGCTCTGCATATTCATCTCCCTTTCTGCTCGCTGTTTGCTTCAATTGTTTGCATGATTTGTCTTTCTTTTCCTCTTCCTCACCGAGTGTTGGTCTTTTATTTTTTTCTTTAATTGGGTTCTTTTGGGTTTCTTGCTTTGCGGCTACCTGTTATCAAGGAAATCTCAAGGTCGTATTAATTTATACATTCTTTGATAATAAATGTACTTGAATCTTGAATCTTTCCAAGAGCCTCTAAAACTTCTACATTGCATTTGTCTCCACTACCACCCCTGGCAGAACATTCCAGGCACCCCCCATTCTGTGTAAAAACAAGCTTTCCCTGCATGTCTTCTCTGAACTTCCCCCCCTCACCTTAAATGCATATGCTTGAGTATTAGATGTTGTGGTCGCTCATTAGCAATCACCATGTAGAGTTGAGCAATGCCTCCCCAAAACCTTGCAATATTCCTATTGAAGGTATTATTGCCTAAACATCTGAAATTGCGGTGCCCTTGGGCTAAACCACCTGACTTCATGCTAATTTACATCAACTGCCTTCTTGTTGGGGATAAATCAGTTTTGGAAACATCTGCACTCAATTTAACTTGTAATACCCAGGGGAATTCTGCTCAAAATGTAAGCGCAAAGGTTATCTAGATCAGAATATTCCTTTGTGTTTTAGTCTGGGACTTTCTGCTGATAAAGCCATTGCAATAATTCCACAAGGAGTAGTAGCACAATTTGTGATGTGCATAACACTGGGAAAACCAAATAATTTCAAATCCGATACTTACCATCTAACATTCTGGCTGGTATATTGACTGCTTGCACCACAGACTGGTATGAAAACACCAATGTTCTTGAACATAAGATCCTACAAAAAGTTGTGGATACAGCCCAGTTCATCACGTGTAAAGTCCTCCCCACTACTGAGAACATCTACATCGACAGGAAAGCAGCATCTATCATCATGGATCTCCACTACCCAGGTCATGATCTCTTCTTGCTGCTACCATTGGGAAGAAGGTACAAGAGCCTCAAGGCCTGTACCACCAGGTTCAAGAACAGTTACTACCCCTCAACCATCAGGCTCTTGAACAAAAGGGGATAACTTCACTCAACTTCACTTGCCCCATCATTGAAATGTTCCCACAACCAATGGTCTCACTTGAAGGACTCTTTATCTCATTATCTCATGTTCTCGTTGTTTATTGCTACTTATTTATAATTGCATTTGCACAGTTTGATGTCTCCTGCACTCTGGTTGATCTTTCATTAATCTTGTTATAGTTACTATTCTATAGATTTTCTATGCCCACAAAGAATGAACCTCAGGGTTGTAGATGGTGACATATATGCACTTTGACAATAAAAATTTGCTTTGAACTTTGATCTTGGGTATCAATAGTGGATTTCTTGCTTGACACCTGATAGCTTTTTCACTTACTTACTCAAGGGTGAACTATTTCACAAAGCAGAATAACCACCACAGACGATTCATACTGGTAGAGAGAAATAGCAGGTGCAGTCATGTTGGAAAGTGGAAAGATAGGTGGATTTCTATAGTTGGAAAACCTTCTCCAGAACTGAGCTAGGGTCTGAAACATTACACGCACTCACAACAGGCCAAGCCAAAACATTCACAACAGGCCACAATATCTGAAACATGAACCCACTTTTTACTTCAGTTCTGCTGGTGACAGATTCACATCGTTGCTATACTCCTCTTCACAAGCAGCTGTTACAGTGAACTTATAACCAGACTGAAAGGATTAAAGGTGAAGAATGCAATTTGGACACATAGCCCTTTGTTATGGACACAAGGATTCACAAGTCTGATGGTTGAGCCCTACCTTTTTGAATCTGGTCAGTTAAACCTCATTAACGTCACCTTCCCTCCACCCCCCAACCACCACCCACCCCTCACACCACTGACTCTCCTCGTTTTATTTCAATCTATGGTTCTCCTCTTAATGTGGCTGGTTCCAGCTGTCCACTTGCCTTGCTAACATTTCCTAACCTGATTCATAAGACCACAACCCATAGGAGCAGAATTAGCCCATCCAGCTCATCGAGTCTGCACCACCATTCGGTCATGGCTGATTTATTTTCCCCCTCAACCCCATTCTCCTGCCTTCTCCCCATAATCTTTGATACCCTCACTTATGGAGAACCTATCAATCTCCGCCTTAAATATATCAAATCACTTGGTCTCCACAGCCATCTCTGACAATGAATTCCAAAGCATCCTCACCCTAAAAAAAATTCCTCCTCATCTCTGTTCTAAAAGGATGCCCTTTTATAGTGATGTTGTGCCCCGTGGCCCTAGAATCTCCTTCTATTGCAAACATCTCCTCTACATCCACACTTTCAGTAATCTGTAGGTTTCAACGAGATCTCCTCATTCTTCTGAACTCCAGCGACTACACACTTCTCATACATTAACCCTTTGCTCCAGTATCATTTTCGCAAACCTCCTGTGGACCCTCGCCGAAGCTAGCGCATTGGAACGTGGAAGACCGAGTGGAGGCTTGATAGAGATATACAACATTAAGAGGTTCAAGGGTGAAAGGTGAAAAGTTTAAAAAGGAACACGAGGGGGAAACTTCTTCACTCAGAGGGTGGAATGAGCTGCCAGTGCACGTGGTGTATGGTGAACTCGATTTCACTGTTTAAGAGAAGTTTGGATAGGCACATGGATGGTAGAGGTATGAAGGGCTATAGTCCTGGTGCAAGTCGATGGGAGTAGGCAGTTTAAATGGTTTGGCATGGACTAGATGGGCCGAAGGGCCTGTTTCTGACTCTATGACTCTATCCTTTCCTAGGTATGGAGCCCAAAACTGCAAATATGGTTTGACTGATCATATCTGTGCTTTCATCCATTATATACGATTCCAGTTTTCTCTCTATCCCGCTTGTTTTCAATTCTAAGAAATTCTAGTTTTGTCTTCGCTAATACCAACCATTCAAGGAAATGAATGACCTGTTGTAGGTAATGTTTGAAAACCTAAACCGTCCTGACTTGCCCTTAGCTCCGAGTCCACACTACAGCGCTGGCATTTCCTGGATGAAGATATTAACCCCCCCCGCCCCCGTCTATGATGTCAGAAGGTTTACATGAGGGCAGATACCGATTCATGGTCTGTGGTGTCTGATGGCTCACTGGGAAAGGCACTTCTAAACACTGTGAAGACTAAGTATCAACTTCAGTCCCTCTCTTACACATTAATCTCTCACTACTGAGTCCACGACTCCCACTGCAACTGCATGGATCTGAACTGGAGTGTCCGCAAGTTTGGCCCTGAATTCATAGCCCTGTCTGATCATGCTCTTGCAAGGAACCCTGGGACGTCGTTGCCGTGGTATCGAAGGCTGTCGATAAATGGAAGTTGTTGCTGGTTTATTGTCCTGTGCTGTTGTTTGTCACAGCTTTGGCTGGTGAAAGGAGCAGATTTCAAAGCCCTGGTTCCAGAGAGAACCCACATCAAAATCTTGACCTTCACAACCAGCTGCACACAACACGGCTTCTGAAAATGAGAAGGACCTGACACAGCAGCTGCCTTCAAGGAAGGATAACGTCGAGACCACTGCAGAGCATTCAACATCAACGTCTGCAATCAAACGGGGCTTGTGGATATCAAACACACAGATCCACAGGAAACGACATTCAAATAGCTAATTTTGATATGTTAAGCAGGTGTTAGTCCATTGCATTTCTTGCAGCAGCAACCTGCACCAACAAGGCCAGTGTTTCGTTGAATGGTACTAAACACCTCCAATGTGCTACAAACACTAATTGTGAACGTACTGTTAAAGTCCCCTACCAAATGTTGAGGCAGGCTGAAAAAAAACTCTTAAAAAAAACTCATACAGATATCACACTTAAGCAAAGATTCGATTTTCTCTTTTCCCTCACAGCTTAAAAGCAACATGTCAAGAATCTTTCTCCCCCCCATTTGAACTTACCCAGGAGGGATGGAAGCCCTTGTGCTGACTACCGCTGACCTCTGGGTTCCAGGTCTGTTCAGGTTGTTCTGGCCTGGGATCGGAGTTGTGGTGGTGGTGGTGGTGCCCTGGCTTTGCGAAATGGGAGAAAGCTGAGTGGTGGTTGGCGAACGGGCCTGTTCGGGCTTCGGAGGGGTGGTCCCGGCCGTGCCCACGGTCGACCACAAGGCTGCGCCGTTGTAGGAGTTGCTCTGGCGGACCGTCAGAGTCCCATTGGTGGCGGAGTAGATTTTCCGTCGCTGGGATGCCAGGATGGCATTGGAGGCTGCCCTTGTGCTGTTGACCAGGACACACTGCTGGCAGCTGCACGGCTGCCCCGACTGCGTTCCAATGGGCCAGGACTGAGACTTGGGGATGGAGCCCATGGTTAAAGGATAGGCCAAGTCCATGCGTCTCCGCAAACGCCGCTTCCGTTGTGTCTGCCTGTTCATCTGGCACATGCTATTGAAGTCAATGATATAACAGAACCCTAGGGAAGTCAGGTCCAACCACGGATGCTGTTTCTCATACGCGTTCTGAATGGTTATGCAAATATCCATGTCGTACGGAGTCCAGGAACAACTGTCATTTTCCCATTCCCAAACTATGCCTTTCCCTGGAGCTGAAGAAGGGTCATAAAAATTTCTTCTAACTGGACGCATGGTTCCTGAAAAAATGAAAGATAACAGTTTACTCAATAGCAGATCAAACATAACGCCAACCGCCCCCCCCCCCCGGCAATTTCACGCATCGAATGGAAGCGGCCCACTGATAGGCCCTCCCTCCAGCACACACCGCGCTTCCAGGGCCCTGAATGGTGACATTTCTCTTTTTGTGAAGCTGGGGATCAACACAGGCCCGGGTGGGGAACTTCCCTCAGTCTATCTGTAACACATCAAAAAACTGCACGATGCATTCATTGTGGAACCAGTAACAAGCTGCTGTAGCTAACAATCTCAACATCAGCCCACAGTTCAAAAATTTACCAAAAGAAAACACATTTTGAAAACCTGACATGATGATCTGCAGATCCTTTATTTAGTTACGGTGGTGTCATGGGGCTAGACATTGTTCCAACTGCTTAGCTGGTAATTTAAACAAACACAGATGTGTGAAATGTCGCGGCTTGGGTTGTGAAAAACTTCTTTGGATCTGACTTGGGTTAAAGGAAAATTCATCAACATGTAATGTCTGAAAATACCTAAAGCAAAAACCTTTAATCGCAGCAGAAACTTTGCATTTAAATGGTGGTACAGAGAGAGAAACAACACTGAAATTCTCCTGCCTTAGTGCCAATGAGTCAAGTAATGAACCCATGCATTAAAGCAGCGGTCCCCAACCACCGGGCCGTGGACCAGTACCGGGCCACAAAGCATGTGCTACCGGGCCATGAGGAAACGATATGCGTCAGCTGCACCTTTCCTCATTCCCTGTCATGCACTGCTGAACTTGAACATAGGGTTGTCAACTGTCCCGTATTTGCCGGGACATCCCGTATATTGGGCTAAATTGGTTTGTCCCGTATTTCCCTCGCTAAGGTACAGCGTTCCTATGAAACCTTTCGTGCCGAAATGGCGTGAAGCGAAGAAGCAATTACCATTATTTTATATGGGAAAAATTTTTGAGTGTTCCCAGATCCAAAAAATAACCTAACAAATCAGACCAAATAACACATAAAACCGAAAGTAAATAACACTAACATATAGTAAAAGCAGGAATGATATGACAAATACACAGCCTATACAAAGTAGAAATAATGTATGTACAGTGTAGTTCGGAAGATGAAGGCAAAACCGAGAAAATTGGCACGTACGTGCATGCGCACGTTAGATGCACACGTCACGCATGCGCACATTAGATGCACACGTCACGCATGCGCACACATGTGCCCGCGCAAGGCTTCATGGTCATAGCAGTCTTTCCCGGGGTAAAGTGTCCCAGGATTTGACTGCTACTTTTGTCCTTTATTTGGGAATGAGAAAGTTGGCAACCCTAACTGTAAAAGACATGTTGAGGTGAGTTTAACCCTACTTGAACACCACCCCGCACCACCCCCACCCCCCCCCGCCCCCAGTCGGCTGGTCTGCAAGAATATCGTCAATATTAAACCGGTCCGCAGTGCAAAAAAGGTTGGGGACCCCTGCATTAATGTGTGCTTACCTCTGCATAGCATGACTCAGGAGCCAGTGTTTCTTTTGTTATATATATAAACATTTTACAAATGCTAATTACTTTTGAACTGTGTCATTTTTGTATGCCGTCTACGTTCTGGGACTCCATAAGGTAATGAAGAAAAATTACTCAAGAAGCTTTGGGATTTCTGGTTGCAATGATCTTGTGAAGACCTTTATTTAAAGCATCAACTTGCAGAACATAGCAACAGCAGAATTTATTGCCCGTCTGTAATTAGCTGGCAACCTTCAGCATTTATCGCCCATTCCTAATGACTCCAACATTGCTGGGCAGAATTTTTATTTAGAGATACAGGATGGTAACAGACCTTTCCGACCCAACGAGCCCGCGATGCCTAACTGCACCCATGCAACCAATTGACCTACTAACCCGCACATCTTTTGGTACGTGAGAGGAATATGGAGCAGTGGAGGAAACCTACACAGTCACGGAGAGAACGTACAAACTCCTTACAGACAGTGGCGGGAATTGAACCTGGGTCAGTGGAGCTTTAATAGTGTAATGTCTCCCATCCACTACATAATGTACTGGTTGGGCACAGGAGTACCTTTAGCCAGAGACTCATTCCACCGAAATGCAACACTGAGCGTCAACGTAAGTCATTCCTGCCTGTGGCCACCAAACTTTACAACTCCTCCCTCGGAGGGTCAGACACCCTGAGCCAATAGGCTGGTCCTGGACTTATTTCCATCTGGCATAATTTACATATTATTATTTAATTATTTATGGTTTTATATTGCTATATTTATACTCTATTCTTGATTGGTGCAACTGTAATGAAACCCAATTTCCCTCGGGTCAATAAAGTATGTCTATCTATCTATCTTACCGTGCTGCCTTACTGCCTCTCTCTAATTGCCCAGACACTGTCACTGTTATGTTATGTATTGTAGCTTTGAAACATTAGCCTAATATATATAACACACACATGCACAAGACTACTCAAATACTACTGAAATATTAAATACACAACAGGCACCCAGCATTTAACGCCCATCCTTAGCATTACTGAATCCCTAGATACCCCTGTCTGATTTGTTTGCCACTTGAGAGGGAAGTTAAAAGCCAACCACATCACTGAGTGCCAAGAGTCACTTCAGGCCAGCAGGCAAGGACGGCAGTTCCCTTCTCTCAGGATTTCCGGCATCCGCAGAGTCTCCTCTATTTCTGATTCCCTGCCCTCCGGAGCTTTGGTAAGTGAAAATCAGGCACTTCTGCAGAAATTAGCTTTACATTTCAATTATAGGTATATCTGCATTTAAATTTCCCAGCGGCAGTGAAAGCAGCTCCGCTCGGGAGTTCAAGCACGGGATTCACAGGATCCAGCTGAAACCGTTTTCTTGAAACTCCACATATAAAACAACTCCATTTCACATCCTGCTTCCAGATAACTACAAACAACCTGCTGCTGCGTAAGTATGGACAAGTGGGATTATCTCCTAGTTAGGCTGTGCAAACTGTATGCTGACCAGTGAATTTACTCAGCACTCCAGGATCACCTTCACCTGCCTTTTTTTTCTCCGAATTAGGACAGTTCAAGTTGAACAGGAACTGAAATGAAAGGAGTTTGCTGTCACGCGTTCAACACTGGGATCTGGAGGAGGCGGAGACATCCACAGTCTCTCAAAGAATGACTTTCTCCATCAGCTCACGCTGCTGAGAAAAGTGGCTTATTTGCCCTCCTCAACTATAAATGGAACATTTGGAAATTCTTCCTCTGTATCTGTAAATGAGTCCTTCCGAACAGAAATGGGAATTTATTTCCCCTAATTGTATCAGATGCAGAGTAACCAAATAATTCATGGCTTCAGTTGCACCGCATATCATCAATCACATCATTAAGTTCGCAGATGACCCAACAGTGGTGGGGCTCATCACCAACAACGATGCAATGGCCCACAGAGAGGACGTGGAAGAGCTCAAGGGCTGGTGCCAGGCAAGTAACTTCTTCTTTAATGACAACAAGACAAAGGAGATGTTCATCAAAACTTCAGGAGAACTCACACCACTCTCTCTTCCTTCTATATCACAGCAGTGTCAAGCTCCTAGGAGTGAACATCTCACACAACTTGTCACGGTCGCAGAACACATCCTACACAGTCAAGAAAGCTCATCGATGCCTGTACGTTCTGAAGAGGCTGAAGAGAGCTGGCCTTTGCACGTCCATACTCACACCATTCTACAGATGCACAGTGGAGAGCATCCTGACAAGCCACATTACTGCCTGGCACGGAAGCTGCATTGTGGCGGACAGGCAGGCTCTACAGCGGGTAGTCAAAACTGCCCAGCGCGTCACAGCAACCGCCTTCCCACGATCAAGCACATATATACAGAAAGGTACCCGAAAAGGGCCAGTAACATCCCATCCTGCCCATGAACTGCTTGTCCCATTCCCGTCAGGTTACATGACATCCATGCCAGGACCACCAGACTCAAAAACAGTTACCTTCCCGAGGCAGTAAGGCTAAACCACATCTCCGCCCACAAACTCAACCAGTACTTTTGTGCAGCCTAGCACATCACTTTATGGACATAAAATTAACCTACTTATATAAGCTATTTTTTGTGTTTATACTTACTGTGTTTTTTTATAATTATTGTGTCCTTTATCTTCCGTGTGTTTTTTTTTGGGCTGTCTCGGATCCAGAGTAACAATTATTTTGTTCTCCTTTATACTTGCGTACAGGACATGACATGAAGCCATCTTGATTCTTGAATATACAGTATGTAAAAGGCCATCTGATCCATTGACTACTCTTGAATCCATCCTCAAACTCCAATCCTGAAGTCATGCCCGTCAAAGCCCCTCTTTCCCAAGCAAGCCTAGTTTGCTCTGTATAGATTTCCTTTAAAGTAAAATGTGATGGGGAATCGCAGTCACTCTGGCAGCTTGTTGAACAGCGAGGCAGGGGGGACATTGTTGGCTGTGGCCCCGAGTGTATTGCTGAACCTTCGCCTGAATGATGAATTATTGATTTTAATTACCACAGAACGGACTGTCGAGGAGTGGTTTGGGGACTGAGTTGGGAAGTGGAGAGCTTCCCTGGCAGCTGAACAAAGATAACGAAAGGCTATGTGCCCAGCCCTCCTGTGTGTGTTATCACTTGAAGATAGGTGGGAGCAAAATGGAGAAATCTTAAATAACATTTAAAATTTCCTATATATGTGTGTGTGTGTGTGTGTGTGTGTGTGTGTGTGTGTGTGTGTGTATATATATATATATATATATATATATATATATATTACCTATAATACCTAATACAATGTAAATGCTTTGTAAATAGTTGTTATACTGTATTCTTTAGGGAATAATGACAAGAAAAAAGTCTGTACATGTTCAGTACAGACGCAACCATCGTAGCTCTTCTGGGAACGCTGATGCTGCCTCAGCATCCACCGATGTCGATTCTCCCGTGATCCTTAAGTTCTTGAGGCTGTAGCGCTTTACATAGCTAGCCAGCCAACCTTTACTAGCCTTAAACTCTTTCCTCTCGCTCACAACACAAGTAGCGAACGAACGAGATGCGAGGCAAACAATGCTCAAACAACGAGTGCTGGAGAGAGACTGAGGATCTGTGAAATAGCGGGAGGCTACTGCAGGGTATGCCCACACATCACTTCATTCACGTGGATTCAGTGTAGTGCTCGGCGCGTGGCAAATTCAAGTTTTGCTTTTTGGAACTTACTGGAATATTTTTTTTCGAATATTTTCGATCCGCGGATGCGGAACCTGTGGATACGGAGGGCCGACTGTATATATGTCGGATGTACCACGGAGAGCATTCTGACTGGCTGCATCACCATCTGGTATGGGGGGGGGGGCGGGGATGGCTACTGCACGGGATTGAAGTAAGCTGCAGAGAGTTATAAACTTAGCTCCATCATGGGCACTAGTAGAATCTGGGATATCTTCAAGGAGTGATGCCTCAAAAAGGCAGCATCCATCGTTAAGGAGCCTCATCACCCAGGACGTGCCCTCTTCTCATTGCTACCATCAGGGAGGAGGTACAGGAGCCTGAAGGCACACACTCAGCAATTCAGGACAGCTTCTGCCCCTCTGCCATCAGATATCTGAATGGACATTGAGCCCATGAACACCACCTCACTACCTGCTTTTCTCCTTTGCACTACATATTTAACTACTATATTTATATATATATATTCAATTTTCTACATATTTGACCAGCCTGCTATGCACCAAACTTAGATACCAAAACCTCTACATTGTCCAAGTACTACATATTGAAGCATGCCTTTTCACTTTATGAGAGAAAGGCTCTTAAGCTTGATTAGGGCTTAATTCTAAAGAAGGATATTCTTGATGGATGAGTAACAGTACTTACATGTGTTTTCAATCAGAATAGTGAGCTAGCCAAATACTTTGAGAATTTGAATGAAGTTTTTTTAGTGTAATCTGGGAATAAAAACGGACAAACACATACCTCACACAGTGTGTGGACATACCACAAGCAGTTTTTTTAATGTTGGTTTTCTGTGAATCACCCACCCCTTTCTTGGAAGGGCAGACTGATGACCTGATAGCCTGTAGCCTGCCAAACAATCCGGAATTCATTTCACCTGAAGGCAATAGTTTGACTCAGCTGTGCTGGAGTTCAACCAGGACTGCAGAAGTGGAAGTTAGTGAGTTCGGGATTGCTGATTTCCAGCTTCCCTTTCCATCCTTCCTCCTTGTTACGCTTGTCTTATACCAGTGATGCTTCAGGGTATGGCAACTTTAATGACCTTTCAAATGCATTTTCCAAAATTTCCTTGCACTCATTCAACTTAATTCACCAGAAATCAGTCACAGGCACATGGTGCACCCCAAGGAAATGGGATTCTGGAGAATATCGATACCACAGAGAGAATCCTCTGCCTCTGGTCTTTCTTTGTGGGTACAACCTGGGGAGGCAGCATTTATTTATCATTTTTACTTTATTTTATCTTGTTGAGATACTGCGCTTCTGACCCTTCGAGCCTCGCCACCCAGCAATACCCTGAGTTAATCCTGGCCTAATCACAGTTCAATTTACAATGACCAATTAACCTAGCAACTGGTAGGTCTTTGGACTGTGGGAGGAAACCAGAGCACCCGGAGGAAACTCAAGAGGTCACGGGGAGAATGATCAAACTCCTTGCAGGCAGAGGCGGGATCTCTAAATTCCCATGAAAAGGTCATGACGGGGGCACTTTCTTGAACTGCTGGAGTCCTTAAAGTTCAAAGTTCAAAGTAGGTTTATTATCAAAATACACTTACGTTGCCAGAAACAACCCTGAGACCCACTCTCCTGTGGGTATACACAACAAATCTAGAGAATAATAGCCATAACTGCTGCTGCTAAGTGAACAAATTTCACAACACATGCCAGTGATAATAAACCTGATTCTGATTCTTTCAAGTCAAGTCACTTTTTATTGTCATTTCGACCATAACTGCTGGTACAGTACACAGTAAAAATGAGACGTTTTCAGGACCATGGTGCTACATGAACAATACAAAAACTACACTGAACTACGTAAAAAAAACAACACAAAACTACACCAGACTACAGACCTACCCAGGACTGCATAAAGTGCACAAAACAGTGCAGGCATTACAATAAATAACAAACAAGACAATAGGCACAGTAGAGGGCAGTAGTTTGGTGTCAGTCCAGGCTCTGGGTATTGAGGAGTCTGATGACTTGGGGGAAGAAACTGTTACACAGTCTGATAACAGAATCAATGAAAGACCGTCCAACTTGGGCATTCAACCAGTGTGCAGGACAATAAACTATATAAACACAAAATGAAAGAAATAATACTAATGCTCCAGATTTGGAAGTCCTGCTTGTGCTCTTAGTTAAGTATCTGTTTGTAAATAAATGATTATTATTGCTTATTCATAATCAAACCTGTTTGGTGTCTCACTCGCCAAACCCGTGAACCTGCGTCCAGGTTACAGAGGTTGATATAAAAGCAGAATATTTAATTTCCATTCATTGGCTGAGTGGCACTCCTCCCCGTCCACCAGGACATAGTGAGCTCAGCTCTCTCTCAGCCTCACCGTCCTGGAATGATACACAGCTGTGACAGATATGTTGGCTTTTAGGAAAACAAGTTGCCTGTCAGGCTGATGTAAATGTCCCAAGTTGCTATTCAAAAAGCAGGAGGGATCTCCTGCTAGGAGACCCTTCAACCAGCATTTAAAACAACTAAACTGGTTGTTTACATTATTGCTATTTGTAAAAGAATGAAGCATGTAAGTTGGCTGTTATGCTTCCAATTATAAAAGAAAATCCCTTTGAACTCAAAGCATTTTAGGAAACCTAGCAAATAAACAATGTTATATAAATGCACGTATTGCTTCATTAGCTGGCCAGTGGTGCGGTGGTATCAGCCCCGAACTTCGAGATTAGTGGTCCTGGGTTTGAATCCAGCCGGATCCTTGCATGCTTTCCATCTGTGCTGGGTTGAGCTTCGAGCTGGCAACTCAGCCTTATTAAAAAACTCAGTAAGTGCTGAACAAATGGCAAAGTTGCTGCCCGGTGCACCACAAGGCGTGGAGAAGAACGACAACAATTACCAATATTATTTACCTTTGGTTATCTGATTGAGTGGTCTGACTTTTCAGGACCAAGTAAACAGTACAAACACTCACGTGGACAGTTGTGGGTTTCTTTCATCATCTGCTGGTATTCATATCACTCGATTACTTGAGACAGATTGGCTGTCTAATGCAGTCGGCAACCAACAACCTCGCACTCAGTGTCAACAGGAACTGATAGTGGATTTCGGGAATGGGAAGTTGGGAGAACGTACACCAGTCCTCATTGATGGATTGGCAGTGGAAAGGGTGAGCAATGTCCGGTTCCTGGAGGTCGAATCGATCCTGATCACAACAAATGGATGCAATCATAACGGCAGCATGCCAGGGGCTCTACTTTGTTACAAGCTCGAAGAGACTTGGTACGCCACCAAAAACTTTTACAAATTTTTATAAACTTTATAAGTTTTATGTTTCAAGAGACTTGGTATGCCACCAAAAGCTTTTACAATTTTTTTATAAACTTACAGTGGAGATTGTTCTGACTGGTTGCATGATAAGGCTTCAATGCACAGGATAGCAAGAGACAGCCCCGTCACAGGCACAATCCACCCCACCACTGAGGATATCTTCAAGAATTTGACATCCATCAGTAGGGATCCTCACCAACAAAGGCATACCCTCTTCTCTTTACTACCATCAGGGAAGAGAGACAGGAACCTGAAGACCAACACTCGATTTAGGAACAGCTTCTTCCCCTCCACCATCAGATTTCTCAATAGTCCATGTACCCATGACAAAAGTTATTGCTTATGTTGCACTATTTAATTTTATAATTTATAAACACTGCTGCTGCAAAGCAAATTTAATGTTATATGTCAGTAGTAATGAACCTGATTCTGAGGTCATCAGAATGAGGTAATAAGGTAATCACTGCCTGTTCTGCACCCTTATCATTTATCAGCACAACCAATCAAAAGCCTCGTACTTAAAGCCCAGTAATAATTTGCTGCCTAGGATGTCAATCATATTTGGTTATCTCTCATTGGTGGGGGCTTCCACGAGGATGACTTTGTATCCAATAAGATCGGAGCAATCTGATCGTCAAGCACCATAAAGCTCATGTCACATGACACCAGCTGAAGGAGGGTACAGTAACAGAATGACCTGGAAACAATTCTGTACAAGCAATGGGAACACAAAGAAAGAAAAATGATTGGAAAGGCATAGCAAATTAACTGCTATTTCAAGGAGACAGTGAGGTTACCATCAGAGGTACAATCTTACATTTGGTAGGCCCTGATAGAGATTTCTTAATTAGAATCTATAAATTCTGTCTCTTGTACCAGTGGTAAGCATGAAGTGTGCTACAAATCAATTACAGAAGGTCCGTAGCAAAGACCGAGATCACTTGGCCCATTATGTCTGTTGTGTTTCTCCATGCCAGAGAAAATTATGTTTTGTAGAATTGCAAATGTTTTTCCTCACCATATATTATCCCATTTCTGCAGGTAGTGGGGGTTTCCTCCGGGTGCTCTGGTTTCACCCGACATTCCAAAGACGTAGGCTTTGGGTTAGTGAGTTGGCGACGTTGTATGTTGGCATCAGAAGCACAGTGATACTTGTGGGCAGTCCAGTACAATCCTCGTCGGTTTGATTTGATGCAAACAACACATCTCACCAAATATTTCAATGTACATATGACAAACAAAGATAATCTTTATCTTTTTGACCCATAAACACATACTGAGTGGGGGAAAAGCTTTTCCTCAAGCCATTTTTAAATCTTATCCCCCTTATGAAGTATTGTGACCTCCACTCCTTATCCTCTCCACCAAAGGGACAGACTCCCAGCATGCACTCTGCACCGAGCCCACAATTTCATTAAGTGGATAACAGCGTTTAACATTACGAAACCGGACTTTCAGCCTACCACTGTGGGCAGTATGTTTACACCAAGTGTATTTTATTTTCACCACACCTCCCTCAACTCTCCCCGGATTCTACCACTCACATGCACCACTTGGAGTAATTTACTGGCAGCCAACTTACTTTGGAACGTGGGAGAAAGCAAAAGGATTGGAAATGTATGGGAAATTCAACTGCTATTTCTAGGAGATGGAGTTGCCATGAAGCCACACATACAAAATGCTGGAGGAACTCAGCAGATTGGGCAGGATCTATGGAAATGAATAGAGAGTTGACGTTTCAGGCCGAGACCATTCTTCAGGACTGAGAAGAAAGGGGGCAGATGCTAGAATAAAAAGGGGGTAGGAGGGAAAAGAGGCTAGCCAGAAGGTGAAAGGTGAAGCCAGGTGGGTGGGAAGGGTCAAGGGCTGGAGAAGAAAGAATCTGATAGGAGAGGAGAGTGGACCTTAGGAGAAAGGAAAGGAAGAGGAGGAGGAAAGGGGGGAGTAATAGGCAGGTGAGAAGAACCATGAAGCCCATGGTCTTACGAAACCAGCTGGAGAAGGCCACAGCAACAGAAGGATATCGAAACAATTCTGTGCAAGTGATGGGAACACAAAGATGGGAGCAAAATGATTGGAAACCAGGGCATGGCGGGGGGTGAGGGGGAGATACTGAATGGTCAGAGGGTGAATGGTATTCTCTACAAAGACAGCACCAAAGATCGGGATTCTACCCAGGTTACTGGAGCTGATGAGGTAGTGACTCTGCTTGTTGTACCACTGGCTCAGTCTCTCCTTCCAATTACTTACTAACTTGAAGTTCAGACAACCTTCTAATAGCTTCCTGGTATTACTTATTTTTTTTAAATATAGCTAGTGTCTCAACTACTTCCATCTTTGCTATTGCTTTGGGAGCAAACTTGCCTAGTGAAAGCAGATGCAAAATAGTCATTTAGTGCCTTAACTTTAACCTCACCATTCTCGTGCAAGTTCCCAATTTGTCCTCAACAGACCACCCCTCCCTGCATTATGCTTTTACCATTCAAATGCCTGAAGGACACTTTTAGATTCCCGTTTCTCTTGGCAGCTATTTCTGCTTAATATGCTCCCTTTGAGTCTTGGTTTCCCCAGCACGTCAGGCAACATCTATGGATAAGCGCAAACCGTCGATGTTTCAGGCTGAGATCCTGCATCGGGACTGGAAAGGAAGGGGAGAAGTCAGAAGACCATGGAAGAAAGGAAATGGGAAGGAGCACCAGAGGGAGATGAAGGACCTATCACCTCCCTTTGGTGTTCCCCCTTCTCCTATCTCTTTATCTCGTTCACCTATCAACCTCCCATCTCTCTGCTTCACCACTCCCCCTCTCCTGGTTTCACCTATCACCTGCCACCTTGTATTTCTTCCTCCCCTCCTCCCACCTTCTCACCCCGACTCCTTCCCCTTTCTTTTCCAGTCCTGAAGAAGGGTCTCATCCCGAAACTTCCACTGGTTACTCTTTTCCCTACATGCTGCCTAGCCTGCTGAGTTCCGCCAGCATTTTGTGTGCGTTGCAGCGTCATAGTTTCTTGTTCCATTTTCTTGTACCCTTCTTTCATCCTCAAGCACGTTCTGGATTTGATCGTTCTTCCTTTGCGCTTTGCGGGAACATGTCTTGCCCATACCTCAGCATGGACTACACCGCAAATAATGTGCATTCCCAAACACTTCACTTCATTTCCACTATATTATTAAAAAAAGGGGAATTAGACATGTCCCTGTCAGCAAACTGGAGTTTGGATTCTTAAAAATGCACCATGGGAATTCTCTGGATGTGTGGATTTTATAGACTAAAGTTCTTCCCCTGTCCAAAGTTGAAAATTATAATCCTTAAATCATATCTGCCTGATCTGCTGCTTATCCCTCTCAAAAATAACATTCAGTGTCAGAGCAGAGATTTCAACATTAACTGTAAAATAACAAACAGTATGGAACCCGAAGCCCCTTTATGGTTTGTATCAACACATCTTTCGCTTCCTCTTCAGCTCAGGAAGTATGAGTCACATTTCCAAAGGAAACAGATTTGAGTCTGAAAGTGAAATTTGAACTGAAGCACCTACAAAGAGCAAGTTGGTGAATTGTTGCTTAGGATACCAGCGAAAACAGAGAGCAAAGAACTGAATAGTTTTTTTTAAAAAAACACCAAAATCAGGAACTGAGACAGTAAAGAAAGCGAGAAGTAAATTCTGTCTTGGCGGGAGGCACGGTAGCTTACTGGTTAGCGCAATGCTTTACTGCGCCAGCGACCCAGGTTCAATTCCTGCCGCTGTCTGTCGGGAGTTTGTACGCTCTCCCTGTGACCGCGTGGGTTTCCTCAGAGTGATCCGGTTCCCTCCCACAATCCAAAGATGTACCAGTTAATAGTCAAAACAAGTTTATCGTCATTTAGCTACACACATGTATACCGTCAAACAAGACAACATTTCTCTGGACCAGGGTGTAAAGCACAGTAGTGCATATAACACACAATAACTTGGGAAAGTGAGAATTAAATCTACAAATGAATTATGCAAAAAGAAACAAAATTTGGTCATGCCAAATCTTCCTGTGATTAGGCTAGGGTTAAAACGGGGGTTGCTGGGCAGTGCAGCTTGAGGGGCTGGAAGGGTCTGTTTCGTGCTGTATCTCAATAAGTAAAAAAATAACTAAATAAATACAGCCGTAAAATGGCAAATCCATTTTGTATTCAATTCCGCCCAGGTAACATCCAACCTGTTGGCATGAACATCAATTTCTATAACTTCAGTAATTCCTTCTCCCTTCCCCTTCTCTCTTTTGCCATTCTGCACCCCCCCCAACCCTTCTCGTCTCTCCACCTGTCTATCTCCTCCCTCTGGTGTCCCTCCTCCTTCCCTTTCCCTCCGGGTCCACTCTCCTATCCTATCAGATTCCTTCTTCTTCATCCCTTTACCATTTTCCCCTAACACCTGCCAGCTTCTTACTTCATTTCCCCCCCCCCCACCTGGTTTCATCTGCCGGCTTGTACTCCTCCCTCTCCCCTCACCTTCTTATTTTGGCTTCTTCCTCCTCCTTTTCCAGTCCCGATGAAGGGTCTCAGCCCAAAACATTGGCTCTTTATTCCTTTCCTCAAGGTTGTATAACTTAAACATTCTTTGATAATAAATGTACTTTGAATCTTTCCATGGATGCTGCCTGAGCTGCTGACTTCCTCCAGCATTTTGTGTGCGTTTACAACTTTCATATTTCTCCCAAGCAAATGGGGATCATTGGGAGTTACAAAGCAATCTCTTAAATTTATCGGCCCACCTTTCACAAACAAAAGTTCCAAAGAACAGTACAGCACAGGAATAGGAGCTTTGGCCCACGATGTCTGAGCCAAACATTATGCTAACTTGAACTAGCTCTATACTGGCTGCACGTAATCCATAATTTACCAATAAAACAGCAGGATCCTTTTCAATCAAATGCACTGCTAGGTAGATTGCTCTGCACTGGATACTTTTCCTACCATGTATTACAGTTTTCTTTAAATTGAAGCAGAGGAAAATATACTTCTTGATTTATATATGTCCTGGCCTTTGAGTCCTAATCGCTGCCTTCTTGATGTATTTTCTCTTCCTTCCTTCTGTCAGGCTCTCTCGTTTTCCTGTCTGCTTCATCTCGCTGAGGCAACAACCAGCAATTACATGCACACTGCCAAAGATTCACAGCCTGCCTTTAAAGTGTCAAAACACGATCCTTGGGTCCTGCTTCACAGGGATTCTTGAACACGGAAAGACACATCCTGTTGTCTTCAAACTGACATGAGAAGTGTCGCAGTTTACAGCTGTACAGAAGATTCTCCTGCCTGACAGGGGCCAAGAAAACCAAAGCGGGCGCGGCGGGGAGGGAACGGCAGAAATGGAAAGTGTTCAACTGTGTGCACTGGACACAGAGATGTGAGTTAGTTCCGTGCAGAACCAAACTGAAGGAAAATGGTTGAGCGCTTGTTATCCACGGCAGGCAGCAGCCAATAAAATCAGCGCCTTAAGGATTTAAAGCGTCAAGTGAGGAAGGAATTATACTCAAGAGGAAGTCTGCAGATGCTGGAAATCCAGAGCAACGCACACAAAATGCTGGCAGAACTCAGCAGGTCAGCCAGCATCTATGGAAATGAATAAACAGTCGAGGTTTCAGGCCGAGACCCTTCTTCGGCACTGAGAAGGAAGGGGGAAGATGCCAGAATGAAAGGGGGGGGAGAGAAAGAGGCTGGCTGGAAGGTGATAGGTGAAGGGGTGGAGAAGGAATCTGATAGGAGTGGAGAGAGGACCATAGGGGAAGGAGGAGGAAACCCAGGAGGAAGAGATAGGCAGGAGTGAAGAGGTTAAAAGCCAGGGGAATAGAAGAAGAGGGGAGCACGAGGGATTTTTTTTTACCAGCAGGAGAAATTGATATTCATGCCAACACGTTGGAAGCTCTACAGACAGAATATAAGGTGCTGCTCCTCCACCCTGAGGATGGCCTCACCTCGGCACAAGAGGAACCCTTAGCCCAACATGTTGGAACAGGAATGGAAATCAGAATTAAGCCCGCTTCTGGCAGGTGGTGCGGAGGTGCTCAACAAAGCGGTCCCCCAATCTACGCACCGGGAAGTTCTACTTTTGGCCCGCCACATTAACCCGATTTATGACAGGTCGTCAATGGAGAGACCTGACTTCACTACCGTCTGACCCAGAGTTGGGCGTGCCTCCAGCGGAGCCATGACTGACGGTAATTACAGGGGCACGATGGGTTATATCAGCTCATCCTTCAAACTGATAGTCAGCTCATGTGGGCCATCCCTGGCAAGGGGATCAAACATTTCCTCAACTTAATCACAGCCTCATGATGGCAGAGATGTTAATTCATTCAAAAGTCTGGGTTATTTTAACAACTTCACTAAGCATCTAATCACACTCTAGCAGCTCTCACTCTCCCTCCATATAAGTTAATAACCAGTTGTATTCCCACCACTTAATCACACCAGGCTGATCCGTTCTATACCCTTAGCAGATATAAGCACTTTTCATTAAGAGTTAGCCTCGTGAACACAGTCAGAGCCAGTGGACGGCGATGAAGATAACTTCCATGTGTAGACCAGGGTGAGTGGGGAACAAAGTTCTGGAAAACCTCAAGTTAAAGAGAATGGAAGGCAAGTGACATACAGTGGAGTAACCAAGTGAAGAGTGTTTCTGTTGAAGATGAACTGAGCCATGGTAAAGAGCACCGACTGATATCCCGGTGAAGAGCACAGAGTGATAGTTGCAAGGCCAAGTGCTGAGCCAAGCTGATGAACGGTCAGGCCAAGCTTCGGACAGGAAGTGCCAAGATATGCGTGGCAAAGGAATGCAGCTCAGAGTGGATCAAAGTCAAGAGGGGGGACTTCTGACTATTTAGTTGGAGGAAATGCGTACTCATCCAGTGCAGGATGTCTGACCGTTCAGAAAGCAGAGGGGGATGAAGTGAATGGGCAGCAGTACCTGTGTGGAAACTGGCACCGTGTCTTTGGACATGATTGCTGAGGGGTAATGTGCAGGAGGGGCCGCAGACTGCAGCATAATGATGCAGGAGTGAGGAAAAGGAACGGACAGGAATTTTGATGGTTCAGGCAAGGTGGATAAGGAGAAGGCCATCTTTCCATATCATGTTCCTTCTATTACCACCAAAAATTTATCATTCTATTACCACCAAATATTTATCGTTCTGAGTTTCAAAAGTCCAAATAACATTTATTCTCAGTGGCCACTTTATAAATAAAGTGGCCACTGAGTGTATGTTCAGGGCCTTCTGCTGCTGTAGCCCATCCACTTCAAGGTTCAACATGTTTTGCGTTCAGAGATGTTCTTCCTGCACACCAATGTTGTAACATGTGTTTATTTGAGTTATTGTCACTTCTCTGTCAACTTGAACCAATCTGGCCCTTCTCCTCTGACCTCTCTCATCAACAAGAAATTTCTGCCCACAGAACCGCCACTCACTGGATTTTTTTTCCACACCCTTCTCTGTAAACTCTAGAGACAGCTGTGCGTGAAAATCCCTGGAGTTCAGCAGTTTCTGAGATACTCAAACCACTCCATCTGACACCAACAATCATCCCATAGTCAAAGTAATTCAGTCTGAACCTTTTGACCATGTCTGCATGCTGTTATGCATTGAGTTACTGCCACATGATTGGCCAATTGGATATTCACCATAACAAGCAGGTACACCTAAACTGGCAATTGAGAGTTTATAACAATTACTAGTGCATTGTATTTCTGTAGGATTGTTTTTATATTTATATTGTGTTCTTTATGCTTGTTTTTTTATATATGCTGCATCAGATCCAGAATCACAATCATTTTGTTCTCCTTTGTACTCTTGCACTGAAGACTGACAATTAACAAACTTGAATCTTGAGCTTTCTTTATAAAAGCGGGTGTTTACACTGGGCACACACTCCAGGAACATACAGTATGTACAGAGTGGAATTGGCAGTGCATCTGCAGCGTTATCAGCCAAAAAGCCTATCAAAACAGACTTCCAGTTGAGCATTAGCTGGAAAACGGTTTAAGACTGTCGCCCTTCTCTTCATCTCTCGGGACCATCTCTGGAACATCGCCTGGCCTGCAGAAGGCAGCCTGCTGCCGGTTCATTGCCCTCAGTGAGAGCACAAGTTCATGTGAAGTCCTGGAGATTTCACAACGCTTGCAAGTTTTCCAACGATCAACATTAAAGAACAATGAAAAATCATTTCCCTTTCTTTATTACTGTATTGCTTTCTGCATAGATACCCATACCAATTTTTTTTTGTTTGTTACTTTATATCATGGGAGTCCTGAAAAATTCCAGAAACTTCTGGCATTCAGCTTTTAATAAGGTGTATTGTCACTAAATACTGGAGATTATCGGCAGCAAGTGGCGGTGGATTGTTGTCGGAAGCTTACATTACATCTTCAGTGATTTTCAACGTAGCTGCCTTAACCACTGTGCACAGAGGTTTTTTAAAATTCATTTCTGAGATAGAAACATTCCTGGCTAGCCCAGAAACGCCTCTATTATTGCTCAGCTGTTCATTCCTCATCTGTATGAGTCTCCTTCTGCAACCACAGTCCTCTGGTGACTGCGCTTTCTCAATGTTATATATACTTACTGTAATTCACAGCTTGTTTTTTCCTCTCTATTCTCATGAATTGCATTCTACTGATGCCGCAAAGTTAACAAATTTCATGACATTTGCCGGTGATATTAAACCTGGTTCTGATTCTGTTGCTTAAGAGGTGCCAGGACTGAGACCAAGCAATAGCAAAGGAATGGTGCTGTATCGTTAAAGTTAGATTCCAATGGGAGATCTCATGCACGTGCTGTTTTCATCCTTGGTAGTAGATGGTGTGGGTTTGGGAGATGCTGCCAGTGACTTGCCAAGGCTTTTCCAAAGTGTATTATGTAAATAATAGGGATGAGAGTCAATATGTACCTATGGTGAAGGAAATTAAGGTTTTAGGGAGTCAATAAATGGTTTGCTTTGCCCTGGGTTCTTGAGTGTTGTTGGAACTGCAAATGGAAAGTACCATTGAAACCCCAGGCATAGCTTTGTCGGTGAAAATTCCTTTTGGGATGTCAAGAGGCAAGTCAGTCACCTCTGCCTCACCCTTCTTTTGTAACCACGATGATTTATCAGTCTTGGAGGGAGTGCAGTGCAGATTTACGTGAATGGCAATGGAACCTCACCATCCTGCACCTGCCCTCTTCTTGTTACTACCATTGGGGAGAAGGTACAGGAAGGAGTCATAGAACACTCCAGCTTTCAACTTTCCTCGTAACTTCCTGCAAAAATTCTATAAGATTGGTTAGACACAACTTACCACACACAAAGCCCTTTTGACTATCCCTGATCAGCCCTTGTCTATCCAAATACTTACATATTCAGTCTCTTAGAATGCCTTCCAATAAGTTTCTCACTACCAATGTCAGGCTCACCAGCCTATAATTTCCTGACTTATTCTTAGGACCTTTCTTAAACAATGGAACAACATTAGCTAACCTCCAATCCTCCAGCACCTCATCTGTGGCTAAGAACACTTCAAACATCTTTGCTAGGACCCCTGAGTGCGAGGGAACACTTTGTCATACCCTGGGAATTTATCCACCCTAATTTGCCTCAAAACAGTAAACACTTCCTCCTGTGTAATCTGCTGCATTGCCTCATATCTATAGACTCTGTCCATATCCCGAGTAAATATGGAGGCAAATAAAATCCATTTAAGATCTCCCCCGTCTCTTTCAGGTTCATGCATTGATTACCACTCTGTTCTTCCACAGGACTAATTTTGTCCTTTTCTATCCTTTTGCTCTTAATATATCTGTAGATGCCCTTAAGATTCTCCCTTACCTTGTTTGCGAAGAAAATGCATTTTTAGGATGTATATTGTATAAATTTCTCTGACATTAAATTTTACCTTTGAACCTTTGCTAGAGCAACCTCGTGTCTTCTTTTCCTTAAGTGTTCCCTTGCATTTCTAATACTCCTCAAGTACCCGATTTGTTCCTGCCTGCCTGCACCTGCTATGCACCTCCTTCTCTTCCTTAACCCAGGCATCAATGTATCTCAAAAACAAAGGTTCCCTCAACCTGTTATCCTTGCCTTTTATTCTGACAGGAACATACAGACTCTGTACTCTCTAAATTTCACTTTTAGAGGCCTCTTGCTTACCAAACCATAGAACCCATAGAAACTACAGCACAGAAACAGGCCATTTGGCCCTTCTTGGCTGTGCCGAACCATTTTCTGCCTAGTCCCACTGATCTGCACACGGACCATATCCCTCCATACACCTCCCATCCATGTATCTGTCCAATTTATTCTTAAATGTTAAAAAAGAACCCGCATTTACCAACTCGTCTGGCAGCTCATTCCATACTCCCACCACTCTCTGTGTGAAGAAGCCCCCCCTAATGTTCCCTTTAAACTTTTCCCCCCTCACCCTAAACCCATGTCCTCTGGTTTTTTTCTCCCCTTGCCTCAGTGGAAAAAGCCTGCTTGCATTCACTCTATCTATACCCATCATAATTTTATATACCTCTATCAAATCTCCCCTCATTCTTCTACGCTCCAGGGAATAAAGTCCCAACCTATTCAACCTTTCTCTGTAACTGAGTTTCTCAAGTCCCGGCAACATCCTTGTAAACCTTCTCTGCACTCTTTCAACCTTATTTATATCCTTCCTGTAATTTGGTGACCAAAACTGAACACAATACTCCAGATTCGGCCTCACCAATGCCTTATACAACCTCATCATAACATTCCAGCTCTTATACTCAATACTTTGATGAATAAAGGCCAATGTACCAAAAGCTCTCTTTACGACCCTACCAAGTATACCTTTGCCAGATCCTTTCTGATACCATCAAAATTGGCCTTTCTCCAATTTAAAATCTCAACCTGAGGACCAGACCTATCCCTTTCTTTAAAGTCTTGAAACTAATGGCATTATGATTACTAGATACGAAGTACTACCCTAAACTTCTGTCACCTGTCCTGTCTCGTTACCTATAGTATAGCACTCTTTCTCTGGGGTCTTCTATGTACTGATTAAGGAAACTTTCCTGAATGTGTTTGACAAACTCTTTCCCAACCAGCCCTTTTACAGTACTGGGGTCCCAGTCAATATGTGAAAAAATTATAATCACCTACTATCACAACCTTATGTTTCTTGCAACAGTCTGCGATCTCTCTACACATTTGCTCCACTAAATTCCTTGGACTGTTGGGAGGTTTATAATAAGGTGGCCACATACAAAATGCTGGAGGAACTCGGCAGGCCAGGCAGCCTCTATGGAAAAGAGTAAACAGTCGGCGTTTCGGGCCGAGACCCTTCCTCAGCATTTTGTGTGGGTTGCTTCGGATTTCCAGTGCCTGCAGATTTTCTCATGAATGTGGTCATACCTTCCTTATTCCACAGTCCTACCCATGAATCCTCACTGGACGAGCTCTCCAGTCTGTCCTGACATCTTCCCTGACAGGTAATGCCACACCTTCCCCTTAAACCCCTCCCACTCTATCAAATCTAAAACAAAGCAACCCCAGAACACTGAGCTGCCAGTCCTGCCCCTCCTGCAACCAAGTCTCACTAATGGCCACAATGTCATAATTCCACATGCTGATCCGCACCCTAAGCTCACCTGCCTTTCGTACAATACTCCTTGCGCTGAAATCTACACAGATCAGAACATTAGTCCCAGCATGCTTGACCTTTTGATTCCTGACTTTGCATGTAGGCTTAACACATCTTTCTCCACAATCACTGCACTAACCGTTCTGGCACTCTGGTTCCCATCCCCCTGTAATAAAAGTTTACCACCCCCCATCCCCGCCCCATGTAGCACTAGCAAACGTTCCTGCCAGGATATTAATCCCCTTCCAGTTCAGGTGCAAACCATTCCTTCTGTACAAGTCCCCCCTTCCATGGAAAAGAGCCCAATGAAGCCCTCCCTCCTGCACCAACTCATTAGCCATGTGTTAAACAATACAATCTTCCTATTTTTGGCCTCACTAGCAAGTGGCATGGGTAGCAATCCTGAGATCACAACCATACAGGTCCTGCCTTTAACTTAGCACCCAGCTCCCTGAACTAACTTTGCAGAAATTTGTCACCCACCCTGCCCATGTCATTGGTACCTTCGTGGACCACAACCTCTGGCTGCTCACGCTCCCACTTAAGAATGCCGTGGACTCGGTCTAAGATGTCCCTGACTCTGGCACCCAGGAGACAACAATTCATCCAAGACTCTTGTTCTCGGATTTCTGTTCCCCTAACTAACGAGTCCCCTATCAGTACAGCTCACCTCTCCTCCCCTCCCCTTCCCTGAGCCACAGATCTAAACTCAGTGCCATAAACCTGACCACTGCGGGCTTTTCTCTGCTAGGTCATCCCCCCAACAGTATCCAAAGCGTAGACCTGTTGTTGACGGAATGATCACAGAAGTAATCTGCACTGGCTGCCTATTCCCTTTCTCCTCCTGACGGTCACCCAGTTACCTATTTCCTGCAACTACAGTGTACCCTGTATGTCCTGTCTGTCAACCCCCAGCCTCCTGAATGATCCAGAATTCTTCTAGCTCCTGCTTCAACTCCCTAACACCATCTGTTAGAAGATGTAGCTGGATGTGCTTCTTGCAGGTGTAGTTGCCTGAGACACTGGAGGTCTCCCAGCCTTCCCACATCCTGCAAGAGGAGCATTCCAGCGTCCTGTCGAGCATCCCCACTGCTCTAAATATGCAGTCAGAAAGCAATACGGAATAAATAACAAAAATAAAATCTACCTAAACCTTTGTCTCTCCTCAATGAGCCAAAGCCTCAAGTCTCCACTCCAACACTGGCCCACTCACACAATGGCCACTCGACTTAAACCTAATTTCATTTTATTGATCCTTGCCAAGTGCCTAATTATGTGCAATCAAATGTCTACTTGGAAACTGTGGGGTGCTGTGGATCCTGAAGGCCCACACAACACGACTTAGAAACAGCTTCTTCCCCTCCACCATCAGATTTTCTAAATGGTCCATGCTTCATTATTCCTTAGCAACACAAACAAAATGCCAGAGGAGCTCAGCAGGACAGGCAGCATCTACAGAAATGAATAAACGATCCACATTTTGGGCCAAAATCCTTCTTCACGATCGGAAAGGAAGGGAGAAGATACCAGAATAAGAAAGTGGGTGAGGGGAAGGGGGATAGCTGGAAGGTGACAGACGAATCCAAGTGAGTGGGAAAGATAAAGGGCTGGAGAAGAAGGAATCTGCTAGGAGAGGAGAGTGGACCATAGGAGAAATGGGAAGGAGGCGGGGACCCAGGGGGAGATGATAGGCAGGTGAGAGGATGTAAAAGGCCAGAGAGGGGAATAGAAGAGGTGAGGGGGAGGGAAGAAGAAGTTGATATTCATGCTGTCAGGTTGGAGGCTACTCAGACAGAATACATAATGTTGCTCCTCCACCCTGAGGGTGACCTCATCATGGCACAAGACTCTTTGTTGGACTATTTATTTATTTATTTTGTGATTTACAGTCATTTTTGGTCACTGCAGGTACTGCAGCTGCAAATTTCACATCATCTGAGTCAGAGATGTTAAACCTACTCTGATTAGGGACGATTGAACCGAACGGAGAATAAACTCAAACTGCTGAATGGCCTACAGGCCATCTACTATGTGCATGGTAAAATAAGCAGTAGATAGTTGTGGAAAATACATAACAAGCAGATTAAAGTAGCAGATTCAAAAAGCATTCATTTCACAATTACTATAACTATCCTTCTGAGATTGAAGAACAAACAAATGTATGAGGATCCTCTGTGCCCACCCACTCCCTTCTCCCACTCTCCCCCATCCTCCCCCTCTCTCACCTCCCTCCTACCACTCTCCCCATCCTCCCCTCCCTCCTCCCTCTCCCCATCCTCCCCTCCATCCTTCCCTCTCTCTCCCCTCCCTCCTCCCTCTCCCCATCCTCTTCCTCCATCTTCCCCTCTCTCGTCCCTCTCCCCCTTCCCTCCCTCTCTCCCAATCCTCCCCTCTCTCTCCCCTCCCTCCTCCCATCCTCCCCTCTCTCTCCCCTCCCTCCTCCCACTCTCCCCATTCTCCCCCTCTCTCCCCTCCCTCTCCCCATCCTACCACTCCATCCTCCCCATCTCTCTTCCCTCCCTCTCCGCCTCTCTCTCCTCGCCCCTCCCTTCCCTCTCTCCACCCCTCTCTCCCCTTCCCTCTCTCTCTCTTGCCCCTCCCCTCCCCTGCCTTCCCCTCTCTCCTCCCTTCCACCCTCTCTCCCCTCCTTACTCTCTCTTCCTCCCTGCTACCTCTCTCTGTCATCCCACTCCCCCCTCCCATCCTTTTCCCTCCCTCTTCCCTCTCGCTTTCTCTCTCCCCTCCCTCCCCCACTTCTCCACCCCCCCCCCCCCCGACGACTGGTATTGGGTAGTATAGTAGTTAGCACAACGTTTTCCATTTCAGGCGTGGATTTCCTCCGGGTGCTCTGGTTTCTTCCCGCAGTGCAGGTTTCGTGCTGTGTACGGGGAAGCTTTGTGTGGCAAGTCCTCAGGCAGGTAATTCAATACCATCTGACTACGGAAGTGAATCCCGCCACTCATCTCCCTTCACCCCGGCAGGCAGAGTAGGCTCCTATCATCCCCAGCTAAACTCCACGTCAGCTCCAAGGGTTGGGAGAGCACTGTTGCAAATGGAACGCCACAGATCTGTTCCATGATCTTAATGCGGCCTTGGTGACCCAGCCCTGTACTGATTCAGTGTTAAAGCCCTGCTGCTGACTTATCCATCCGGCCAAACTGCGTGGTTATTTAAGGCCTGGCGTCCCATCCCCCGGAAAGAAATCATATATTTCATATCAACTGAGATAGATAGTTTTACAAATTTGTCAGGGACAATTTAAAGTGCTGTCTCTTTTTCTCGGTCCGTTGAGTGGAGACAAGGAGGAGCTCGTGGGAAATTAAAATTATCTGCTGCTCTTAAACTTCTGCTCCCTTCAACACGTGAAAGAAAAGGCACACCTAGGCTTTTTTATTATGGATTATGTATTCTTTATACTACTGCCGCAAAGACAACAACTTCCACGGAAAATGCCAGTGATATTGAAATTATACAGAGAAATTAATTGGAGGCTGGATTACAAGTACTTTCATTGAAGAAAATACTGAGTTAAGATGGAATGTTTGCTGAGATTTTTCTTTTTCCTTTTTGTGCACTTGACAACAAAACATAGAACTGAAACTCTAAGGGTCAACAGTCAAAGTTCCTCCCACATTGCGAAGCCTGTAGTCAGTGACAAACAGGGCTTCGTGCATCATTGCGATATGAGAGGAGGAATACCACAGCACAGATTATGTCAAGGACCTTCTCCAGTCCTGTACTACTATACATTTAGAACAACACACACAAAATGCTGGAGGACAAGTTCTTCTAATTTTCACAGTGTTCACTCTATTGTGTTGGACTGATGAGTTCATTGGGCTGGGGGTGTCTGGACTATATACACACACATTCTGCGTTGTTGTATTTTAATAACGTTCTATATGTGTTTGTTGTCTTGTACGTGCAAGGACTGGGCCGCAAGCCCCAGTGTTGCTGGGTGGGGCGGGGGGGGGGGGGTGCATGGCCTCCAGACTGAATTTTGAGTAATGCCCCCTCCCAGTGTTCAACGGCGTGACTCATTTATTGTGTGGTTTTTGTACCATTTGTCCCTGCTATCTCGTGTGTGCCTTGTGCTGTGTGTGACTGTTGGTATTGTGTTTTGTACCTTGACCCTGGAATAACGCAGTCTCCTTTGGCTCTACTCCTGTGTATTTGAATGACAATTAAAATTGAACTGAAATGAATAATCGTCTCTCGATTACAGTAACGATACTGTAAAACACACAACAAACCACAAGAATCCTTCCCTGGTTGTGAAAGAGCAAAACATACAGTCATCCCTGCTTCTTGTTTCCAATATGATGACTTACTCAGCTTCCCACAATCAGATCCAACCCTCTGCAGCTGCTTCATTTCCTCTGCTCACCGGCACTCAATGCTTAAGCAAAGGCAGGGTGTGCACAGGATTTTAAAATGTGGCCACTTCTGAAGGGTTTCAGTAAATAAACGTTAAGAGTCAGTTATACAGCACAGAATGAGTCCTTTCAGCTATTTGTACCCCTGCCAGCCATCAAACAGCCAACTACACTAATCCCATTTACCACCATTTAATTGATAGTCTTACATACCATGTGATTCATCCACTGCCTAAAGCTATTTCCAAACAAAGTAAATTATGAGTAAATTAAATTCTATTATTGAAGTACATATACGTCATCATACACAAATCTGAGATACATCTTCTTGTGGGCATATTCAGCAAATCTATAGAATAGTAACTATAACAGGATCACTGAAAGATCAACCAGAGTGCGGAAGACAACTAACTGTGCAAATGCAAATATAAATAAATAGTAATAAATAATGAGAACATGAGATAATGAGATAAAGAGTCATTAAAGTGAGACCATTTGTTATGGAAACACCTCAATGGATGGGCAAGTGAGCATAGTTATCCCTCTTTGTTCAAAAGCCTGATGGTTGAGGGGTAGTAACTGTTCCTGAACCTGGTGGTGTGAGTCCTGCGGCTTTTGTACCTTCTTCCTGATGGCAGCAACGAGTACAGAGCATGACCTGGGTGGTGAGGATCTCTGATGATGGAGGCTGCTTTCCTACAACAGTGTGTCACGTAGATGTGCTCAATGGTTGGGAGGACATTACCCATGACATACTGGGTTGAATTCACTTCATTTTGTCGGAGGTTCCATTCTGGTCTCTCCGTACCAGGTACTCAGGTAGTGCACTCCAGATTCCAACCACCCTCTGTGTGAAAAGATTCTTCCTCTGATTCCTCTAAACCTCTTCCTCTTTTTCCTGAATCTATATCCACTAGTATTTGATACCTCTGTTCTGGGAAAAGATTCACTCTCTATGCCGTCATTATGTGCCATGTCATATGACGCGGGCAATCTTGGTCTATTGACCATAATTGTCCTTGGCAAATTTTCTACAGAAATAGTTTGCCATTGCCTTCTTCTGTGCAGTGTCTTTACAAGCTATTATCAATACTCTTCAGAGATTGTCTGCCTGGCGTCAGTGGTCACATAACCAGGACTTGTGATACGGACCAGCCGTTCATACGACCGTCCACCCGCTGCTCCCGTGGCTTCATGTGACCCTGCTCACTGGGGGGGGGAAGTGGCTAAGCAGGTGATACACCCTGCCCAAGGGTGACCCACAAGCTAGTGGAGGGAAGGAGTGCCTTACACCTCCTTTGGTCGGGATGTATCTCTACCCCGCCACCCATTAGCCACGCCATTCCTAATTTTGTCTACCTCAGTCAGCCTCCCCTATTCCAGCCTGAGGTTTCTTCATAGCTCCTCATTTCATCCCGGGGAACATCTGACTGCACCCTCCCTACACTTCAGTAAACAGAATTCCACACAACGCTCCAGCGGTGGCCTAACCCTCTGTCATAACATACCTGCTGTTACCTGGTTACTGAAGGTTTATGCCCCACACACCTTATCAACTCGTTACCTACTTGTGTGGCCTGCCACCTTGCAGGATATTCGGACTTGGATATCTAGGTTCCTGCATTCCTCAGATACTGGACCCCCACCATCTGGCCATTGGTGCAGGACTCACACCACCAGGTTCAGGAACAGTCATTACCCCTCAACCACCAGATTCTTGAACCAGAGGGGATAACATCACTCACCCCAACACTGAACCATTCCCACAAACTATGGACTCACTTTCAAGGACTCCTCTTCCTCTCATGTTCTCCATATTTATTATTATTTTTGTATTCGGACAGTTTGCCAAATTTTGCACATGGGTTGCTTATCCAGGTTGTGCATGGTTTTTCATTGATTCTATGGTGTTTCTTTGTATCTACCGGGAATGCCCACAAAAATCTCAGGGTGGTGTATGGTGACATGTACATATGTATTTAATAACAAATTTACTTCAAACGTTGAACTAGAACCCTACCATTCATTGTGTAAGTCCTATCCTTATTTGTCCTTGTTAAGTGCATCACTTGACACTTACCAGGATTAAATTCCATCTGCCATGGCTCTGCCCAGCGACATTCATATTCTAGCCCAGTCTTCCATCCTCACTGTCAACATCACTAACAACTTCTGTAACATCTGCAAACCTACTGATCATAGTTCACAAAAGCAACTGTCCAACCCTCAACCATCACCAAACCAACTTCAGATCTAACTTGTCGACTTGTTTACAATTTCACGAGCTCTAATGTTTGGGACTAATTTCCCACATGGAGCCTTGTCAACGCCTTACTGGAGTCCAAATAGACTACACAATGACGTTGTCCTCATTTTGGTGCTTCAAAAATTTCCAATTGGTCAGACAGGATACCCTTCTAACAAAATCACGCCAATTACGTTGGACAACAAATATTTTGCTTCCTGAATACTTTTGGGTGTATCTTTTGGAATGTGAGTTGCTGATCACAAAATCACCATGAAATTTCCCTATCACACACCATTCTTTTTGACATCACACATATTTGTTATTTCAATTGAGAATTCCAGTCAATTAAAATGTTGCCCACAATGTAAGCTTAAAAATTTTCTATCTTGTCCAGGCTTGCCTGGGCATGTTTAGGCAGGGTGGATGCTACATGGCAGGGCAGGTTTTACAAAGGCTCTAAAAGCATCATGCACACACCGTTCAAAGCATTGCGTTTATATCAGTCTGCAATCATGTTGATGCATATGCTACCTTTGATTAATTCGTGCCTTTGCAAGTGTTGATTAATTATTTTCCTTCACTATCATTTCCAGTAACTCCTCTGAGATGCAGAAACATTACAGACATGGCATCCTCACTGGCCTCTCTAGGCGGTGCTGGTCTCCCAGGTTTGAGTGGTGGAATTGCAGGCTGAATTGCGTGTGTCTGTACACTGCCAGGAGGCTGTACCATCGATTGCCGGACACTGTCACTTAGGGTCTTGGACTATACAAATGTTTTTTCTGAGTGAATATGCTTCTTTACTATTTTGAATTATGTTACTCGCTATTTTGAATGTTTGCTTGCTATTTTGAGTGCTTTGCACCTTGGCCCCAGAGGAATACTGTCTAATTTAGCTGTATCTATGTATGGGCTTGAATGATCATTAAACTTGATTTGATTTAACCATTAACACCAGGATCACAGGCTTGTAATTACATGGTCACTCATGCTACCCTATCTGCATTAAAAAATACCAAATTTTTCTATCCTGTCATTTGGCACCTCCTGTCACCAGTGGGCCAACAAAGATTTTAAAATGTCTTGTCTCCCCAAAAGCCTGGGGTCCATCTCATCAGGTCTTAGGGATTTATCCACCTACAACCCTGCTAAGACAACTACTTCGTCATTAATGTTAATTTCATAATCTCCCCCACCCCCCAAATTCTCCAATTACAACACACACAAAATTATCAAAGAGGAATGGAGCGGAATAAACAGTCGACGTTTCAGCCCAACACCCTTCATCAGGCCTACTTTTGTCCTATGAGATGGAATTCAATCCTGATGAAGGGTCTCAACCTGGAAAGTCGACAGTTATTCCTGCTGAGCTCCTCCAGCATTTTGTGTGTATTGTTCTGGATTTCCAGCACCGACAGAGTCTCTTGTGTCTCCAATTACAGTGACCCATTCCACGGTGAATGCATATGAGGATTATTCATCTTAGCACTATGACTTCTGCTTTCACATACAGTTTGCCAGTTTGGTCCCTCATGGACCCATCTCTCCCCCGGTTACCTTTTGACCTTAATATACCTGGAAAAAAACTTTAAGATTTTCATTTGTGCTTCTCAGAGATATTTCATGTTCCCTTTGCCTTCCTGATCTCCTTAAGTATCACCCCCACGCCTGTACGCTTTCCATACTCCTGGTTTCAGTTCTCTGTTTGCCATAAGCTTCTGTATCCCTTTATCTAGCGTTCAATATCCATAGTTTCAAGGACATGCTAAATCTGCTTTATAGGACATACATTATCCAAACTTAAGTTCTTTCCACTTGTCAGCAGTAGAACTACTGGCAAATAGCTGCTCTCAGTCTACTTCAACCCAGTACAGCAAGTTGAGTGGTGTCGCATTCAGCATCAGCAAGACCAAGGACTTCAGGAAGGGAAATACACAGCCATCCTCTCTGAGGAGTCAACGATGGAAAGGGGTGAGCAGCTCTAAATTCCTTGCCGTCGACATCTCGGATAGTCCAACCTGGATCTCGAGAGGAGGCAGAGAGTTGAGGTGCAGCCAGCTTCGTCACAGGCACAACACGTCCCACTATCGAGGACATCTTCAAAAAGTGGTGACACAAGAAGGCAACATTCATCACCAAGCATCCTCACCATCTAGGACATGCCTCTTCCTGCTGCTACATTGAGGAGGTGATACACGAGGCTGAAAACCCACACTCAATGATTGAAGACCAGCTTCTCCCCTTCCGCTATCAGATTTCTGAATGGTCCCTGAACCCATAAATACTACCCTATATTTCTTTTTATTTTGAAGTATTTGTTTAATTTTGTAATTTATAGTAACTTTATGTCTTTGCACTGCACTGCTGCCACAATACTGCACATCTCACAGCACACAGTCGGTAATGATCTGTCTGACTGATTCAGCCCAGTACATCACCCGCAAAGCCCTCCCAACCATTCAGCACATCTACATGAAACACTGTCGTCAGAAAGCAGCATCCATCAACAGAGATCCCCGCCACCCAGGTCATGCTCTCCTCTAAAAGCTGTACAGGAGCCTCAGGACTTGCACCACCAGGTTCAAGAACAGTTACTACCCCTCAATCATCAGGCTCTTGAACAAAATATGATAACCACACTCATTTTATTTCTGGTATTCCCACAACCAATGGTTTCACTTTCAGGACTCTTTATCTTCCTGTTTCATGCTCTCACCATTTATTGTTATTTATTTATATTTGCATTTGCACAGTTTGTTGTTCATTGATCCTGTTTACAGTTGCTATTCTATAGATTTGCTAAATATGCCCACAGAAAAAAGAGTCTCAGGGTTGTATGTGGTGACATGTATGTACTCTGATAATAAGTTTTACTTTGAACATCAGCAAGACCAAGGAATGGATTTCGGACTTCAGGAAGGGAAACACATACCAAAACTCGTTGAGGGGTCAGCAACGTAGGAAGTACAAGAGTCTCAGGACTCGCATGACTAGGTTCAAGAACAGTTACGACCCTCAACCATCAGGCTCCTGAATAAAAGGGGATAACTACACTCACTTGCCCCATCACTGAAATGTTCCTACAACCAATAATCTCACTTTAAGGACTCTTTATCTCAGCATCTCAGGTTCTTGTTATTTACTGCTGTTTCTTTATATTTGCATTCTGCATGTAGGCTGATCTTTCATTGATCCTGTTATAGTTACTCTTCTATAGATCTGCTGAGTATGCCCACAAGAAAAAAAAATGAATCTCAGGGTTGTATATGGTATTTCGATAATAAAATTTACTTTGAACTTTGAATTCCCTCTCAAGAGAAAGCTAATTGCAAAAGAGACAGTCTGAATAGATTGGTGTCTCTGATCCAACTTGCTCAGTGACTCTTGGCTCTCTGTCTCAGTTGGTTTATTATCGAGAAGGAGATCAATGTTAGGCCAAGTCACTATAAAGCCCATGCCTTCACTTCTCAATTTCATGGTTCATATTTAATGTGGACGTTGCCAACTCCATTTCCCAAGTGCTGTAAGTTTAGCCAGCTGTAGTTATCAAATTCTGTAAGGAGAAACACATTTTGCATTGAGGCAGGCCAGTTGGTGTCAGGACAATGGATGCTGAAACAAAAAGAAATGTCACACTGAAAAATGTGAGCAGATTAATTCTCAACGAGTTTCCAGGATCTTCTCCCCCTTGCTCATGAGCACATTTACAGAAATCCAGTAAAAATACAGGTATAATCCACATCTGAGAGTGTGGTTCAGTGAAATCTGAAAGTTCCTACTGCAATTTAGGAGGAATAACTCGCTCTAAGTAATACTCTAATGTCTCTGAAATTGTCTCTAACTTATCTAATGCTTTAATGTCTCTAGTATTGCATTGGATTGCTTGTGTATTCAGGAAGAAAAGCAGAGGAGTTAATAAACAAAAATGTGCAGATATTATTTTAAAAAGTTGGAAATGAGTGCAGAGATAAAGAGGAAAGATTAAGGGGGTGGCAGTGGGGAAAATGGAGCACCAAAGGTTGAGCTTCTATTGACCAAGACTTTTAAGGATGAGGAGAGCTGGAGGAGTTTAAGGAGACAGAAAATGGAGTTTTAGTCGCAAAACCACAGTTGTAAGGTTAGACCAAAGGGTTGCCGTGCAGAATGGCAACAACCAAGAAAACAGAGCTGAATACTTAACTGGAGACTGGGACGGGAGAGGGGAACAATATTATGAAACCAGCAAAGTCAAAGCTTTGACTTTGAGGCATTTTAGTCAGGCAGCTACTGTGAGGACAGCTAGTGGGCTAAGTGGGACAGTCAATAAACCAGTACAGGCAGCAGAGCTTTGGGCAGTCTATGATTTATGGAAATACTAAGTTAAAGGTTGACTCAGGAAATTTCAGAGCATTAAAGTTTTTATAAGAAATTTATAAGAGAAAGCCTCAGCTGGAGATCGGCTAAGAGCTGAATGACGATTACTGGTGTAGCAGAGATCGAAGAAGATGCTGAGTTATATCCTAGGATGTGCTGGGACACATCATCAACGACGTGACCTGGGATCATCGGGTGCTTTGGGTCTTTCAACATCAGACACTCTTGCCCAGATGACCCAGCCAGGGTTGATCAGGCCCTGGTTTGTGTCCCAGCAGATTGGTCAACGGCTCACACCGCTTGATCCACAGCCATCTGGAGTCTCGTTCAGCTGCCTCTGTGACGGTCCTGATGGCGCTTTTCTTTGTAGCCTCCATGAACTCTGGTAAGTTCTGCACAGCAAGCATCCAGCAAAGCCTCTACACCCCACTTCCGTAGGCTCACAACATGCCCTCCACCCCTGTCTCTCGTGCTGCTCTACCAGCTCCTGGTATTTGGCTTTCTTACACTCAAACGCCTCCTCAATCCAGTCTCCCCAAGGACCGTCAGTTCTACCAAGTCCACCTGCTTCAAGATTTCTGACAAACAGTTCTTGGGAATAGGGAGGATACAGGTGTGGCAATTATTAATGCAGCACAGCAGTCAGGCAAGACCAAAGCACAGAGGGATGAGCAGTGTGCAGCTCTGGGAAATGGCAAGGGATGGTGACAATCAACCTTCCCAATAATTCACTTAATCAACCCCTTGTAGAATTAAAAATACGTGCTGCTCTGGAAATGAACAGAACAGCATGTTCATACAAAGACAGAAGTGCTTCATCAATGTTATTCTGAACTACCTCCATGCAAACAGCGGTCCTTGCTTTTCTTATGACTGATTGTGAAGTGAGGCAGTTTGAAGCACAGAGCTGAAGGATCCTCCTCCCACACCAGAGTCCACCACCTCCGATTCCACGCGTGGAATTCCAAAGGGAATAAAACTTTCAGAAAGCCCTCATGTCACCACTAGATGTACATTGAAAAGGGGGGAAATGCCACAGAATTGATCTGGTGTTTTGACATTTTTTTAACATCTGGGCTATCAAATCAGCTGACACAACATAGCTGGACGGTGACACAACCTGGTATACAAGATTACAACCCTTCAATAGGTTCAATAGGTGCATTTAATGTCAGAGAAATGTATACATTTGTGTGGTTTACATTAAATAAACCTAGTGTTTATCACTGTCTCTCATTTTTCAACACATGTCAAACATCAAATGCTAGAGGGCATGCATTTAAGGTGAGTGGGAATAAGTTCAAAGATGTGAAGGCAAGATTTTTTTTGCACATGCTGACGTGTGCCTGGAATGCCAGGGATATTTGTGGGTACGCATATGCACTCATTGCATATGTGTATTTATACACACACACAGAGTGTCTTGTCATTGCGCTGAGTGTGTACGCTTCAGTATCTCCCCCAGTACAATCAACTAATGAGTCCTAATGGGTTGGCGTTATGGTGCTTTTCCTGCCATACATTTCTTTAGTATAGGGCAGTGGTCCCCACCCACCAGGACACGGACCGGTACTGGGCCGCAAAGCATGTGCTACCGGGCCGCGAGGAAACGATATGAGTCAGCTGCACCTTTCCTCATTCCCTGTCACGCACTGTTGAACTTGAACATAGGGTTGCCAACTGTCCCGTATTTGCCGGGACATCCCGTATATTGGGCTAAATCGGTTTACCCCATAGGGGACCGCCCTTGTCCCGTATTTCCCCCGCTAAGGTAGAGCGTTCCTATGAAACCTTTCGTGCCGAAATGGTGTGAAGCGAAGAAGCAATTACCATTTTTGAGTGTTCCCAGACCCAAAAAATAACCTAACAAATCATACCAAATAACATGTAACACCGAAAATAAATAACACTAACTTATAGTAAAAGCAGGAATGATATGATAAATACACAGCCTATATAAAGTAGAAATAATGTATCTACAGTGTAGTCGGGAAGATGAAGGTAAAACTGATTTGTGGGGGGAAAAGATCAGCACGTACACGCATGCGCACATCACATGCGCACGTCACGCATGTGCACACAGGTGCCTGCGCAAGGCTTCACGATCATGGTAGACTTTCCTGGTGTAAAGTGTCCCGGGATTTGACTGCTACTTTTGTCCCTCATTTGGGAGTGAGGAAGTTAGCAACCCTAACTGTAAAAGACATGTTGAGGTCAGTTTAACCCTACTTGAACACCGCCCCCCCCCAGTCGGCCGGTCCGCAGTGCAAAACAAGGTTGGGGACCCCGGTATAGAGATATATAAATGTGTATATGTTGTTTGTATACTGCATTGAAGGTAGATACTTCTGTACCACATTGTGGGGTGCATCATATTCTAATTCATGTGTTGCCTTAAGTTAACTTTGTGGATAATTAAAGATGGGATGTCCTGGTGCCAAGCAAATGGTGCTCATCGCTCTTAGTGAGAGAGGGATCGGGGCTGCCAAGCGTTAACAATGGACAAAGTATGCAGCTATTACTGTGTTTTCTGGTAGACATCTTTTTGTAAATAATGGCAGTTTTCGAATTCACTATTTTCACTAATTTTTGTAAGTTTGACTTTTAACACACTTAATAAACACCCTTGCATTAAAATGCTTAGCAACTCAGTCACCTTTTTTCCTTTGATCATAACCCATGTATCTAACAACACCCCAAACGAATGTGCAGAGAAAAGAAGGATTTTGACGTTGTGTAGGAATTAGTTTAGTTAGATGATTAATTCATGTTCTTGATATATTTTTAATTTGTACAACTATCTTTTGCATATTGGTTGTTAGTCTTTGTTTATATATAGCTTTTCATAAATTCTATCGTATTTATTTTCCTCAAAAGGCCCACAAGAAAATACCAACTTTGACTTTACTTTAACTATTACTTTAACTTCTAACTACTTTGGCAGAACTTTGTGGGTGAACAGCCTGTCCTGCCTCCCCCTACGCTCTTATACAATTGGTGTTTTCAGCTAGACAGGGTATCTCATGGTCATTCAGATTATTTAATTGTTGAAATAGCACATTCAGACTCTGAACTTTCTGAGGAAATTAAACACATGCATATTTTCATATCGTGATAGATGTGGCTATATCCCTCTGATTGGATACAGATTGGCAAGAGGGCTTTGTCCGATTTCGAAAATAGTGTATTTCTAAGGAAGTTTGCAGTCTGGTTGATAACATCTACGGTTGCTCTAATATCTGTATAAGGCAAATACTTTCTAAAGGCCGAATTCAGCAAAAGCTCTTAGATATTTCAAAACAATTTATTCTTATCACTGTCTGAGGAAATAGAAGGTGAACCAATAGAAGGCGTACTGCAAAGCAAAGCTAGCATGAACCGGTGCTGAGATCTGTATCCTGGGCTGCAGCTGAAACTAATGCAAAGCAACACCGCAGGACACACATTCTTGCTAATTCTAGAGACTCCAATGAAGGCAGTAATTCATCACATTATTATTGCAGACTTTTTGTTTTAAAAATATCAAAAGGAAAAATTTCATTTCAAGCACTTTTATGCCACACAAGGCATTAAAAGTTTCTTTCCTTTCAATAGCAGCTTTATCTGCAGATATTTCCTTTGCAGCGTATTTTAAAGATAAAGATTAGCTTTGTTTGTCACAAGTACATCAAAAACGTACAAAGGTATGCATTGTTTGCATCAAATCAGATCAACGAGGCTGGTGTTGGGCAGCCCACAAGTGTCACCACACTTCCTGCGCCTACACAGAACGCCCACAACTCACTAAGCTGAACTGTTCATCCTTGGAATGTGGGAAAAAAACCTGAGCATCCGGAGGAAACCCACGTAACCTCGGGGAGTGTTGGGATGTATTCTGGGCTCCTGGAATTTAGCAAATATTAATTTCAACAGCAACCAGTCTTCAGATCTGAATGTGGATTGCACACTGAATTTTAAAATGCAGCTCAGAACAATGGTGTTCTTGGAGCTGCAGGCTGGGGTCGATTGCAAACCCGGAAATACCCCCCCCTTGACCTGAGACGTCTGCGTATGCATGAATGCAACTCAGAGACAGTGGTGGGGGAACATCAACTCAGACCATGAGAGGCCTGCGTCGGGCATTTTCATGCCTTACAAGGCGCAGATTGGAAGTCTGCGTGGGGCACCATTCCTCACACAGACAGTAGAGCAATGTGGTTAAGTGCCTTGCTCAAGGACACAAACACGCTGCCACAGCTGAGGCTCGAACTAGCGACCTTCAGATCACTAAACAAATGCCTTAACCACTTGGCCACATGCCCAACACAAACAGTGGTGATTAACATTCAATTTAGGGTGTCTTAAGTGTTGCTCTGAAGATCTAGGTGTTTGAATCAAAGGGAGCAGTATGAATGCATTGTAACAACAGAATTATCCTGCTGTTACCTTTAATCTTTAGCATATAAAAATGTGATGAAATGTTGGGTCAGGGAGCCACTCTCCAGAGCAACTCCAAATGCTGCCAGCTAGTGCGTGCTGAACAAATACTTTTCTATTACAAGCAACACGTCTCTCTGTTGGCTTTCATGATTAGTCACAATGGGGAGAGCGTACAAACTCCTTACAGACTGCAGCTTGAACCCAATTTCAATCTTGCAGCTGGCCCTGTAGTTTTGTGCTAACCACTATGCTACCGAGCCATCCAGTTTTATTCTACTGCATTGGTCAAATATTCCCAACTTTGGGAAATGTTTCCAAAGTTCACTCCAAACATTGTAGAACCAAGGTGGTATTAACCCAAAAACTCTCAGAAATATTAGACAACACTCTCATCTGGAAGTTAAAAATTATTTTTCTCATTAGCTCTAAAGGCTCAGAATTGATTAATGTGAAAATAGCCTTTGAAGATTCCTCAATGTTCTTCATCAATGAGGATCAAAAGACTTGATTCAGACTAGGAAATTGCTGGATTTGGACCAAAACCTCTATATAAAAGATTCAAAATAAAGTGACATTTAAACAGATCATGGTTAATGTTCAGAATGAGTAATTATAGTGAGAAAAAATACCACAGATGTTTTATAAAGAAATTCCCATGGGAAACTTCAGAAGAAAGTCAACTTTTTACAACTGTCAGTGATTTTCACTCAGCTTCACCCCTGATTAGGACCAGCTCCACCAAAGTTGAACAAACATAAATAAGATTTAACTGCATGATTCTTGAAGTGGTGGAACAAGCGGTCCAGCTTTCTGGTGGATCATGAAGTCTTCCATCAGATTTATCTCCTGATTATAAACAAGATAAAATCTGCAGATGCTGGAAATCCAGAGCCAAGCACACAAAATGCTGGAGGAACTCAGCAGGTCAGGCAGCGTCTACGGAAAAGAATAAACAGTCGGGTGTTTTCGGCTGAGACCCATCTTCAGAACTGGAAAGAAGGGGGAAGATGCCAGAGTGAAAAGGTGAGGGGAGAGGAAGGGGGACTGGCTAGAAGGTGTTAGATAAAGCCAGGTGGGTGGGAAAGGTGAAGGGCTGGAGAACAAGGAATCTGACAGGAGAGGAGAGTGGACAATAGGAGAAAGGGAAGGAGGAGACGACCCAAGGGGAAGTGATAGGAAGGTGAAAGGCTAAGTAGGGAATAGAGGAAAGGGGTGGTTCTTTCCCTTTCCTTTCCAGTCCTGTAGAAGGGTCTTGGCCCAAACTGTTGACTGTTTACTCTTTTCTGAAGATCAGAATCAGGATAATTATTATCAGCATGTGTTCTGAAATTTGTTAACTTAGCAGCAGCACCTCAATTCAATACATAATATAGAAGAAAAATAAATTAATAAGTTTTTATTTATTTATTTATTTATATAGAATAAAAATCATGCAAAAACAAAAATAATACATATTAAAAAGTGAGGTCATGTTGACGGGTTCAATGTACATTTAGGAATTGGATGGCAGAGGGGAAGAAACTGTTCCTGAATCACTGAGTACCTTCTGTACACTCACAACACGCTGGAGGAACTCAGCAGGTCGGGCAGCATCCGTGGAAAAGATCGGTCGACGTTTCAGGCCGGACTTCGTCAGGACTTCTACCTGATGGTAACAGTGAGAAAAGGACATGCCCTGGGTGCTGGAGGACCTTAATAATGGACGCTACCTTTCCAAGACACCGCTCCTTGAAGATGTCCTGGGTACTTTGTAGGCCAGTACCCAGGATGGAGCCGACTAAATTTATGACCCTTAGCAGCTTCTTTCGGTCCTGTGCAGTAGCCCTCCCCCCACCTCATACCAGACCGTGATGCAGCCTGTCAGAATGCTTTCCATGGTATATCTGTAGAAGTTTTTGAGTGTTTTTGTTGACATACCAAATCTCTTCCAACTCCTAATGAATATAGTTGCTGCCTTGCCTTCTTTATAGCTGCATCAGTATGTTGGGACCAGGTTAGGTCCTCAGAGATCTTGGCACCAAGGAACTTGAAACCTCTCAGTCTCTCCCCATCCGATCCCTCTATGAGGATGCTGCCTGATCTGCAGAATTCCTCCAGTATTGTGTGTGTGTGTGTGTGTGTGTGTGTGTTGCAATTGATACGCTGTAACACTAATGAATCCAGTTCCGCTTCCGCTTATCAATTACGATTATAAGAAATACTATAAGTCTGCTAACAGATTGATGGGAATGATGACATTAATAACGTCGATAACTATGCATCAATCTACAGCACGGAGAGTCGGGTTTACACAGGGACATTGAAAATACAGTGTCTAGGCACCTATTCAGGTTTATTCTGCTAAAACTAATCAATTAGACACTCACATGGCCCATTAGTAGGAAAAAGAACAAAGGCACTCAGTCCAAAAGTGAGACTAATTTTCAGTCACTTTAATTCTCCACTCCACATGAAGGGGAAAGGACAACAGGAGAGGATGCAGAGCAGACAGCACATGCAAAAGTAGACTGAAATAAGCCGGACATTATTGTCAAAGAGAGCTAGCGAGTTGAACAAAGAGCACCTGATTTGCCCAAGCAGGCTTCTGTCCTTGTGACAATGCGCAAAGTTTATCCTACCATGAAAACAAGATTATATATAAAAGCAAGAGGAAAAAAGATCAACTGTATGGGGGTTAAACTCCAATCTCCAATTAGGACAATATTCAACTGACACCTCTGTCTCATTCATCCTTTGGTAACAAGCTCTTCGGCCTATCAAGTCGGTGCTAACCATAAAATATCCATTTATCCAAACCCATTTTATTTCCCCCACATTCCCATTAACCCCCTACCCCCCCTCACCTACTACACTCCCCTACACACTAGGGGCAATTTACACTGGCCAGTTAAATTGCAAAACCAATCCAGACATGGGAGCAAACTAGAACTCCCGAGGGAAACTTGTGCAATCACACGGAGAACCTGCAAACTCCACACAGACAGTAATGAAGCTCAGGGTTGAACCTATGTCATTGAAGCTGTGAGAATAAGGTAGTTAATACAATACAGGGGTTCCCAGCTTTTTTATGCCATGAATCAAGAGCATTAAAGCAAGGGGTTTTTGGACCCCAGGTTGTGAATCTGATATAACAGATGCTCTGATGAAGGGTCTCGGCTCAAAAAGTCGTCTGTTTACTCTTTTCCATAGATGCTACCTGGCCTGCTGAGTTCCCCTAGCATTTTGTGTATGTTGCTTGGATTTCAGCATCTGCAGATTTTCTGCTGTTTGTAACAGATGCTTGTCTACTGGTACTGAATATGGGCTTGTTCAGTTGGGTACTTTGAACCAAATATGCTGGAAATCCAAAGCAACACACACACACACACACACACACAACGCTGCAGCAACTCGGTCAAGTCGCATCGATGGAAAAGGGTAAACAGTCGAAGTTTTGGGCCAAAAGGCGCTTCTTCAGGACCTAAAGAAGGGTCTCAGCCCGAAACGTCGACTGTTTACACTTCTCTGTGGATGTTCTCCGGTCATCTCGGTCCTCATTGCCACTGGGTCAAGATCTTGCTCCAAACCCATTTTATTCCCCCCACATTCCCATTAACTCCCTGACCCCCCTCACCTACTACACTCCCCTACACACGCTGTCGTATGAAGTCCATGTCATAGTTGATGCACAATGGCTACCTCACTCCACAGTATGAAGTTCAGGGACTTGAATATCTGTGCCCTTATAGAGAATCCCAACAGGAAATTAGAGTGAAAACAAGTGATCTCAACCTTCAGGGATAAATCATTAACACCAGGTTCTGCAGGTCCTGGAAATATTGAGCAAAACACACAAAAAGCTGATGAAGCGACACATTTTGAAACATCGACTATTAATTCCCCACCAGACCTGCTACCCGACTTGCTGAGTTCCTCCAGCATGTTGTCTGTATTGCTCCACCTTGGGGGTAACCCAAGTATGAGGCTTCCAGCAGCCAAGAAAAGTGGAAATTGTCAAATCCACGTTGTGTTAATGGTTGCTCGTTCCTCTCCGCGCCTGGTGGTGCATCGGGCAGCAACCTGACCGTTTCTTTAGCATTTCCGTCTGTTTTTTTACGAGGCTGAGTTGCCAGCTCGATGCTCAACCCAGCATGGATGGAAAGGGTGCAAGGAGCTAGCCGGCTAGATTCGAACCCGGGACCATTCCCCGTGAAGTCCAATGCAGATGCCGCTACGCCACCGGCCGGCTACGTTGTGTTAATGATGGGAGATAAGAGAAAGGCAATGGAATGAATATGACCCCCAACTCTAACCCAAATAAATTGAACTTCTTCAGAATTTCCTTTACAGGTATCTCAAAACAACTATCTTTTCACCACAGCTTACAAAATAAACAACTTACATGACTGAAAAACTGTTACTTTGAACTTACTGGGCATGGCAGAGGGCGAATCTGCTCCTAGGTGTCAACTAATGGTGCCTGGTAAATAGGAACGGAACTGAGAGATACATTTGAGTCTTTTACACTGATTGATCCAACACTCTCAGCTCACCTACAGCGAGGAGGCTATTGCCAAACTGTAGAAGCGATAACTCAGGCGGTGGTCCGCATAAGGTTTTACAGCGCAAGCGATCTGCCGCTGTTCTCCCCATGACTGTGTTGGTTACCTCTGAGTGGTGCATCTTTCTCACAATTTCCAGAATTGGAATTAGGTTTAATATCACCGGCATATGTCGTGAAATTTGTTGTTACGTGGCAGTACATTTAATTATAAAAACTGTAAATTACAATTGCATACATATATATACACACATACATTACGTATCTATAGACACACACACACACACACACACACACACTCACACTTATGGGGTGATTAAGTTCGTGGCCTAAGGTAGAAGGAAATGAGTTATTAACTTCAAACTTTCTGCATTTTCACTCAAAGAGTTGAACTGCATGTAACGAGAGCTGTATAACTCATCTCCTTCTACCTTAGGCCATGAACTTATCAATCACCCCTGCTGTGGACCACTTCTGCAAGGAAGGGATCCGTATGCTCCACGACCGCTGGACTAAGTGTGTAAATGTAGGAGGGGCCTATGTTGAAAAATAAATGTGCTAGGTTTTCTAAAATTGACTTCCTTCTACCTTAGGCCACAAACTTATCAATTGCCGTGTGTGTGTGTGTGTGTGTATATATATAAATATATATATAAAAGAGTGCGTGCCCCTTCAGGCTCCTGTACCTCCTCCCTGATGGCAGCAATGAGAATAAGGCATGTCCTGGGTGACGGGGGTCCTTAATGGTACACGCCGCCTTTTTGAGGTATTGCTCCTCAAAGATTTCCTGGATGCTGGGAACGCCTGTGCCCATGATGGAGAGATGTGCAAGCTGCAGCCTGCAACGTTGCTGCGAGATGCGTGACGACACTTGCACATCCTTGGACTATGTTGGTCATTGCAAATGACGAATCTCACTGTACGTTTTGATGCATATGTGAGAAATAGAGGTCATCTTTAATCTTTAAATAATACCACAGATCTGCCAAAGTTACATTACCCAGTTGTATACCATCTTAATAAAAATCCTTTTCTGGTGTCAGTGGCATTGGATTCTGTTTTCTCCATCGCAATCAGCAGGTCATGCACAACGTTCTGCTTTAAATGGGACCCATTCAATCAGGATAATTAATACAAAATACCGCAAATGCTGCATGTACAGAACAGCTCAGGCAGCAGATATGGCAAGGAGAGAAAATCTGAACTATCATTTCAAACTGGTAACCTTTCGACAGAGCTGGTAGAAAAGTAGAAATTGTGAACTGCCGAGAATGGGGGATGGGCGCAAGAACACGTCAACTGGAGAGAGATTGGGGTGATGGAAGAGGGAGTTAAATGCATCTACTGGTCCCTTCCTCTGTCAAATGTTTCAATATCTCACAGCCTAAGTCTCGATGTCACTAAAAGGGGTACACAAGTCTCGCAAGATCGATGCAAGACAGTTTTTTGCTGCTAGTGTAAGCCACACGCAGCTCAATCCTCTATGTGTTTCAAAATGTCCATCCAGCTGGCTGCAGAGGGACAGAATGATTGGAGCAGCCTCACTCATCCCACCACATACGACAGGGTGCAGTCAGCTCTTAGAACGAGGCCCAAATCAGTGGCTGCTGAACAGAATAATCCCCCGCAAACCCACCATCAATGACTCAGGAAATTAGATGTGACTGTTAACACAATACAGAATCAAATTTAATATCACCGGCATCTGTTGTGAAATTTGTCTTTGCGACAGCAGTACTATGCAATACATGATAAAAAAAAAGCCTGTGAATTACAGTAAATATATGTAGACACACACACACACAATCGTCGAATGGCAGAGGGAATGAAGCTGCTCCTCAGTCACTTGAGTGTGTGCCTTCAGGCTTCTGTACCTCATCCCGGATGGTAGCAATGAGAACAAGGCATGACTTGGGTGATAGAGGTCCTTAGGCACCTTCCGTTTGGAGATGTCCTGGATACTACAGAGGCTAGTGCCCATAATGGATCTGACTAAGCTTACAACTCTCTGCAGCTTTATTTCGATTCTAGGCAGTGCCCCCTCCCTTCCCCAGTCCAGACAGTTATGTAGCCAGTTAGAATGCTCTCCATGGGGTACATCTGTAGAAATTTGCAAATGTTGGTGACATATCAAATCTCCTCAAACTTCTCATGAAATATAGCCAGTGTCATGCAATCTTTGTAGCTACATCAATATGCTGGGCCCAGGTTAGATCCTGGGAGATGTTGGCACCCAGGAACTTGAAATTGCCCACTTTTTCCACTTCTGACCCCTCTATGAGCTGGTGTCTGTTCCCTACACTGATCGAGCTGATGTATTTTCCTCCTGTATGGCCTCTCGTCACCATCTGAAATTCTGCCAACAGCCGCTGTATCGTCAGCAAACTTATAGATGCCATTTGAGCTGTGCCTAGCCACATGGTCGTGGGTTGCAAATCTTTTAAAGTGGCCTTAATGTGAATGCTTAATTGCAGCTTAATGTGAAAAAGACTAAGGAGCTGGTGGTAGACCTGAGGAGAGCTAAGGTACCGGTGACCCCTGTTTCCATCCAGGGGGTCAGTGTGGACATGGTGGAGGATTACAAATACCTGGGGATACGAATTGACAATAAACTGGACTGGTCAAAGAACACTGAGGCTGTCTACAAGAAGGTAATCAGAGCTGTCTCTATTTCCTGAGGAGACTGAGGTCCTTTAACATCTGCTGGATGATGCTGAGGATGTTCTACGAGTCTCTGGTGGCCAGTGCGATCATGTTTGCTGTTGTGTGCTGGGGCAGCAGGCTGAGGGTAACAGACACCAACAGAATCAACAAACTCATTCGTAAGGCCAGTGATGTTGTGGGGATAGAACTGGACTCTCTGACGGTGGTGTCGGAAAAGAGGATGCTGTCTAAGTTGCATGCCATCTTGGACAATGTCTCCCATCCACTACATAACGTACTGGTTGGGCACAGGAGTACATTCAGCCAGAGACTCATTCCACCGAGATGCAACACAGAGCATCATAGGAAGTCATTCCTGCCTGTGGCCATCAAACTTTACAACTCCACCCTTGGAGGGTCAGACACCCTGAGCCAATAGGCTGGTCCTGGACTTGTTTTCTGGCATAATTTACATATTACTATTTAATTATTTATGGTTTTATTATTATCTAATTACTTATGGTGCAACTGTAACGAAAACCAATTTCCCCCGGGGTCAATAAAGTATGACTATGACTATGATGTAGGATCACTGTGGGCACAATTAACACCACGTACGTATGCAGCATACACCAAGCATGGTGCACACATGCAGTCATCATACAAACAGTACTCTGCATGAAGATAATCCCATTATACACTGCGCTCTGTGTACAGCCATGACTCCATGTCACTTTCTAGGAGATATTAGGAGGTATCACTTAGTCCCTTCAGTCTCCCACTGGGTGGGTTGGGCTCGGGTTCAAATCTGGTTAAAGTACTGTATACAAGTGAAACGCCTTCTGGAGCTTGGTACCATTACAGCATGGGCAGCTGTGAGGGTTCACATCCCAAGTATTAACACGAAGGAGGAAGAATGGGCCTTTTGCTGGGAACACAAATAACCAAAGATATCTCCAACAATTCCCTGAAGAAGCTACTTTTCTAGAGCAAATGTGATTGACGTAATGGGTTCACAAACCAAGGTAATGTTGGGAAACTGGCACGTCCCAGTACAGCACAGGCAGCTCAGAGTAGCATTCTTACAGCGTCCAAATGGGGCAAGGCTTACATCCAAAATTCCTTCTCCTTGACACTTCTGCGTTATTCTCCCTTACTAATGTCAGACGCCTGCATTCTTTCATGCAGGAGACATGCACAAATCACCGTACTTTGATAACGTTCAATACATTGAGAACGGGCCCAGGGAAAAATCTTACATTGTTTGTGAAACCGGTTGGAATAATTCCAGGTAGCTTTATGGAACAGTCTGGATCAGAGGCACGGAATCAGGTACATGGAAGCGAAGAGAAAAAGATAATTCTATTTTTAATGTGGCAAGAAGGAAAATGAAAGCCATACAAAAGAGAAAAGGCCTTGTTTCTCTAAAGGGGAACAGAAGGCAAATGGCTTACACTTGAAGATCTGCTACCCATTACTCCCACTTCACTTCTTTTTTTTCTCTCTTTTTGGATCAATTATTTAATTTAACTTTATATAGTATATGTATGTAGATACATACATACTGGACAAGGAACATAAGAAAGCAACAGTGGCAATCCAGAATGACAATAACGTCAGGAGGAAAGAATATGAGAAGCTGGAGAAATAAGAGCTGATAGGAAGGACGTGGAAGTTAAAGCCAGAGTAATCCCAGTGGCGATAGGAGCACTTGGAGCTGTGACGCCTGGACTGGAAGAGTGGCTCCACCAAATCCTGGGAACAACATCTGAGATCTTAGTCCAGAAGAACGCACTACTAGGAACAGCAAGGATACTACACTGAATCCTCAAGCTCCCAGGCCTATGGGATGATACACATCATCCGTAAGGGGTGAGAAAGAAGGATATATATATTTTCCCTCAATATCAGGTCCTCTGCCAGAGGCCTGGGAGTTTGAGTGCTCAGCACAGTATATAAATACCTTATTGGAATTTACAGTTTTTATTATATATCGCATTGTACTGCTGCCACGTAACAACAAATTTCACAACATATGTCAGTGATATTACACCTAATTCTGAGTCGGAGATGTTGATAGCGATCATTTCTATAACGACCAGGATACATAGGTTTTCCTCATTGGAAAAGAGCATCATGAACAAGGACACACACCAGTGCATCAGCTCCTCCACTCTAATGGTGTCCATTTGTGGACTTCAGCATCCAGCACAGTCTTCAGCCCCCATCCCCCACCATCTTGATCCTAGGGGTGTCAACCTGAGACAGGGTCATGAACAGCAGGAGAATCCACAGGCCACGTTTACAACGTTAGTGGGCAGATGCTGTGTGTTGGGAAAGAGATAGCACTGCTTCAAAGCTCCAGCCTCGGTAATATTCACTAGGCGAGCTGCAGGATATCAACCAGACTTCCTGTTGGACGGCAAAGGGGCAGTCATTTAAAACTGGCATGTGTAGGTCACACAATCAATGAACTTCTTAGATTTAAGTCTCCTAGATGGGCACATGGATAAAGGAAAAATGAAGGGTCATATGAGATGGAAGGGTTAGATTGATTTTAAGAGTAGATTAACAGATTGGCACAACATCGTAGGCCAAAGGGCCTGTACTGTGCTATAATGTTCTATGTTCTATTATCCAACAATATTAGGAAATCTTTCTTGTTTCAGGTGCTTAACTCCAATTAGAAATATTACTGAAGGGATATGGGGCAGTTCATGTAGAATCACTGTACATACAACGCGACTGCAGTAATACTATTCCTTAATTGAAAGCTTTGCTATTTGTTTTCAAGTGATGAAACGCTAAAACTGTTGTTAGTACTTCAGCAAGTAGAGGCCTGGACACGCACAGCAACCCCTACAGCTGAGCACTTATTCCCTACGATACAAGATCACGCCCCCACCACACACACACACACACACACACACACACACACACACACACACACACGCACACAGCAAGTATGAGTAATAACCCCATTACCTTAGCATATTCATAACCATAAACCTTAAAATTTGTGCAAGGGCTTGGAAGATTCAAGGGTTGGGCCTGGTTAATGAAGGCGTGGATCAGATCAAAGTGGCAGGTTTGTGGGACACTGAATCTCCAGTAATCAGATCAAGAAACACTAGATTCTTAAATAGGCAAATGAAATAGCAGAGAATGGAGGGACAGAGACCTCATCCATGCAGAAGGGATTGGTCCCATTAGGCATTTCATTTCGAGTTTAAATGAGTTGGGTACAACATTGAAGGGCTTGTTCCTGTGCTCTTAGATGTTCTATGTACATCAAATGATCGTCTGAAAATATTAGTGGTGTTCCGCTTTAGTGAAACCGTTTTTTCAATTAATTGCGTATGAATGGGAATGTGGAATGGCTGATGTATCACGATTGTGAAACTATCCTATTGTGCAGGGGGGGAGGTTGATGGTCATGAGGGAGGTGCCAGGCTGCCTGCTCCCTTTCACCGATGCATGGGACTGGCAGAGGTGACACCGCTTTGGCAGACGCAGCGACTTTCGAGACTCAGCTTGCTGAATGGAACAAGTCTGCGACGATATCAGAAGGCCAGGTGAGTAATCAGCTGGCAACGCGATTCAACAGCCGTTTATGCAGCAGTTTTACTGGCGATGAACGCAAGGCCATTTGCGGACGACACTTTAGGAATGCATGTTTGGGCAAGAATCCACATTACCCGAAGAAGCCACAGAGCCATCCAGCACAGAAGCACACCCTTCGGCCCATCTAGCCTATGCTGACCATCAAGTACTCATTGATAATATTCCCAGTGACCAGCAGTTGATCAATAACAGTCTGGGATAGTGGAGCATTGGGGGTGGGGTGCAGCCAATCATTTCTGCACAGATTGATATAGCCCACAGTCTATGGGTTCCTGTCCTGCTGAGACCAGAGCTAGCACCACATCTGTTGCTGGTGTGCCAGTCTATCTCCACTATGCACTTGCTGGGACAGTAACGGTCCACTGGGGCCTGGCGCATTTCTTGCAATACTGCCACCAACTCATCAGGTCTCAGCTCCCTTCCACAGTAGTGTATCCCTTACAGCATCGCCATACAGCACCATCAATCACAGATCAGGGTTCAATTCCCACAGCTGCCTGTAAGCGTCGTGAGCCCTGCGGCTTGCTGCGGAGAGTTGAGCTTCTCGCCTTCCTGAGCACCTGTACTCACTAATCAATATCTTAACTAGAGTTGTTTCGGTCTTGTGTTCTCGGTTTAATCTTGTCAAGTTAATTGCGGCTGACACGTGGTTCCTGCAGTCTGTGATTACTTAAAGAGGACTCCCAATCATCCTTAAGTGGAGACATTTCGTCGGAGAGGATAAATTACCTCGAGGTGTTGCTCAGTCACTCATCGGAGGCTCTGATTCCGACCTTTAACACCCTGTTTCCATCTCTTTTTGGGGAACCTGCTGATCCTCCGCACCTGGGTCCAGTCCTTCGTGAGCGCACCATGACAGGGAGGAGTTTGTACATTCTTCCTGTGACTCGAGATTCCACTCACATTCCAAAGATATATGCCGTTATTTATTTATTTATCGAGATAGCGTGGAACAGGCCCTTCTGGCACTTCGAACCACGCAGCCCAGAAATCACATACCCCCCCCCCGCCGCCACCGATCCTAATCACAGGACAATTTGCAATATCCCAAAACACGAGGAAATCTGCAGATGCTGGAAATGCAACACAACACACACACACAGACACACATACGCACACACACACAAAATGCTGGAGGAACTCAGCAGGCCAGGCAGCATCTATGGAGAAGAGTACGGTCAATGTTTCGGGCCAAGACCCTTCTTCAGGAATGGAAATAAAGGGGAGAAGTCACTGATGTAACTTCAAAACATTAAACTAATTCCAGCATTTTGTGAGAGTTGCCTTACAATGACCAATTAACCGGAGTGTCTTTGGACTGTGGGAGGAAACTGGAGCACCTGGAGGAAACCCACGCAGTCATGGAGAGAACATGCAAACTCCTTACAGACAGCCGTGGGAGTTGAACCCGGGTCGCTGGTACTGTGAAGCGTTGTGCTAACCACTATGCTACCATGCCACCCCATACACTGTTAGGGTTAGTGAAGTGTGGGCACACTACTTTGTCGCTGGAAGCCTGCCAACACTTGCGGGCTGACCAGCACAAACCCCGCAGATTTAATTTGATGCAAACGACGCAGTTCACCATATGCTTTGATGTACCTGCGACAAATAAAATTAACCTCTATCTCTGCCATGTGAGGGGACGCTTCTAAGGAGGGCCACAGAAACACAAAGCAACCTATATGGGGACAGGTGCCAGATGTCGGACAACGATCATCAGATGCCCCAGGTAGAGCCTTTAAAAAAGGATATTTCTGACCCCTTGGCCTACTTAGCATTGACATGGAAAAGTCTCTGACTTCCAGGGGCAGCAAGAACTAAACTACACCCACTGAGAAACAGCAAAAGCACTTGAAGGTTAGAATAGTGCCGACCACAGAATCTCATGTCCAAGGTGGAGCTGTTCCAGTAAAGAAGCAAAGTCCTGGACCCACCAGACTATCAGGCAATCCAAGGTGGAAGAGTTCAAGGTCCAGCAGCAGTGACCAGGATCAATATTAAAGATTAGCTTTATTTCCCCGGACCCCAGAGTGTAGCGTAGCGACAGAACCCAATGTTTTTCAATTTAAGCACCGGGCCAAATCGGCGAGTTCAGGTCCAGGCCCCAGAGCGTATTGAAGTGACTGAACCCAATGACTGGACGACGATTTACGTGTCGGGCCAGATTGAAAATGGCAGGGTGTCGGGGCCCGAGGCAACAGAAGGGCCCGATTCAGCTCACTTGCCCGCTTTGCGCTAAACTAAAGGTCCGTGGACAGACTCTCTTTGTGGACTTCAGTTCAGAGCGCTATTGGCTTGCGCTTATTGTTTGCACTCCGCACACTGGGCGTTTGACGGTCTCCTCTTTCCTAGCGAGCTCTTTTGGGTTTCTGTGTTCTGTGGCGGCCTGTTGGGAGACGAATCTCAAGGCTGTATAATGTACACATACTTTGAAAATAAGTGTACTTTGAACTTATTTGTCACATGTTCATTGAAACATACAGGGTAATGCAGTGTTTGCATCGAGGAATAAGCTGGGTACAGCCTGCAAGTGTCGCCAAGCTTCTGGCACCAGCATAGGAAGGATGTGGATGCTATAGAGAGAGTGCAGAGGAGACTTACAAGGAAGTTGCCTGGATTGGTCTGGTGAACTTGGCCTTTTCTCCTTGGAGCGACGGAGAATGAGAGGTGACCCGACAGAGGTGTCTAAGATGATGAGGGGCATTGATCGTGTGGATGGCCAGAGGCTTCTACCCAGGGCTGAAATGGCTAACAAGAGGGGGCAAAGTTTTAAGGTGCTTGGAAGCAAGTACAAGGGGGATGACAGAGGTAAGCTTTCCACACAGAGAGTGGTGGGAGCGTGGAATGCACTGCCAGCGAAGGTGGTAGAGGAGGATGCAATAGGGTTTTTGAAGAGACTCTTAGATAAGTACATGAAGCTTAGAAAAATAGAGGGCAATGCGGTTGGGAAATTCTAGGCAGCTTCTAGAGTAGGTTACATGGTTGGCACAACATTGTGGGCCAAGGGGCCTGTAATGTGCTGTAGATTTTCTATGTTCTATAGCATGCCTACAACTTACTAAACCTAACCCATATACCTTCATAATGTGGTGGGAAATCTGAGAAAATCCGCGCAGTCACTGGGAGAACGTACAAACGCCTGACAGTCTGCAGCGGGCATTGAACCCTGATCTTACAGTTGACAGTGTTAAATGTTACGCCACCGTGTCACCAGTGGGTCGGTAAACAAGAGAATGACAACATTCTGTCTCCAAAGGCATTTCAGTGCAGCTTGACAAGTCATTAAAGATAATTAGCAGCTTGAAATGTGTGCTGACCCCACAAGTGTGACCCATATTGTGCACAGGAACTGCTTTTCTGTGATTCACAAATTATACATCTTTGAAGCCTGTGAAAACGAGACGCATCTTCAAAATTCTCAAGGAAAGAGAATGCTAGCAGACTTCAGCAGCATATGCCACAAAGACAGCTCACTAACAGGGATTTCATCAGCCTTTCCATCAGCAAATTGCTATTCGGCTTTGAATGTCATTAAAGAGCAAGCAAACCATTTCCAGAGGCCTCCTGTGGGTCAGGAGCATCTTCCTTTGGAAAATGTGGCCTCATCAGTGGTGAGCGGGTTTTTCCACTGAGAAATCAACACACAGTTGGCCAATCCTGTGGATGTTCTTTTATGTGTTAAAAAATAATTACCGGAATTAATGCTCCTATGTCATTGTAGTCTGATTATTTCTGTGAATTGTCTCTTCCTGAGATGTTGATTTGTCTGACAAAAACAGTAACAACTGAAGTTTGAAAGATGACACTTGGCATAAATACACCAGAGTTCTTTCCTCACAATCCTACCTCCTTCCACAATACCGTCAGTGAAGAGGTGAGTAGGGGCCTGTAAGAAATATAACGCCAAGGTCTGCTTCACCTTCCACCAGCTGGGTAACAAATGTTTGCACCAATAATGAAGTGTTGCCACATTCCAACAATCAACTTCACACCCAAGAGGTGAGAAAAATTCCTTGATGGAACGCTGGAGGAAACACTAAAGACATGTTATCTTTCCAGTCATACAAGGCAAACACATACACTGAGTGGCCACTTTATTACGTACACCTGCTCATTAATGCAAATATCTAATCAGCCAATTGTGCGGCGGCAACTCAATGCATTAAAACATGCAGGCATGGTCAAGTTGTTGCTCAGGACAAACATCACAATGGGGAAGAAATGAGTTCTAAGTGGCTTTGACTGTGGAATGATTGTTGGTGCCAGACGGGGTGGTTTGAGTATTTCAGAAACAGCTGATCTCCTGGGATTTTCAAGAATGGTACGACAAATGAAACAAAAATAAAATCCAGTGAGTGGCAATTCTGAGCGCAAAAATGCCTTGTTAATGAGAGAGGTCAGAGGAGAATGGCTAGACGCATTCAAGCTGACAGGAAGGCACCAATAACTCGACCGGAGTAGGCAGTTTAAATGGTTTCAGCATGGAGTAGATGGGCCAAAGGGCCTGCTTCTGTGTGGTTCCTCTCTATGACTACGACTCTAACTCAAATAACCTCACAATACAACAGTGGTGTGCAGCAGAGCATCTCTGAACGTACAACCCATCGGACCTTGAGGTGGATGTGCTACAGCAGCAGAAGGTCATGAACATACACACTGTGGCCTCTTTAAAAGGTACAGGAGTCACTCAAGTGGCCACTGAGTGCATTATGCATCCTTTTTTTTAAGGCATTCATAGGATGAGATTGTTTAATTCCCCCTGAGAAGATGGTGAGCTGCCTTCTGCAATGGACTGCAGCCCTTTTCATTTTTGTTCTGGATTTGGGCAAGGCCAACGTTCAGTGCTCATCCCCCACTGCCCTTGAGTTGTCTTCTTGAACCCCTGCAGAACCTCTGGTAGACAGAGAGTTCCAGGAGTCAGTCCCAAGATAACGAAGGACTGACAACTGATACATCGCTGAGTCAGAGTAGTTCATGGCTTGGAGGGGAAGGGAGACATATTAGCTTTATTTGTCACATGTCACACCAAAAACATATGGTGAAAATCTGCAGATGCTGGAAATCCAAGCAACACATACAAAATGCTGGAGGAGCTCGGCAGGCCAGGCGGCACCTATGTTCGACGTTTCGGGCCTCTGAAAGGCCTCGGACTGAAACGTCGACTGTACTTTTTTCCAGTGAAATGCATTGTTTGCGTCAAATCAAATCGGTGAGGACTGGGCTGGGCAGCCCACAAGTGTCTCCGCACTTCCGGTGCCAATGTAGCACGGTTGTAACTCAAAAAACCTAAGCATATATCTTTGGAAGGTGGGAGGAAGCCAGAGACCTGGAGGAAACCCACGTATTCACAGGGAGAACATAAACGCTCCAAACTGACAGCAGCAGGAAACAAAATCGAATAAGAATATAAGACACAGATTTGGCCTTTCTGTCCATCAAGTCTGCTCTGCCATTGAATGAGTGAAGCAAAGACAACTTTATCAAGTAATTATGTTTGGAGAACCAAATCACAATGGATGCCATGTTAAGATCAATGTGCCTTGAGTCAGACATGTACTCCACTAGTTGTATGCCTGTCGCAAATTAATATAATCTTTTTGCACATTTACCATTTCAGTATCAATATTAAAGAGACAAGAGTGTTCCTCCAGAGTAGACTTCCTATAATATTATTCCACATGGTAGCTATGATTGGAATCAGGAAATGAGCATGGTCTTTGAAGCACACACATCAAAGTTGCTGGTGAACGCAGCAGGCCAGGCTGACGAAGGGGCTCGGCCCGAAACGTCGACTGTACCTCTTCCTAGAGATGCTGCCTGGCCTGCTGCATTCACCAGCAACTTTGATGTGTGTTGCTTGAATTTCCGGCATCTGCAGAATTCCTCGTTTTTATGGCCTTTGAAGCAATGCTTTACAAAAATCTCTTCTTGCCGCTACCATCAGGCAGGAGGCAAGGGAAACCTTAGGTCTCATACCATCAGGGTCAGGAACAGTTTACCATCCTTCAGCCGTCAGTCTCCTGAACCAGAGTGGATAACTTCACTCACCTCAACACTGAACTGATTCCCAACCTATGGACTCACTTTCAAGGACTCCACCACACATGTTTGCAGTTTCATTTATTTATCTGTTTGTTTGTTTGTTTATTTATTTATTCGTTATTTTTACATACATCATCTTCTTGTGCATATTGGCTGTTTGTCAATCATTGTGTGTTGTTTTACATTGGCTCTTGTATTTCCTTGTTCTACTGTGAATGCACAGATGCAAATGAATCTCCAGTTGGTATAAGGTGAAATATATGTACTTCGATAATGACTTTAAACTTCGAACTTTTGCAAAGAGTACAGGGAAGTATTATACAACTAAACAATAAAATTCCGTTTTTGAAGAATTAATGAAACTTAGAAAAACAAACTTCCTGTCACTGGGCAACATTATCTACAAGAATGTGATTAGCTTCCAGATACAAAGTGAGCATTCCCAGTTCTTCCCGTTAAAACTCTCCACCCATCCACTTTGGTCAGGCTCCACATGCAGTCCATAATATGTCACAATTTAGTTCAATTAAAAATAAGAATGAGTGGATCTATTTTCTCCGAGCCCACCATAAACTGTGTTATTTCTTCTTCTCATGGCCACCAACCCTAAACATATCAGAAATTCTGCAAACAAGGTAACTGATATCTACCTCTGTATCTCTCAGTACCAAAAAGGCCATCTATTACCATCTGCCTACCTTCAATGTTTCTATTGCTGAATTCTTAACCATGCTTCTGTCTCTTCCATCCTCGACTACTCCCAAATTCTCTTGGTCTGGGTTCCCATTCTTGATTCTGCCCTGCACCCTCTTCCAACCAGAATCCTGCCCTGCACCATTTTCCAATCAGAATCCTGCCCCTGCACCATCTTCCAATCATAATCCTGCCCCTGCACCATCTTCCAATCAGAATCCTGCCCCTGCACAATCTTCCAATCAGAATCCTGGCCCTGCACCATCTTCCAACCAGAATCCTGCCCTGCACCCTCTTCCAATTAGAATCCTGCCCTTGCATCCTCTTCCAACCAGAATCCTGCCCCTGCAGCCTCTTCCAACCAGAATCCTGCCCTGCACCCTCTTCCAACCAGAATCCTGCCCTGCACCCTCTTCCAACCAGAATCCTGCCCTGCACCCTCTTCCAATCAGAATCCTGCCCTGCACCCTCTTCCAACCAGATTTCTGCCCCTGCACCACCTTCCAATCAGAATCCTGCCCCTGCACCCTCTTCCAACCAGAATCCTGCCCCTGCACCATCTTCCGAACAGAAACCTGCCCTGCACCCTCTTCCAATCAGAATCCTGCCCTGCACCCTCTTCCAATCAGAATCCTGCCCCTGCACCATTTTCCAATCAGAATCCCGCCCTGCACCCTCTTCCAACCAGAATCCTGCCCTGCACCCTCTTCCAATCAGAATCCTGCCCCTGCACCATTTTCCAATCAGAATCCTGCCCTGCACCCTCTTCCAACCAGAATTCTGCCCCTGCACCATCTTCCAATCAGAATCCTACCCCTACACCCTCTTCCAACCAGAATCCTGCCCCTGCACCATTTTCCAATCAGAATCCTGCCCTGCACCCTCTTCCAATTAGAATCCTGCCCCTGCACCATCTTCCAATCAGAATCCTGCCCCTACACCCTCTTCCAACCAGAATCCTGCCCCTGCACCATTTTCCAATCAGAATCCTGCCCTGCACCCTCTTCCAACCAGAATCCTGCCCCTGCACCCTCTTCCAACCAGAATCCTGCCCTGTACCTTCTTCCAACCAGAATCCTGCTCTGCACCCTCTTCCAGCCAGAGACCTGACTCTGCACCCTCTTCCAGCCAGAATGCTGTTACCCATATCCTGCCCAGCACCCTATTGCAACCTGCTGTATCCTGGCAGCATGCACGGACTTATCGTCTCGACTGGTCTCATAAAATACTCATTCTGCATGCTGCCCCATCCTACAACCAACAACATACAGTGCAGAGAGGCAAAGAATTTAGGCCACAAGTTCACTTCTTTCTCACCGTATGTGAAGCGACAAAAGGTTAAATGTGACACTTAAAAACTTGCATCTGGATTAACCACAACTCTCCCACTACTTCCAATTATTCAACACTCTTTGTGCTGACTGGAATTTTAGTCTTGTGTCAGAGATAACCTTATAATCCTGCAACTATTTGTAGATTCTTAAAGAATAAAGTACTTGAAAGATTTTCAAAAATGTCCTCAAGGCAAGAGCAATCCTTATGAAAGAAGCACGATGTAGACAATACAGTACAGCCACAATTTTCTCAGAAACACTTTGAAAAAGTGAAGCTTTGCTGGGAGTTCAACAACAAGGCAGACCGCTGACAAATTAACTATTTTGGCACAGAAGGTTCAATTCCTTTTTCCCAACTAATAGCAAAGCCAGCAATTTGCAGAAATACATTTTTTTTCTCTTAGAACTGAGAATACCAAGCCTAACTTGCGAACAAAATAAAAACCAAAATTTCTGTGGAACTTTTTAGTTTTGTGCTTTCCTGGCCTTAGTGCCGCAAGACCTCAGAGTCACAGCAGTGAAACACAAGTACGTGCACTTGAAAAAAAAATCACACGTAATTCATGTAGCAGATTTCACATCCATTTCGAATACCGCAAATATTTACAGTTATTGAATCACTCTTTACGTGTTGTCTTTGTGACAATGTAGGAATCAATTTACACACATCAAGCTTGTCATGCCCACCTATATGTTTGAGGAGAGTAAATAGCATTCAGGATGTCGGCGATAAAGCCCCTGGTTTTTTAGTTGAAATACTTCCACGGGAACTTTTACATCCATGTGAGAAAGCAGGGGAGTCCTCAGTTTAACTCCTGTCAGCTGAAAAATAGCATCCCCAATACTGCAGTACTCTCCTCATACTATACTCGGACAGAGGGGTGGAAATTCGTCTCGATCAAAGGAGGTGCAATGTGCTCCTTCCCTCCGCTAGTTGGCAGGTCACCTTTGGGCAAGGTGTAGCACCTGCTTAACCCCCACCCCCCAGATCAGGGTCATGTGTAGCCACGGGAGCTGGTTGTGGACAGTTGTCTGAGCAGCTGGTGCACATCACAAGTCCTGGTTATGTGACCACTGACACCAGGCAGACAATTTCTGAAGAGTATAGACAATGGCTGGGGTCACCCATTTTGGAAAGGACACTGCCCAGAAGAAGGCGATGGCAAAACACCTCTGTAGAAAAATTTGGCAAGAACAATCACGGTCATGGGACCATTATCGCTCATACGACACGGCACGTAACAATGATAATGACTGTACTCAGAGTACAGCTATTCTTCAAGGGCTTCTTCATCTAGCAACGATGACTAACAGTTCCCTCTCTTTTATAAACTGAAAATTGCAAGTTTTGAAAATTGTCCCTTGATGTCAAGTTTTTCCTGAACATGGAGACATTAAACAGACGGAATAAATAATGATTACTACACCTTGTGCAGTGCCTCTTACTTCGGTCCCAGTAGATGAGAAACTGCAGCACTGATTTACTTAAACATAGCTCACATTTGTTTTTAAGGGTGAAGTAGCATTTGCGGGTTGACGATGTTTAGGCATTATTGGCAATGACAAATACAATTACGTGCAGGGCCATAGTTCAAAATTAAAAAATCCCCAGTGGATCTCTGAGCAAAAGCAGATCTCATTTGCTGCATCATATTGACACTTGTTTGGAAACAGCGTGTGTTGGATAGGTATCAAGTGAACGGCAAAATCAATTCCAGCTAAGTGAAACATGAATACTCTCATGCTGGCTGTATCGATGTTGTAACAGTTTGCAAACAGATGCTTCCTAAAAGCTTGCCATCACCCTTTTCTTCCTTCCACTACGACGAGGAGGATACTCCACCTGACCTCCACGGGTTACAGATCCAAAGCCCCATCCTACCTTGGCCAAGTTATTTTTAACCAGCAATTGCTCGGCTGACACATCCCTTACCCTTTATTGCTAAAAGGACAGAGTTCAAGAGTGCCAAAGATTCGAAGTGCATTTATAATCAAAATATGCATGCCGTGTACAACCCCGAGGTTCATTTTTCCCACAGGCAACCAGAAAGCAAAGAAAAAAAAAATCATGGGAGCCATTCAAAGTCAAACCCCCAACGCGCAAAAAAAAATCACGCAAATGGCAAAAAAAAGCAAGGTGAAAAACACAGAATATAAAACACCAAACCACAAATCATCCAACCAGTCCAGGTATATTCAGTTCAACTCTTTTCAGTTCAATCTTGCGCTGTGCTGTCCGTTAATTTCAGGCCTCAGAGCTAAGCCGCCCTGGTCAAAATCGGTCAAAATAGCAACCAAAAAAAGGAGCGACCGGAAACCAGAAACACATCATAACGCGAACTACATGGTGAAATCCACCAGTTGTGTCCATGAAACCTTGCCCAAGACCCAGGAGTGCGGCACCATCCACCAGCAGCAGGGATCTTCCTCTGGGAGCAGAGGACAAGAGGGAGAGAGAGGGACCGTCACAAGCAGACACCTCCCCACGGCAGCAGCGAGCGAGAGGGTGAGAGAGACGAGTCAACTGCAGGTATTCGGCACTGAACGAACGCTTGCTATTTACCCTGGCCCTTGAGGATTTAATCAGCGAGACTGGTGAGAAATGGAGTCGATCATGGGCTTGCACTTTGCCTCCAGGGCACTCACTTCTCTCGAATCTACCCACAAACTTCCCCTAACAACTTGGCCTAAAAGTCAGACAGAGGTAATAGAATCCCACTGGGAAAAAAGGCCACTCGGCCCATTATGCCAGTGCTAACTCTTCAAATTAGTTCCATAAGGAGATTGAGCACCTGCAATCTGCCAAATGGACTCCATCTGTGCTGTGTCTATGATTTGCTCCCCTTTTCCTCTGTGTCTCCAAATTAGTCTCGTTTTGAGTACAAATACTGAGGCTTCATAGGGCGTTGGTCAGACTGTACTTGGGAGCATTATGAACAGTTTTGGGTCCCCTATCTAAAAGACAGGGTATGCTGGTGTTGGAGAGGGTCCAGAGGAGGTTCACGAGAACGTATGAAGAGGATTTGTTGGCTCTGGGCCTATGCTCACTGAGGATTAGAAGAATGAGGGCGGATCTCATTCAATCCCATCGAAGATTGAAAGGTCTCGATAGAGTGAACGTGAAGATGATGATCCTTATCGTGGGGGAATCTAGGATCAGAGAGCACAGCACCAGAATTCAAGTACATCCCTCTAGAATGGAGATGAGGAGGAATTTCTTAAGCCAGAGTGTGGAATTTATTGCCACAGACAGCTATGGGGGATATTTAAAGCAAAGGTTTGTGATCAATGTGGATATCAAAGGTTATGGGGAGAAGGTAGAAGAATGGGGTTGAGAGGGCTAATAAATCAGCCATGATGAAATGGCAGAACAGACTGGATGGGCAGAGTGGCCTATTGCTTCCCCTACGTCTTATGCAATTCCAGGTGATCGATAAACTGACAATGTATCACATGTAATATACACTGAGAACCCCACAAAATAAAACAAAGCCAAGAACAGTACAGATTGGGAAAAACGGCATATTTATCAAAGAAATACTAACACAATCATTATTTTCCCCATTTATTTTGTTCTCTAGTTAAAATTCTCCTTCTGTTAATTGTTCTAAGCAATGTCCAATAGGATGACTAATCAAAAGGAATCAAATTGACAATCTCAACAAAAAGTTTCAGCCGTAGATTGGATGCACTGGAACCGAATGATGCCATCATGAAAGCTCAGGTATTTTAAATAGCTTGCAAAAATCACAGTTAACAAAGACTGCTTCCAACAGGTGGGTCTTTGTTAAGTTCATTAAATCTCTTCCTAGACTTCCTCCATCTGCCAAGCAGCCACACTTCACAAAAGCTGTGTTTCAATGAGGAGGACAGCAAAATGAAAGCCCCTGCCTGGCTTGCAGAGGCTCTGTCTAAGGAAGGTACATCTGTTAGATCTCTGTAACTGTAGTCAAGGCAACAAAAGTGATTAAGTATGCATGAACGCTCGCCGTGGGAGACCCTACATAGACGGCACCACTGCCTTCGCATAAAATTCTCCGAATGACCCCCCTGCACGCATGTTGGCGACTTCTGATCTACATGCTGGGCTGGGCTGTCCCCTGTAAAATCAAGCATTTCTGAACAAGCAGTCCCAGCCAGAAGCAGAGCAATGTTCCCACTCTGCTGTCTCCACCTCATTTCTGCGAATATCCCCTCCCAATGATCTACTTACATACCAGCCAACTGAGTAATCACCAACACTACTAAAGCAAATAAAGGAGAAATTATTCCAAAGAGCAGGTTAACAACATTCAAATGCAGTTTTTAAAAAAATATAAAGTGCAGTCAACAAAGATTTTGAAAGAAAAGGATTGTGCTTGACAAATATTAACATTCAAAATACAGTATTTGGTGACTTCAAGACTTTCAAAACACTTGACAAATTGCCAAGTGCAAGACTCCCACAGAAACAGAACAGGTACAGGCTATTCAGCCCTTTATAGTCATCTTGCCATTTAACTGGATTTTATCTCCACCCACTTGCCTTCTGTAACCACTAACACATTAACTAATAAAGATGTATCAGTTTTGACTTAGAGTTAAACCCTGGCCTTTTCCCTAAAGGGGGTGGGGTGACGTCACTACTCCAGATTTTCATTTGAGTCTTCCACAGGCATGCCTCATCTGCTGAGCAATGCCAGCATTTTCTGTTCTCACACACAATCATTTCTCTACAACCATTCTAGTAAACCTGCCCTGTGCCCTTTCCAATCCTACTTCCCCTTCTTGAGCACTGTTCCCTCTAACCTGCATGGCCGCGCAGTAACTCAAATGCTCCCACGCACATAGCCTTTGTTGCCACGTAGCTGGAATTTTTTTCTTTATAACATTAATATAATTTTGTAGTTATGTTAATATTATTTTGAAACATGTTACTTGTGAAATACCCTGTAATTATGTGTTAATGAATACAGTGCATAAATTTTCTAAATAATAAACGTACTATAACCTTTACTTTGAAACATTTTAGAACTTCAATGTATTTACCTTGACAGTATCTCAAGTTACACGTGGTGTGTGGCCAAGTGGTTAAGGCGTTCGTCTAGTGATTTGAAGGTCGCTAGTTCGAGCCTTGGCTGAGGCAGCGTGTGTGTCCTTGAGCAAGGCACTTAACCACACATTGCTCTGCAATTACACCAGTGCCACGCTGCATGGGTCTCAATGCCCTTCCCTTGGACAACATCGGTGGCGTGGAGAGGGGAGACTTACAGCATGGGCAACTGCTGGTTTTCCATACAACCTTGCCCAGGCCTTCGCCCTGGAAACCTTCCAAGGCGCAAATCCATGGTCTCATGATGCCTATATCTCAAGTTACAACACTGTAACAATGAACACAGAATGGAAGTCAGTAGCTCCTTGTTAATAAACCGCCAGCCCTATGGCTTATTGTTCACGCCGTGTAAAAATTTCTTGCTCAGAGCAATGGTTGGTCTGCGCAGGTATAAACAAGCTAGAGGGAATGTTGTTCCTGAGGTGTGGTATTCACAAATAAAATCAATTCTCTTTGCCCTAACTCTACCTGCTAGGATTTTGCGAACTCATTCTATCTATCAATGTCCATTTGGAATTTTCTTTCTCCCATTTACTGTTCGTCCAAACTTAGTGTTATCATAAGGGCGAGGTACACAGCTGGTAACACAAAAGGTCAACAGCATTATGTGGAAAGATAACCAAATTTCAGGTCAAGATGCAGAGATATTGGCTTCATGGCTACATCTCCAGTCAATAGCCAGACAAAAAGCAAAGCACATTTCCGTAACATGACTAGCACAGGACAGTGTAAGTTTATAGGGGTTATATTTTCAGAAGACAATGGTTAGGCAATACAGAGTGTGGTGTTCTACTTTGACGCAAGGTGTGCAAAGGTGTTCACTGAAGGAGGATTAGAGGAGAGAAATAAAAATGATTCTAAGTAATGACTGGGTGGTGGGGTGGAGATACGTCTCTACTAAAGGAGGTGTAAGGTGTTCCTTCCCTCCGCTAGCTTGCAGGTCACCCTTGGGCAAGGTGTAGCACCTGCTTAGCCCCTGATCAGGGTCACATGAAGCTATGGGAGCAGGTGGTGGATGGTCGTATGTGCAGCCAGTGCAGATCACAAGTCCTGGTTATGTGACCACTGACGCCAGGCTGACAGCCTCTGAAGAGTATTGATAATGGCTGGGGTCACCCGTCTGTAGAAGCCAAAGGCAAACTATTTCTGGAGAAAAACTTGCCAAGAACAATCAAAGAACATAGAACAGTACAGCACAGAAGGCCAATTGGCCCATAATGATGTGCCGGACCAGCTGAAAAGCAAATCAAAATTAATCCATATTCTTCCATCTTCCTTACATCCATGTGCCTATCCAAACATCTCTGAAAAGCCTCTAATGTATTTGCCTCTACCACCATACCCAGCAGCACATTCCAGGCATCCACCACTCTGAGTAAAAAAACTTACCCACACATCTACTTTGAACCTACCCCCTCTCATTTCAACGCATGCCCTCTGGTATTATACATTTTCACACTGAGAAACAGATACTCTCATCTATGCCTCTCATAATCTTGGAAGACCACGATCGCCCCATCATACAATACAGCACATAATAAATAAACAAAATAATGAAAGTTAGGATAGATATGTGTATCTGAAGCTCCAACACCCTGGCAGATAGCTGCTAAGCAGGTCATGACTGAAACATAACAAACTAAGGCACAGAACAGATAAAATCAAAATTTTATTCCAAAGTGACTCTAGATAGCAACACAGCTCTAAGATAGTATAGAATAAAATTTAAGGCAGATTCCATTATAGTCGAGCCACTTCGGAATAATACTTAGCTTGATATTGTCTTTTCCCATTAGATTGTGTTCAGTCAGGCTACGATCAGTGTAAGAAGACGATTCAATTCTAATACCAAAATCAAAGGTTCACAGGACATTATCAAAGTATTTATACAGGATACCACTCTAAGATTCATCAGCCACGAAACAAAGAAAACCATAGAAATCAGTCCAAAGAAAAACATCAAACCACCCCCCCCCCACACACCTAAAACTTACAAATCGCCCCAAATTTAAATTGCACTGGCACCAGGAGCATCAATATCCCCCCCCCCCCCGCAGTCCCACAAAAAAAACAAATAGGCGAACTGCGATATCTAGCAATGTTAAAACATTTTCTTTAGTCGCAGTTTGACAGTAAGGAGGAAGTTACAAAAGCTGAAAATGTGTCAAAATCAGAGAAAATAAAATAAAATTATATAACTATGGCACTAAAAGATAGTTTCCTTTTAAACTCAAGGGTTGATACTCAAATGGATTAATCAAGCAGGAAAGTCAGAACCATGAGGGATTGCTCCGAAGGGCGGTGGATGCTGAGTTAGAACTGCGGAATTTTAAGGTGCAAGAGTTCAGCTGCAAGGGCTGGGTACTATGTCGTAAGAATAAATGGCAAGCACAATGTCTGTTTTATATCCTTTGGGGTCTCTCTGTCGATACGGAAAAGGGATATAATATGGCTTTCTAGCTAAGAGGAAAACATGAGAATCCAAGACAAGCAATGTCCTTAGAGTGGGGGGAGAGAGAGTTACAGTCCTTATAAGCTAGATTGTAGCCTTGATTTACAGGGAAGAAAAATATCCAATTCATTTTGGTATCCTAAGTGTAAATGGGGTGTAGATCAAAGTGGATTTGTTTCCTTGACAGGGTCAATGACCATAAATTACTGTAAACACAATCACTGGCCAGCACATGTATTCATGGACCTCACTATAATAATCAGTACCAATTCCCAGACCCTGGCTGCAAGCTATAACTATGATGAGTTAATTCTCCCTCCCACGAGGTAATGCATGATGTAATCCACTTGAAATGTGCACTTGTAGCATCCAATATTATGACATCTATTGCTAACTGCCAAGTTTACCAATTATTTATTGTTGTCGTTTCTTTCCGTGCCTCGTGGCGCGTTGGGTAGCAACCTTGCTGTTTCTTTGGCATTTGTCATTTTTTCCCATAAGGCTGAGTTGCTAGCTCGATGCTCAACCCAGCACGGATGGAAAGCATGCAGGGAGCCGGCCGGATTCGAAGCCGGGACCACTCACCTCGAAGTCCGGTGGGCTGGCCAATTACATTTATTAAATATATGGAAGTAAAAGTGAAAATGGGCAAATGTACTACCTTACAAAACTTGGTTGGCATGTTTTTAAAAGGACGATTATCACTGTTCAGATATAAAAATCTGATGTTCCCTCATGTAATGGAAACATCCTCTACAAATTTTAGAAATCTACCAAACTCAAAAATCAGTTACTTCATATTTTGAGTATTTACTGCTTCATGCTCCATCCAGTGTTCCAGTTTGATTTATGTGAACAATTGAAGCGAAGCCCTGGAACTTCTCTTAGCATCTATAATTACCCTCCAATCTGGTCATAAACGGCAATGAAATAGACTGAGACAACTTAACACACTCAGCATTTCAGGGACAAACTTTGAAGCTTTCTTCTACTTCAGACATTTCATATGGCACATTCACTTTGGTTTCATGTCAGTAGGGAGTTTTATATATACATAAAAATCACTCTGCACAGAGTGTTTGGACTCAGGGGAAAAGATTAAACCACCATGACACAACAGCTTATTCCTTTTATTGGTTACCACTGAGTTCAACTACAGCAGGAAACATACGGTAATAGTGTTTCTGAGTTCGCGTGCGTATTCATTCTTATGGATTAGATTCTATGTATGTTATTGAAAACAATCCAATGTAATGCGATGGAAGCAGAGGCACTGCACTTTCACAATAAACAAAATTTACTGTATGACGGCTTTTTTTTAAATGCCTGTTACGCCGCTGACATTTAGGGCAGCAATGAATGTCCTCCATCTCTCTCTGTCAATACTGTCGCACACAGATGTAGAAGGATTCTTCACTGATGTTTCAGCAACAATTTTTTTTTACCAGTCTGAGTTGTTAGCCCTGAGCTGAACCCCTGAACCTGGAGGACAAGTGGACCGCTCTTAGTCTGACCTCTACCCTCTGACCTGTTTGGCATGGGTGACCCTACCACGAGCCAAAGCACAAGGCCCTGACTCCAGCCAACATACATTGCATCATTGAGGCACGCAAGCTTCCAATGGGGAGTGGGTGAAGTGAGGGGAGAGAGAAAGACAAAATTTTTATTCTGATGTTTTATCACACAGTATAAGAGGTTTGTAAGAACTTACTTCCTTTAACTCCAAGCCTAAAGATTTCTAGCTCTGATTAAATGAAAATGATAAAAATGTTTGCAGGCAGAGGTTCATTTCTATGTTTACTAATAAAAATGGTCCATGGCTTTCAGAATAATCTATCACCTACCAACCACTATCATACCACCCTGGTATTATAAATTCAAAATGAATGAGAAGTAGCACTCAAAGACATAGCACTTGTCTGTTTATCAAGCCCGTGAGTTCACATTTTTTTTCAACCAATTACTTAGAACCTGCTGACAGTGGGACATAATGTAACTTGATTGTTATTTGACCTGAATAATTTGACTGTAACTTTTCGAACAAAACAGAGTGGAAAAAAAAATTAAACTACACATAATTTATTTAAATAATCTGCACATCACTCGAGGTACTTTGGATAGAAAGCGAAAGGGAAAAGAACATGCTAAATACTTCTCACACCTCGCAGCATGTCCCAGCAAAACTTCAGACACAACATATTACTTTCGAGTGTTGTTACTATGTAATCAACAGGACAACCATTCTGCACAGAGCTGAATTATCCACTTTGGCAATATGAACTGAGGAAAGAATGGGAACCAAGGTCTTTCAAACTCAACTGAACTAAAACATAGAGACTGAGTGAGTGAAAAAGAAAGAGACTTTCACAATACAGCAATCCCTCAGTACTTCATGAAATGCTCTGACTACTTAATACTTATTTACTGAGATACAGCATGGAGTAAGTCCTTCCAGTCCCTCGAGCCACGCCACCCAGCAAGGCCCAACTTAACCCTCTCCTGTACAAGGGACAATTTACACTGACCAATTAACCTAGCAACCGGTACGTCTTTGGACTGTGGGAGGAAACCGCAGCACCTGGAGGGAATGTACAAACAGCGGCAGTAATTGAACCCCAGCCGCCGGAATTGTAAATCATTGTGAGTGCCGAGCTGCCCCAACTGTGTTTCTCAGATTCGTGAATCCAAACTTTCGGTGAAGTACCTAACTATCCATCAAAAGGAGGGTGTGCACGCTTTGTTAAAGCATTTCACACTTCGTTTTGTTGTCTGTGCGAATAGACCCATGCTGAAAATATTCCTGCAACACACTGAGCTTCTATTTCTCAAGAAAATTCAGATATGGTAATGCACGGTTCTCCTTTTAGACATCTTCTTGAAATTATGTGCCAAGCAATTAAAAATCCTGGGATTATGCCATCTTTGCCATTTTTTACAATTTATCTCCATTCCCGCCCCGCCCCCGCCACTCTTTATGGCACTGAGTCATGTATCCTCCTCTCCTCCTCATTCATTTCAAAGCTGGCAACAATAAAGTATAAAGTATTGAATATCACAATTTCTTGCTTTCATCAGCATTATCTGAGCAAAATAGTTCTCAGGTCCTGTGTTCTGAGGTGATTCCAATTGCAGATACATTCCTGATGATGCTTTGCTCCGACCTATAGCTCTTTCATTTTCCAAGTCTGAGTTCTATAGATACCTTCTAATGTTACTTGATCTCCAAGCATTCTTCCTTGCTGCCAATTTCAGCTGTTGTAATTTTTAGTCCAGGAGTGAAATGCTGTGAGTCTTTGACTATTTTTGTGCACTGGGCAAGGTCTGGTAAGGAAAGGGGTAACTTCATTTTACATAAGCCAAGATTTCTGATTCACCTTCAGAAAAAGGACAAAGGTCTTTGCTCTTAATAAGAACTTTTAGGAGCCTGTGCAAACGCAGTTAGCTTATTCCTGGTTGCCTTTGTCCAGGACATGTTTTTAAGAGTAAAATACTTAAGTACTTAATTTATCACAAGGTAGTTTGAGAATGAATTCCAAACCCAAGAATGAAATAAAACTGTACCCAATATCAGGAGAGCATATGAAGGGATGGAAGGTGGGGGGGAGAGGGAAGGGGAGAGGGGAATTGTACACCAGTGTAAGTAATTCTCCTGTACTTCACCTAACCCATACAATATTGACAGAATATTTCCCTTTGCGGAGAGGATCTTGATCTAGGGATATAGTTTCACCCATTTAAAATAGAGATGAAGTGAATTACTTTATTTGAGGTTTGTGAATGCTCTTTCAAGAGATATGGAATCATTGAGTATATTCTGTGCAGAGGATGCAGATTGTGAGTCAGGTTTCATTTTTAAAAAAAGCAGGCAGAAAAGTGGGCTTCATGTCTGTGAGCATCGCGACGATTTGCCCCACTGTATGATGAGACCAAGGCTATGGGCCTAATCTGGTGGCTCCAGCCCGTTGGTCTATGGGCTCACTTTCGTTCTGAATGTTATTGCTTGTTTTTACTGTTTGCATGATTTGTGTGTTTTTTCTCTCTCTTTGTGCACTGGGTGTTAGTCTTTTTCTTAAATTGGGTTATTCTGGGTTTCTTGCTTTGCCGCTGCCTGTAAGCAGACAAATTTCAAGGTTGTATAATTTATCCATACTTTAATAATAATTGTACTTTGATCTTTGAAGCTGGGGCCAACATAAGATCACTCATGACCTTATTGAATGGAAGACAAGTTCCACAGGTCACATGCTCGAACTTCTTATGTCTCCAGCAAATCACATGTACCTAACACTCCTTCATTAAATGTATCTTAATATTCCTAGATTGAAACACTTGCACAAACATTTGTGTCTCAGAGGAATATTGGAGGAATGGGAGCCTCCAAACTTTTTCTTTTATTCAGAAAAAAATCTGTTCCCTGTGTATAACAAACATCAAACTGTCCTTTCCACCTGAGTCCTCTAAAAGGACCACAACCTTGTCGTGGTTTGGAGGCTTGTGTGCCTCAATGACCCGAAGAGCTATGTTGGCTGGACTCAGGGCCTTGTGCTTAGGTTCTTCTCAGGGTCAACCATGGCAAACAGGTCAAAGAGTACAGCCAGGCTAAAAGGGGTTCTCCGGTCCTCCAGATTTGGGGGGGGGGGGGGTGGGTCAGCTCAGGGCTAACAGCCCTGAATATTAAAAGAAAACTGTAATGGAAATAGCAATGAAGAATCCTTCTACATCTGAGTGGCCAAGGCCAAACTGATGGAGGACCTTCATTGCTGCCCTAAACGCCAGCAGGCGCAACGGACTGTAAGCAAATTCCACCTGAGTGGTTCCCCTTGTTTCTCTGTAGGGCACTAGGATAATATTTTGCTAGGTGATTCATCTAGAAATACTAAAGAAATAAGGACTGAACAACTTGCATGTTATGAAAGGACAACCTCCCAACACGTTCGACAACTAAGTCCCATATTTGCTGAGATAAATTGAGGTTAACTTCCAAACTTCATGAACACTAAACAATGGCTACACATAAGTAGACAGAAACACGAGAAAGTCCGAAGATGCTGGAAATCCAAAGCTTCTTGAATTAATGAAAGATTAACACTACCTCGCTGCCAGAGGGTCCCATTAATTAGAATTAGTTTTGCTCTTACTTGTCACCTTTTGTTAATTTCAACTATTGGCCAGTGTGTTCCGTAAAATTATACAGAACCCAGCCATTTCCACCAACAAATTTTCCACCAGGAAAAATGCGAAAGAGAACATAGATTTTAAGGTGCGAGGGGGGATATTTAAAGAAGATTTGCAAGGCAAGTTTTTTTTTTAACAACAGAGTGGTTGGTACCTGGTACACACAGCCAGGAGAGGTGATAGAAGCAGATACAATAAAGACGTTTAAAGTTCAAAGTAAATTTATCTTCAAAGTAGTTAAATGTCACCTGTACAATCCTGGGATTTATTTTCTTGTGGGCATATTCAGTAATACATAGAATAATAACCATAACAGAATCAATGAAAGACCACACAACCAGGAAGTTCAACCAGAGTGAAGACATCAAAATGTGCAAATACAAAAAAAAAGGAAAAAATAATAATAATAATTAATAAGTATGCAATAAGCATTGAGAACATGAGAAGAGTCTTTGAAAGTGAGTCCATTGGTTGTGGGAACATTTCCATGATGGGGCAAATGAAGTTGAGTGAAGTTATCCCCTTTAGTTCAAGAGCCTGATGGCTGATGGGTAATTACTGTTCCTGAACACATGAACAGGCAGAGAAGGTAAGTATATGGATCATGTGCAGGTAACTGGGGCTTGTTTAATTCAGCATCATGGTCAGTGCACAAAGTGAGCCAAGGAGCCTTGCAGGTTCTATCAGATGGCATTGAAAGTCTAAAGACTGGTTGTAGACCAGGTTTATGGATCTGGCCATGATACACATTGAGTGCAAAACAAATGGAGACAAGAGATAAATTACTTTCCCAGGAAAAGTTTCAACATAGATGAAATCTCTCACACAAAAAGGCTGTTGAATTTAGGTCAAGTGAAAGCATCAAAATGGTGGTTGATTGACTGAAGTAACAGGATCCAGGCAGAGAGCATGATCTGAGATTAAGCGAGCAACTGTAACAGAAAAACAACACAAGTTTGAGGAACTGAATGGTCTACATCTGTTCTTCTGTGATATTTTGGGAGTGTTCATGGTTGTTGAAAAAAAAGGGTGGTATAAAGATTCAGTTATCTCTCATCCTTTACTGTAACACAGCCATTTCTTTCTATTTTTTACTCGTGACTGAGACTATATTTTCTTATTAATTCCATAAAAGAAATATCACATCTACATCTTTATACAGTTCGCACTAAAACTCTCAAGTAATAAATGTAAGAATGGTTTCAGTTGGAAAAAACGATAATTCCAAGCAAATGATTGGGTAATAAGATACTATAGAGAGAAATAAATATTTTAAAGTATCTGATAGATATAGAAATAAGCAGAAAACAGATCCATTGATTAAATTAAAGTACTATTCAGCCTCAGGATCTGGGTAGCATTGAGAAGAGGCCATGTCCTGGTCGACGGGGTCCTTAATGATGGATGCTGCCTTGAGGCATCGCTCCTTGAAGATGTCCTGGATACTACACAGGCTGGTGCCCATGATGGAACTGACTAAGTTTACAACTCCCTGCAGCTTATTTTGATCCTGTGCTGTAGCAGCGCCACCCACCCCCCCCCCGCCCACCCCCATACCAGACAGTGAAACAACCAGTTAGAACACTCTCCACAGTTTATCTGTAGAAAGTTGTGAGTGTCTTTGGTGACATAGCAAATCCCCTCAAACTCCTACTGACAGAGCTGACTAATTTTACCAGTTTGCTATACTGATAAACTGATGTACGATATACGTGGGATGCTTGTTTCAATTGGTGTCTATCCTTCTCCCTCAGGATCAAAGATGAGTAACTTCTACTCTGGCCTTGTGGGTTCTGAGGTGAGTAATGAGGCCACAGATCCTTCTGAGCTCTTTGGTGGCAAGTTGGTGGTGAACAAGTAGTACAAGTGACGAGACAATGCCAAAATGTTCTGCTCCTTGCCCTGCCTTTGCAACTCCCCTCTGTGCTCCTGATACATGACCCTGAGGGTCTCTATACCACCCTGAATGCTTCTTATCCACTTGAATAGTTAATGCCATCAAGTAGGAGGTGAATAACATGCTGTGATCAATTAGTAATGTATTGGCAAAATACTGAGGTCTTTGAAGCTCCACGTAATACAGCAATTGTACTTCTTAGAGTTATAAGCGTAAGGAAAGCTGGTTCACACCACAAAGCGGTGCCAAACACATGTTACTTGATCTCCTTGTATACAGTTTCCCTGAGGTAAATAATACTTCTGTAAAAACTTTAACCACCCTTATTAAATGTCATGTTAATTCTTACTCAGTATCAACTATGTGCCACTTTTGCTTAATTTTTATCGACTGAAAATTTAATTTCTCTTGGGAGAATGGACATGAACTCACTAATGCAATACTTGAAAAATCCAATACCGTGACTGCATTATTTAACATATATTTTACTGAAGTTGTATTGTGGACATTCTCTGCAGCTCTGCAGAGATACAGACATTCTTCGATTAACAAAATGACTTAATGAAAGGTCCAGTATTTACCCCCCTATTGAGGATAGGCCATCTGATCTATAATTCATTCTTTGCTCCCTTTTTTCTTAACCAGTTATTTTCTTTCCAACAGCCAGATTTTTTTTAAAGATCATAAAGTTTCTAAGATCACAATCTGTGCAGCCAGTTCTGTTAAAATCCAAAGATGTAGGCTATCAAATGTTTGGGTTTTGTCAGCATTAATCCCACTCATTTCCCCCATATTTTTTATTTACTAAAAAGAAGTTAACAACTTGCTTTTGTGCTGTGCACGTTAAGTCCCAAAGCACCTAAAGGAAGTCTCAAATAAAATTTGACACAAACCACAAAAGAAGACATCAGGGCTCTTGGCTCAAGAGCTTGTCAAAACAGTTGGTTTGGAGGGCACTTTAAAGAACGAGGTGGGAGAAATAAAAGAGCAAACTCAGAAAGTTTGGATCTTTGTAATTACTATTAAGACACTCACTATCACTACACCCCAGATTCTCACAATTTTCAGTTGGTTCTTTGGATTTTCAACTGGGAAGATACCTACATAATAATTGCTCATTATCTCCATTTTTTCAACTTCCAAGGCAGCCATGGTTACTTTATTTCTCCTTTTACAGCCTACCTATTTCATAAAACCTGTTGTAATATGTCGTGCTATTTTACCGAGACATTTAATTTCCTGCTTCATTATTAAACGTCTTTGGCATCCTTTGCTAATTCTTAAAACTCAACCTAATTTTCAGGGGCGGCAAGGTGGAGATACATCTCTACCAAAGGACCATGGTCGCCTAAGTCATACGACAAGGAACATAACGAACCTCAAGCTCAGTATTTCTTGGCAAAGTTTCACAGTCTCCTCTTCTTAGTCTGAGCCTTTCCCCAGCATCACTGAAAATGCAGCATGGCCAGAGTTTGTACTCATTCGGGAATGAATATTTGCAGTTGTTTAATCCAATCTAACGGTCTTCATCCCTGTATTTTTGCCCCTGTTAGATATTCCCTTGGGAACAAGGATGACTTGCTTCCGCCTCGGTTTTGCGGATCTTGGGATGAGGCCGATGGATGTAACCACTGACTCTTCCAGAGAGGGGCAGCAACTCCTGGTGGGTGGGCAGGAGAGCAGTTTTTGTTGTACCGTGTTCCTGAAACGTGGACTTGTAGATCTTAATCCCATCCCAAATACTGCTTTACTACTTTAAGATGTCATGTGCCAGGAATTCCCAGAATATCAAAGTTCAAAATTTGAAGTAAATTTATTATCAAAGTACATATATGTATATAAGTACACATACTTTGATGATAAATGCACTTTGAACTTTGAACTTTTAATAGAATAATAAGCATTATAGAATCAATGAAAGACCACACCAGCCTGGACATTCAACCAGTGTGCAAAAGACAACAAACATGCAAATATAATAAAATAAACTAATAATAATAATAATAAATAAATAAGCAATAAATATCGAGAACATAAGATGAAGAGTCCTTGAAAGCGAGTCCACTGGTTGTCAGAACATTTCAATGATGGGGCAAGGAATTTGAGTGAAGTTATTCCTTTGGTTCAAGAGCCTGGTAGTTGAGGGATAATAGCTGCTCCTGAACTTGGTGATGTGGGTCCTGATGTTCCTGTACCTTCTTCCTGATGAATCTGTGGAGATGAGGCACCTTACCAAGGAAATTTTGAAAATATCCTTGAATATTTTATTTCTGACCAGTAGGCAACTTCTCCCAACAACAGAGTTTGGAATAGAGCACCTGTTTTGGGAATCTGGTGACAGATATGTCAGTGCCTTCTGAACCTTTGAGTGTAATAGGAGTGAAACAGAGACATTCGGCAAAACAGACAGCATCTATGGAAAGGGAAACGGTTAACATTTCAGGTTTGTGACCCTGCTGCAGAAAGTACAATCAGGTGTCAGTGTTGGGGATGTTGGCCCATAGGATGACAATGATGATGATTGCTTATTCTTCCAGTTTTTGAAACCTATCAAATATTGAAAAGCCTAGATAGAGTTGAAGTGGAGAGAATGGGGTTGAAAGGGATAATGAAATCAGCCATGATGGAACAGCAGAGACGTGATGAGCTAAAAAGCCTAATTTGTTCTCTGGTCCAATGGTCAAACCTAATCTCTTTAATGATACATCAATCTATGAACTGATAAGATGCCTACTATAGTGATTTTTCTGCACTGGTTTTCCTTAACATGAAGATTACGGAATATTTTCCGAGGCTATTTTGTATACAAGATGGAGATGGAGGGAAGAAACACCCATTCATGTACTACTCCTTCCTGCCAGAGTGACGTTTACCTTACTCAATTGTGAGCTACTTATGAAAGTTGTCATCTTCTGATGGAATTTCTATTGTTGAAGTAACTAAAACAAATGGCATGCATTGATTGAATCATCCTGCACATGAAACAGAACAGGAAAGAGAGCCAGGGTTAAGGTATAGTGTTCATTCCAATTTCCTAATGGGTAACTTACCAATGGGCACAAACGAAATGTGCACAATATACTTTTGATGCACAATATATAAAAGGCATCTTCAAACAGGTTTGATTTCTAAGCAATAGTAACTGTTTCATGTTTTTCACTTTCAAACACTGCAACAAACTCAATACCATTGATACTGATTAATTGATTGAGATTCAGAGTGGAACAGGCCCTTTCAAGTCCTGCTGCCCGGCAACCCCCGATTTAATCATGGCACAATTTACAATAACCAGTTAGCCTACTAACTGCTACATCTTTGGACTGTGGAAGGAAAGCAGAACACCCAGAGAAAACACACGCAGTCATGGGGAGAACATACAATCTCCTTGCGGGCAGCAGCTACGATCGCCTGCACTGCAAAGCGTCGTACTAACCACTGTGCTACTGCACTGCCCCATCAGTGACCTATTTACACTTAGAAACATAGAAACATAGGTGCAGGAGTAGGCCATTCGGCCCTTCCAGCCTGCACCGCCATTCAGTACGATCATGGCTGATCATCCAACTCAGAACTCTGTCCCAGCCTTCCCTCCATACCCCCTGATCCCCTTAGCCACAAGGGCCATATCTAACTCCCTCTTAAATATAGCCAATGAACTGGCCTCAACTGTTTCCTGTGACAGAGAATTCCACAGATTCACCACTCACTGTGTGAAGAAGTTTTTCCACATCTCGGTCCTAAAAGGCTTCCCCTTTATCCTCAAACTGCGACCCCACGTTCTGGACTTCCCCAACATCAGGAACAATCTTCCTGCATCTAGCCTGTCCAATCCCTTTAGAATTTTATACATTTCAATAAGATCCCCCCTCAATCTTCTAAATTCCAGCGAGTATAAGCCTAGTCCAACCAGTCTTTCATCATATGAAAATTCTGCCATCCCAGGAATCAATCTGGTGAACCTTCTTTGTACTCCCTCTATGTACTCCCTCTAGTTTGTTAACTACAGCTGGCTCATTGCCAAATCAAAATGGCTGCTCTGTTATTAATGTTACGACACACTGTGGGAGAAAGTTACCTTGAACACACCCAATTAATCCACAGGTATCAGCTTGTCCACATCCTCATCTACAAATGTCTCTACCCTCTGAATCCTGCTTCTATTGATTTCTGCATGTATGCCTTCCACTATCTTACTGTTACCAAGGGGCAGGTCTACTACTGCCGCTGGAAAATCCAGTCAGGTCAACCAATAACGATTCTACTTTCTGCTTAACTCTCATTGATCTGCCTCATCGTTGTGTGATCCTCCTTCGACCATGGATATTGTGTCCTCCTTGGTACGCAAGCCAAAGTAGTACGATACGGAGAGCAAGCTGTTGCCCGTGCAGCAGGCTCTCCACACAGCTGATGAATTCAAAGGAACGGCAGAGACCGATACAGTTGGGCACCAGCGGCATTGCAGAAGTTGCTAGTCGGCATTAAACTCAACGTAGGACTGCCTTAGGGGCTCCAGCTTAGGAGTTTCCCTCCGAGTTTACTCCTGAAGCCTTCACATTGAGTGGGTAAAGCCGCAAGGCAGCAGAAGGTTGAGATCAGAGTTTTCCTTCCACTAGATGAAACATGGCTGACAAGCCCCACCTGCCTGAAGCGACTGGTTAAAAGGTGCCAGTAACCTGCCTTTGCCCCTCCTCCTGTCAGTAAAAACAGTTCCATTGGGCTTAGTAGCTAAGCCGCACGTAACAGGAAGGAGCTGGACTTGGTTGTCAGAGGCTATTCGAGACGCACTCCATTGGGAGCATTTAATAGGCAGTGGGAGCTTGTCTCCGCTGTAACAACCTTAAGGAACCACCTCATCCTTGAACTCATTATTAATCACTAATGTTACCCCTCTTTCTTCAACATCTTTCCTTAACTTGTGGACTCTACAACCTGGTATATTTAGTTCCCAATTCTGCCTGTGATGCTTTCACAATGCATTCCCCATGCTGCATTTAGGCCTCCTGTTCATCCCAGCTGCTATTTGCTGAAAATAGTCTCATCCCACATAAACCTTATATTATGTTCTACTGTGAGGTTCTCAAGTGACAGAAAAGCATTCAACATCTGGCGCTGAGAATCCAAGCTGCCATTTGGATTATGTGTGCGACGCTCCAAAATACTAAAAGCACATTTTAGTCTGGGATTAACCTCAATTTGCATTATGTTATTCAACATGTTCATCAGCCAAATGGAAGGTTATAACTAACACAAGGATATTCTGTCTGCCCTCTCGCTGTTCAATCGATCTTTCCAAAACATCTCACACCCTCTGTCTACCCGAATAACTGCATTTCGCTATTTATAATTTAGTTCACTGTGATGAATGAGCAAATGCTCTTAACTTCCATTACGTCTCTTCTACCGAGCGATTCTTCCAAGTTTGGATAAAGTTGGTTAAAAAAAAATTCAATACTTCTGGGTAAAATTGCAATTTTATTGAGTTCCTCCCAAAATTCCTCCACCTGTCTATGTAGTCTGGTAATATTAGAGAAGTTTCTCCACAACTCATTTTGATGCCAAATTTTGGAACTACAATCATATGTACCTACTTTTTTAAATATTGTAGCAAAGAGCAAATTGAGGAAATCACATGCTTTTGACCACCTAGACAACACAAACACCTACGTCAGGATGCTGTTCATCAACTATAGCTCAGCATTTAATACCATAATTCCCACAATCCTGATTGAGAAGTTGCAGAACCTGGGTCTCTGTACCTCCCTCTGCGACTGGATCCTCAACTTCCTAACAGGAAGACAACAGTCTGTGCGGATTGGTGATAACATATCCTCTTCGCTGATGATCAACACTGGCGCACCTCAGCGGTGTGTGCTTAGCTCAATGCTCTACTCTATATACACATGACTGTGTGGCTATGCATAGCTAAAATACCATCTACAAATTTGCTGACGATACAGCTATTGTTGGTAGAATCTCAGGTGGTGACGAGAGGGTGTACAGGAGTGAGATTTGCCAACTAGTGGAGTGGTGCTGCAGCAACAACCTGGCACTCAACGTCAGTAAGACAAAAGAGCTGATTGTGAACTCCAAGAGGGGTAAGACGAAGGAACACGTACCAATTCTCATTGAGGGATCAGAAATGGAGAGAGTGAGCAGCTTCAAGTTCCTGGGTGTCAAGATCTCTGAGGATCTAACCTGGTCCCAACATATTGATGTAGTCATAAAGAAGGCAAGGTAGCGGCTATACTTTATTAGGAGTAAGAAGCGATTTGGCACATCAACAAATACACTCAAAAACTTGAGCAACACACATCAACGCAGCAGGCCAGGCAGCATCTCTAGGAAGAGGTACAGTTGACGTTTCAGGCCGAGACCCTTCATCAGGACTGACTGAAGGAAGAGTTAGTAAGAGATCTGAAAGTGGGAGGGGGAGGGGGAGATTTGTGGAACAATCTATGTTCCGTACCTATTCTGGTATCTATCCCCCACTTTTCCTTCGCTACATCGACGACTTCACTGGCGCTGCTTCCTGCACGCATGCTGAGCTCGTTGACTTTATTAACTTTGCCTCCAACTTTCACCCTGCCCTCAAGTTTACCTGGTCCATTTCCGACACCTCCCTCCCCTTTCTAGATCTTTCTGTCTCTGTCTCTGGAGACAGCTTATCCACTGATGTCTACTATAAGCCTACTGACTCTCACAGCTATCTGAACTATTCCTCTTCTCACCCTGTCTCTTGCAAAAATGCCATCCCCTTCTCGCAATTCCTCCGCCTCCGCCGCATCTGCTCTCAGGATGAGGCTTTTCATTCTAGGACGAGGGAGACGTCCTCCTTTTTTAAAGAAAGGAGTTTCCCTTCCTCCACCATCAACTCTGCTCTCAAACGCATCTCCCCTATTTCATGCACATCTGCTCTCACTGCATCCTCCCACCACCCCACTAGGAATAGGGTTCCCCTGGTCCTCACCTACCACCCCACCAGCCTCCGGGTCCAACATATTATTCTCTGTAACTTCTGCCACCTCCAACGGGATCCAAGCACTAAGCATATCTTTCCCTCCCCCCCCCCGCTTTCCGCAGGGATCGCTCCCTATGCGACTCCCTTGTTCCATTCGTTCCCCCCCCCATCCCTCCCCACTGATCTCCTTCCTGGGACTTACCCTTGTAAGTGGAACAAGTGCTACACATGCCCTTACACTTCCTCCCTTACCACCATTCAGGGCCCGAGACAGTCCTTCCAGGTGAGGCAACACTTCACCAGTGAGTCGGGTGGGGTGATATACTGCGTCCGGTGCTCCTGATGTGGCCTTCTATATATTGGCAAGACCTGATGCAGACTGGGAGACCGCTTTGCTGAACACCTACGCTCTGTCTGCCAGAGAAAGCAGGATCTCCCGGTAGCCACACATTTTAATTCCACATCCCATTCCCATTCTGACATGTCTATCCACGGCCTCCTCTACTGTAAAGATGAAGCCACACTCAGGTTGGAGGAACAACACCTTATATTCCGTCTGGGTAGCCTCCAACCTGATGGCATGAACATTGACTTCTCTAACTTCCGCTAATGCCCCACCTCCCCCTCGTACCCCATCCGTTATTTATTTTTATACACACATTCTTTCTCTCACTCTCCTTTTCCTCCCTCTGTCCCTCTGACTATACCCCTTGCCCATCCTCTGCGTTGCCCCCCCCGTCTTTCTCCCTGGGCCTCCTGTCCCATGATCCTCTCATATCCCCTTTGCCAATCAACTGTCCAGCTCTTGGCTCCATCCCTCCCCCTCCTGTCTTCTCCTATCATTTTGGATCTCCCCTTCCCCCTCCCACTTTCAAATCTCTTACTAGCTCTTCTTTCAGTTAGTCCTGACGAAGGGTCTCGGCTTGAAACGTCGACTGTACCTCTTCCTAGAGATGCTGCCTGGCCTGCTGCGTTCACCAGCAACTTTGATGTGTGTTGCTTGAATTTCCAGCATCTGCAGAATTCCTGTTGTTTACACTCAAAAACTTCTATAGTTGTACCGTGGAGAGCATTCTGACAGGCTGCATCACTGTCTAGTATGGAGGGGCTACTGCACAGGACCGAAAGAAACTGCAGAAGGTTGTAAATCTAGTCAGCTCCATCTTGGGCACTAGCCTACAAAGTACCCAGGACATCTTCAAGGAGCGGTGTCTCAGAAAGGCAGTGTCCATTATTAAGGACCTCCAGCACCCAGGGGATGCCCTTTTCTCACTGTTACCGTCAGGTAGGAGGTACAGAAGCCTGAAGGCACACACTCAGTGATTCAGAAACAGCTTCTTCCCCTCTGCCATCCAAATCCTAAACGGCCATTGAAGCTTTGGACACTACCTCACTTTTTTTTAAGTATATAGTATTTCTGATTTTTTGCATTTTTTGAATACATGTATACAGTAATTGATTTACTTGTTTGTTTATTATGTTTTATTTTATTTATTATTATTATTATTATTCTCTCTCTGCTAAATTATGTACTGCATTGAACTGCTGCTGCTAAGTTAAAAAAATTTCACGTCACATGCCAATGATAATAAATCTGATTCTGATTCTGATTCTGTATTTTGTATTCCCAGCTCAGTTTTGCCCTGTTCTATTTTCCTGCACAAAACCCGACGTTCATACGTCATCTAGTCTCCGTGGACTTGCGTTCCCTGGTCTCGATATACTTCAGATTATAACCCTGATGTAAACCAGGGACTATTTTTAGTGGGTGAGGTTTTTAATGCTTATTTTGCTTCTTACTGAGTTTGTGCCTGGTGCCACGGAATGACCTTCATCATCTCTCCGCTAAGAATGTCTCAAATGGAAAGGATGTTAACGTGGATGAAATGTTTTGCTGATTTGAATTGTCTGGTGTTTAGCCTCATTCCATTGGATGGAATATCCATAATTCTGCTTTGAGAAATGGTTCTAAATTAGGACAAGAAAGTGGAAAAACTAAGTTTGACTGTCTTCTCTGTTATGAAATGTTTCCTGTGGCATCCATGCATGGCTTGGAAAGGTCCAAGTCGCAATTAGCTGAAATGCTTTGCTCCCTGCCGCACCCATGGCCTCCAGCCACGGCTTGGAATACTTCTAGTCACAATTTGTTCCTGCCACACCCACGTATGATTGACATAGAAACATATCCATGGACTAAACTATGAACACATGGAAAGAATCACTGCTCCTTAACATAGTTTGGATAGACGGCAGCATGTGATTTCCTAAGTCACTGAAGATTATCATCACCTTTGAACTTTCAGTGTTGAGGCGTACTGCTTTTAAGTTGGACCCAGCAAGCACGAGGAGCGTTCATGTGATCCAAGCAGCTCTGCAAAGCTCACTGCAATTTTCCCACCGCAACATGTTGCAAAATCAACACTGCGCAAAATCCAAATCACCGGTCACCCCAACACTGCAAATTGGGGCATCCCTTCCTCTGGTAATGTGAGCTGAGAAGTCACTATTGGATTGAGAAGGGAAAATGCTTCCTATCATCAAAAGGGGAAATGTGCCTAATATATTAACAGAAATTACATTAGAATTTTAGAAATATACCTCAAAGGATATTGATGCAGGCTGAGTACCCCTTAGCAGAAAATGATTCCAGGATTTAATGGCTTGTCATATAAAGAGTGTTTGATGGCTCTGGGACTGGACTCGCTGGAATTCAGAAGAATGAGGGGTGACCTCACTGAAACCTATTGAACGGTGAAAGCCCTTGACAGAGTGGACGTGGAGAGAATGTTTCCTATATTGGGAGAGTCTAAGACCAAAGGATACAGGCTCAGAATAGAGGGACATCCTTTGAGAACAGAGATGAGGAGGAATTTATTTAGCCAGAGAATGGTAAATCTGTGGAATTCTTTACCACAGGCAGCTGTGGAGGCCAAGTCTTTAAATATATTTAAGGCAGAGGCTGATAGATTCTTAATGGGTCAGGGCATGAAGGGATATGGGGACAAGGCAGGAGATTGGGGCTGAGAGAAAAATTGGATCAGCCATGATAAAATGGCGGAGCAGACTCGATGGGCCAAATGGCCTAATTTTGCTCCTATATCTTGTGGTCTATGGTCTTATGGGCCAGCAGTGTTTTGGATTTTAGTATATATAATGAGATAGCTAGAGATTGCCATCAATTCCGACTCTGAATTTATGTGCCACTGGCAAGTAGTCTTTGCCTTACACTTATTCATCACACATTTGTACGTACTTAACAGTCAAAAATTATTACATTATCTGCCATTTCGTATGACATCATGATCATGTGCTGTGTTGTATGACGTGGGCAATCATGGTCTTTGACCACGTTTGTTCTTGGGAAGTTTTTCTCCATTAGTCTTTTGCCAGTGCCTTCTTCTGGGCAGTGTCTTTACAAGATGGGTGACCCCAGCCATTATCAATACTCTTCAGGTTGTCTGCCTGGTGTCAGTGGTCACATAACCAGGATTTGTGATGTGCACCAGCTACTCATACGACCATCCACCACCTGCTCCCATGGTCTCACGTGACCCTGCCCGGGTGGGCTAAGCAAGTGCTACACCTCGCCCCAGGGGTGACCTGCAGGCTAGCGGAGAGAAGGGGTGTCTTATACCTCTTTGGTAAAAACGTACCTCCACCACCCATACATACCATTAATATAATGAAAATATAATGTATGCATTGTAACAAAAGCAGCACAGAAGCATCAGATGAATCAGCTGCTGAACAATAACACACAGTGGCAGGCTTTCTGTTTCCACCCACAATGCTGTGTTTTGATTAAAAGGTTACACTACACTATATTTGTATTTTACTTTTTTTCAGGTTTTATGTAAGTTACAAAAACGATCAACATTGTAAACTTGATCTAGTGTTTTATTTTCATGATCAGCAGACGCTTTAAAAATTTAATGCTGTTCCTTTTCTTAAATTTGTGAAACCAGCCTGCTGAATATTCACAAATACTTCCAATTTTCAGTTCACTGTGATAGATCTTTGCTTGTTTCGTTATCAACATAGCGTTAACTGGCTTATGTTCACCCCAACGCTTATGAATCCACTCTTTCAATACATGTTCAAGATCTTCACTTCTCGCTTTATGCAGTGTTTTTCCATTGTTTATTAACTTCTGTTCATTGCATATGTGAGGTCACCTCTCAGAACTGTCTGTGGTGCGCAGAGACCTGTGCATTGCCAGGGAACTTTCCCAGTGTCTTGTCATTTGTGAAGTCACGTCAACGCTCAGAAAAATTCAGAACTTGGAGATTTTCAGATTTTGTTAATTCAGATAAGGGGTATTCAACATGTACTATGTTTTCTTTCAGTTGAAATGATTTTGATGCATTAAAGAACAGTTCATTTCTTCCCTTCATGTTTGAATTTACCTGAAGTATGATGGATGAACCAAAAGACAGTAATATCCTTGGTCCAGCTTTCTCTACTTTTCACTTATAATTTGGTTTGGTATTAGTTTGTTATTATGTCACATATACCAAGATGCAGTGCAAAACTTTAGTTTTACATGCCATCAACACAATTCGTAACTGATATAGTTACTGGTTCATTATTGATACATGTATCGAGATACAGTGAAATGCTTGATTGCATACTGTTCATACAGATTAAATCAACTTCCCAACTCTTTACTTCACCCCCTCCCCGTTTCACCTATCACCTGCCACCTTGCACTTCTCTCTTCCCCCAATTCTGCCCCCCACCTTCCCAAGTCTGACTCCTTCCCCTTTCCTTTCTAGTCCTGATAAAGAGTGTCGGCACGGAACGTTGACTGCTCTTTTCCGCAGATGCTGCCTGGCCCGCAGAGTTCCTCTGGCATTTTGTATGTGTTGCCCCGTACATTTCCAGTATCTGCAGATGTTCTCAAGTGTGTGTGGTGTTTTTATTGAACTTTTATTTATCCAACTCTAAACAAAACAGCACAATCTCATCCAGAGAATCAATACTTACACTAGTTGAAATTTCAAAAAAAAAATCATCGCTCTACTATCCACTACTGACTCGTAATGGAAATTCTCGCGCTCCAGGCTATTGTACATCATGCACTTGTCATTTTTTCCTTCTTTCTTTGAGTTTAAGCTCTTAAGACCTATTTCTTAAAACTCTCATTTAGAATCTAAATAATAATCTAAATTCCCGGCTTTTCCCATTAGTCAGTGTCAACAAGTTCTGAGCAATTGATTTCATTCATCTTCTCCATCAACACTCGAAGTTCTTCCTGCTTTCCCACACAAAAAAAAGTCCCACATCTTAATAGGGGTGGTTGTTTTGTTATCTAGTGTCTCATCTCTATCCTGAGCCCCACAGAGATCTCATTCAGATCACAACTCTCTGTGCTATTCTTTGGGGCTTATCCGAACACAAAGGCATCGATCAAACAATAGGGTGTATTAAGCTACCTTCTGAAACATGTGCCCATGTTTTTGCTCTGGGTGAAACCGCACAGCAGGTTGTCATAAACGTCTTCTCCATCTGCCTGCAAAAACATTGTTTCAAAAGAACAAATATGTCTGACCTACAGTGTCCAGCACTTGGGTTAGAGATAAATGCCACAGGATAAATCTCTCAGGGCCAAATGTGCACTCTCTGTGTTTTCAATTCAGCCAAATTCCAATCTTGCCCAGGGAACAACAGCCCCAACAGGACGACATTTCAAACTGCTATTTAGGCAGTGCAAAATAAATATCAGGAGAAAAATAACAGCGTGCATCAGAAAATGTTTGAATGAAACACAGGGTCAGTATGTATGGAGAAAAAGGATAGATTAATATACTGAGCAGAATCTGTCATTATGTTTTGTAACTTCAAAACATTAAATTAATTCAAATGAAGAAGGGCATATGGGAATACAGTGCAATTTCGAGTCTCCTTTAAGTGAGGTGTGCATGCATCATATGGTAGCATGATGGCATGAGCAGCTAATGTATTTGTACATGTAACCCATAATGAATTACTTAAAGAACAAGAATGCTTAATCTAGCTATATTTTTATATACACAAGATTACTCAAATATTATTGAAATATCAAATATACAACAGAACCCTTCATATTAGAGGAGTGTGGATTAGCATCAGGTTTGAAGTGCTCCAACATAACCTGCAAGTCTGATGAAACTAACAATTAAATTGTCATTTAATCCAGCAAGTAAAAAATATGGCAAGAAAGGATGAAACAATGATTACAAATATATATGCAATCAAACACATTCTCTAATTTGGGTTTTGTTTGAGGATTAGCTTTGTTTTCTTGGAAAATAAATGAAGAAACATCATTCCATTAATAACTTAATAACCAAGACATTTTCAACTCCATATACTGTAAGTAAAATAAACCAAAGTATAATTACTGTGTCAAACCGATCAGCCTAATCCTATCAGGTTGTTATCCAATGTTAATAAATGCAAAGGAAGGCTTGCATAAAATCACCTGAATTCAGAAAGTGAGCTTTGATCATCACTTCCAGGTCCAGGAAAGTGACTCTATATTAAATGCACAATTAAAGTTCTAAGTTCAAAGTAAATTTTATATCAAAGTACATATATGTCACCACATCCAACTCAGACTAATTTTCCTGCTGGCGTTCTCAGCCAATCTCTAGAATCAATGAAAGATCAACCAGAGTGCAGGTGACAACAAAATGTGCAAGTGCAAACACAAATAAGTAGCAATAAATAACGAGAACATGAGATAATGAGATAAAAGAGTCCTTCAAGTGAGATCATTGGTTGTGGGAACACTTCAATGGGTGGGCAAGTCAGTGTAGTTATCCCCTTTTGTTCAAGAGCCTGATGGCTGAGGGACAGTAACGTTCTTGAACGTAGTGGTGCGAGTCCTGAGGCCCTTGTATGGACTTTCTACCTGATGGCAGCTGTGAGAAAAGAGCATGGCCCGGGTGGTGACAATTTCTGATGTTGGATCAAGTTGTTTGTTGTCACTTAACTATATACATGTATATAATCGTATAACGTATAGAGAGATCAGACGTTCCTCCGAACTAGGGTGTTAAAACACACATAGCGCACAATAATTTATGAAGGTAAGGATAAAATCTACAGATGAATCACACATAAATAATCGACTAAAGTGCATAAACTGAATACTGTAAGGTACGGAACAGATTAACCAATGATATTTCAAATATGATGCAACAGGGAGTTCAGAAGCCTAATGGCCTGCAGGAAGAAACTGTTTCCCGTCCCAACTATTCTTGTTTTCATGATTCGGAGTCTCCTGCCTGATGGTAGAAAGTTTTCTAATAACAGATTTTCATGTAGATGTGCTCAATGGTTGGGAGGGCTTTACCCAATGATGTACTGGGCCGAATCCACTAGCTTTTGTAGGATTTTTCATTCAAAGGCATTATTGTTTCCATACCAGGCCATGATCCAACCAGTAAATATTCTCTCCACTGCACATCTATAGAAGTTTGTCAAAATTTAAGATATCTTGTTGAAACTCCACAGACTCCAAAGGAGCCCTTTTTTTTAAAAGAATTAACCTGAATTTAGCACCATTATCTGCAGGGGTTGTCTCGAGGCATTTCATGGCAAATTATGTAAGCATTTTATGTAAGCACAACTAAGTAACTGAAGCAGCTCATTTGAGCTCAGCATAGCCCCACAAACCACAGCAACTGACAAGCTAACATGTTGTGGCAGTGTAGATCAGAAAGCAGCTGCTGGTCAGGACACCTTGAAAACCAATGAATGATCTTATTACAGAACAGAAAAAACACAATATGCTGTGAATACTCGGCAGGCCAGGCAGCACTGACAGAGAGAGAAAAGAGGCTTATAATCTCAGATCGTCATATAAGGTATTCTGGTTCCAGTGGGCACATTTAATGTCAGAGAAATGTATACAATATACACGCTGAAATCCTTTTTCTTTGCAAACATCCAGGAAAAGAGGAGTGTCCCTAAACAATGAATGACAGTTAAATGTTAGATCCCCAAAGCCCCCCCCGCTCCCCCCTCCCATGCATAAGCAGCAGCAAAGCAACGAACCCCCACCCCAACCAGCAAAAAAACATCAGCACCCCCCACGGAGCACTCAAGTGCGCAGTAAAGCATCAATAAAGACACAGACTCACAGTACCCAAAGCCTACCCGTTCACCCGGTAATTCGACATGCCACAGGCTCTCTCTCTCTCCCAATAAGGGAAAAAGAGATGTCCCCGTTTCACAGCGAGAGGGGAGACGCAGCAAAACAACTCGCTGATTTTCAAAAGCACTACTAAAATATAAACTTTTCATGAAACAATTATCTGACTGGAAGGAAAGAAAATATAACTGTTTATCATGGACTGCCCTAGGCTATCCTGACAAAGAAGCACAACATTGTTCCAATCACTCAACATTCTTCACTACGCCATTTTAATTTTGACCACAGCTTCAGACTGTTTTTTTCTCTCAGCAACTGCACAAGTCACAATGTGTGAACAGAAGCATAACCACACACTGTTTGTAGAAAAAAAACATTGTAGACAGCAGTACTAACTACCTTTTAGTTGTTTTGAAAGGATGTGGGAAAATTTTTTGCACTACTTATTAATATTTTTGATACATTTCTTATAATAATCTATGGTAGATTTTATGTATTGCACATTACTGCTGCTACAAAACAGCAAATTTCACAGTGCACTGTCTGTCAGCAATAATAAACCTGCGTCTGACACCACACACTACAAAAAAAGCAAGCTCTCACTGATGTGATGAGAGTCACTTATTTTGACGATCGAGGGGTAAACACTGGCCAGGACACTGTGAGCTCTCTTCAAAAGAGTGTCATCAAACCTTTTGTGCAATGGTGCAGCACCCCTGTGGAATTTATTTGTGCCAGGGTCTGTCACAGCTGCCCGGCTACAGGCAAGGGTGAGATTTCACCCTTTATGAATGAGAGGTTAATATATCCACAGAAGCACAAGAAATAGAGGCAGGGTAGGCCATTCAACCTATTGTACATGCTCAGTCAGTCACTAAGATCCTGGCTGATCTTTTACCTCAGTACCACTTTCTTGCGCTAACTTCTTTCTCTTTGATTCCCTTGGCAGAGTGCAGCCTTTGTTCAATGCCTTAAGAGCTCTCCCATTTCAGCAACCATTCACTACACCAACAGAATGCCAGTGACATTTTTTTAAAAAACATGTCACATTGAACAGGACAAATGGGCAAGACTGCTGAACATTTAACATGAAGGTACATGACCATAAGGCATTAGAGCAGAACTGGGTAATTTGGTCTGCTCTGCCATTCAACCATGACTAATTTATTTTCCCTCTCCTGCCTTCTCACCATAAATTTTGACACCCTTACTGATCAAGAACCTATCAACCCCTGCTTTAAATATACCCAGTGACTTGGCCTCCTCAGCTATCTGTGGCTATTCCACATATTCACCATCCTCTGGCTCAAGAAATTCCTCCTCATCTCTGTTCTGCATGGACTTTCTTCCCAATGGAGACACACACAATTCCGGGGAGAGAGGACAGCTGGAGCAGAGCCAACTCATCCTCACCTCATAGCCACCGAGCATATTACAACCTGTGTGTGCATCGTACCATTTACTATTGAACTGCTTTCGTGTTCTCTCTCTCTATCTCTCCAACTATTTCTCTATCTCTATCTCTCTCCTTCTCCCTCTCCCTCTCCTGAAGGTGTCAGAGGATGTTACCAAGGTTCTGCGCTGATGGACTGGACTGTGGACTGTGGACTCTTTCAGTTTTATGGTTTTTATATTATTCCGGCCTTTCACCTGTTCTTTCCATATGGTGCGCTTCGTTAGTTTTTTTGTGCGAGGGGAGGGGGTTCAGGATGATGTTCTTGTTGTGTTTTGTTAATTTTTTTTTTGTGCATGTGGGCAGGGGTTTGGAACACCGAGGTGAATGCAGAAGACAAGCACGGTAAATCTCTGATACTGGAGAAAGAGTCTGTGGATTTTATCCCTCACTGTTGCCTGAGGGTAGACCTCTGCTTCTTGGTGCACCTCGTTCATTTTTTGTGTGGGGGGGAGTGGTAGTTGGGGGCTGATGATCATGTTATGTTCCTTTTTTTGTGTGGGGTGTGGTAGTTGGGGGCTGATGATCATGTTATGTTCCTTTTTTTGTGTGGGTGTGGTAGTTGGGGGCTGATGATCATGTTATGTTCCTTTTTTTGTGTGGGGTGTGGTAGTTGGGGGCTGATGATCATGTTATGTTCCTTTTTTTGTGTGGGTGTGGTAGTTGGGGGCTGATGATCATGTTATGTTCCTTTTTTTGTGTGGGTGTGGGTTTGATGTTCTTCTTTCTGTGGATTTCTCAGATTCGTGGCTATCTGAAGAAGACAAATCTCAGAGTTGTATACTGCATACATGCTTCGATGATAAATTAATCTTTGAACCTTTGTAACAGAATATATTAAATTTAAATTGCTGCATCTGAAAAACAGGCACCACTGAAGCAGCAGAATCGAAGAAGATGAAGTTTAACGAAACAGACAAATGGACAGTCATAGAACAACTTTAATATGGTGAAATTGGGCAAGGATTGACTCTGAGATACACTGGTGATGTTGGAACAATTGAGCTTGATGAAAAGTGAGGGTATAACCAGAATCTTAAGGGAGGATAGGGAAGTAGGGAGACGGAAAGGTGGGTAAGTTTAGTGTGAGAATTCTTCAGTTCAGAACTCAAACAGCTGTATGCCTACACGACAGGGAAGAAACAGCGTACACCTGGCCAAAAGTTTACCACATCAGCAACAAGCAGATGAAGGGGAATATGCTTGTGTATGGGAGGTTCTTTTTAAAGGGACTAATTGAGTAATATCTGTAATTGCAAAAACACATTGCAAACATGAAAACGAAACCCAAGAAACACCAGTGAAATCTCTGACTGAAACACGAAAAGAAGCAGCCCACTCTGGTTTCAGGAAAATCTCCCCAATAAACTGGCCTTTCATTTCCACGAAATTAGCTCACTTCTGCACAGACCGGTCCCCCGCACATCTGTGGTTTCCCCTTTGCTTCCTGGATGCAGCTGAGATCTTTTGGTGGTTGAAAGTATCACTTTACAGTTTGGTGCAGGAAGCAAAAGAGGTACATGGCTTGTTGAGCAAACTGATGTCTGAGAGCCTTTCACTGAAAACATCTGAATGGAGATCATGAGCAAAGGAAAAAGGGGCTGAACTGGAATGCAACACATCCAGTATGTGAATGAATCAACATCTTTCCCTTTATTAACTCCCATGAATGATACTGGAGACCTGCTCAAGAACTGCACAGATGAATTGCACCTTCAACAACTACTGAATGTATTGGCAAAGTATTTATCCAACTCTAATATCAGCTATGTACATTGTAGCAGCAAAACAAGTGCCGCTGCCTGTGACCCTATGGAGTCGTTATTCTTGCATGACATTCCCCCATCTCCAGTGATTGCTCCAGAAGCCAAATCCTTTGTTCAATCCTTTATTAGCAATTAGCAAACATACAATCCTGAAACGATGAAACTTAACCATACCCAGGTGTAAGCTAAGAATAATTGCGCGTTATTGAGCAATCAGCAAAAGACATGACATCCACTGGTCCCAAGCTACAGACTGCCACAAAATAAGCAAGAATACGGAACTTATTCCCTTTGTTTCTACCCCCCCCACCACACACTCATGTGACAATCACCATAACAAACACGCAGCACAGAATACAATGCAGTAAGAGAACCAATGCATGGCTCCCACAAAGAGTTTACTTTGTAGTTGTTTCTGACGTAGGAATGTGTCCTACAAGATATCTGTTGGTACATAAACACTGACTTCCAACAGATTTACAATCTCAGGTTCACAACCTGTGCCTCCCCAACAAACAGCCATTCTGGCAAACATCTCTTCATTTTAGTGACAGTACCCTAGAAGATGCCCTCGATGCCAGCTGACTTTACAACCCTCTGCCACTTTTTCTGGTCTGGTGCAATGGCCCCTCCACACTCGGCAGTGATGCAAAACAGTTAGAATGCTCTCCACAGAACATCTGTAGAAATTTGCCAGAGTCTTTGGTGACATACCAAATCTCCTCAAACTCCTCATGAAATATAGCCGCTGACTTTGTAACTGCATCAATATGTTGGGCCAGGATAGATCTTCTGAGATGTTGACACCATGAGCTTGAAACTGCTCGGTCTTTCCACTTTGGTGTGTGTGGTGTCTGTACACATTTCCAATGCCTACAGCGATGAGGAAGCTTTTCATTCTCACTTGACTCCAGAACTTTGTATATGCCTCTGCTGGCAAAGTGCAACATTTGATTTTAAATTATTTGCCATTGTAGCCTCTGGTTACAATTTGTTAACTCCTAATGTGTGTGCTTTTTATTTTCTGAACTCCATTTCAATTTCTTACCTAATACCCAGCTTTTGCAACCTTTGGTTATCCGAGCCACTCAACTGAACTTTGGTTGCACGTTAACACTAATTAGGTCTGTGTTTATGCACAGCATCCATCAAAACGTTCTGTCCTTGTCACAACTAATTTCTCCCTCCCATCTCACCACTCAAAAATTCAAGGTTGCTAATTGTGCAAGCCGGTTTCACAGACCTGGGTTTTGATTGAGCATGTTTTCCCACCAAACGGCGTACAATGCATGCATTATGTGAAGTGGTGATTGGAAAATCCAAAGACTGCTCTTATTGCTTTTTTTTCTAATTTTATCTCTTGCCGTCCTGCAGACAGATGAGCTGGGACAGAACAGACAAGAGAGGAAAAATTAGAAGGGGAGTGAAGGGACAAGGTGGCCCAACCTGCTCTGCCAGTACAAAAAACTGCATTTTCCTGCTCTAACATGCAATGCTATATCACTACACTGAGGAACGGAGAGAGGTTGGTTTATACTAAATCTAGTAACAAGCAGGTGACAGTAAGATTAAGGTTCATGTTGGTTCCCACATTTTCACCAAATGTCAGAGTGTGCCTCATTTTCGAGTTGACTGAACAGCTGTTCATAAACCACCCTGTTCCTGTTAGTCAGTACTTGGTAGGACCTTATGACAACTCTTTGAATGAGAAAGAACAAGATTGCATCTTCAGGAAAGTCAGAGGCATTTTTAAACAAGATTACTCCAGATAAGTTTGACAAGCGATGCCTTAAACTCCCCAGTGTGGGTGCAGACTGCAAACTAGTCCTAAAGGGATCATCATACTGATAGCTTGTTCATTATGTGCCGTGCCGTATGATGTGGAGATCATGGTCTCTCCATGTGGTTTGCCTTTGCCTTCATCTGGGCAGTGTCTGTACAAGACAGGTTACCCCGGCCATTATCAGTACTCTTCAGAGATTGTCTGCTTGGCGTCAGTGGTCACATAACCAGGACTTGTGATATGCTCCTCCTGCTCCCATGGCTTCGCGTGACCCTGATCTGAGGGCTAAGCAGGTGCTACACCTTGCCCAAGGGTGATCTGCAGGCTAGTGGAGGGAAGGAGCACCTTACACCTCCTTTGTTAAAAATGCATCTCCACCCCGCCACCTTGTACTGATTGTAGACCATCCAGTCTGGTGTTCAGTCACAAGGTTACCAGAACCCCACCTCACTGACAAAGGTGGTCACCGTACTGCTGGGAGTTCGGAGTCTCTCTTCAAAAGTGCCAATGGGCAGCTTGTACTGCTGACAGAAGTAGTGTGGTGTGCTCTGGGAAGGATCAGGGCAGTAGAGAAGAGGTGCAGGGCAGAGATCAATCGTCCACAGTGAAAACAATGAAAGATTACTTGAATTACCAACCCAGCCTCAGCTACACTTACTGTCTTATGAACATGGCGATTCTCCTTCTTATTAAAATGTTCAATTTTACTAAAACTCACTCTATTAATTCACCTCTCTGATCCTTTATGACACTAACAATTGTAATGAATTAACTTGTTGAACCACTTGCTTCTTTTAACTGCAGATTACACATTACACATTCAATGAGAAATAATGAATGCAAATTTAATGTTTGGATTAGATCTTGCTCTACAGCAGTAGTGAGTGGTTTATTGTTCAGTGTACTGAAATGTTTTCTTCAGAGTGATTGCCTTTCTTTCAAATTTATTTTCATTTGTGGTCATACTTTTAAAGTCAAAAATTCACCACGTTGAATCAAATGTATACATCTTTTATGTATAAAATATTTTTAATTAATTTTTTTCCTCAAAAGATCTCCCTCATTGCAGTGTATTCAATATTTCAATAATATCTGAGTAATCTTGAAAACATATTGGTCTGTTTTTCACCTTAAATGGGTTTCTGGGACTGTTAGAGCCTGCAATTTACAGTTTGGATATTGTTTGAGTGATCCAGCACTTTGCTGCCCCCGAGAAGATTCTGGGAAGTGATTGCGTACTCAGACCGCCTCGATGCAAAGTCGATGCTCATCTCCATTTTGCCAGTTAAAGTGTCCGTTAATCGCCGATTAAAGCATCGAGTAAGACTGGGACATCAAGGCAAATGCGGAAGGCGAGTGAGAGTTTCAGCACTGACTGCCTGACTTTTAATCGCTGCCGGAGAAGGAGCCTGTGAGCGGCCTATCACTATGTGGCTCACTGTGGGGTGCCCGTAGGCCTCTCTGCCTCATGTGGAGTCCCTCTCTTTCAATGAATGTCATTGGATGCTATCATAGTTCTGCATGTATGGATTGTGAACTTCCTTCAGACTGATGGCTTTTATATTCCGTGTTATTTTTATTGCCTGTTCCCCGTCTGTTTTGTTGTGCGAGGAGAGAGTGTTTGGGGGTTGATGCTCTGGTGGTGTTCTGTTAGTTTTTTGTGCGGGGGAGGTTTGTTTTTTGGGGGTGGATGTTCCTGTTCCGTTTTGTGTGTGGGGAGGGGGTTTTGGAGTGATTGATAATCTTTTTTGTACAGCGGGGTGGGTTTGATGTTTCTCTCCGAACGACTTTCAAGTTCTTTCTTTGTTTCGTGGCTATCTGGAGAAGACAAATTTCAGAGGTGTATATGGGTACAAGCTTTGATAATAAATGAACCTTTTCTGAACATTTTGATTAAGCATTCATGTTCCTTAAATAATTCTTTATGGGCTATATATAAAAATACATGACTGCAGACATTATCACACTATCATGTGATAAGTCCACGCTTCAATTGAGGTAAAGTCCCATGTCTTCCTTTGAATTAGTTTAATGTTTTGAAGTTACTAAACATAACACTCATGCTGATCTACTGTTATATTGTTTTGAAGGCAGAGTTCCCAAAAGCTGTTTGATCACTGGAAGGCATAATAGACAATCATGACACTGGCCAGAGTCAGCAATAGCAGACTAGTTTGAGTTATCTAGCAGATAGTTTGAGTTATTATTAAGAATACAAACTCCAGTTAACTATCTTTAGAAGCTGTACTGAGAACTGGTACCTCAGCTTGTTCCATTATCTGGAATCTGTTGGTATTTGTCACCAAGTCTCAAAACTTTCAGCCAAACTATGGAGAACTTGAAACTTTTTTGTTAGGAATGCACTTTAAGACAAAAGTTATCAACACGTGGATACAAATGCACTGAGCACTGTGTGGGATTCACCGTTATGTCGACCGCCATTGGCATGGCTCTGAAGGATTTATCAACAGATAGGCTGTGACCATGACAATACGGTACATGGTAAATGGTAAAGTGGATTTCTTTTTTGTGTGCCATACTCTGCCAGAGCCTCGGCAACCACTTTTTTTTCCCAAGTGGTTGTCTTGAAGGAAAGATTCTGTGAGTGGTCCCCCATGTCCTTCTCACAGCGCAGTTTTTTTTTATGAGGCCGAGTTGCGAGCTCAACACTTAACCCAGCACAGATGGAAAGCGTGCCCGGGAGCGGCCCGACTCCACACTTCACTCCGGAGTCCGGCACTGATGTCACTGCGCCACCAGTCGGTACCAAAGTGGATATACTAGCCCAAAATAACTAGGACACGACCACTGCAGACTTAATTGAACACAAATGCAGTTAACCGTCTGCAATGCTGAAGACGTAAAGAGCTCGGATGAGTGGTATTCTGAAGTATCGTTAGTAAAGACAATACAAATTGTTTAATCAAAGAATGATTCACCTTTTAAGAAACATGTAAAGTTGTCCCAAGTAAATAACTGACAATGTCCAACTAACAGCCAACTGTCAGATCGCCATATGCCTAAACAAAGCTCGCTTTATTTAACTTCGTCTCTTGGTGCTTGTTGTTCCCTCCCTCTCCCCCATGCTGTTGAAAGATGGTGCCAGAGGTTTGTGGACTGTGGACTGTGGACTCTAATTCATGTATGATGCGATTCTCGTCTTCTGGTCGCTCCGACTTTTGTAGCTAGCTTGGTCAATTCTGAATCAGGCCGGCCTGCAGATAACGAACACTGAGCTGAACTGAACTTCCAATTTTGTTTTATATTCTGTGTTTTTGCTCATTTTTTTTGTTGTTGTTGTTGTTTTGGGCAATTTGTTTTTTTTTAATGCATGGGAAGGGGTTTGATATTTTTTCTCTCCGAATGGGTTTTATGGTTCTTTGTTTCATGTCTGTCTGTGGTGAAAATGAATCTCAGAGTTGTACTCTGCATGCAAACTTTGACAATAAATGCACTTTGCATCTCTGAATCTTGAATCAGAGCCAAGCTACTGTTTTAATTAATGTTAATTAGAACTGATTCTGCTAATAAAACATGTTAGCACCAATTGCAATATGAACATCCTGTTGCCTTTAGTCTGCCAAAGTAGCTGGACTGGTACATTTCTGCATCAAGATTCTGAGAACAAGCTGAAAACTTTCAAACAAATTAGAAGAGAATTATTGATTCTTAAGAGGAAAGATCACAACCAACATGGTTTTGGATACATTTTACATTTCTTCCTCTCATTCCCTAGTGTATTTTTTAGAGCCTTTCTCTTTCACACCTATTCTATCTCCATGCAGTAGTACATATATAAGATGGTGTCATCAATATGCTCTACTGGGAGGTGGACAGTGGTCCTTGAACAGAGAACAGTACAGCGCAATACAGGCTCATTGGCCCACGATGTTGTTCTGACACAAAACCAATCTAACCCTTCCCTCCCACACGACCCTCCATTTTTCTGCTTATCTAAAGTCTCTGAAGTGCTTTGAGTGGTCTTGATGTGGTTTTACAAACCCTGTACATACATCTCATGCCAGTAAACAGAGCTTTCACAGCCAGCCTCGGCAGTCATCAGTACCTGCCCAGGCCTTTCTCGCCATCTGTTTTACTGTGTTCAAACACTCAATATTTTCCTTGCGCTTACTCTCAGTGCTCAGATCCTGGTGGCTCAGTCAGTACTGTCCCTCCCCTTCTATTTCACAAAGGAAGCAATGGGCTTTCTCCTTATCTGGCTGCACTGGTTTGAAACAATTAGCTAGTTGGGAAGTCGAGCTACAAAAATAGAAATGAAATTACTGGAGACGGCCAGAAAGTCAGACAGCATCTGTAGAAAGCGAAGCAGTCAATGTTTCGAGCCGATGGCCTTCCTTAATAACTGGGAAAAATTTGGAAGCTCGATATGTTTAGACTCAGCAGGGAACAAAGGAAATGACTCTGATCGGTCAGAGAAGATCAACAACACAGATCCGCGTGGACCACAAGGAGCTGAAGGTTTGCCATGGCAACTTGAAAGAGAAGGAACTAGAGGACGAGCAGAGCTTACAAAAATAAGACAACACTGGAATAATGAGATACAAAATACTGTAGATTCTAGAAATCCAAAATGGAGATTTAAACTGAGGAAGTCCAACAGCCCCTTTGCACCTAAATTGGGTGAGCTCTGACCCAAACTGGAATGGCTGGTTATCTGAAAGTGCTGAACACAGAGGTTGAACACAGGTGATGAATGTTGCCTGCCAAGCTGAAGCTGGACTTTGCTGGAACAGGAACAGTGGTCTAACACACAAAAAAAGTCAAGACTGTGAATGGAATGGGAATTAAATAACAGATAACTGAAACGTCAGGATCACCCATGCAGACTGAAGGGAGGGTTTGCACCCAGTCTGCATTTAGTCAGAGTGAGGGACAGAAAATACAGCAGAGAAACACAGTCTTTAGCCCATCAAGTCTGTGCCAAGCATCAACCACGCACACTACACTGATTCTCCCATTAATCCCTTGTTAAAAAATTCTTTTCACATTTTCATCGACTTCCCCTGAGATTTTACCATCAGCCCAAGGCCAAAATACAGCGGCCGGTTAGCTTACCAAGGCACATCTTTGAGAAGCAAAAGGAAACCACAGTAGCCTTAGGAAATCAACGCAATAGAGCCCTAAGTCTGGATTGAACTCACGTCACTAGTACTGTGAGGTAGTTTGTACATTCATTACGTACCGTGTCATATGACATGGGTGATATTGGTCTTTCCATGACCATGATTGTTCTTAGCAAGTTGTTCCACAGAAGTGGTTTGCCATTGCCTTCCTCTGGGCAGTGTCTTTACAAGACGGGTGACCCCAGCCATTGTCAATACCCTTCAGAGATTGTCTGCCTGGCGTCAGTTGTCGCATAACCAGGACTTATGATCTGCACCAGCTGCTCATACGATCGGGGAAGGAGTGTCTTATACCTGCCTTTGGTAGAGACGTATCTCCACCCTGCCACCCAACTGTAAGTAAGTCTCCTATCTGTAACACCTTGCCAACTCATTTGCATTTGGTTTCTCCAACGTTGAAGAGAATACATTATGAGCACAAAATATATTACACTACATTTAAAGATATCCAGATGAATTACTGTTTCATCTGGGGGAATCCTTTGGGTCCTTGGTTGATGGGACGAGGTAAAAGGGCAGAAGTTCCAGTTCCCTCAGCTGAGAGCCAATTGTGTGGAACTGGAGTTCAGATGACCAGATGAGGGTAGCAGGTGTTTTTCTCATTGCTTCACCTGACACTTTGTCAGACCTCTGATGACAGACGACAGACACAACTCTTGTGTCTCTACTTGTCTGTCAACAGACGCTCCTCGTCCTGCTGAGCAGTTCCAGAATATCTCAGCATGACTCGGATTTTGATCATCCGTGACATTTTGACTGATTCACTTCGGGAATGGAGCCACATGCGAGAGACTGCAGAAAGCCTCCTCAGTGCAGAACATAATGTGCTTGCAGTTTCACCACCCCTTGTAATGGCTACACCAACATCGGGGGAGATTTGCGCCAGCAATGAAGCCCACAAAGACAAGCAAGTGGAAACTCCAGTGAGGAGGAGCGCGTCCTCGGTTGTGAGCTGTAAATGAGTGGAAGAATGTCAGCTGTGCATACGCCCACACATCCAGTTCCACCGAAATCAAAATAACCCTTGTGCGGGGGAGGAGTCCAATAAGCAGCTGATAGTCTTGTAATCACTTACCCGAGCAAACAAAGACACCCTCCAAGCCTTTATCTCCACAGTTCTTTTCAGTTCGTTTCAAATTCTAACCCATAGGCTTTTGCTTCAATGCCTCAAGACTGCTGGTTCCATGAAATAATCCCCAAATCAACCATGTTCCCCTTGTTTACTGACCCGCCATAGCAAAACACTGTTTCAACACCAAAATCCTCCAATGTCAGTAACACACATCAAAGTTGCTGGTGAATGCAGCAGGCCAGGCAGCACCTCTAGGAAGAGGTACAGACGACGTTTCGGGCTGAGACCCTTCGTCAGGACTAACTGAAAGAAGAGATAGTAAGAGATTTGAAAGTGGGAGGGGGAGGGGGAGATCCGAAATGATAGGAGAAAACAGGAGGGGGAGGGACGGTGCTAAGAGCTGGACAGTTGATTGGCAAAAAGGATATGGGAGGATCATGGGACAGGAGGCCCAGGAAGAAAGACAAGGGGGAGGGGGAAGCCCAGAGGATGTCAGGGAGTATAGTGAGAGGGACAGAGGGAGAAAAAGGAGAGAGAAAAAAAAATTTTAAAAATAAAATTATATAGATATAATACAAACGTAAATAAATGAATAAGGGATGGGGTACGAAGGAGAGCAGAGGCATTAACAGAAGTTAGAGAAGTCAATGTTCATGCCATCAGGTTGGAGGCTACCCAGATGGTAGTTTTCTCCCCAATAAGCAGATGGATTTATTTAATTATTTAGAGATACTGCACAGAACAGGCCCTTCTGGCCTAACCTAATAATCCACCAATTTAACACTAGTCCTAATCATGAGACAACTTGTAATGGCCAATTAACCTGCTAACTGGCATGGCTTTGAACTGTAGGAAGAAATGTTACAGCTGTCCTGACGAAGGGTCTCGGCCCGAAACTTCGACTGCACCTCTTCCTGTAGATGCTGCCTGGTCTGCTGCGTTCACCAGCATCTTGTGTGTGTGTTGCAGCTACATAAGACCTTAGTTAATCCCTCTTGGAGTACTGTGTTCAGTTCTGGTCACCTCACTACAGGAAGGATGTAGATACTATAGAGAGAGTGCAGAGGAGATTTACAAGGATGTTGCCTGGATTGGGGTGCGTGCCTTATGAGGATAGGTTGAGTGAACTCGGCCTTTTCTCTTCGGAGCAACGGAGGATGAGAGGTGACCTGACAGAGGTGTTTAAGATGATGAGAGGCATTGATCGTGTGGATAGCCAGAGGCTTCTTCCCAGGGCTGAGATGGCTAACACGAGGGGGCACAGTTTTCAGGTGCTTGGAAGTAGGTACAAGGGGGATGTCAGGGGCAAGTTTTTTTTTACACAGAGAGTGGTGGGTGCGTGGAATGCACTGCCAGCCATGGTGGTGGAGTCAGATACAATAGAGTCTTTTAAGAGACTCCTGGATAGGTACATGGAGCTTAGAAAAATAGAGTGCCACGTGGTAGGGTAATTCCAGACAGCTTCTAGAGTAGGTTACATGGTCGGCACACCGTTGTGGGCCGAAGGGCCTGTAATGTGCTGTAGATTTTCTATGTTTCTATGTCTAAACCGGAGCACCTGGAGGAAGCTCACATGGTTCACGGGGAGAAGATCTAACCTCCTTCCAGACAGCGCTGGAATTACCCTACCCTGAGCTGTAGTACCGTCACGCTAACTGCTACAGCCCAGATGAAGTGTGTTATTTTAATTACAGTACGCACAGTATTCTCCCTAGTTATAAATAAATCCCACGTATCAAATGAAAGAGTGATAGTGCATGGCAAGTTAATCTTGCAGCTATAGAAGACTCAGAAAAGCACAACACAGTAACAGGCTCTTCGGCCCTCCTAGCCTAACATTGAAATCGAGCTCCCATGCACCACTTGCACCAGCAGCTCATTCCACACATTCTCACGACCCTCCGAGTGAAGAAATCTCCCCTCATATTCCCCTTAAACGTTTCACCTTTCACCTTTCACACATGACCTGCAGTTGTAGCTCCACCCAACCTCAGTGAAAAGCTTTATGGACACATTCAGCAGCAAATATAGCCTCTACACTTAATACTTGAAAGGACATGCAAAAGGTAACGCAAGACTCAAAGATGAAGAATTGCAACACAAGTACTATCAACATTCTCCTCACTGCATTTTGTTGAGGTTTCCCCTATGCTCAATAAACAGCAAAATGTCAGTCCAAAGAGCTAGGTGTCTAAACATAAATCAGATTGAAGATAGGCATTTCTGTGTTCTGTACTAATTTTCATAAACCAAAAACGGTAGAGGCATTGATCTGGCTTTGAAAAATTTCATTACTTTGAGCTGAGGACTTGGGATTTGTTGACAAAGGACTCCTTGTTGAATTGCTCGATGTTGTCGTTACTATGTGGTCAGGAATCTTTCAGAGGGTAGGCCTCAAAATCCCCGGCCTTGCTTGCTTTTGGCGACCGAGAAAGAGGTCCAATCGCTCGGAAAGAGATGGCACTCAGTATTCAGTGTCGGAGAGCTGATCAGAGCTCGAAGTTTTTGGATGACTCAGTCGGATTGTGGTCGGCATGGCAGGGAGAGTTTTTCTTCCCTCTCCCGTCTGCGTGAGATGTGGGACATTTGAGAAACTTTGAACTTTACTGTGCTCATGGACTTCTTCATCAAGTTATGGTATTGTTACACTATTTGTAACTATATATTATAATTATGTGATTTTGTCAGTTTTTTCAGTCTTGGTTTGTCCTGTGTTTTTGTGATATCACACCGGAGGAAATAATGTATCATTTCTTAATGCATGCATTACTAAATGACCATAATAGGGGACTACGTGTCTTCATAATCTGACATGGAGCATCTTTATTTCTTGTGCAATCCATGTTCTGCTGCTGCTTTGCCATTGAACTCCACCATTCTATAGTTTCCTTGACGCCGGAGAACCAAAATGCAGATTGAACGATTCTTCTCAGGGGCATTTTTGATCAGTTCACAGCATCAACCCTCTCACTCAGATCTGTCACAGTGCATGGCTCTTGAAGTGAATCAACAAGGCCCAATGTAAACTTGAGGAACATCATTTAACCTTTATATAGGCACAATGCAGCCCCTGGGACTAAACATCAAATTCAACAATTCAAGTAACTCACCTTATTTGTTTGTATTCATACCGGCTAGTTCTATTTTAAGGTCATCTATTTGTAATATTACTTCAGTCTTCCCTTGGTACCATCATGCACTGCCTGATCTGCTGTGCATTTTCATCGCTCCCCTTTTGGATTCAGACTTCAGCAACTGCTCATACTTGTATTTTCAGCTTTTCCATATTCTTTTGATGCTTCCCCCAAATTCCCTCATTATTCAGCTGTGTAAACTGCAGAATTAACCCTTCAGAGATATTCTCTTTGTCCAACTGTCCCTTCCCCGCTCTCTCCACAACTTGAAACTAACCTGTTTTGTATCTTTCCCAGTTCCGAAGAAGGGTCTTCAACAAGTAATGTTTCTCTCTCTACAGATGCTGCCTGACCAGCCGAGTAATTCTGTTTTTATTACAGATTTCCAGCATCTGCAGATTTTTCTGATTTTCTACAAAGGAAAGATATTCGTCTCTGTACCACCTTACATGGAGGTGTATACTGAAACTCCAAAAACTAATCCAAAAAGACAGAGGAACCGGAAAAACATGTCTACCTAGCTTTCCTTTAGTGAGGCACTCACATATGACCTGGTGGTGCAATGACGTACGCCATTCACGTACTTTTACATATTGTACAACCCATAATGAATTATGTAAACAAAAAAAGAATGCTTAATCAAACAATATATTTGCAACTCAAATATTACGGAAATATTGTATATACTACATATAACTAATAGTTCACACTCAATATTGTCCCTTTTGCAACCCACACACTTCCTCTACAATATGAAACATAGCAAAACAATTGTAGACAGGAGGTTGCTATGAACAGCACTCTGATTCAGTGATATTGGTAGAGGAAGAAATACCAGGTGGAATACAAGAGCTCCCCAACTGCATTTTTTAAAAGTTTTTACTATTCAGTCTTTTGCATTCATCCCACAACACAAATGGAGACTCAGACTGAAGCTTCATCCAACAGGACAGCGGTAGAAAATCAGTCCAGGTTTTTACCTCACCCTTCCAGAATGGGACTTAAACCTTGAACTTCTGATTTTGGAAGTGAAATTTGTTATGCTTTGTACCTTTGAAAAGTTCTCATTTGAATATTTCCCACAACCAGCAAGATCTGCACCTGTAGCAGCTCCACCTGGACTTGCGCTCACCACAGTGTCTCTCCTACTTGGCTCAGCACAGTCCCCAGCATTGCTACCAAATGAGTTCTGGCTTAGTTAACAGGGCTAAACACAGCCTTTATCAGGCACACAAAAAAAAAGTTCTAAGTCTCATGCTGAGTTGAGTGGGAAATCAATACATCAATAACCATATTTTAACATTTTCTTGACCTTATCTTACACAGACATCTACCATTTCTATTTCACCCAATGTAGAACGAGTCTATTCATTGTGAAGAGGTTGAGGGCGTTGTTCAAAAGATAAAGATTAGCGTTATTTGTCAAGTGTTTATCGAAAAATACATTGATAAAGCGTCATTTGCGTCAAATCAAATCAGCGAGGATTGTTCCATTATTGTACGAAGATTCCCAACAATTGCACTTTCAAGCTCGCACGTTAGGAACAAGCCTTCTCTTTGCTTTCCACTTCACTCTCGCAGCACCAATTTCAATCAGAATCGTGATTCAGATTGTTTCATGGCATGAGATGGAACAGCTAAATGGCAGCCAGAACCTGAATGTATGGAGCACCCTTCAGCACACTGGATATCCTGAATCACTTCATAGTCAATGAAGGACTTTTGAAGAGTAGCGCTAGGGATAAAAGGCTTCTTCCTAAACATCGAAGCCCTTGCCGCATTATTTAATGCAGAGACTCTGATGAATAACTTTCACTATTTTCATAACTTCTGAGGTCGAGATGGAGTGGGGGCGCGCGAAGTGGAGAAAAGTCGGAGCAGAGGAGTTTCTGAGCCCGAACACCTAAATCGAGAGCGAAGTCGATCTAGGCACCGGGCTGATTTGGAAAGGTCAGGCCCGGGCTGGAACGTGGCAGCAGGGTCCAGGCCCAGAGCGTAGCGAAGTGACAGACCCCGGTCTTAGTACTGGGGAGGACAGTTTAAGCGCCGGGCCAGTTGGACTGAAAAGGCAGGATGTCGAGACAGGAGGCGAGGGTCAGGCCAGTTCTGCTCGCTGCTCTGCGACGTTTACTCCACTCTCCGCGGCACTAAAGCAGAGGCTGTGGGCCTGCTCTGGCTGCCTCGGGCTTTGGGTCTGCAAGCTCCGTTTCGCTCCACCGCGTGATGAACTGAAGCAGAGGCTGTGGCCTGCTGCGACTGCCTCGGGCTTTGGGTCTGCGAGCTCCATTTCGCTCCACCGCGTGATGAACTGAAGCAGAGGCTGTGGCCTGCTGCGACTGTCTCGGGCTTTGGGTCTGCGAGCTCCGTTTCGCTCCACCGCGTGATGAACTGAAGCAGAGGCTGTGGCCTGCTGCGACTGCCTCGGGCTTCGGGTCTGCGAGCTCCGTTTCGCTCCACCGCGTGATGAACTGAAGCAGAGGCTGTGGCCTGCTGCGACTGCCTCGGGCTTCGGGTCTGCGAGCTCCGTTTCGCTCCACCGCGTGATGAACTGAAGCAGAGGCTGTGGCCTGCTGCGACTGCCTCGGGCTTCGGGTCTGCGAGCTCCGTTTCGCTCCACCGCGTGATGAACTGAAGCAGAGGCTGTGGCCTGCTGCGACTGCCTCGGGCTTCGGGTCTGCGAGCTCCGTTTCGCTCCACCGCATGATGAACTGAAGCAGAGGCTGTGGCCTGCTGCGACTGCCTCGGGCTTCGGGTCTGCGAGCTCCGTTTCGCTCCACTGCGTGATGAACTGAAGCAGAGGCTGTGGGCCTGCTCTGGCTGCTCCAGCCTTCATGTCTAAGGGCTCACTTTACTTCTGAATACTGTCGCTTGCTTTTGTTGTTGGCACAATCTGTGTTTTTTTTCCCCGCTCTCTGCACACTGGGTGTTTTGCTAAGTCTTTTTTTACTGGGTTCTTTTGGGCTTCTTACTTTAGAGGCTGCTGGAAAGGTGACAAATCTCAATCCTGGGTCTGGAGGCCTCTTCGTCCAAGAGTGTCTCCAATATGGTGCCTCCTCGTGATGCTAGACAAAGTCTTCTTTATCACCGGGGATTTCAATCACAGCCACAACACACACTCCAGCCAAGGTGTGTCAGTGGTGGACGAGTGAATGAGAGCCAAATCCAGCAGGCTCCTCTGTCCTGCAAAATACAGAGTTTTTGAGTAACACTGAGGCAGGTGTAGCACTTGTTCCTGCTCCGGTGACATCCTACTGATTGTTCCTTTTAACAGGCTAAGGCCGAGCTGGAATGACCCCATGTTTTAAGCATCGATACAATATTCACCATCCATATTTGTTCAAGAGACTAGAGAGGGATTGGCGCTAGGGTGTTTTTGGGGGTAGCACATGCAACAAATAACTTGGGCCACCCATCATCAAATCTGAATATAGACTGTAAAATAAATTTTAAATGGAGCTCTGAACAATGGGATCCTAGAAGCAATGAATCACATTTAATGGGACAATGCTGATAAAAATGCAGTCAGATGTCTGTGGTGTGGGTGCAAAGTGAGAGGTGTGAGGGTTATGTGTAGTTCATTGTGGAGGTATTGTAAATATGGAATTGTCCTTTGACCTTTTGCACAAAAAATGGCGCAAAGCGTAGGATCGAGAAAACCTCTTCCTCCGAAAGGGTCTCCACATGATGCCTGCTGTGTCTCGTTTTGTCAAATAAAGACATTACTTCATGTTTACCAGCTAAGTCTCTCCAGTGACTTTGTTCATGTGATAACATTTGACAGCCACGGAACTTCAGTTCAATATACAGTTTAGCCCTGTTAACTAAGCCAGAACTCATTTGGTAGCAATGCTGGGGACTGTGCTGAGCCAAGTAGGAGAGACACTGTGGTGAGCGCAAGTCCAGGTGGAGCTGCTACAGGTGCAGATCTTGCTGGTTGTGGGAAATATTCAAATGAGAACTTTTCAAAGGTACAAAGCATAACAAATTTCACTTCCAAAATCAGAAGTTCAAGGTTTAAGTCCCATTCTGGAAGGGTGAGGTAAAAACCTGGACTGATTTTCTACCGCTGTCCTGTTGGATATACAGTAACACCTACCCATAATTCATTTAACTGCATGCTTCATTTGGAGTTTGAGGAGATTTGGTTTGTCAACTAAAACAATCAAAAACTTCTACAAGTGTACTGTGGGGAGAATTTTGACTGGCTGCATCAGCGTCTGTTATGGAGGGAGAGGGCTACCGCACAAGATCAAAGTAAGTGGCAGAATCTTGTAAAATTAGTTAGCTCCATCACAGGTATTAGCTTTTGTAGTATCCAAGACATCCTCAAGGAACGGTCCTCACACTGTTACCATTAGGAAGGAGGTACAGAAGCCGGAAAGCACACACTCAACGATTCAGAAATAGCATCTGCCAATCTGCCAACTGATTTCTGAAAGGACATTGAAACCATGAACACAACCTCGCTACTTTTTTTATTTCTGTTTTTTTTTGCACTGCTTATTTTTAACTTAACTATTTTATATATATATTTACTGCAATTCTGTTTTTTCCCTATACTTATCATGTATTACATTGCACTGCTGCCGTAAAGTTAACGAATTTCATATGCCGGTGATATTAAACGTAATTCTGATTCTGTCAGCCATTAACTTGCTGTCACAGCATCACAGAAATTTACATTTACACAACACCGAGTTGAATGCTGTTGAGAATGTTTGTCAAGGCTGCAAGCAGTGGCGAACATTTCAACGTTTGTGTGCGAAGGAACATATGTAGGTCGAACAACATCCTCATTACAAAGGCAATCAGTCGAGGACAGGAGTGGGAGGAATGAATGAAACAAGAGCACAACAATCAATCACAAGTTTACTTGGCTCTCTGAAGAATTTGGAGAGATAAATTTACAGAGCAGTGGTGAAGTGGCACATTTTTCTCTGTCAAACGGAACAGATTTCAGAATTTTTTTTAAATTTAGAAAATGTCTGTTAGTCAGTTTTACCGGCTCAGAGTTCATGCTGCATACTCAAAGGTTCAAAGGTTTATTTTATTATCAAAGTATTCTGTTTTGATATTATTGTCAAAGCAGAATTCAGCTCTGAGATTTGTCTTTTCCGGATAGCCATAAGATACAGAAAAAACCACAGAAGTAGTTGAAAGAAAATACAAAGGTTTATACTTCAATCCCCCCCCCGCACAACAAGAAAAAGAAACAAAAACTCGCAAGCCACAAATCCCCCAACTCCTCCCTCGCACAAAATAAACTAATATATCGCCACGCACGGAAAAACAGCAACAGGAACAGCAAGCCCCAAACCCCCAGCCCCCAGCCCCAAACCCCCAGCCCCAAACCCCCAACCCCCAACCCCCAGCCCCAAACCCCCAGCCCCAAACCCCCAACCCCCAACCCCCAACCCCAAACCCTCAACCCCCAGCCCCCAGCCCACTAATCAGCAACAAGAAAGAATGAGCGAGAACATGAAAAAAAACAGAACTGAAAGAGGTCAATACAGTTAGTTTGAACTACAGTCCGAGGATTAATCTCAGAATTTCCATAATATCTCCGACAGCATCGAGGAGAGCAACCGCTCGAACCCAGCTGTTTAACTAGTGAGTGACTTACTTGTTTTTACAGTGGACAACTGCTAGATTCATATACACACTGAAATGAGTTAAATCTAATGTCAAATTTTGCTGGCAGTATATTTAAAAACTAGCATTCAAAAAAAAAGTGTATCTGAAGATGATCCATTGATTTCCTCTCATCAAAAATGCAGGTGTCAACAGAGATGGCTTTTCAAACGCCTTTGTGTGCATAATGATGAAGAGACTAAAACAAAGGTTCACAACCTATCTTAGACAATTAACCGAGGGGTCCGTGGATCACAGGTTGGGAACCCCTGCACTACAGCCTCAAAAAACATAGAAGGGACATTTTCTATACCCATAACAAAACTACTGAGCAGGCCCCAAGTACGATAAGATGGAACCTTTATCCCACAAGCAACCCCAAGACCTTGCACTTTGTTGTCCGTCTGGACTTTCTATGTAAATACAACACCTGATTCTTCATTCTGTGATTGTTCCCCCTCCCATCCCTATATACTCAATATCTCAATATACTCGTGCGATGAAATGATTATTTATTCATTTATTGCAATACGACATGGAGTAATTTCTTTGAGCTACACCTCCCAGCAATCTCCCAATTTCATCTTAACCTTATCACGGGACAGTTTACAATGACCAATTAACCTACCAACTGGTACATTTTCGGACTGGGGCACCCAAGAAAACCAACACGGTCACGGGGAAAGCGTAAAAAGTCCTTACAGGCAGCGGTGGGAATTGAACCCAGGTCGCTGGTACTGTAAAGCGTTGTGCTAACCACTAGGCTACCGTGCCGCCCTCTATGTGGGTAGTACATGAAACACTGCACATGTTCAATGTTCAAAGTATATAAATGTCACCATATGCAACCCTGAGATTCGTTTTGCTGTGTATGCCCGCGAGAAATCGACAAACCATAATAGAATCAATGAAAGGCCACACCAACAGGACAGACATGTAACAAGAATGAACAAGTTTACCAATTAACCTTCTGAATGACTGAAACCCTAGCAATGATAAAATTAGAAGGAATGACCAAAATCTAAGTCAAAGGATCTGGACTTCATCTAGCGTCGTATTGATGTGAGTGGGGAAGTGTTTGGATTTTGAGGAAAGAAAGGCAAGTCCCATTTTGAAGATTATACTGTCAACAAGATTTTTTGTTTGAGTGTGAAATGCAGGCCGGTAACTCACACTTTCATTTTTCTGCCCAGTACTTCTTTTCTCATTACAGTTTCATAAGTATTTCATTTGGTGCCGGCATTTCACTGGATGAGACTTCTGTTTGAAAATGTTCGGTGGAGTTCTTTTCTTCTCTCTGAAATTACTAACTGCATATTAACATTCCAAGCAAAATAATGAATAGCCCCTACTTCATATATATTATTTTTACAGCTTTGCCAATATAAAAATGCATTTTAAAATAAACCAGGTTATACGCTCAGTGGCCATTTTATTAGGTACACCTGCACACCTGCTCGTTAATGCAAACATCTAATCAGCCAATCATGTGGCAGCAACTCAAGGCAGAAAAGCATGCAGACATGGTCAAAACGTTTGGTTGTTGTATAGATCAAATATCAGAGTGGGGAGGAAATGTGATCTAAGTGACTTCGGCCATGGAGTGATTGTTGGCGCCAGATGGGGTGGTTTGAGTATCTCAGAAACTGCTGATCTCCTGCGATTTTCATACACAGCAGTGCCTAGCATTTACAGAATGGTGTATTAACCAGAAAACAACCAGTGAGCAGCAGTTCTGCAGCCAAAAGTGCCTTGATAATGAGAGAATTCAGAGGAGAATGGCTGGACTGGTTCCAGCTGACAAGAAAGCGACAGTAACTCAAATAATCATGCGTTACAACAGTGATGTGCAGAGGAGCATTTCTGAATTTCTGAACACGTCGATGGGCTACAGCAGCAGAAGATCACAAACATACACTCAACAGCCACTTTAATAGGTACAGGAGGTGTCTAATAAAGTGGCCACTAAGTGTACAGTACTGCTTTATAATTTGAGCCATTATGTAACTTTAAGATAATTAGTAATATATTTAGTCAATGAGAAATACAAAAATTAAATCGTTGCAGCAATGTACAAAGAGAGTCTGAATTAATCATTAAAAATTAACCCAATAGCAGCCCTAATAACATTTGAATACTGATAAAAATTAAGCCAAGATTGCCATACAAAAATAGAGAATCAATCAGGAGGGATTTGCAATGATTACACATGCCGTAAGTATGGGTCTGAGGAAGACTAAATCAGATCATGTGCAAATTAAATCCAAAATTGGTGATCCACTGCAGACAAGGAGGAAGGCTTGTTGTGAGCTAGGAGTAGGAGGAGCAAGAACCTAATTAGATAGCCATCAGAAGGTTAAGGAAGTCCTCACTAAAACAATAGGTTCAATAGGTACATTTAATGTCAGAGAAATGCATACAATATACATCCTGAAATTCTTTTTCTTCACAAACATCCATGAAAACAGAGGAGTGCCCCAAAGAATGAATGACAGTTAAATGTTAGTACCCCAAAGCCCACCCCCCAGCTCCCCCCCACTCCCCACCAGCAAAAAAAGTATCGGTGTGCTCCACCAAGCACTCAAGCGTGCAACAAAGCATCAATAAAGACACAATACCATAAAAACTACTCGTTCACCCAGTAATTCGACATACCACAGGCTCTCTCTCTCTCCCTAATAAGGGAAAACGAGGTGTTCCTGTTTCACAGTGAGGGGGAGACATAATAAACAACTCGCTGATTTAAGATGTTAAAAGTCTGTTGCATCACTTTTTCCGAGCTCTGCGCCCAGAGAATCGGCCCCGGAAATGCTCAGGTCTCTGGACACACAGCCGGCAGCTAACCCGCTGCTCCCAATGTTCCATGTTTTCCCATGATGCCTCAGTCAGGGGCACTGGCCCTGAATCAGCCCGTCTCCAGAGCCACGAAAATCCAGCACCGGGAAGGCACACTCATCTTCCAGGCCGCGTCCTTGGGATATCAAAAAGTGGCCAGTCATGAGGCCCTGACAACGGGTCCCGTTCCCGCAAAGAACCAAAGTCACAGTGTAACTCCAGGTCAAATTTGACATTAAATTTAAGAGAAAGTAAGATATCAGGCCAGGCTTTTAATTTTTACAAGGAAATTTTCAGATAATGCAAGATTTGTCCTGACTACGAAATACTACTCTGACCATTAGTCTACAAAACCCAGAGGGAGGAATTCACGGGTGTCACCTGGACAATTTAAGACCAGTGGCCATCCCAGGACGGCAAGAACTTGAGGTAAGGTTAACCTGATTAGTTACTTGTTGTATTATGGGCTTCTCGTCACCAAGCATCTCCTCCGGGCATTTAGCAGGAGCTCAGGATTCCAAAACTTTCCAGAATTCCCTGCTGCGGATATGAATCCCTCCCTCCTTGTAACTTCAGGAGCCATACCAAGAATGGGGGCAGGGTAATGGGAGTAATGCACAGGCGTCCACAATTGATCAATAGTCAGATCAGAGTTAATTTCAAAAGGATGACAACCTGGAATGCTTAACAAAGTGAAGAGGCTTCACTATTCATGCAGACAAATCATGAAAGGTCTTTATTTCAAGGTGACCTTTACTTCAAGGACACTGAAATAGAAAAGGAGAAGAAGATACCTTTCCATTAGTGACCTATCGGGCTCCATTAGGAGCTTCGCTTTCGACAGCTGAGGAGAAGCTGGTTTTTTGGAATGGTGACACAGATACACTAGAATGATGTCAAGGCTAAAAGGACTGGTTTTTGAGGACAGGTTGTGTAACCTGGCTTGCAGTCTCCTGAGTACAGAAGATTGATGAATGTTCAAATGAAGTTGTATTTAAAAACGAGGTAGATATTTTAAAGCAAGCTATGTCTTTGGTCCTCCATCACAAACTCCATTTTCTGACCTCTGACTTTATCTGTTCTGGAAAATGTCTGAGTTTCCACTGATAAGCTGGTATCGTAGTTGATCTCACGGTAAGCTGAAGACCTGTACTGCAGTGTACTAAAGTCATAGGCACACATCTATATAGATAGCCAAAGACTCTTGCACAGTGCTCTAGTAATTTTATGCATTGCACCGTACTGCTGCCACAAAAACTAACTTCATGACATAGGTGAGTGACGATAAACCTGATTCTGATACGGGTCTCTATTGTGGACTGAGGGTGGGAAGGGGACAGGGAGAGGGGAATCATGTTTGGGAAAAGGGGGAAGGGAATGGGAAGCACCAGAAAGACATTCTCAAATGACCTTGCCTGGTGTCTCAGGGTTGGATGTGTCTGCACCCGCACCAAACCCCACCCTTAAGCACTCCTTCTTGGTCACCTGTCCCATTCCCCTCCCACAGTGCTCCACCCTCACCATTTAAAGATCTACGAAGCAAGTTTTTAGACAGAGATAGTGGTGGGTGCCTGAAAGTTTTGGAAGCAGATACAAGGGAAATGGATAATGCTGTTTAAATTGGCATTATGATAGGTACAGAATTATAAAGCAATTTAATGAATATTATTTCAAAATTAAATGTAATCAAACTTTTAAATATGTTTTCACATTAGCAGTGAATTATTGCAGCAAAGTTATTTACCAAATACATCTGTAATGAATTGCTGCTCAATGATTTTATCTCATTTTAAATCAGATTTATTTTACTATTAGTTTATAACAACATCAAAGTGGTGTCATATTTCCTAAGAAACCACTGCAATTCAATGTCGTTATCTATTTAACAGAATGGCAGAACATTTTGCCATGATAGAAATGGGCACAGTTATATCCAGGCCAGGGATACAATAGTTGAGAGAGGTGGTTTCGGGGGTGGGGGGGAATCTTGGATAGAGCTTTAAGGAATGATGCTGGCCAGGGAAACGAACATCAGAGGGGGAACAATTTTATGGCCATGATCGTGATTCAGTTAAACACAGCACAGTTAAAGAAACGATTAAAATGCTCTGAATTAGGGTCAATTTTAATCATAAAAGTGTCTGGAAACAGCTTCTGTCAGGCAAAGAAGCAACAGGAGGTATTTTGGATGGAGATTTCAGGAGCCTGGGGAAAAAGATGTTCCTACAACAAAAAGGGAAGCTCTGGCAAATCATTTTACTTAAGAAAATCATTCTTTTCCACACAGGCATAACGTTACCAGTTTAATCTCCATAGACTTGATCAACGTGTATCAGACTTGATCATAGTAATAGTTTAATTCAGGATGAAATGACACATAAAAGAGCATGGGGTAGAAGGTAATTTTGTGATGATTAAACTCACAGATAGGCTTGGACTGGCAATAGAGGTAAACAAGCTCATAGCAACCATGCAAGCAAAAATGTATCAGAGTACGTACATGTCACCATATACAACCCCGAGATTCTTTCGGGGCAAACATACTTAACAAATCTACAGTACAGTAACTGTAAACAGGATCAATGGACAACAAACTGTGTAAATGCAGATATAAATAAATAGCAATAAACAACGAGCATGAAATAACTATATCAAAGAGTCCTTAGGTGAATGTAGCTATCTCCTTTTGTTCAACAGCCTGATTGTTGACAATAAACTGGACTGGTCAAAGAACACTGAGGCTGTCTACAAGAAGGCTCAGAGCCGTCTCTATTTCCTGAGGAGACTGAGGTCCTTTAACATCTGTTGGACGATGCTGAGGATGTTCTACGAGTCTGTGGTGGCCAGTGCGATCATGTTTGCTGTTGTGTGCTGGGGCAGCAGGCTGAGGGTAGCAGACACCAACAGAATCAACAAACTCATTCGTAAGGCCAGTGATGTTGTGGGGATGGAACTGGACTCTCTCACGGTGGTGTCTGAAAAGAGGATGCTGTCCAAGTTGCATGCCATCTTGGGCAATGTCTCCCATCCACTATATAATGTACTGGGTGGGCACAGGAGTACATTCAGCCAGAGACTCATTCCACCGAGATGCAACACTGAGTGTCATAGGAAGTCATTCCTGCCTGTGGCCATCAAACTTTACAACTCCTCCCTTGGAGGGTCAGACACCCTGAGCCAATAGGCTGGTTCTGGACTTATTTCCTGGCATAATTTACATATTACTATTTAATTATTTATGGTGTAACTGTAACGAAAACTAATTTCCCTCAGGATCAATAAAGTATGACTATGACTATAGTTGAGGGGTCGAAACTTTCTTCAACCTGGTGATGCGAGTCCTGAGGCTTTTGTACCCTTAAATGGATGACAGCAGTGAGCAAAGAGCATGTCCTGGGTGGTGAGGATCTCTGATGATGGATGCTGCTTTTCTATGGCAACCTTTCATGCAGATGTGCTCAAAGGTTAATTGGTCATTGTAAACTGACCCGTGATTTGGCTAGGATTAAATCGGGGGCTTGCTGGGTGGCGCGCCTCGAAGGGCCAGAAGGGCCTATTCTGCATTGTAAATCTCGGTAAGTAAATAAATGGAAATTTGTGGTACACTGGACAGAGCCACTCACTATTCCCAGCAAGGATTGGTTATCGCTTCAACATGAAGCCTTGTTTTATTTTAAAAAACCGCTACCATCCAATACTAAATGAGCGTGCAGTACATTTTTAGACATATCCCAGAACTAAACCCAGGAACTCCTGTGCACTTAAAATGTGAACAAGTCCACCCCCTAGTTAAACATCAGTGGATACACCTGCTCCAGCTCAGGGAATGCACAGGGAATCACCCTGGGATTTTTACGTAAAAATCATAAAGTGAGTTAAAACTAACTAGGGGTCAGAATTCATTGATTTAACTAAATGGAATGCAATTCCAGTATTTCTGCTCCACATGTTTAGGCTGCATTAAGTTCCCCATGCTAGCCCAAAAAGGCGTACGAAAGGATGCAGGGGACTTGGTGGAGACATAGTTTACTTAGGGAAATTAAGGGGTTTACAGCCTTGTTTGAAATGTCCTGACATCAACTCTCTCCTTCGAATCAAGGGTACAGGATTGCTGTGAAGGACAGCCCGCGCATTTTAGTTATCAGTGAGACTCCCCAAGTGAGCACCTCGAAACTAGTTCACCCCGTCAATTCAAAATATGGACTTCCTCCACTGCTACACTCAGTGCTATTCTTTACTTGACCTAATTAAGCGATTCCCCTAGCCCTTCGTCATATGATAGCTTTCTGATAGCAGTTTATCTGGAGAAATTGCTTGGCTTCAATATACACTTACGAAATTAAAATCTATTTACTCCATGTCAGCAAAGGAAACATTCTTGAATAACTGTCAAGTTTGTGTCGGATTTTTCACAAATAACATCGTCGCATTTAACTGTTTAGTGAAAGGAGTCCAAGCTGTAAGAAATAATGATTTAACGAAAGCATCAGTTTCAGAAACATTCACAATCTCCTCCAAATCCACTACCTCTTTGCTAACCGACTGTGTGCCACTTTCACTAAATCTGCCACATTGAACCAGCTCCAATCTGCCTTTTAGATCTCAAGTTAGTCATTAGCTACTGAACAGCTTATCATTCATAATGCTTGAGGCTCGCAAACATACAGCTGAGGTTTAAGAGATTATCCAGACAGCATCTCACCACCTCAGATCTGCGACAGCCACATGATGTCAAAGGTATCAACTAAGTGGTCTGGGCTCTATAAGAATGCCAATGGCCATGTTCTACTCGAAGTCCAACCTGGCTGGAAAGAGAAAACAAGTTTAAATTGCAATTCCTCAGAGGAATTAAATATCTTGTCATCTCATATTCTTTGGTTCCTTTAACAGAAAAATATTTTAACCTTTTAATCTTGGGTATACTCAATGACTAAGCCTACACAGCCATCTTGGGCACAGAATGCCAAAGACTTACGAACCTCTGGTGTAGCAATTTTCATTTTCCATTTCAATTCTGAATGGCCTACACCTTATTTTGAAACTGTTTCTATATACAGGGACCCAGGGAAGGAATTGTCTCTATATTCCTGTCAAATTCCGTAAGAATTTGGAGTATCAATGAAATCACTGGCAATTCTAAATTCGTTGTAGTATAGGCCCAATCTTCCTAATCTCCCCACATAGAATAATCATTCACATCCCAGAAATCAAGCTGGTAAATCTCAGTTGCTCTCTACTGCAAGAACAGGTTTTAAATAAAGAGGTTACCAGACACGTATTCAATATTCCTGGTATGGTTTAATTCGTCTTACGTAACTGCTGTGGGACATGTTTATTCTTGTGTTCAAATTCTCTTGAAATACATAATGTTTGCCTCCTTAATTGTTTGCTGAACCTGTACCTGAACTTTGAATGATAGGTTATTCAATGATACCCAGGTGTCTCTGAAAATAATACTGCAAGACTGTAGGGGGTCATCCACTGTATCCGGTGCTCCCAGTGTGGCCTCCGACATAGACGAGACCCAACATAGATTGGGAGACCGCTTCGCTGAGCACCTTCACTCTATCCGCCACAAAAAGCAGAATCTCTCAATGGGAGAGATTAATCCTACTTTCCATTCCCATTCTGACATGTCAGTCCATGGCTTCCTCTACTGCTGCGATAAGACCACACTCAGGTTGGAGGAGCATCACCTTATATTCCATCTGTGTAGCCTCCAACCTGATGGCATGGACATCAATTTCTCAAACTTCCGGTCATTGCCCCCTTCCTTCCCCATTCCCGTTTCCCTCTCACACCTTCTCTTCTTACTTGCCCATCACCTCCCTCTGGTGCTCCTCTCCCTTCCCGTTCTTCCATGGCCTCCTGTCCTCTCCTATCAGATTCCCTCTTCGCAGCCCTTTATCTCTTCCACCAATCAATTTTCCAGCTCTTCACTTCACCACTCCCCCCCTCCTGTTTCACTTATCACCTTCCACCTTGTACTTCCTCCTCCCCTCCCCTCCACTTTCTAACCCTGACTTCTTCCCCCTTCCTTTCTGGTCCTGATGAAGGGTCTTGGACAGGAACGCCGACTGTTTATTCCCATCCATAGGTGCTGCCTGAACCTGCTCAGCTCCTCTAGTGTGTATTGCTCTAGATTTCCAGAAATCTGCAGTACCTCTTGTGTCTTAAAAATAATGCTTTTTCTTACCTTTTTCCATCATGTTCTTCATTCAGTTGTGTAGTCTATCTATATGCCTTTGAAGTCTATTTGCTACTTCTCATACTACCTCCCAGCTCTGATTGATCAGAAACCTGGTCTTTCATCCAAATTACTGATGTGGACTGAACACTTGAGACCATAGCCTCGATCCCTCAGATTACTGAAGCAATCTAGCACAAATTTATGAAAAACATTTAACCATCATGTAAGCTTGCCAAGACGCGAATTTTCTGAAAGTCACACATTACATTTTAAACCACTTCTTAAGAATGGCCCAGTTGACTTTTTACATCATGTGATAAGATTTCAGAGACAGTCCTTTTTCTCACAATGAGCTTTAATCCAGAAACTTCCCCTCACAGAGTTTCTCCCACAGAGTTCCTTACTTAACCTGACCTTTTCAGTTTCTAAGTACATTTGAAATCCCAGTACGGTTCATATGGATTATGTCAGAGCATTTCACACAGAGCTTTCAGAAACACTAGCAGATGTCTAAGAGCCGAGGCTGCGCTCCCAACAGCTGATGCACAAACTCACTAAACAAGCACTGCTACTCTGCATTGCTGTGTTAATCGCTCACGATATTCCAATATCTTACTAAAGAATTTGAAAATAACAGATGACATTAAAATTAGTTTTTAAAAATTGTACATTTATTCTATGTGAGTGCATTAAACTGATACGAAGGAACACTGTGGTTAATAAGCATTAATTTGCATCAGGATAATATTTGCTGTCAGTGCACAATTAGAAGACATAAAGATTTCAAGCAAATGTTATTGGAGTCCGCAATCTTAAATGGGACTGCATTCTGTACTGAAGACCTTCCAGCTGTGCCAAGACATCTCTTACATGTTAAAATGGCCAGCTGTCCAAAAGCCACTTTTAAAAAGTGTACCAAAATAGATAATTCCCATCTTAGAGCCAGTTAGGCTGCTGCACAGATTTAAGTGGCTGATTGAGATGGCTAAGTACATTGCTCCGAGAAAGTACTGCAATCTTGACAAAAGGGACAATTTTAACCCAGCCCATCTGTCTGTAATTTGGTAGAGAATTAAAAGTGTCCATGGTCCTTCACAATGTGGTCATACAGCTTCCTGTTTTAGCATGAAGACAGGAGCATGTGGTAGACCAGGTGATTTAAAACCTAGGTGAGGCTATCGATAGTTAGCATGGATTGTTGTTAAGTACGTGACCAAGTATTCCCTGACAGGTTACTAGAATGCAAGGAGAACAACAGGATTCCGCAAACAGTCATGCCAGTATCACCAGTTAATCTAAGTTAGAGTGGCCTACCACCACTGCCCCAACTCCCCAATTTACAGACACACTCTCATATTGTACTGGTCACTTTTATTTTTCATTGCTTCTCTTTTACATATTTATAGACCTGCTTCTTTTATAATAGTGCCAGGAACATTATACTGTCTTACATAAACGTGCACTTCACACTTTATGTCAACCGGCCAATCTTCAGGCCTTGCCACTCAAGGGCTTGTGCTAATGTTATTTTGTGGCCGTGCGTGCAGTGTGGTCAATAAGGACCTTGGCCCCTGGGGAATAATGTTTCGTTTAGCTGTACACATGTGTACGGTTGATTGACAATAAACTTGAACTTGAACCTGATATTATCTGAGGGTTAAATATCATTTACAAGAGTAGAGAGACTCTCTCTCCTCTTCTTTAAAATAAGGCTATTTCATCTTTAATGATCATCTGGGGGAGCCCCATTTTAATCTGAAAGATAACATCTCTGGTCATATATCACTACCTCCTGCCTAGACAAGTGTCCGCTCAAATGTCTGGAGTGGGACTTGTATTCATGACACTTGACCAAGAGGCAAGACCACCTAACAGTTAATACTCAGGGAAGGCAGAACTTCATGAATGACAACTCCTGTAGCTCTACTACAGTTGAGAGACAATACGTAGCTATGGTGACAATATTCAGAATTTGGAGTGTAAGCCACCTGGAGTTCATGGAATTTTTGCGAACTTCATTTCTCTGTGTTGATGAAAATACTTGTTATCTGCTTCTCTTTCCACAGATGCTGCCAGAGCAGCAGAATTTTCCAACCACGTTCTGACTGCATGCAGATTACCAGCATCTGATGACTTTTTGATTTCCATAAATTTTATGAACTCTATTCTACTTAATCTTTCCATACATCTAAAGGAAAAAGTGTTAATGGAAAGTACACCATGCTATGGTATCAGTGATAAGTGAATGGGAACGTAAGCATCATTGGTTAGATAGTGCAGTGAAGCTCAACTCTCTACCTTCCTTTCGCAAAAACGAAGGAGCTGGTTGTGGACTACAGGAGGAATGAAAACAGGCTAACCCCTATTGACATCAAGTTCCTCGGCATACACATCACCGAGGATCTCTGTACATACCAGCTGTGTGGTGAAAAAGACACAACAGCACGACTTCCACCTCAGACAGTTGAAGAAGCCCCCAAAACCAAAGAACTTTCTATAGGGTCACAATTGAGATCATTCTGACTGGCTGCATCACTGTCCGATATGGGAGCTGTACGTCCCTCAATCGCGGGACTCTGCAGAGAGTGGTGCGGACAGCCCAGTGCATCTGTAGATGTGAACTTCCCACTATTCAGGACATTTACAAAGACAGGCATGTAAAAAGGGCCCGAAGGATCATTGGGGACCCGAGTCACCCCAACCACAAACTGTTCCAGCTGCTATTGACCGGGAAACGGTACCGCAGCATAAAAGTCAGGACCAACAGGCTCGGGGACAGCTTCTTCCACCAGGCCATCAGACTGATTAATTCATGCTGATACAATTGTATTTCTATGTTATACTGACTGTCCTGTTGTGCATATTATTTATTACAAATTACTATAAATTGCATATTGCACATTTAGACAGAGACGTAACATAAAGATTTTTACTCCTCATGTACATGAAATATGTAAGTAATAAAATCAATTCAATACCCAGTGCAGGGAAGAGGATCAAATTGCTGGGGACATGTGAGGTTACAGTGAGAAGCAGTGAAGAGAGCTTTTCTCCTCTGATAGCTCCAGGGCATTGAATTATCAAAGACACAAAGTAGGGGGAGAGAGTAAGAGTGTGAAGAAAGCGTCTCACAATAAACTTGAAAGCTTCTGACACAAACACTAAAATTGTTGTAACCTGGCTGTAAAAAGCACATTTCTTTTAACCTACATGCCATGGTCACTGTTTTTACGTACCAGAGTAGAACCCAGTGTGGTCTTCTATTGCTGTAGCCCACCCATTTCATGTTTGAATTTGTTGTGTGTTCATAGATATTATTCTGCACATCACTGTTGCAATGTGTGGTTATTTGAGTTCCTGTTGCCTTCCTGTCAGCTTGAACTGGTCTGGCCATTCTTCTCGGATTGCTGTCATTAACAAGGCCTTTTTGCCCACCGAACTGTAAGTTTTTGTTTTTTGCACCATTCTCTTTAAACCAATGGTTCCCAAACTTTTTCGGGTTACCGTCCCCTTGGCTCTTCATGATGTTGATGTTTCTCAACATCAGGCTGGATGCCACTCAGAAATCCAAGATCCACATTCAGTCATTTCCAGTCTGTTTCATTGATTTGAAAGAAGTTGGGTGACTGCAGTGAAACCGTGCTTCACCAAATATGATGTTGGAAAGAAAATCTAGACATTTTTCCACAATGCAGGATCACATTCGGAGATTTCCTTTCTGCAACCAAAAGTCTTGAAATTATTTTTTGAACCTCAGCTTCAGCTCAAAGTTATTTTGTAGTAAGATCTGTTCTTTCTGCATAATCCACATTACAAATGTACAAAAATGGATTTATTACGCAAGCTGGAATTTGGATCGAGAGAAGATCCTGAACTCTCTCTGACATATCTTTATGCAACTCAGCTGGGTGAGTGGACACAGTCTACTTGAAGATTATCATCTGGTATTCTTTCTTCCTCTTCCAACTCAGAGAGGCTCCAAAATTGGAAAAAGTCAAGGGGGCCAATGTTGCACTTAACCTGGGTTAACTTGGACAGAAATGTGGAAAAGACCTAGTTAACTTTGATAAGATTCTCATCATTTCCTTGCAATTGAAGATTGATTTAAACTTTGCAAATAATTTTGACAAATAAGCAATGCTATGCCTGATATTCTTGAGTTGATTACTGAATGATGTGTTTGAGTCTTCAAAGAATTTTATCACAGTTTTAAAAGACAAATAAAAGCATCTCAGGCAGTTTCTTTTTGAGAGCCATCTGACTTCTGTGTGCCAACAGTAGGTGTTCAAACTGTTCATCTTTCTCAATACAAAGCTCTTGAAATAGTTGAGAATTGAGAGCATGGGACTTGATTTTATTTACTGCTGTGATTACAGTATTTAATGCTTTGTGCAGCCGATCACCTAGGCGTTTTGTGACATGATGTTGTCTATGAATTACATGGTGAATGGTAAATATGTTAACTACAGCTTTTTTTCAAGAAAGTAATAACCCCACGGTGGTGTCCCGTCATTGATGGTGCCCCATCTGTTGTACAAGCAAGAATGTTGGTGAGCGGAATGTCGTCCTCTTTGAGGAGGACATTGCTCAACAATCCAAAATATTGACTCCTCCTTTGTATCTGTTTTGAGTCCCCTTACAAATAACAACTCTTAAACCATGCATTCATCTTTTATGAAGGAAACATAACCAAGAAGCAAAGATTCATTGCTTGGCACAGCTGGTTCAACCAACTGCAGAGCAAATTATGATGTCTGAAGTATGTTGCACAATGCGTCTTCCACATTCAAAGAAATTTCATCTATTCGTCTTTGAACAGAGTTGTCACTGAGCGGAATCATTCTATTTGGTCTGGTGACTGAAGCAAAACTGTACTCAGAACCTCCCTTACTGTTAGCAGAGTCAGTTCTTCTCCAATTGTCTGGTGCTTTCCAGATTTGGCAATGAGCAATGAAATGTATGGAGTATGCAAACCATCACTGTTTTGTTGAACACAGACCACCGGGAACTGCAGTCTAGCCCAGAACGGGCGAGACTTGGCCTTGGACTGGGTTTTGTCAGCTCTGCATTTTCCTGGTCCAGACATTTCCACAGTTTCAGCAACTGTTTAACAGAGAATGAGAAAATCCTTTCACATTCATCCTTCTTGCACCTTCTGGGGGAACGTGGTGGGGCGCTTCTGATAGGTACAACAGTGCTTAATTTCACTGGTGAGAGGTAATGACACAATTGGAGAATTGCCTTATTCACCAATCAGCGGTGACAGAAGCTCATAAGATAACTGTCCACTACACTGAAATTCAAAAAGGAAATCTCTTATTGAAATCTAATCTAAAATCAAATCATTGCAGGTCAGTTTGTCGACTCAGTCTCATTATTTGCTCCCATTACTGATGACCGACACATTGACACAAGCGGTTAACATCAGGGAGGTTCAACTCATAACCAATCAGAACAAAACTGATTCTCATCTTCTGCTCGCTGTTGACCATTGTGTAAAGTTTAATTAGGTGCTGATATAAATCCATATTTCAGATTATTTGCATTATGGATTAATAGCCACAATCACCTATTGTTTGAGTCCAACCTCAAACGCTTCGATTCATAAAGGGGAAAGTTATGACGTCATGACAGCTCAGGCAAAACTCTGTGCCTGAAGGTACATGAAGTGGGGCAGTGGTGTGTTGGCCACGGGCTAGAGAAATGTGATCAAGACCATTCAAAAGGGACGTTTCTGAATGTCACCCCACTGAAAGCCATACCCTAGTTCACAGGAATTGTGTCACTGCACAATTGGAGTGTGGGAATCGTACTAGCTAACACTCTACAGTAGTGAACGGCAATAACGCATGGGCCAGGACCAGAAATAACACAATTTCTTCAGCATCTATAGGAAGAGGCGCAGTCGACGTTTCAGGCTGGTCTCGACTGCGCCTCTTCCTATAGATGCTGCCTGGCCTGCTGCGTTCACCAGCAACTTTGATGTGTGTTGCTTGAATTTCCAGCATCTGCAGAATTCCTGTTGTTTACAATTTCTTCAGTCCAGATTTCTCATTATATGCCAAAAGCAGAAGTGCCAAATGCTTTTCAACAAACTATAATGCTTTTCCAGCAAATCCTAAGAGAACAGTGGATTAGCAAGAGATGAGGCAATTACTTGATCATAGTATTCAGTGATGAGACACTGAGGACCAAATGCTATAATAAGTAATTCATTTCTTAAAGTAAGCCTGTAATCCCTCAGCTGCCCTCTTGCCTCAAGTATCACCCCAACTGCCCCCTTTATCTTTATCTCCACCTTAGAAACTCCCACCACCCCTGGGGGGGGGTAACATCACCCACTTTGGGAACCACTGCTGTAAACTCTGGAGACTGTCGCGCCTGAAAATCACAGGAGATCAGCAGTTTCTGAGATACTCAAACCACCCTGTCTGGCACCAACAAACACTCCAAGGTCAAAGTCACGTTAGATCACATTTCTTCCCCAGTCGGATGTTTGGTCTGAACAACAAGTGAACCTCTTGACCATGTCTGCATGCTTCTATGAATTGAGTTGCTGCCACATGATTGGCTGATTAGATATTTGCATTAACAAGCAGGTGTACAGCTGTACCTAATACAGTGGCCTTCAAGAGTAAAGGAAAAGGTGAAGAGTCTGCAGGGAGAACATACTGAAATTATCTCATTGGGTTGCACCAACCATTCCTGTAGCGAAGACAAAGAGCACTTTTTGGATCTGCAGACATGACACGTTAACAATCTATAGCGGAGGTAAACCAATATCTCTTACTTCTGACTGATGACTTGCTTGCTTTACTGGGAGGGAAGATCTTCACGAATTTTGACATATTATCTGTTTACCTAAAAATCAAGTTGGACTAAGGCTCAACGAGCCCTCAGTGATAAATAGTCACTTCAGAGCAGGAGTTCCCAACTTGGGGTCACACAGATCCCTCAGTTAATGGTAGGCATTGATAGTGTGGATAGTCAGAGGCTTTTTCCCAGGGCTAAAATGGCTATCATGAGAGGGCACAGTTTTAAGGTGCTTGGAAGAAGGTACAGAGGTGATGTCAGGGGTAAGTTTATTTTTACGCAGAGAGCGGTGAGTACATGGAATGGGCTGCAGGATACAATAGGATCTTTTAAGAGACTCCTGGACAGGTACATGGAGCTTAGAAAAAGAGAGGGCTATGGGTAACCCTAGTTAATTTCTAAAGTAAGTACATGTTCAGCACAGCATTGTGGGCCGAAGGGCCTGTATTGTACTGTAGGTTTTCTATGTTTTTATGTTTTTTTCTAACTCCTGACCTAGAGTGTTTCAATACAACCTTGACTGCATCATTTCTGACTATTTTCTGGAAATCTGAAGTTCACTCAGAGTTCAAGATTACCAAGGGATATCCTGGAAGGGCAGACTCAGAACACAAGAAAAATCTAGAAGGCATGTTTGAACCATTTTGAGGAAAGGAACGAAGATGAGGAGAGTCAAGGGCAACTCTGCTGCCTCGGAGGCAGTCCACCTTGGTTGTGAGATAGCTGCTGTAAGGACTCCGGACCACTGGATGCACCAAGCTGTCCAAAGTAACAGGGCTGAGGCCTACTTAGGACTCCTCAACTTCACCACATGCTTCCTGCCATTCTTAAGCAAAGTGCAGGAGCTCTAGTTGAACTGCTGAATTATAACAATGGAAGAGGACAAAGAGTTCCAAGATTTGAACCAGTTGCTTCACAGGTTCTTGTTTCATCATGATCCGAAGCTACAAGGAACCTCATCACTAGCTTTACTCATTGTGGTGCAAAAGGAAGTTCAAGCTGTGAGGAACGGAGTGAAAAAGGTGACGTGACAAGACGAAGTTCTACGTTTCTTCTTTCGTTGCCAGGACACACAAACTATAAACAACTGTTGAGACTGATGGTTGAGGAAGAGCTGGAACACTGAAGGCAGAAAATGGAGCAAAACAGGTTTCAAAACACAGAGATGAAAATTAGAGGTCACAGCGGAGGATAAAGCAGAATTTTTTTTAAAAAAGCCTCATCAAGCTTCTCGGCCAGATATGTCGACTGTACCTCTTCCTATAGATGCTGCCTGGCCTGCTGCATTCACCAGCACTTTTTATGTGGGTTGCTCATCAAACCTTGAAGTGTAAGTGTACTGTACTCAAACTCCAGGAAAAGCTATACAATTACAACTGGAGTTGGCAAACTAGTTTTAAAACAAACATTTTATCTCAAAGTACAGCCTAGGAAATTCAAATGATTAATTTACAGGGGCGGTATTACAAGCAGTTTGAGTGAAGCAGAGAGATAGAAATCAAAAATAAATGGAAAGTAAAAACCCAATTACTCTGCCTATAATCTGGAATAAGTGGCAGGTTCAGGAGTTAGAATTAAAAGGAGCCCCGTGACCCAACAGAGGTGTGTGCAAGCAGAAAGGAGAGTTATAGTTCTCTACTTCTTTTCCCTTGCATGCACCCATTGGCTTGGTGCAGGTGGACAAAATGATCCCAACCAAAGGTGATTACTATTAAAATGGTAATTACAACCATTTTACATTTGCAACATAGAAAAATGACAAATACAAAAGAATTTCAGCTATATCACAGTGAATGTATTAAGTTTGGTTATTGAGAGGTTATTAAACTAGTAAATTTTAACGTGAACTTTTTGTAGATCTCAGATTTAAGAATACCTATTCAGTAATTTTTCATGTGAAAAGGGTGACACAGTAGCATAGTGATGAGCACAACACTCTACAGTATCAGTGACCCAGGTTCAATTCCCGCTGCTGTCTGTAAGGAGTTTGTATGTTCTCCCCGTGACTGCATGGGTTTCCTCCGGGTGCTCCGGTTTCCTCCCATAGTCCAAAGATGTATCAGTTGATAGTTTAATTGGTTATTGTAAATTGTCCTATGATTGGGCTAGGGTTAGGTTAGTTACTGGGCAGCACCACTCAAAGGGTACTTCTGTGCTGTATCTCAATAAAGAAAAAAAGTAAATAAATGTGTTATGTTTTTGTATAGAGACATTATAATAGAGCATTGGCAAGGTTATTGTAAATAACATGCAATGTAAAGTTAAACAGTTCTACAGTTCAACAAGTTCCTTGCCCCTTCAGTCTTGCAATGGAACATGTACATTAAGTAGGTTTATAAAGATATCCATTATTTTGGATCAAACCAGGCTTAACATAATGCACAACAGCAAGTCTCAGGTTAAGCTGGAAGCTGAAGGAATCTGTAACTTGTCTGGACTTCAGTAAGGCATGCAGCTGGAAAAGGAAGAGAGTGGTTTCTAGTATTCAAGCAGCAAACCTATAAGCAGACTGGTAATCAGGTTGGCGCAGTGCAGAAATCAAATCTGCATATTCATGAATTTTTAATCAGGGTGCAAAGAATGTAAATTGATGTAACCCAGTTCTGTATGAAACCATGTTTTATTTGTCTGTGGGGGTGTTCCTTTCTGTAAGTTGAGGAGGAATCTTTGTTAGGCCATTGTAAACCGTTGCTCCTCAGTTAAGCCATCCAAAATTCTCACACACTGGCTCAGATCAGCCCAATTACACACTATCGGGTCATCATATTTGAGAATGTAACATTAACACTCAGTACCATTCCTCTTGTGCAAAATACAGCCAATTAAAAATAAACCTAAGTGGGTGGTTTCCTGTAATATTTCTTACTTTCAGCTGGGAAATTTACACAAGTCCCATGTCTTTCTGATCAATGAAGCAAAGAATAGTAGTACAGAATGGAATACTACTAATTCCTCTTGCATTTCTCCAGCCACACACAGTTCAATCTTAAAGTCATCATCATGGAACTGAATGGGCACCAGAAATAACAGATAGAATCAAGGCATCTATTCAATTATTCTATTCATAATTACAACTTGTTTACTTTGGTGTTGTCATTGTTGCTATTTTTTCCTTATTGAAATTATGCACATGGTTAGTTTACTAGGCCCTATAGGATCAGAAACTAGCATTTTCCCATACTGCTGTGAAGTTACATGAATTTCGAACATGCATACGTAATGCTTCTAAACAATTCCAAGGGTTTTATGATTGGGAAAAGTATCAACTCTATGAATGTGGCGATTCCGACTTGCCAGCCTTGTCAGGCCTGCATGGGTAGGCAGCTCCCAATTTCCGCCTGGCTGACATGACTCACCTGCCAGATGTTTTCAATACATCACCTGCAGCCTATTTAAACCCAGTTCTCATCCACAGTCCTTGTACACCCACTGAGCCAGCTGGTTTCAACCAGTAGCTCCTAGCCTCCAGTTAACTTATTGTGTGTTGTGTTTAGAATCTGTTCTCTCTTGTTTTGTGGCCCCTTGTGACTTGTTACTTTGTAGTCCTTTATTAAAGCTATTGCTCACTGCTAAGTTGCCTCCATTGTTCTCCTCTCAGCCTAAGCCTCCTCTATGTTTCCTGACAGGATGAGTAAACCAGCGATTAACCCAGCAGGGTTTGCTCACCTCAAGGAAGTCGTCCAATGACACAAGAACACTATCCAGAAGCAGCAGGAGACTACTGAGCATCTACTTGCCACTCTGGACCTACTCTCTGCTTCATTACAGGAACCACGCACCAATCAACCCCCTCCCTCAGAATCCTGGTAATCAAAACGCTTCAATAGATCCCCAATCCAATACCAGAACTTCCTGCCCCAGTGCCTCGTGCACTCGAGCTCCAGCCGCCTCTGCATTCTATGGACTGACCCAAGATTGCCTTTGTCATCTCTCTCTCGTCTGGGCAAGCTCTGACCTGGGCTGCCACCAACCAGGACAATAGAGCCAACAAATAAGAGGCATTCACCGCTGAGGTGCGCCGGGTTTTTGGCCATCCGGTAAGTGGAAGGGAGGCAGAGGAGCAGATACTTGGCCTGCATCAAGGCTCACGCTCTGTGCTGGATTCGATGGCGGAGTTCAGGACCCCCGCGGCGGAGTGCGGCTGGAATGCAGAAACGTTGCTGGCCCATTACCATCATGGCCTCTCAGCGTGCTTGAAAGACAAGCTGTCTACCTGGGAAACGCGCACAAAATGCCGGAGTATCTATGGTAAAAAGTGCAGTCGACGTATCGGGCTGAAACCCTTCGGCAGGACTGGAGAAAACAAGCTGAGGAGTAGACTTGAAAGGTGGGGGGGGGTGAGGGGAGAGCTGTCTGCCTGAGAGATGCCCTGTAACCTCAAAACCCTCATCACTCTGGCCCTCTGATATTGACAAGCATCCTATGGAACAATCCTCCGGATCATCAGTCAGAACCATTTCAGGCTGCAGAACCCTCATCGGCAGTGCCTCCACAACCAATGCAGCTGAGGGGGGCAGGGGGAGCTCCCTTAACCCCCAAGAGCCCGAGTGTCGGTGGAGAAAATCTTGTGCACCTACTATGGAGCAGCCGGTCACCAGCACCTCAAATGCCCACTGTATCCGGGTAAGGGCACCGTCAGATAGAGACAAGGGGTCGTCTATCTAGTAAGCTCTCCACCAGCTCCTCGTGCCAGCACCTTTGCCTGGCTCACTCTTTCTGTCCTTCTCCACACTCTGACGGCTCTACGTGCACAGGAGGCTCGGCTAGATTCCAGACTCTGTGTTGCAGTTTGCATTCCCTACTGAGTTTACCTGCCATTCCTTCTGCATCACAGCCGTTGATGGGCATCCTTTGGGGTCAGAGTTGGAGGAAGCCCTCGACTCCAATCCCCCACAGGAAAACCACGACTCAGTAAAAAAGGAAATCAGCACCCTGCTGCCTCACAGACCACACAAATGCACGGTCAACCTCCTCCCGGAGGACCACCCCTCCCAGAGATCGCCAGTTCTCTCTCTCTCCCCCCTCCTGAGACCCAAACAATGGATGACCGCATCACCAAAGGGCCGCAGCACTCCTGTGAGGTGTGGGATCTCAGGGTACCTAACGGTCTCCATGATGACTACCCCTGCCGGAAGTGTGCACCCAACTTCAGCTTCTGACCGACAAGGTCAAGAATCAGGAGCTGGAGCTGGATGTACCCAGGACCCCATCTAGGAGGCTGAAAACTTGCATGCACTTTCCAGAAGTGGCTGCGTGACCTTGGCTTCACTAGAAGAGAGATCAAGTCAACCAGCAGGGCTGCAGCTGAGGCAGCAGAGACAGGATCAGCATGGGTGTGGACCAAGTATGTCCAGAGGGGCAGATAGTCAGACAGTGTATACATATCTTGCAAACCCTTCAGTAGTTGCATAGACACCTGAAGAGCAGACTATCTGTTGGATGGAAGTGACCAACAACTCTGATAGAGGCAGATGCCAAGTTTTTAAGCTCACCAGTGGGAGGTGGTGCTTTAGCACTGCTGGCCCACCACCTCGAGGGAGTCTTGATCATAAGTGGGCCGAAACTCCTGAAGACAGGTGGCAGATCAACTGATGATAGCACAGGACAGTTAACATCTTAGACCACGTGTATTTTTAACTCAAAGATGAGATTTTTACTGAGATAGTTACACCCAGCGTGCAGGCTTCAGATAGGAGATGGGTGACCACCAGGAGAAGTAAGGGGAGTAAACAGTTAGTGCAGGGTTCCCCTGTGGCCATTCCCCTCTGCATCAAGTACACCCCTTTGGATTCTGCTGGGGGGATGAACTATCAGGGCACAGCAGAAGCTGGCCAGACCAGTGGCACTGTGACTGGCTTTGAGGTTCAGCAGGGAAGAGTAAAGTCAGGCAGCGCGATAGTGATAGGGGATGGACTAAAGAACGAAAAGCCAAGATAGCACGTTGCCTCGCGGGTGCTAGGGTGCAAGACATCTCAGAGCGGCTGCAGAAAATTCTTGAGGTGGAGAGTGAGCAGCCAGAGGTCATGGTGCACACTGGCACCAATGACAGCTGTAGAAAGGGGCAAGGGGTTCTGGGCAGTGAGTATAGGGAGTGAGCAACAGAACCTCTAATGTAGTAATCTCTGGATTCCTCCCAGAACCACGGGCAGCAAAAGGATGACTGAGTGGCTGAGGAACTGGTGTAGAGGGCAGGATTTCAGAATTTTGGATCATTGGGATCACCTCTGGGGAAGGTATGACCTGTACAGAAAGCCTAATAGGCTAATTCTGCTCCTATGTCTTATGGTCTTATGTTGTGGGAATCACGGAGTCGTAATTGAAAGAAGATCATAGTTGGGAACTTAACACTCAACGATACACATTGTAATGAAAGGACAGGCAGGTGGGCAGAGGGTGAGGGGGTGGCTCTGGTGATGAAAAAAGAAATCAAATCTTTAGAAAGAGGCGACATAGGATCAGAAGATGTAGAATCCTTGTAGAATGTAAGCAGCTGCAAGGTTAAAAAGAACCTGACGGGAGTTATATGCAGACCCCCAAACAGTACTCTGGATGTGGGATATAAGTTACAGCAGGATATGGTAAAAGCATGTAAAAATGGCCATGTTATGATAGTCAAGGGAGATTTCAATATGCAGGTAGATTGGAAAAATCAAGGTTGACGCTGGATCTCAAAAGGGGGAATTTGTAGACTGCCTATGAGGTGGCTTTTTAGAGCAGTTTATGGTTAAGCCCACTAGGGGAAAAACAATTTTGGATTAGTATTCTGCAATAAACCTGCAGTTTGAGATGGTGAAGACAAAGTCAGATGTACCAGTATTACAGTGGAATAAAACGAGGCATGAGAGAGGAGCTGGCCGAAGTTGATAGGTAGGGATAATGACAGAACAGCAATAACTGGAGTTTCTAGGGCCAATTCGAAAAGCACAGGGCAGGTACATCCCAGAGACAAAGAAGTATTCTGAGGGGAGGAGAAGGCAACTGTGGCTGACAAGGGAAGCCAAAGACAGCATAAAAGCAAAACAGAGGGCATATAATACAGAAAAATCTAGTGGGACGTTCAAGGATTAGGAAATCTTTATAAGCCAACAAAAGGCACCTTAAAAAAACTATAATGAAAGAAAAGATTAAATATGAAGATAATGCAGCCAATAATACCAAAGAGGATACAAAGGAGTTTTTCAGATATATAAAGAGTACAAGGGAGATGAAAGTGGATATTGGACTACTGGATAATGATGCTGGAAGAGGTGGGGTAAGGAAATGGTGGACAATTATTCTACTTCACTGTGGAAGGCAAAAGCAGCATGCAAAAAATTCAAGAGTGTCAGGGGGCAGAAGTGAATGTAGTTGCTATTACTAAGGAGAAGGCGCTTGGGAAACTGAAAGGTCTGAAGGTAGATGAGTCACCTGGACCAGATAAAATACACCCCAGGGTTCTGAAAGGGGTAGGTGAAGAGATTGTGCGGGCATTAGTAACATCTTTCAAAAATCAACAGATTCTAGTGTAGTTATAGAAGATCAGAAAATTGCAAATGACACTCTAAGCAGAGAAAATACCTACAATATTTCTATTACCTTATTTGATAAGATACTATACATCCAAGAAAGTATGGATTGTAATTGGTTTTTAATTCTAGAATTGCGATCAGAAATACACTTATCATCACATCATTATGTCTACCTCGCAGTCAAAGTATCAATTCATTTCCATAATTATTGTCTAATATTCTACCTGATTAATACTTAATGCACCACAAGTGTTTGTAATATCATCTCAAAACGAACATTCAAAATACTTTGAATGCACTTCCAGTAAAGTTTTAACCACAAAGTTGCAATTGCGTTGAAGAAAAACAGAATGAAAATTTCAAAATATTTCTATATATCACAGAAATCAGTTTAATTATATTTAATTGAAAACCTAAAATGCAGATCCAGTTGTACAGTTATTTCATTAAGTTCGAGCTGCATAATTTAACCAAATTACACGCTGCATTTTTAAACTGATGATCCAATTCCAGTATGACTTCTACATAAACGCAGTTTTTAATATAAATATTGATCGCATCATCATCATCCCTGAGGCTTGAGATGGTTACTCTGTCAGAAACCTCAAAGCAGGTGGCTATAGTAGAACTGACGGTTCCTTGGAAAGACCGAATTGAGGAGGCATTTGAGTGCAAGAAAGCCAAGTACCTGGAGCTGGTAGAGCCATGCCTGAGACAGGGGTGGAGGGCACATTGTGAGCCTAGAGAAATGGGGTGTAAAAGTATTGCTGGCTGCTCGCCGTGCAGAACCTAATCTCTCTTTGGCATTGTGATGGGCTGCAAAGAAAAGAGCTATCAGGACTGTCACAGAGGGAGTGAGCCTCTACATGGCCATGGATCAAGTGGTGTGACCCGCGGACCAAAGCTGCGGGGTCACAAACCAGGGCCTGATCAACCCTGCATGGGTCACCCTGGCGAGAGCGAAAAACCCGAAACGTCGGATGACCCCAGGTTACATCACTGATGACGTGTCCCAGCACATCCCAGGACATATCTCCGTATCACTTGTCGAAGAATGTACAAGTTAACGGAGTATTCACAACATAGTTCACAATATTATCAATATTGTATAAAGAATGCATAGTATGTATCTGTGTTATTCACTTATTATTCATAAGTGTTATGTTTCTGTATTTTAGATACAACATTTGACTACTCTCAGCTTTGTAAACTTCAGTCGCATCACTGCTTGGTGCTTTTGAATATCTTGTCATGCATAAATATCTTCAAGTCATTTTTATTGAAGGAAGTAAGCATTGTTTTCATTTCCAGAAGATTATTATCTCCACAGTTACTTTTCAAGAAATAATAACCTCATTAAGTATTGGCACTTTTGAACTAATTTGTGATGTTCCCAAGATTGAAGGGATTTTTACTTTTAAGATAGTCTAAGCCGATGCAGGAATCAATGAATACAAAAATATTTTTCTGAATTATAGTCAATGAAACGGTAAATTAATTAATAACTTATACTTAGCTGCCCAAAATTCTCATTTCAACCAGATATATTAACCTTTCAGCTTCTACAATTGGTTCTGACTTCATATACATCAGCTGCAAGCCTTCTGCAGTTACAATTATATGCTTATGTACCAATTCCCATTATGCACAATAAATAATGTTTCACTTTCAGAGAAGTGTAATTACAGGAAAATGATACAATACCTGTGACTTTCCTGCAGTATTAATACTGCTTTACTGAAAGCTCAATGTTGGCAAAACTTCATAATACATATATATGCCCACATCTACTGTGACAAAGCGGTTCAACAGATTGGCGATGGCAAGAACTAACTCCTGCCTGAACAAGGACCTGAACCCACTGCAGTTTTCCTACTGTCACAACAGGTCCACAGCTGGTACAATCTCATTGTCTCTCCATTCTATTTCAGAGCACCTATAAACAGGAAAGCATGATGTTCTCACAAACACAAGAAAATCTGCAGATGATGAAAATCGAAAGCAATGCATACAAAGTGCTGGAGGAACTCAGCAGGTCAGGCAGTGTCCATGGAAAATAGTAAAACAGTCGATGTTTTGGGCTGAAGGAGGGTCTTGACCCAAAACATGGACTGTTTACTCTTGTCCATAGATGCTGCCTGGCCTGTTGAGTTCCTCCAGCACGTTGTAAATGCTGCTTTGTATGTCAGGCTGCTGTTTATCAATTACAGCTCAGCGTTCAATACCATCATCACCTCAGTATTAATCGCCCAAGTTTTTAAATCTTGGTCTCTGTGCTTCGCTCTCCAAATGTATCTTTGACTTTCTTATCAGGAGACCACACAGTGCAGATCAGTGATTACATCCCCTCCTCGCTGACGCTCAACACTGGCCCATCTCCAGAACGCACGCTTAGCCCACTGCTCTACTGCGTGGCCAGGCACAGCTCAAGCACCATCTACAAATTCGCAGATGACACCACTGTTGGAAAAATATCTCCGAGGGTGACAAGGAAGCAGACAGGAGTGAGACAAGAGTGGTTGGTTGAGGGGGTGTGGCAGCAACAACCTCACACTCAAAGTCAGCAACACCAAGGAATTAATTGTGGACTTCAGAAAGGGGAAATCAGGAGAACAGACACATTGAGTAGTCTGCAGTTGAAAGGATGTGCAGCTTTATGTTCTTGGATGTCAACATCTCAGAGATCTGTCCTCTGATGTAATTACAAAGAAGGCATACCAGTGACACTATTTTGTTAGGAGTTTGAGGAGATTAGGTATTCACTAAGGCATTTAGCAAACTCCTATGGATGGATGGTGGAGGGTATTCTGGCTGTTTGCATCACAGCCTAGTATGGAGGCTCCAATTCAAAGAGGCTGCAGAGGGTTGTAAACTCATTCAGTTCCACCATGGGCATAACCTGCTGACCATCTTCAACAGGCAGTATCTCAGGAAGGAGGTGTTTATAACCAAGCATCTCACCATCGGGACATTTCCTCCCGTTATTCCCATTAGACTCCCACATCAGATTTCGTGATTGGCTCATGACCACGTTAATCTTTCTTTGGCACTGCTTATATAATTTATTGTAATTTTGTGTCTTTGTACTGCTGCCACCAAAAAAAATTCACATTATGTAAGACAGTGGTAATAAACCCTGATTTTGAAACAGGAAGAATCGAGGACATAACTATTAAAAAGCTCATTTGATATTGCTTTGGGAAAACCATGAGTAGCACAAAACTGGAATAAGCTGATTGATATGGGATCACTGGGAACAAATTAACAGGTATGAAATATGTCAAGCAAGTATTTTCTAAACACAATAGTCAATAGATACATTGAGACATTAATCTACTAGTCTCAGCGTGTAAATGAGAACTAGATAGAGTCGTAAAGAGAGCGTTTGGTACGTTGGCCTTCATAAATCAAAGTATTGAGTACAAGAGATGGGATGTTATGTTGAAGTTGTATAAGACGTTGGTGAAGCCTAATTTGGAGTCTTGTTTGCAGTTTTGGTTACCTACCTACCGGAAAAATGTAAATAAGGTTGAAAGACTACAGAGAAAATTTACAAGGATGTTGCCGGGTCTGGAGAACCCGCGTTACAAGGAAAGATTGAATAAGTTAGGACTTTATTCTTTAGAATGTGGAAGACTGAGGGGAGATTTGGTAGAGGTAGACAGAATTATGAGGGGTATAGATAGGGTAAATGCAAGGAGAGTTTTTCCACTGAAACTACAACCAGAGGTCATGGGTTAAGAGTGAAAGGTGAAAAGTTTAAGGGGGACACGAGAGGAAACTTTTTCTCTCAGAAGTTTGTAAGAGTGTGGAACAAGCAGCCAGCACAAAAGCCGCATGTGAGCTTGATTTCAATGTCTAACTGGTTTAGATAGGTACGTATGTGTATAGCAGGGGTTTGGAGGGCTATGGTCCAGGTACAGGTTGATGGGAGTCAGCAGCTTAAATGATTTCAGAATGGACTAGACGGGCTGAAGACCAGTTTTTGTGCTGTACTTTTCTCTGACTTTATGACTCTAGATAGCAGGAAAGAAAAATACTAACGAAACTGAAATGAAACTCTAATGGAACAACAAGATCTAGGAAAGCATGCACTGCCCATCAACCCACCCCATTCTGAATTGCTACATCCACATCTACAATAGAAATTGCTTTTGTAAACTCATCACGGTAAATGCACCATCCCCCAGTGTATGACCTGCATGGGAATTGGGAGACTACACTTCCTGGTCCAATTATCCCTCAGCCAATTACATCTGAAAACAACCCTCAGTCTTGACCTTCAATCTGCAGAATGACAAAAGATCTTCCAGAGCTCTCGATGGATGGGACTGTTGACGGAAAAAAGCAATTAAACGTCACAGATGTGGAAACTATAGAAAGGGTGCAGAGAAGACTTATAAGAATGTTGCCTGGATTGGGGAGAATGCCTTATGAGAATAGGTTGAGAGAACTCGGCCTTTTCTCCTTGGAGCAGTGGAGGATGAGAGGTGACCTGATAGACGTGTATAAGATGATGAGAGGCATTGATCGTGTGGATAGTCAGAGGCTTTGTCCCAGGGCTGAAATTGCTATCATGAGAGGGCACAGTTTTAAGGTGCTTGGAAGTAGGTACAGAGGAGATGTCAGGGATAAGTTTTTTTACGCAGAGAATGGTGAGTGCGTGGAATGGGTTGCCGGCTTCAGTGGTGAAGGCGGATACGATAGGGTCTTTTAAGAGACTCCTGGATAGGTACATGGAGCTTAGAAAAATAGAGGGCTACGGGTAACCATAGGTAATTTCTAAAGTAAGCATATGCTCGACACAGCATTGTGGTTTGAAGGCCCTGTATTGTGCTGTAGGTTTTTTATGTTTCTATCTATGTAGAGTTCTGCATTAGAAAACGGGAAAAATTGAACACAACCATTGGCCCTAATTTTAAGTATCGCTTTACATTTTTTTTCTTCATATTACTTCAAAGATAGGATATTGGTAGACAGAGAAAATAGCGATATATTACTAGAATGGTAATACTAGATACCAGCAATGAAAAAATAAGTATGGAAAGAGAGATCAAGGTCATTCACAGGCTTTTAAATTTCAAAGATTTTGATACGTTAACCTGCCTTCTGATGGCCTAATAGGTGATGAGGAAAAGGAATAATTTTTTGAACACAAGTTACTCGGCCACGAAAATTAGAAAACTGCAGACGATGGAAATCTGAAATAAAAACAGAAAATGCTGGAAAACCTGAGATCATTCGGCAGCCTCTGTGGAAAGCGAAATTGTTAGCATTTCTGGCCTGAGATCCTTCATAAGAACTGGAAGGAGGAAAACAAGTCCATCTAAACTTGAGAGAACTTGCCCTGAGGAACTCCTCTAACCACAATCTTTTATTTTGTATGACTCCAACCACTAGAATCTTTTCCATTTATGCCCATTGATTTAAATTCAGTGTTTGCATTTAGATGCACAGCCCCAAGAGATCCTGCAAATGCTGGAAATCTGATGAAGGGTCTTGGCCCAAAGCGGTGACTCTTTATTCTTTTCCAAAGATGCTGTATGACCTGCTGAGTTCCTCCAGCATTTTGTGTGGGTTACTTCGCATTTAGATTATAGCTACACAGATGGTTATTGAAGACAGAAAGGATGATTTGTAATTTTAATAACACTTTTCTCAGCCTCAAAGCATCGATTACCATCCACCTTAGTAATAGATGAGGCCAAGAGGATGCCATAGAAGATGTCGCCAAGCAGCACTTATTCACCAGTAACCTGCTCACTATTGCCCAGTATGGATTTCAGCAGGAACACTCAGTGACAAACCTCACCACAGCTTGTAGTCCAAGCACAGACGAAATCACTGAATTTCGGAAGCAAGACGAGAATGGTTGCCCTCAGCACCAAGGCAGCATTTGATTGAGTATGCCATCATGGCTCCCTCAAGTAAATGGGCATGAATAAGCATCACGGAGAGGCAAATTTCATTTAGTGGCTACTGGATACATTTGAAAAGTGCACTTGTTCTTTATTGAAATTAAAGGATTACATCATGAAAATGCATGTTCAAAATTCTTCTATTAGATTGTTTGTTTCTAGATTAAATTTATATGGCACAGTCACTGTTTAGAAGTGCTCACCTCAGTTACCAAGCAGTGTTAATTAACTCTCACAGCTATCTGGACTATTCCTCTTCTCACCCTGTCTCTTGCAAAAACGCCATCCCCTTCTCGCAATTCCTCCGTCTCCGCCGCATCTGCTCTCAGGATGAGGCTTTTCGTTCTAGGACGAGGGAGATGTCTTCCTTATTTAAAGAAAGGGGCTTCCCTTCCTCCACTATCAACTCTGCTCTTAAACACATCTCCCCCATTTCACGTACATCTGCTCTCACTCCATCCTCCCACCACCCCACTAGGAATAGAGTTCCCCTGGTCCTCACCTACCACCCCACCAGCCTCCAGGTCCAACATATTATTCTCCATAACTTCCGCCACCTCCAATGGGATCCCACCACTAAGCACATCTTTCCCTCCCCCCCCCCTGCATTCCGCAGGGATCGCTCCCTACGCAACTCCCTTGTCCATTCGTCCCCGCCATCCCTCCCCACTGATCTCCCTCCCGGAACTTATCCGTCTAAGCGGAACAAGTGCTACACATGCCCTTACACTTCCTCCCTTACCACCATTCAGGGCCCCAAACAGTCCTTCCAGGTGAGGCAACACTTCACCTGTGAGTTGGCTGGGGTGATATACTGCGTCCGGTGCTCCTGATGTGGCCTTTTATATATTGGCGAGACCCGACGCAGACTGGGAGACCGCTTTGCTGAACACCTACGCTCTGTCCGCCAGAGAAAGCAGGATCTCCCAGTGGCCACACATTTTAATTCCACATCCCATTCCCATTCTGACATGTCTATCCACGGCCTCCTCTACTGTAAAGATGGAGCCACACTCAGATTGGAGGAACAACACCTTATATTCCGTCTGGGTAGCCTCCAACCTGATGGCATGAACATCGACTTCTCTAACTTCCGCTAATGCCCCACCTCCCCCTTGTACCCCATCTGTTACTTATTTTTATACACACATTCTTTCTCTCACTCTCCTTTTTCTCCCTCTGTCCCTCTGAATATACCCCTTGCCCATCCTCTGGGTCCCCCCCCTTGTCTTTCTTCCCGGACCTAAATAAACCATTACAGAAACATCAATGAAGAGTCCAATGAAGATTGCGATGGTATTCCTGAGTCTCCACTTGAGACTTGCATGACTGAGAGGAGTGAAAACTGAGAGGAAGCTACTAACACGATGAAGGAAGCCCTGAACACCGCCAGAGATGGAGGACCTTCATTGCTGCCCTAAACACCAGCGGCATAACAGGCATTAAATAGTAAGCTTGAAAGTAGAGAATTTGTCGAACAACCATTAATACACAAGTATCCCAATGATTTTGAACATATTGTTAGTGACCTATCATTCCATACACTAAAGCTCCAATATTCTGTTAGCCCAATGAAGCGCCAGTGAGTTGGTATCTGAGTCAACGATTGCTGCTTCCTGCTCTCACTTCACACTCACGAAGACTCTGCTTCTCTTTCAGCTGACTGGAGTACTGTTTCCTCCGCTTACTTTACTGATCATCATAAAGTTTCTAATGCTAATGCGTAATAAGTGGATAAAAAGCAAGCTAAAAATGTGCTGATGTTATTAACAGGAATAATATCTCCTATGGTCTAGAACAAGGGTTGCAAACTTTCATTATGCCATGGGCCAAGTTAGAAAATCTGCCACACCAGCACAAATGTCACATTGTTTTCTAAGTAATGTGTGCTTCCAAGCAGATTATGGAAAAGGGCTTGGGACTATCTACCAACATAATAAGGAATATACAACATTGAAACAGGTCACTTGACTCAAATAGAAAATGATTTGCTGTTCCACCAGAGCTCGGCTCCTCAACTTGCCCTGATGGTGCAACACTTTATTTCTTCCACCCTCCACCCTTGGTCGCTCTTTAATTCCCCATTAATATCATGTGGCAATTGTGCAAAGGTTGTTTACAATCTGCAAAAAAAGTGAAAATAGCGACTCATGATACATTTGCAATTTCTTAGTAACAAAATATGTTAGTCTAACCTATGAAAAAAAGGAAAATAACCCTTTAATGTTCCTGGGCCCTGACCCAGAATAAACAAATTGATGGCTTTTCCACCTTATCTAAATGGTTGAGTTGATAAGAAGAAATGACCACAGCAAAATTACCCCAATTTTCATTGAGCAAGAGTTAAATGACAGTCTGACATTATAGAAGTCTTTGAATTAAATTATACATTAATGACCACAAAAAGTCATTTTGAAAGGTCAAGGAAATAAAAACATATTTATAGAGGAAAATAATTGTAGAAACCGTTCTAAACAAATTCAGCCGCTCTGAACAAATAACACTAAAAATGATAGCTACTAGAACAGGGTGAACCATTCACATATAAACCATTTTCTGGGAACTAGCCAGATATATGCTTTACAGCCTGGTTTGAAGAAATGTTGTTTTGTTTCTATGTACATTATATGGTTATATACGTTATATACATGTATGTTGTTAAATGGCAATAAACTTGACTTGATAAGTCTGATGTACTGTTTTTTCCTATAATGCTTATGCCCTGAGAAACTTCTGCCAATGACAATAACTTAAAATGAAGACAGTTGTAAACGATAAGCATTGATGGATGTGACGACACATTTGGTGAATAAACAGAAGATAAAGGGATTGAATTTATCCACAAATTATGACTATTCTGTATCTATGTAAAGTGAAACAAGAGAATATCAACATTATTCCAACGTGTCATGAAAGATATATTGGAAAACTGAACACACATTCCAGATCTAGTCTACTGAAGAAGAAAATGATGTTTACTGCAGATGATTACGCTCTCCATTAGTTTACAACACGGAATCTTGGCAAGATATAATAATCCTTATAAATTTATAATTGAGAGTTAAAGAATCCGTCATAGAAACAAAGGAAGATCATGTTTTGTTAGCACTTGGAACAATTAAATTCGAGGAAGGATTCCACTCACTTCCAAATCATTTCCTTCAATCTACTTGCACTTGTTTACACAAAAGATCAGTTTCAATTCATTAAATATCCTGTAAAGGTCTGGCCTTAGATTCAAGCAAAGCCTTTTACCTACATTACTAATTTCAATTCAGTAAAGCCTCAATTATGGAGCAGAACATTACGCTGCTTGAGCACTTGAGATCTACAATAAAGATGTAAAAATATCTTTGCAAAGTGACACAATTCCACCTGCAAAACAAAGAGCTCCAGCTGTGTTCATTATTACAATTCCAAAAGTGTTCACTACCATTTTGGTCAGACTTTTGTTTGCTCTGTTTTCATTGGCTGGACAACTCATTACAATTTAAAAAGAACACACAATCCTGAAAAATGCGCGTCAATACTTTAAATTGGAATTCATCATTTGATACTACAGTTATTAGTTTGCTTGTTCATCTGAATTCGGATCACAGTGCATAAACCTAAAGGCAGGACCAAAGAAAGTTAAGTCTTGATGTCGTCAATGTAAGCTGCTTGATAATCATTGCTGTACTAACAGGCAGCGTTCCTTCTACATTGCCTCCAAGGATCAAGACAAAATAAATCAGCACTATCTTTTACACGAGAAAAATGTGCACACTGGAAATCCTGACGAAGGGTCGCGGCCCGAAACGTCCACCGTTTACTCTTTTCCATTGATGCTGTCTGGCCTGCTGAGTTCCTCCAGCATTTAGCGTGTGTAGCACCTTCTTTCCTTTCCCACAAAAGTAATCCCATTTATCTACAGACCGAGCCACTGGTGCTCCAAGTGCAAATGGTTTTTTAAAAAATCCTCGAGAATTTCATGTTACCACACAGAAAGCAAATGCCCTTTACTCATGGCCACGGCATTAGGAATTATTTACGGTCCGAGCCTCTGTTACACAGTCACCCTCAATCACCTTCAGCAACATTTCATGGGTTGAGAAAGCAAACAGATTCAAACAATGGGGAAAAATATCCACAAACTGATCTTCATACTCTTTCCTACAACGATACAATTGACTGCTTAAATTTATGCCTGTAATCCCTTATTTTCTACAGCTTTTGTTTAAGAAAGGGGTGCAGCTTCCCTTTGGCGCGGTGAGCGACGTTTTGGGTCACAAGTATTCAAAGTTCAAAGTAAATTTATAATCAAAGTACGTAAATAATTTCACCGCATACTACCATGAGATTCATTCTCTTGCAGGGATTCACAGTAGAACATAGAATTAGAGTTGAGTCAATGAAAAACCACACACGATGATTGAGAAGCAATCAATCTACAAAAGAAGACAAACAGACCAATACAAAAATAATGATAAATAGATGAAGTAGTTCTTGCGATAGACATTTTAAACAATTGTTGTAATTATAATCCATGTTTCCAGTCTTAATGAAAAATGACTTTAATTCCATGATGGGATTTAGGAAGAAGAGTTAAATATCTGTTTATACATACTTTGATCACCAGAACAGTGTAATGGCATTGAGCACTAATTCCATGTTATTGAATGTATCAATCATTCCTATGTTATTACTCTTAACTTAGTTTTTAGTAAGTGTTCAAGCTCAAAATGAGAAACATAAATATAGAACAGCAATCAGAAATGTGTGGTTCAATGCACTGGTCACTGAGAGTCCCAGTACTGTACCAGACTTGACATCGGGCCACTCTGAACTTAGTTGATACACTCCAATTGCCAAACAGGATGTTGAGTCACGCACACACACAACATTTTAAGGCAACTTCAGTTGCCATGGTGGCTGTGGGCTCAAGGATACTCAGTGGCCACTTTGTTAGGTATGCCTGCTCCTTAACGCAAATATCTAATCAGCCAATCATGTGGCAGCAACTCAATGCAAAAATAAAGCATACAGGCATGGTCAAGAGGTTCAGTTGTTGTTCAGACCAAACAACAGAATGGGGAAGAAATGTGATCTGAGTGACTTGGACCATGAATGATTGTTGGTCACAGACGGGCTTGTATAAGTCTCTCAGGAACTGCACGGCACGTGCATTTTCACGCACGACAGTCTCGATAGCAGGGGTTCTCAACCTGGGGTCTACCGACCCTTCAGTTAATGGTATCCATGACAGATAAAAAGTTGGGAATCCCTGCTCTAGAGTTTACATTGAAAAACATCCAGTGAACAGCAGTTCTGTGTAAGAAAACGCCTTGTTACTGAGAGAGATCAGAGGAGAATGGCCAGAGTGGTTCAAGCTGTAACTCAAATAACCACATGTTACAACAGTGGTGTGCAGAAGAGCACCTCTGATCACTCAACACGTCCAGCCTTGATGGGGATGGGCTACAGCAGCAGAAGACCACACCAGGTTCCACTCCTGTACCTCATAATGTGGCCGCTGAGTATAATTTGATCTGGTGAGGAAAGGAGCAAAACCTCGAGAACAGCACTCGATAGTTGACTCAGGAAAGCCAGAGTCATATTATTCTTTCAAAGTATTGGGAAGTTTCTTCAGCAGCCATCAACCACCAACTCTGTCCCATCACCAGGCCCAGTAAAGTCTGCCTGGAGAAGACTCGGCTAAAAAGAGTGCCTCAGTGATAAAGCTTGCTATTACATTTACACAGATGCAAATCCAGAATCAAAGGGCGCACAAGGTTGTGTCCCGGTTTTGTACCGAATTCCGTCCTATTGCATGCAATAAATAAACATATCAAGTCAATTGATGGCTGTTGCAATGACAGCTTGCTGCATTTATCTTGGAATAGTTTTATCTTCAAATTAAGTCTGCTCTGACCATTTCTCACTGAAGTAACACTGTACTCTTCAGAACAATTTCCAACCAAAGTTAATAACAACAAGCATTCTGGCCTCCTAAGCATCATCCAAGAGTTTAATATTCAATTTTAATATGAAGTTAATATTTGAGCATCAGTTATACCAGAATATTCTGATTGTAACAACATGCATCAAAATTTGCCTCTTCCCCTACAATGCCTTTTCCATGGTATTGTCTGCCTACAGGGCACATAAAACTTTAAAACAAAATGCCAATAATGTCTACAGTGTAATTCATAAAGTTAACTACACACTATTAAATAGTGTCCATTTTTAAAGGTACTTGCTATTTCCACAATGAATATTAAACTGCTTCATACCGTTCTGTGTTGATATGTAAAACTGGTAGCTAACTTACTGACAGGCATTATGGAGTGATTATCGCTTCTAACATGTTCACTGTATGCCGATCTGAATTTTAAAGAGGTTCTAAGGTGTTTCTTTGTTTTGTGGCTGTCTGCAAGAAGACTAATCTCAAAGTTGTATACTGCATACATATTTTGACAATAAATGTACTTTGAACTCTGACTTTAAGGTGAAGAAAGCCACAGTCTTTTTTTTAAATTGGAATCAAATCACCAAGCCAATCTAGTCTTGAGCACCAGGTTTCATGTTGAAATGACAGTGGCATAGTGTTTGGAAATGGCATCAAAAAAAATTACACTGAAAATCTTCCAAGTTATTTAAACAAATCGTTACCAATGAGGAATACTTTAATTTCAGCTTTCACAACACTCTTTAGCATCTGTGAGTAGATGGATTAACCCTGTCAAATCAGAAACAGTGGTTAAAAAAAAACGTAAATTCAATGTTTTGGTATGAACCTCAAAATAAAAGTGATGTTCTAATAATTTTTCTTAAAATGCTAGAGTGTATTTGAGTAAACTCCCCCCACCCCCCACAAGTATTAAATGCCCAGATTTTCTTTTGAAAGGCAAGTTACTGAATACTTATCTGCGAATCAGGATCCTTTGACAACAGTAATCATGTGCTAGTAAAACCCAGCAGAATGAATCTGCAGGGAATGAAGTTAAGGAAAACCTCCGAATAATGTGTCAGCGTGCCCCTGAAATTCAATTTCCTTCTGCAATGTGTTGCTAACATTGGTCATTTATATTGTGAGCAACGAATACAATGCAGCCCTTGGTCCTCTCACTGCTTCCTTTAATGCCCTTACTAATCAAGAACCTATCAACTCCACTTTAAATATACCCAATGTCTTGGCTTCCACATCCATCTTGGCAATGAATACCATAGCTTCACTAACCTTTGGATAAAGAATTTCCTCATCTCTGTTCTAAAGGGCCATTCTTTTCTGAGCCTGTATACTCTGGTCCTTGGTTCTTCCACCTCTCCATGTCCTTTCAATATTTGGTAGGTTTCTATGAGATCCCACCTCATTCTTTTAAACTCCAGCTGAGTACACCAAATGCCCCTCATGCGTTAACCCTTTCAGTCCTGAGATCATTCTCGCAAACTTACTCTGGACCCTCTCTAACGCCAGCACATCCTTTCTCACATAAGTGGTCCAAAACTGCTCAAAATACTCCAAAGGCAGTCTGACCAATAACAATACATTCTTGCTTTTATGTTCTAGCCCTCTCAAAATGAATGCTAACTTTGCAGTTGCCTTCCTTACCACCGACTCAAACTGCAAATTAACCTTTAGGGAGTCCTGCACATGGACTCCCAATTCCCTTTGCACCTCTGATTTTTTGAATTTTCTCCCGATTTAGAGAATAGTCTATGCCTTTACTCCTTCTATCAAAGTGCATGACCATACACTTCCCTACACTATATTCCATCGGTCACTTCTTCCCCCATTCTCCCAATCAGTCCAAGTCCTTCTGCAGAATCCCTGCTTCCCCAACACTACCTGCCCATCCACCCAGCTCTGTATTGTCCACAAACCTGGCCATCATTTCCTTCATTCAGGTCGTTAACATATGGTGTAAAAAATAGAAACACCAACAACAACTCCTGTAGAACACCATTAGTTACCGGCAGCCAACCAGAAAATTTCCCCTTTATTTCCACTCTTTGCCTTCTGTCAGTCAGTCAATCTTCAATCTATACTAATCTATTTCCTGCTACACCATGGGCTCTTATCTTGTTTAAACGACTCATGTGTGGTACCCTTTTCCCTTAACATAAGAATGTCCCTAGATTCTCCAATGGGTTTAGTCAAGACATGTCAGAGAGATGAGATATTTGAGCTGAATATATCAAAGACTTGGTCAAAGTAACACTAAAGGAAGAAAGGGAGATAGAGGAGCAGAGAGACATGTGGAGAGAACACTGGGGACTGAAGACACACAACTGCCAAAGGTTAAGCATGACAGATATTTCACTGGGTTAGGAAGCTGGAGAAAATTAAAGGCTTGGACGGGGTGAAGCAAAGTTCAAAGTAAATTTATTATTAAAGAACATATATGGTAGCCCGAGATTCATTTTCAAATCCATCACTATCTGAAAATACGTTGCATTACCAAAAGTAATCTCTGGCCCCTATATGGTAATTTACACTCTGCTGTCAACATAGAGACGTCATCAGACCAGTTCAGTGATGAAGGTGCGACTGTGACTTCCAATCCAACAGCATTGGGAGAGAATTGTAATGAAAAAAAAATGATGAATGAGTGGTTTCTCGGGGCTGGCTCATCGCTGTTACTTATTGCTATTCTGGGCAAAATCTGGAGATAAAATCAAACCTAGACTCATTGTAGTTCTGAGATTCATCCCCCAGTCACTGCATTATCTGTTTGACATGATCTGATAATCACCTGCATTTCCCCGAGAAGCTACTTGCGTGCATCAACTATATTAGAAAGATGGTTTGGCATTTGAAAGACTTCACCGTGGCCACCACATTCAGCGCAATCAGCGGCAGCAACATCACTTCAGACTGTTGTGCGATTGGGTTATTTTGTTTTCAGCATCAGGGTAAAAAAAAAGGGCAGCCTCTATTCCTGTAGTAAATCAACCGACCTTGCCAAAAATATTTCATGCGATGTGCTGGCATAAATTTGGAAGACTTATTCTTGTCTCTGCACAGTAAACAGGGAGTACAGTGCTGCTGGAATTATCGTCATGTAAACAGTTTCAGAATGAACTTCAAATATTTAGAGAGTGTCAACGCTCAGTCCAAAATCCAAAGAATGCACGGCATTTTATATGTCTAATACTATGCCTAGATTATCCAGAAAACCGCACATATGTCACCACTCTATCATGGGAGCAAAGATAGATCAGAAGAATTCGTTTCAATTGTCTTAGGTTCTTTTGACAGCCTGTTCACCAACTCTATCGAGGTCAGGCACGGGCCATTTCAACTGAATTAATCTTCCGACGACTTTACGGAACATTGCGGTGCCGCTGCGCCAGATTTCTCAAGGATGGATCCAGTGCTGGTAACGCTGTGCTGGCGCCCGTCTCTTTCGACAGGCACCCTCGAACCCCAAGATTTCCCGGCGCAACCACAAGCGCACATCGTGCAGAACACCATTTTATTGAGCGGAGTTCTCCAACAAAAAGGGCTGGGCATGATAATATTCGGCACGCAACACAACCAGAACATTTATCTCCTCGCTTATCGAGCCTGCAGCCCTGGCACCTCTAGGCGAAACCCAATGCAACTAAAGTGGAAACACGCTGACATTACTGCAGATGTTGGACGGATGACCAGATCCAACTCAATTTCAATCACGCCTCGCAGCTTTCGTCGATGTGTGTGTGTGTCTGTGTGAATACAGATAGGGTATGGGAAGGGGGGGCTTCATTTTGGGTCGGCGGGCGGGCGAGGGGCTGTGTGCAGGCTAGAGCACCCCGCAATTGATATTTTGCCGCACTAAAGACATAAATCTCACCCAGAGACACATGGAGCGTCTCATATGGGAAGCTCCCTTGAAACTCGATACCCCCGGGGAGCCGTGTTTGCTATTGTACACGGGAGAAGCTCGAATGTTGGGTGTGAAGCCACATTGATCGCAAGCCCATTGATCTCCCTCGTATGCACTGCCAATGCCGCGTTGGAGCCACTTAAGCACGGTCTCCGAGTAACACCGGCAACCACTTGTATTTGGTACCAGTGCATAAAATGAATGATAAAAATTAAAACATTTTCGGGTCTCCAGGGGGAGGGGGGATGTCACAGGAAGTGGGTGTGGTTATTTGTGTGTGTTTTTGAGAGAGTTGTGACAGCAGACGGAAGGTGAAAGTGTCACTAACCTGTGTCCTGCCTGAACTGATGCATGGATTGCAAGTCGATGATATAAGGCGAGAGCTGTACGTCCGCCTGTCCCAACACAACGCTCCCCCTGGCATTGCATTTGATGATGTTCTCGATGTGGTGACACACGGTCGCGCCATACGGTCTCCAGCGGCCGTGCTCGTTCAGCCATTCCCACACCACCACCCGAGCGAAATTCTGCGGCGGGAAGCCGAAGCCGTTCGCCGACAGCATCGCCGGGGCGGCGGAGCGAGCCATCCTGCCGCCGCCGCCGCGGTCCCCGGGAGCTGGCAGGCTTTATCCAGGAGCGGAGGGAGGGGGGAGGACGTTGTCTTGTCTCTTGTCTCTCCTCTTGCGCTCTCTCAGGTGTGAGTGCTCCGTGCCGAGGCACCCCTCCCGGCCGGATCACGGACGCGTGCACGCAACCCTCGAAGCAGCACCAGCTCTCTCTCCTTGTCTCTCTGACTGTCTGTTTGACTGGGGAGCCGCATGTGACGCGCCGGGGCGGGACTCCGGTCAAATTGATTGGCAATGTGTGTGTGTGTGTGTGTGTGTGTGTGTGTGTGTGTGTGTGTGTGTGTGTTGCCGCCGGCGACAAAGTAAGCACCGAGCAGGATTTCATTTTAAAACGGATTCGCCGTGTCAAACATCAAAACCCACTGCCCACCACCCCCTTCCCTCCCTCCTGCTTTGAAATGAAACGAGGATCACAGCCGTCCCTCGTGTGATCGAAGAGACAATGCAATCGAGAGCCGTGCGATAGCGAAGCGTGAAGTTGCGTCTCGTTAACCGCGGCCGTAAGCACGGGTGTCAAAGTGGGTCTTCCTTCCAAAGCAACGTCGGCCTGATTGTATCCCGCGGACTCGGGAGGTGAGATGGTCGTGAGCGGGAAATCCGGAGGAGATAACAAAGACTGGCAGCCCACCGGGGGATTTAAGCGAACCAGGTACCAGCTGAAGCTGGCTAGAGCTGCTTAAGAACATGCCTTCAACTCTCAAAAGGGAGGGGATGCTTTTTCGCAGCCAACGGTAGTTGGGTTTTCTCCACAGCGTTTGCATGTTGCTGGAAGCCACGCTCCGAGATCATTTGCCATTGTAAACTGCTCAGAATATTCTCCCATCAACTAAGATGATGTATATTTTATTGATATCACCAATTCACACTTCAGCCACATGAAACTACCGCTTTTCCGTTTCACCTTGATGTCACACCTACACCCGTGGAGGGAGCTATTTAACGTTGTCGCACACAAAATAACAGTTCCACTTTCTCAGGAAGGGCAACAGCAGACACCGATCTCTTGTTCTCCGTGAACACCTTGCTGCCGCCGGGGCCAGTAGCCCTCGTCTGGCTCAGACACTGGGCTCCAGACTTCTTGCAGCTTCTCAAGTCCACCTGTGCTTAGGTGGAGCCAACACACCCCGAAGCTTGAGTGGTACCCGATGCTGCAAAAGATGCAATCACTTAATCCAAGTTATTTCATCCAATGGGAACCCCGGTAGATGGTTTAGACACAAAACCAGGGCAGGTGACTGGACCCATCCCCAACTGCCTTTATAAGCTGTGTCTGTCCTGGAATGTCTTGCATGAAGTCCCAAGACCATTTCACTCTGCCACAGTGAAAAGTGTGCAAGGTAGTTCCACACATGTCTTTGTCTACAACTGACTGACTTCCTGCAGTTGAACATGCATACTGATCACAGAATTCTCAATTAATCTCCACTTCACACTTACAATAAATTCCGCTGAACAAACACGTTTTCACCTCTTCATTCTGTAATGCTGCTCCAAGAGGATCACAGCCTTGCCTTTGGGTTTGGAGGCTTGCACGCCTCGGTGACCCAGGGAGCTATATTGGCTGCAGCCTGGGCGTTATTCTTTGGCTCTTGGTAGGGTCAGCCATGCCAAACAGGTCAAAGGGTAGATGACAGACTTCAAGTGGTCCACCGGTCCTCCAGGTTCAGGGGTCCAACTCAGGGCTGGCAACCCTGACTGGGAAAACAAAATTGTTACCGAAACAGCAGCAAAGATTCCTTCTACATCTGAGTGCAATGGTGTTGCTGAGACTCCGCCCAGGGCTTGCATGATTGACAGGAGTGAAAACCAAGAGGAAGCCACTGACATGATGAAGGAAGCCCTGAACACCGCCAGAGACGGAGGACCTTCATTGCTGCTCTAAAAGCCAGCGGTGTAATGGGCAGTAAATAAATTTTCTTATTCTAACATAATTTATATCTTTCTCCCCTACCATCCAAGGTAAGCAAGCCAACTGCCTCTATCAACAGTTACCTTCTTGCAATCTCTGTTCTGCACAATTGGAGACACTGGGTCTCATTGAACTGGCACAGTGAGAACTGGTAGTTCCCATAACTCAGATTTCCTGCCTTCACAAACCCATCACTGGCAGCCTTCCTGTCTCTGACAGGCACGTGATCTGCAGGATTCTCACTCTTTTGTAGGTATTTACATGGCTCAGCCATACAAAAGAACAGCATGCCTCTCTTGATGTTTCTGTTGGGCTTCACCTCAGAGCGACAAGCTACATGAAATGGTGCTGAAGTTCGCCACTATTTCCATAGCGCTGTCGATGTGATCCTTTCTCAATGATCAATCATATCCAGGGTGTCAAGCAGTATTGTCTGAATTTACTCATTGTAGCATGCACGCTAAATCTTCCACACCAAATAGTGTGCATCTGTTAGCCCGTCTCTTTAGCCTGGCAACTGTTTCTCCTGGTCCCCGCTTGCACTTGCCAAACTTGTAACTCTTGAAAACTTCCAAAGGCAGTTACTTCAAGATGCTTATAATTACATTCTAAAGTGACCTTGTCTGTGGTTTGTGGTACAAGTACATACCTAAGCATTTCATATATTCTCAATATTAATATTTTTTGTATGAACATGTAATTCTGAATTACTTTGTTCCCTGCATTCATCTATATACACTCAGTGGCCATTTTATTAGGTACAGGAGTGGAACCTGGTGTTGCCTTCTGTACCTGCAGCCCATTCACTTCAAGGTTCAAAATTCTGTGTATTCAGAGATACTCTTCTACACACCACTGTTGTAACGCTTGGTTGATTGAGCTACTATCCTCTTCATGTCAGCTTGCGCCAGTCTGGCCATTCTCCTCCAACTTCTCTCAAGAAGGTGTTTTCCTACAGAGAACTACCGCTCTCTGTAAACTCTAAAGACTGCTGTGTGTGAAAACCTCAGGAGATCAGTAGTTTTGGCGATATTCCAACCACCCCATCTAGCACCAAAAATCATTCCACAGTCAAAATCACTTAGATCACATACCTTCCTCATTTTGTGCTTTATATTCTGTGTTTTTCACATAATTTTTTTTGCCACTTGATTTGCTTTTCTTTTTTGTATATGTGTGGGGGGTGTGGGGGTTTGATGTTTTTCTTTGAATGGGTTCCATGGTTTTTCTTTGTTTCGTGGGTTTTAGTGGGAAAGCGAATCTCAAGGTTGCATATTGCATACATAAAGGCATCTGTTAGTCTTGGGAGACCATGGATCTGCACCTGGAAAGTCTTCACTCTCCAGGGCCCAGGCCTGGGCAAGGTTGTATGGAAGACCAGCAGTTGCCCATGCTGCAAGTCTCCCCTCTCCATGACACCAATGTTGTCCAAGGGAAGGGCATTAGGACCCATACAGCTTGGCACCAGTGTCATCGCAGAGCAATGTGTGATGAAGTGCCTTGCTCAAGGACACAACACGTTCCCTCGGCTGGGGCTTGAACTCACGACCTTCAGGTAGCTAGTCCAAAGCCTTAACCACTTGGCCACGTCATACATACTTTGATAATAAATGTACATTGAGTCTTTGAATATTTGTTCTGAACAGCAACTGAAGCTCTTGACCATCAGTTTCGTCTTGCGCCGTAATGCACGGTTGCCATTATCTCTGTGGGTGTCTTGGCCAGAAGAAGACTGCATTCCCGTGCATCCATGCCTGCTGGTGCTTTTGCGGAAGCAAGTTTGTATGAGCTTCATGAAAGCAGTCATTTGAGTTGCTGCCACACGTTTAGATATTTGCATTAACAAGCAGGTGTACCTAATAAAGTTTGCACTGAGCTTTCTGGATCATCGCTCCTTATTTTGTGATCGGGACAAATGTCTCAGACTCTCACGGATCACAAGTTCCTCATGTCTGCACATTCACTGCATAACATGTTCACTGTACTGCAGAAGCCCTGTCGTCTATTGTCTCACCTTTGATTACTGTTCTGCTGTTTCCTCAAGCAACAACACCACAGCCTCATTGCCAATGTAGACTGTAGTCTCTTCACCAGAAAAACCACAAGGTTAAAGCTATTAAAGGAACACCCCTTATTAAAAACATTTCAGTTTGGTCAAGCCATCTGGTAAACATTTTTTCAAGCTATATTAACAATTATGTAAACTACAGAGGGATATATTTTCAGTATTTTCTGTTGGTGCATGGGTACCGGTCACTTAAGAGGATTGCTCACCAAAGAAACTCTTACTGCAGTGGTGAGTCTTTCTGCAAGTAGTTAAATTGCCAGTGATTTAAAATGAATGGCTAGTTCAGTCTGCTCTTTTTTTGGTTGGCAAGGATACTTGGAGTACCCACTGCGCTTTTGCAGATACTGTTGAAAATGCCCTCATGGTGACCTGAGGAAATGATGTCAGAATCACACTCCTAACAATACAGCTAGATTTCATTTCCACCCTAGGTACCAAAAGCAACGGCGCTCTTAAATCCTCAAAGCACATCCAATCTCCAACACTCTGACCAGGAGGTGAGGTAGTTACCAACCAGTAAACTCAATGAACGGTGGTTGCCCGTCATGTCCGGCGATGACAGGAAACCTGTGCGGAAAAATTTTTAAAGAGGAAAAGCTGTTGCACTGGGGCTTCTCTCGATCTCAGAAGTATTGGTCAAATGGTACGACTAGGTGTCACAAACCAGGGTCCTCCTTGGTTGCAGTTGATGATTATGACATCTTCTGTACCTTGTCATGCCCTTTGCTCTTCACGGAGTGTTGCAGTACCACCTTCCCGACTGTTGGATCTCACCGTAGATCTCATCCTCCCAGCCCGCCAGAGCTGGCTTTGCGTGCTGGGACAGGCTTGTCCCTGTCTCACCAGGACCTGAGGCCCACCTGCTACCCTCACCTGGTTTAGCCCGCCTGTCGGTGGACTGGGGTGAGGCCACTGTCGCATGCAAACACCTACTTAGAGCCGCAGGTGAGAGCTGAGCGTCCGGTGAGTCAGCTGCCTGAGAGTGGACAAGAGAAGCCCCTTCACCAGAGATGCTACCCCTCCCTGGACACCCAGTACACCCCAGACTCAATGAATAAACATTCCAATTCATATTGCTTTGAACCGTTTGAGATGATGTATGAATGAGCAAAGATGAAAACATTAATGGGAACCTAATCACAGAAGTCGAGTGTTCTATATATATAAGGGAGAGGATCAGAACCTTTGCATCCATTTTCCCAGCATGGCTTATAACACAAGGAAGCTCTGCCAATGGAAAGCTAATTCATAACATTCACTCTGGAGGCAGTCCCCAGGTTATGTTGCTGACAACTGTTCGTATGTTGGAACTGAATGAAAGCAGTGTGTGGGAAAGGATCTCAGGAACAGAAGCAACACTCACACAGAATGCTGGAGCGACTCACCAGGCCAGGCAGAAACTATAGAAAAGAGTACAGTCAACATTTTGGGCTGAGAGTCTTCAGCAGGACCTTCAGATACGGAGTAGTTGAATTTAAGGGCAGGATCAGAAATGGACCAAGTGAATTCAAGGGTTGGGTAAAATCTCACAAAGGAACAGCATTGAATATGTAGTGTATTAAATATCCTTAAGGTCTATTTGCCCCATGTGGTGCGACTTTGATACATTGTTGCACCACAGCAGTGTCCTACTCTTTTCCCTAGATGCTGCCTGGCCTGCTGAGTTCCTCCAACATTTTGTGTGTGTTGCTTGGATTTCCAGCTTCTGCAGATTTTCTCTTGTTTGTGATGGAAACGGAAACAATGGGAAGAGTGGCCACTAGCCAGGCCCCATATACTGCAAATTCACCCCCATCAATGCCACCAGTCTTCCAAATAGTCATTCTAATGTACTGGCTGTCTATAAGTCAAGTTTTCTCCACCTGGGGAGAACCCGCTCTGTGTTTTATTGCACATCTTCTATTACTTATTGTTGAGAGGTGTAACGTCTTTCCCATTTCAATAATAAATGAGACAGGACAGAAATGTTGAACCAAATTATGCAGAAAAGGTGAAAGAGTAATAATGAACGTATTTATACCATGTAACTCAGAAATAGTTCATTTCCTGACATGGGTTAGCAACAAATCCCACAGTGAGTTAGCAACACATCCATGCACCTCAGTTTTCCTAAATCCAAGCCCTGCCCTCAGCGATGGGATAAAAATCCCTTTCATCTGCTGGTTCATATGTGACTCCAAGTTAAAATGAGTTCGATAATCCTAGGTTCCATTTCCTTGTGGATATGGAGTTACAGTCCAAACCTGTTAGGACCTCCTCACAGTGATATTGAATGGCTAGCCTTGTCCAGAAACCTGGGAACACTTTAACATAGTAAATCCTTTATTGGTTTAAAACATTCATAGATAAAAGCCACATTTCACCATGAAGAGTGTTATAAATTGAAGTCGATGGGAATCAAGGGGAAAGCAGTCCAGCAGCAGGATTCTTACATCTCACAAAATTTATTAGAGGTCAAAGTCGTACCTTATGCTGTGCTAACTTAAATTTAAAATGCCCCACCATGCCCTTCAGTCATCATGTCTGGAAAGGGGATGTTGGCTCATATACCTGTCATTTTGAATCTGAAGTTGGAATTATAATGTAGAGTGTGAATTATTGCTGAAGAGTTGTTATAAGCTATATGCCAACGATTGATCCGACTCTGAAAGGCACAGAACTTAAATGGTGTGAGGTCTTCTCCCCCTGAGCAGAGTGTACTTGGATTTGTCAAGCATAAGCAGGAATTAGCAACGGATTATCTTTTATTGAAGGCTATCTCTCAAATAAGCAGCATTGCCTGGCGCAGTAACGTATCAGAGTCACACCACAGAAAGCAAATAGTCCTTAAGGATATTTAGTACACTACCTATTCAATACCTCTCCTTCGCGAGATTTTACCCTGCCCTTGAATTCACTTGGTCCATTTGCAACCCTGCACTTAAATTCACTTGGTCGTCTTCTGACATCTCTCTCCCCTTTCTCGATCTCTCTGTCTCCATCCCTGGAGACAAACTATTGACCGATACGTTTTATAAACCTACCCATTCCCATGGCTACCTTGACTATACCTCTTTACGACCTGTCTCCTGTAAGCATTCTATTCCCGTTTCTTAGTTCCTTCATCCCTGCTGCACCTGTTCCCAGGATGAGGCTTTCTTTTCCGGGATATCAGTGATGTCCTCCTCCTCCTTCAAAGAACAGGGTCTCCCTTCCCCCACCATTGATGCTGCCTTCACCCACATCTCCTCCGTTCCCCAGACATCTGTGCTCATTCCTTCTTCCCACCACCTTAACAGGGGTAGAGTTTCTCTTGTCCTCACCTTACCACTCCATGAGCCTCCTCGCTCACCTCCATTCAGGGTCCCAAACAATCCTTCCAGGTGACTCAACACTTCACCTCCGGATCTGCTGGGGTCATCTATGGTCTCCAGTGCTCTTGACGTGACCTCCTCTAAATTGGTGAAACCCAACGTAGGTCGGGGGACCGCTTTATCGAGCACCTCTGCTCCATCCGCCAAATGCGTTCCCCATTCCTGTTTCAAAATGTCGGCCCACAGACTCCTATTTTGCCACGATGAACTCTCTCAGGGTGGAGAAGCAACACCGTCTGGGTAGCCTCCAAACTGATGGTATGAACACCAATTGCTTCTTACAGTAATGTTTTCCCTCCCCTTCCCTATTCTCCCATTCCCCACTCAGGCCTCTTACCTCCTCCTTCTTCCCTTCCTCTCCTGCTCCACTTTTCTTTCCTGTCAGATCCTCTCTAGCCCTTTATCTTTCCCTTCCACCAGGCTTCACCTATCACTTTCTACCTGTCCTCCTTCCCCTCTCCCCCACCTTTTTATTCTGGCATCTTCCCCCTTCATTTCCAGTCCTGATGGAGAGTCTCAGCCCAAACGTTTGACCGTTCAGTCATTTCCATAGTTGCTGCCTGACCAGCATCTGCAAAATCTCTTGTGTTTTTATTAAAGCTGTCAAAGATAGGAACCTTGTGATTTTTGTGAAACATGCCTGATTCTGAAGAAAAGGTCTAAGTCCATTTTACAGATGTGGCTGCCAAGGGCACGGTAGGTGCTCTCAGCCCTGAGAAAGGAAGAGTTTAAAGCTGTTGTTTCTTTTTGAAACTGGTAACACTTCCGCAAAGCTGAGCAAGTTGGATGAAGGGAAGGTGAGTCTCCTGGCTAAGGATTCTGGAAAGAAGGATCACCAACATCAAGTGATTGCTGTCTCCCGTCCAGTAAATTAAGTTCACCAGGACTGGTCCCTCCAACTCCCTGCTGAAGTCTTGTGTAAGGATATTAACTTGAGATGGTGAAATCAAACATGTACTGATAGCAGGAGGAGACCAGTTAGCTCCTTAAGGTTACACTGCCATGTCTGAGATCTCAACCCCACCTTGCTTTCTTTCCACAGGAACCTTTCATGTAAGGGAGACTATTTAGGATGGAGATGAGGAGAAATTTCTTTACTCAGAGCATGGCAAAGATCTGGAATTCTCCAGCCAGGAAGCTGTGGAGTCTCAATCACTGAGGTTATTAAAAACAGACTTTGATAGATTCAGATTCAGATTCATTTATCAAAGTTTAAAAGTCCAAAGTGCACTCATTATCAAAGTATGTACACATTATACAACCTGGTGATTCGTCTCTTTACAGGTAGCCATGAAACAAGGCACCCAAAAGAACCCATAAAAAAAAGACCAACGAACACCCAGGGTGCAGAGAGAGCAAAAAATTAGATTGTGCCAACAATAAAATTAAGCATGTAGCATTGCGAATGAAAATGAGACCTCAGATACAAAGCCCAGAGCCGCTGGAGCAGGCCCACAGCACGTAGAGGAGTAAACGTCGCAAACAACAAATCCTGGCGCAGGCCACAAATCAAAACACGCAGTGAAAAGAGTCATTGCTGGGGGCAGCCCACGACTGTCGTCACACATCCTGGCACTAAAGTACCAGGCACACAATGTTCAGTAGAACGGCTCAAGCAGGAACAACAAAACAAAGCAAGACAGCAAGAGCAAAACAGGTTGTTTTAGACATTAAGGAATTCAAGAAATGCACAGACTTAATTAGAAAATGGTGCTGAGGTAGATCAATCGAATATTCAAAGTACATTTATTGTCCAAGCATACATGCAGTGTACAACCCTAAGCTCTGTCTTCTTGCAGACAGCCACGCAACAAAGAAACACTATGGAACCCATTCAAAGAAAACATCAAACACCCAATGTGCAAAAAAAACCTAAGAAACATAAGAAATAGGAGCAGGAGTAGGCCATCTGGCCTGTTCAGCCTGCTCTGCCATTCAATAAGAGCATGGCTGATCTGACCATGGACTCTTCTCCACCTACCTGACTTTTATCCATAACCCTTAATTCTCTTACTATGCAAAAATCCATCCTACCTTGTCTTAAATATATTTGCTGAGGTAGGCTCTACTACTTCATTGGGCAGAGAATTCCACAGATTCACCACTCTCTGGAAAAACAGTTGCCTCCTCATCTCCAGCCTAAATCTACTCCCCCGAATCTTCAGGCTGTGTCCCCTAGTTCTAGTCTCACCTACCAGTGGAAACAACTTTCCTGCCTCTATCTTTTCTACCCCTTTCATAATTTTATGCTTCAAAAAAATCGCACAAGCAGCAATAGAGGATCTAAGAACACACAAAATATGAAACATAAAACCACAATGTCCTTGAAACAGTCTAGAAATGTTCAGTTTAGTTTAGTTGAGATCAATTTAGTGTGTGCAGAGCCTGTCCATCCCAATCAGAATTGCACAAAATAGCAATAAAAGGAGTCACCAGAAACCAGAAACACATATAACATGAATTGCAGAGTCCTCTGACAATGAATCCAATCCACAAACTGCACTGATCAAACCTTGCCTTAGACCCAAGACTCACGCACCTTCCTCCAGCTGTGGTGAGCGAGAGCGAGAGGGAGACTGTTCAAACACAGGCAGATGACCCGCTGAACACAAGTTCATCTTCTGCTTTCACCCTTGTGATTTCAATCTTGCTTGGTGCTTTAATCAGCAAGTTATTCGAAAATTGGAGCCAGTCATGGCTTTGCACTCCGCTATCAGGCTGCAAACTCCATTCTCAATCTCGCTCTCAACCACACCAAATTCTCTTGGAGATAGCAAAGGCCCTGACTTGCTCAGTCAGCCCAAAAACACAATATCAAGATGTAAATTACAGGCTCCAATCACACATAGTTTAGTAGTAGAAGTATATTTAAGAGAAGGGGGAGAAGCAGGATACTTCGTACAGGAGAAGCACAGCCTACGGGAGGGAGAATGAAAATTTGGCTGAGTGGTGTAATAACAACAACCTCTCACCCAATATCAATAAGACCAAGAATTGCAGACTTCAGGAGAGGGAATCTACAGGTCTATAAGCCAGTACTCACCGGAGGATCAGAGGTGGAGAGGGTCAGTAACTTTGAATTCCTGGGTGCCACTATCTCAGAGGATCTGTCTGGACCCATCATGTAAATAGAATTGCAAAGAGAGCATGACAATGCCTCTACTTCCTCAGGAGTTTGTGAAGCTTCTGCATTTATCAAAATTCTTAGCAAACTTCTATAAATGTGTGGTGGAAAGTGTGCTGACTGGCTGCATTACAGCCTGGTATGGGAACACCAATGCCTTTGAGTGGAAACTCCTCCAAGGGGTAAAGGATTCAGCTCTGTACATCACGGGTAAAGCACTCCCAACCATTGAGCGCATCTACATGAAACATTGCCGTTAAAAGGCAGCATCCATCATCAAAGATCCTCACCATCCAGGCCACGCTTTTTTCTCGCTGCTGCCATCTGGTAGAAGTAGTCCGTGAGCCAGGACCCCAAATTTGGGCCACCGGTGCCATCTTGGGGGAATAATTCTCACAGTGATTTTTGGCAAGGTATACACCCCTAGTGCTAGAAAATATGTGATAGCATTGCAGCGGTGGTAGCCTGCTGTGTGTTAGCACTCGATTTATAACCCCATGCCAAAACACACTTCTCAAAACTATACATAGCACGGAATAAAGCATTCTACTTCAAACTGTCTATGAAGCACTGATGAGACTTGCATGGGCAGAGTTCACACCGTGGGTTGAGGACAACGTTCCAGAGAGGACTGGGATGATTAAATCATTCTTAGACCATGTGAACGATATGGCCAGTGACTTGAACCAACAGAAGTTGAACAATCTGCTGCAAAGTCCACTCTTAGCTAAGCTGATAACCCTGTGGACAGACTTTCCGGAACACCCACTTCAGAACAATGGAGAGCTATCTGCATTCTGGATATCATACATCCAAAAAAATGTTCACTCCCAAGATGTATGTGTGTTGCAAATGGCCTCAGGTGTACAGACATGTGTAGACTGGCAGACTGTGAGAACCAGGCATCCACCTCAGAGAGTGTGGAAAGTTCAGATGAAGATGTGGAAAATGTGGAAGACTTGGAAAATTATTATGATTATTAATAGGTTATGAAAGTATGGAAAGTAGTCTTTGATTAAATATATTCATTTTACAACCAAATGAGGCCTAGGTTACGGCCCTGCGGAAGCCCACATTTGAATTACTGTACTGTAATTCCATATGCTATGACAAAAGCTTAAGATTGTTACAACAATATGGAAAATATCATGACATGGATAAAACTCCAGAAATCTCTCCAAATGAGGTTTTTTCACCTTTTGGGGGGTGGGGTAACATTTTCTGCTGTACTGATGTTAATATGGAACATATACAAAAAGTGATTACTTATTTGAATTCCTGAATAAATTCTCCATAAATCCCTGTGATTATATGTGTCCTAGGGTTTTTATTAACTCTTCCAAAATAAACGACAGACAAATATTTTTCTAAAAATGAAATGATTCACTCTGCTGAGTGCTGCCAATGACATAGTTTTCAATGTAGAATTTTAGAACAGCTTTTAATGAAAAGTGCTAGAACTCAGCTATCATTGTGACAAATCTCAATGTTGAGGGACCACTGATGACAAAATACCACTAGGTTGAATATATATGTTGTACTTTATATTGGCCACTTTTCAGAAATGCTTGTTTTAGGGTAGTGTTATAAAATTCATGATACCCTAACCCTAAAGCTACCACTGGTGCAATGCTATCACATATTTTCTAAATCTAGAGATGTATACCTTGCCAAAAATCACTATGATCTTTATTCCCCCCAGATGGTACCAACCAACCCTACTGGCTCACGGACTAAAGGTACAAGAGCCTCAGGACTCCCACCACCAGGTTCAAGGACAGTTACTACCCCTCGATCATCAGGCTTTTGAACAAAAGGGATAACTACACTCATTTGATTTCTAGTATTCCCACAACTGATGGGCTCACTTTAGGAACTCTTTATCTTGTTATTTCATATTCATTTTTAATGCTTTTTATTTATATTTGCATTTCCACAGTTTGTTGTTCATTGATCCTGTTTACAGTTACTGTTCAATAGATTTGCTAATTATGCCCGCAGGAAAAAGAATCTCAGGATTGTACCTGGTGACATGTGTGTACTCTGATAATTAATTTTACTTTGGACTTTGAACCTTAGAAGTAGTTTCATGATCTGTCTGCTGTTGGTCAATGTTAGATGCTTACTCATACCATCATGGTTATGATGGAGAGCAGAGAAGGCGTGGAGGATGATATCGCCTCCTCCTGTTCCTATCCCTAATATTTTTATGTATCAAGTTATTAGACTATGGACTCATCATTGTAATAAGCCAGGTAACCCAGTAGACCAGAACTACTTAGCCCTTCCACCAGCTGGCCACCAGGGATTTGAAATTCTCTTAAAAATACAATTCAAACAAGTGAGAGAGCAAGCTACTATATGCACTGACACTGCATGCAAAGAACCAAAGTGATCTATTGCTCCGGTTCACCCTTTCTCAACAGAAGGAACAGTTGTGACGACAGTGACAAATCAATGAAGCTGTAATCTCATACAGATCAGATTTGATATCCAGTATTATGCAGAGCCTTTTCCAATCTTGCCCAAAGTTTTCAAATATACTCATTTAATTGAAACCTTGGACCATCGAGGGAATTGATGGCCAAACTTGCATAGACATTTTGTTATAGTTTCATGCCACAACCTGTGCAGCTGAAGTATAATGCAATACCCCATCAATCGTTATAGAACTGCAGAACAAAGCACAGCCTGCACCAAACAAAGTAATTTCAAATAAAAATTAGACACTTTAAAATATCTTTCTTTTGATTTTTCATTCCATCCTTTTGTTTGCCATCATCATTTCTTTAGCTCTGCCACTGTTGTATTTTTGTTCTTATATAAAATAATCAATATATTCTACATTAAAAGTACTCCTTTGAAGTCCTTTGCTCACATGGTATCCCTTGAAGTCGGAAATAGCTTCCAAGACAGTACTAAGTCTTAATTTTGCTGCCAATTCCATGCCTAAATGCACGCTTGCATTTAAAGTAATCTTGAGATTTAAATCCATCAGATGGACTGGGTTGATGCCAGTTAACGAGGTTGCTGGAGTTTGAAAATTGCACTAAGTTTAATTTTTTGAGAATGTGGATCTCTGGCCCAAGATGTGGTTCCTGGAATGTTTTGCTTTTGAAGGTACAACATGGCTACGAACTCTTTCAGTCATCTACTGGACAACATTACCTCCATCTCTATTTGTCATCTAGCGAACAACATTACCTCCATCTCTATTTGTCATCTACTGGACACATTACCTCCATCTCCATTTTTCATCTACTGAACAACATTACTTCCATTTCTATTTATCATCTAGTAGACAACATTACCTCATTACCTTCACCCCCACTTGACATCTAGCGAACAACATTACCTCCATCTCTATTTGTCATCTACTGAACAACGCTACCTCCTTCTCTATTTGTCATCTACTGGACAGCATTACCTCCTTTTCTATTTCAGTCATTTTGTGGAAATTATAAACCTTTATTCTGATTGTGTAAAGCAAATTTCTGAGAAGACATCTGAAGCACTGTGTACAGTATTGGTCTCCTGTTTAAGGAAGGACATTAATGCATTGGAAGCAGTTCAGAGAAGGATTGCTACACTAATAGCTTGAGTGGGTGTTTTGTTCTTTGAGAAAAGGTAAAAACATATCTTCTGGAGCTGAATGAGAGAGATGCAAGATCATTTCAAAGATTTGATTATCTGAGTGGAAGGATTTCTCATAAATGAGTGATCATTGGAGAATAAATAGTGATCTTTAGCACTAGGTTCCCTCCCACAAAGAAATATCCTCACCGCGCCGACCTTGTTATGACCCCTCAGTATTTTTTCCCAATCTCATCCCACTGAACTCCAACAGTTATAGACTAGTCTGTTCAAACTTCCCTCATAGTGCAACACAGGGAAAAATTAAAGTTCAATTTCACCAGCAGAGTGGACATTCGCATCTCTCACTCTCCAGGTCTGATGACAAATTCTATAATCTTTCTTTGGGAGAGTAGAGTCCAGAATTGCCCTGTCATCCAACGTTATGCCCAACAGAAAACCTGGGACAGTTCTGTGATTAATTACCATCCAAACAATTTCTTGTTCCAATGAAAATTCTCAGTGAAAGTGGGCAAGATGTGAATACTATAGGCTAGGGGTTCCCAACCTTTTCTATACCCTGAGCAGAGGGGTCCATGGGCCCCAAGTTGAGAACTCCCACTACAGGACATAGGTTTAAGGTGAAGGGGAGGAGGGGAAGTTTAAAGGGGATGTGCTAGACGCCTGGAACGTGCTGCTAAGTGTAATGGTAGAGCAGATATGACAGTGGCATTCAGGAGTTTTTTAGGTAGGCATATGAATGTGCAGGGGATAGAAGGGGTGGATCATGTGATGGAAGAAGGGATTAGCTTAATATGGCATCTTGCTCTGCATAGACGTAATGGGCTGAAGGGCCTGTGCCTGTGATGTCCTCATTTGTGTTCTATGTGACATGATAGGGTGGTCAACCAGGCAATCGTAGTACAATGAACCCCTCATTATCCCAGCCTCATGTTCGCACATCTCAAATTCAACGTACATTTATTATCAAAGTACATTCAGTGTGTGTCACCATATACTATCTTGTGATGTATTTTCTCAGGGTAATCTTGTTCACATTGCACGACTACTGCCTTAATTCAAATCAGGACAGCAATTCATGTCGTCATCAAGTGAGCATGGGCATCTGAGTCTCCCTTACTCAGGCAAAGCAGAGCAAAGCCAGTGTGTGCCATAACTGTGTGGCAGAAAGGCCAACTAGGAGTGATGAGATTCCACATCTCCAGTGGAAGCAGTGATGATATTAGTTGCTGGAAACTAGACTTAAGACCTGATTTTAATTAAGGCGGGGATCATAATATGTGATCCTGAGAAGATAAATCACAAGGTATTATATCGTGACCGGAAGTCCCTACAAAGGACTGTGACTATGGCTGAGAGGATCATAGGGGGCTCCCTACTATCCACTGGGGACTTTTATCAGGAGCGCTGCATACACAGGGTCCTGAGTATCCCATCCATCCATCCAGCATCCTCTTTGACTTTCTACCATCAGGCAGGAGACTCCAATGCCTAAAAACAAGAACAGCCAGGATGGGAAACATCTTCTTCCCTCAAGCCATTAGGTTTCTGAACTCCCTGCTCTATCGCATTTGAAGTGTCGCCAGATATTACGTACATTACCCTACAATAGTTGACTTATGCACCTTACTTTGTTTATCTATGCATAATTCATTTGTAGATTTAATTCTTACTTTCCTAAGTTATTGTCTGTTATATGTACTACTGTACTTTACACCCTGTTCTGGAGAAACATTGTCTCAATTGGCAGTATACACGTATATAGTTAAGAGACAATAAATTTGACATAGCTAGGACAAATTTTGGACGTTGGGCATATTGCAAAATATTAACTTTCATAACTAGCTTCAGCAACCAATCTTTAGACCTGAACGTGGACTGTAGGTTAAGTTTAAAATGCAGCTCTGGGCAATAGGTTCCTGGAGCAGTGAACAGCAGTTCATTGAAAAACTAGGCAACGTTGAATTGATTTTGGGTGCTTGGAATATGAGTGCAAAGAAGGAGATGTGGAAATTATATGTAATTCAAAGGAAGCATTGTAGATACATTGTAAATATGAAATTTTCCTTTGATCTTCAGCATGTAAAATGTCATGTAAAATTGGATCAAAGTGGCCTCTTCTTCTGAAAGGGTCTCCGTCCGATGCCTGCTGTTCATTCTTGTTGAGTAAAAGACTACTTTATGTCTACCAGCTGCATTTCTCCAAGGACTTTGTTCACATTACAATCGAATTGACTTGACTGTATTCAACTGAAGAATGTCGTACCTGCATATATTATAAAAGCAAAATAAATAAAAGCAGGGCTTGACTAAACAGCTAATCAATAAGATTATAGTTGATTAAATAGCTCAGTCCATTTGCTGTTTATTTTCCCTGGCACCCCGAAAATCTATTGCTCACTCTCTAATATATTCAATGACTGACTAATCCAGAATCCTCTGGGATGCCAAGGACAAAAAGATCTGCAACCTGCTCAGAAATAAACTACTCCTCGCCTCATTCCTTAGTGATTGGCTCTGAAGGACAGAAGATTTTAGCACTGTGCCAGATTGAAAAGGACAGTGTGTCGGGGCTGGAGGCAAGAAACGGGCCGGGTCAGCTTGCTGCTCTGCAATGCTTTCTCGGCTCGGCTCTGAACTGAGGCTGCGGACAGACTCACTCCCATAAATTTCAGTTCTCAATGCTACTTGCTTACGTTTATTGTTTGCATAATTTGTTTTTTTTTCTCTCTCTCTGCACATTGGGCGTTGGACCGTCCTTTCTTAATGGTTCTGTTGGGTTTCTTTATTTTGTAAGGAGATGACTCTCAAGGTTGTATGCTGTATACGTACTTCAGTAATGAATGTACTTTGAACTTCGAACTTTGTCAAGGCTGGCGAAACAGTATCTTGGCATCTGCTCTGTCAATCCCTCCCTCCGAATCTGATATGTCTTGTTGCCCCCAGTTGCCAGTCTTCTAAACTGCAAGTGCAGTCATTCAATTTAACATTATTCTATCAAGGGAGAATTTCCTTATTCAGAGAATAAAATCAGTAAATTCACAACGATAATTCTAAGGCAGCAGTGCTATTCCCTTTGTTTCTCATACGGAGTTTCTGATACTTGTGGATATCAGATGTCGAATTACTATCTAACTAAAATCTGATCCCTTCAGGATTGAAATGATTGAGCCTGAAATTGAGACAATCAGATTAGATCAAAGCATGTTACCCTGGGATCCATTTTCTTGTGGCCATTCACAGTAAATGCTAAGAAACACAATAAAATCAATGGAAAACTACACACTAAGACAAACAACCATTGTGCAAAAGACAACAAACTGTGCAAATAAGAACAAATAATAATAACAATAATAACAATAAATAATACATAATATTGAGAACGTGAGATGTAGAGCCCTTGAAAGTGAGTCCATTGGTTATGGCAACACACACAAAATGCTGGGCAGGCATGCCAGGCAGCAGCTATGGCAAAGGGTATAGTCGATGCTTTGGGCCAAGACCATTCATCAGGTCTTAGGTTGTGGAATCAGTTCGGTGTTGGGTTCAGTGAAGTTATTCACTCTGGTTCAGGAGCCTGATGGTTGAGAGGTAATAACTGCTCCTAAAACTGGTGGCACGGGTTCTGAGGCTCCTGTACCTCCTTCCTGATGGCAGCAGCGAGAACTGAGCATGGTCTGGATGGTGGGGGTCCTTGATGATGGATGCTGCTTTCCTGCGACAGCGCTCCTTGTAGAGGTGCTCAGTAATGGGAAGGACTTTACCTGTGATGGCTTGGGCTGTATCCACTACTTTTTGTAAGCTTTTCCATTCAAGGGCATTGGCGTTTCCATACCAGCCTGTGATGCAGCCAGTCAGTATACTCTCCACCATAGCATGCTGAATCTTTGCCAACTTTGAAAAAAGTAGAGATAACTTTTCCATTTTAGGTGGATACGGTTAAAATATTATGATGTAGTATTAACCATTCAGATTTATGAATAAGACCCGGAGAGGTAAACCTATCAACAAGAATTAAGTATCTTCAAATTCTGTTTTAGCACACTACTGAAACAGACAACGTAAAATGGGCTTTATCAGTGCCCAGTGTTGATAATCTAAATAGATTAAATACTAGCATTTCCTGTTTGTTAATATATGTGTGGACATGAATATGAGTGTATATGTGGTTTTGGGTGTGTTACAATAAGTAAACCAACTTTTCTAAGTTTTTCAATGGTTCAGTTGGAACATTATCATCGTGATGAGTTTGCACTTAGCGCAGAAAGACAGTTGAAAAAAACAAGCCTCAGAAAGGGCATTAAAAAGCTTCAGGAAATGTTTGAAAGAACATGTCTTAACTACTAACCTATCCTATATTTTTGAACACTCATCCAAGTCAACGTATATTCCCACGTGGGTGGGGTCCATAGGGAGCCTCTTCGATCCCAGACACAGACTCTCATGGCCTGTACAAGAAAATTATTAGTTCAAATTCCCTCTCCTATTCTAAAGACAGTTTGTTATCAAGCCACAAATCAAGTAGCTGGGTGGACACGGGGAGCTTGGGGGTGGGAGGGGACAGTATGTGGTCTGTGTTGAAGTAGGCATGAGATGCTGGAAGGTTTCTGCATGTGATGATGTCTTTCTCCCTCTCACTCGATGCTCCTGGAGGATTGTGTTGGAGTCCTGGTTCTTGGGCAAGGAATAGTCAACGCAGTTTGTCGATTGGTCTCTGTACCTCACGTTATGAAGTGTTTCTGGTTTCTGGTTGCTCTGGTTTTTGTTGCTACTTGGCTGATTTTGATTGTGGCAGCCCGCAGATAATGGGCAACACAGTGCTGGACTGAGCTGGGCTGAGCTGAGCTGAATATGCCTGGTCTCTTTTGATTTTAAGTTTCATATTCAGTGCTTTACACTTGTTTTTTTTTGCCATTTGCACAGTTTGTTTTTTTTTGTCTGCGGGTTTGGTGTTTTTCTTTGTTTCAAAGCTGTCTGTGCGAAGACAAATCTCAGGGTTGTATACTTTGATAATAAATGTACTTTGAAACATTAAAACTTTGAGGTTATACAAGGAAAAATCTAACAGGCTCAAAAACGTTATCTATCCAAAAATAATGGCCATTACCTTTGCAGTCACCTATAAAATTCATCAATTAATTGCCATATTTCTCCTAAAGGATATCCAAACAAATGTGGGCAGCGTTGTCCCTTCACTTTGTAAAGGATTAGGTTTAACGAGCGTAGGAAAATTATATTAAAAAAAACAGGACTCTATAAATAAATAAAATTCAAAGTGCTGGATGAATATTATCAACTCTGCCCTCTCAAGATCTTCCAAATTCACTGGAAAGATAAATGTTTATTTAGTTATTTACTGAGCTACAGAACAGAATAGGTCCTTCATGCCCTGCGAACAGCTCTGTCTAACAACACCCGATTTAACCCTAGCCTAATTATGGAGCAATTTACAATGACCAATTAACTTACTAACTGGTACATCTTTGGACTGTGGGAGGAAACCAGAGCACCCGGAGTAAACCCATGTGGTCACAGGGAGAACGGACAAACTCTTTAGAGGCAGCAGTGGGAATTGAACCTGGGTTGTCTGGTACAGTGAGGCATTGTGCTAACCACTATGCTTCCGTGCCACCCCTGTCCCACACAAATCTACAGCAGCGAAGGCAGCTCTGATGGGTAGACCATGTTGTCAAACACCAAATTCCCAAGTGCCAGCCAGTGGCGTAGTGGCATCAGCACCAGACTTTGAGACGAACGGTCCTGGGTTCGAATCCGGCCATCTCGTTGCACGCTTTCCATCTGTGCTAGGTTGAGCGTTGAGCTAGCAACTTAGCCTCATTAAAAAAAACTGGAAAACTGCTAAGGAAAGGCAAAAAAACACCCAATACGCCACAAGGCATGAAAAGGAACAACAACATTCCCAAGCAGATCTTCTGGAGCTGCAAAATTAGACAAAGGAAACAATTCAAGAGTTCAGGACAAAAATAAAATCAAAGCCTTTATTTTATTTTATTAAGAGAACTGGCATAGCTGTGTCTTCTAACCCAACAAACACACACCACACGATTACACCCATGTTACCAATTTACCCAATAACCAGTATATCTTAGGGATTTAGGAGGGACCTGAAGCATTCGGAAGAAACCCACGCAGTCACTGGGAGAGTATACAATCTCCTTACAAACCGCGATGGAATTCAATCCAGGCACTGTATTATGTCGGGTGGCAGGCTGGAGATACGTCTCTACCAAAGGAGGTGTAAGGCGCTCCATCGTTTTGTTAGCTTGCAGGTCACCCTTGGGCAAAGTGTAGCACCTGCTTAGTCCCCCGATCAGGGTCACGTGAAGCCATGGGAGCAGGTGGTGGATGGTCGTGTGAGCAGCCTGTGCATGCAACCACTGACGCCAGGCAGACAATCGCTGAAGAGTACTGATAACAACTGGGGTTACCCATCTTGTAAAGACACTGCCCCAGAAGAAGGCGATGGCAAACCACTTCTGTAGAAAGATTTGCCAAGAACAATTATGGTCATGGAAAGACCACGTTCACCCATATCATACCACATGGCACATCACGAACGATCTGTGATATGTGTACAGTAACCACTATCATACTGTGGGTAATGACCTTCTGAAGGAAGAGCAATGTATTTAGAGACGTGTGAGAGTCCCTGGCTCATGACCAGTCAAGATGGAGGAGAGCATTCTGAATGATTTTGAGGTCCTTGACTCTGTTATGTTGGCAGCACGCAGAAGCTGAATGCGAAGGGGGCAGGAAGTGCACGGCTTCCAAACTCTTCTTCTTGTTGCTCCATGAGGCCCTTCCAGCTCCACAAATGGCAGAATCCATCAGCTCTCCCTCCTTCGGTTGTCCATCAAAATCCGATGATGATGTCCACTCCTTTAACGGTGAGATCTTTGATGACTATACTGTCCTATCCTGGACCCACGAGCTCTATTGCAGGTGGGACATGTATATGTGGTAGTGGTGGCAACCCATGGCTGCATTTCTCCTGGATCTCTTCTGCTGTCTTCTGGTTGTTCTTTCCATCTCCAGAATATGAACCCCGTCAGAACAGGAGCCTTCGTCCCTCCACAAAGGTCACTGTATACCAAGCGGTCTTTGTCACCAACCTCCTTTATAGCTGTGAAGCTTGGGTAACCTACAGCCATCACATCAAGTCCTTGGAGCTCTTCCACATAAGCTGCCTCCAGCGCATCCTGGGAATTACCTGCCGTGAACAGGTGCCTCACACAGAAATACTTGTAAAGACCAACTGCAGGAGTATTGAGGCCATGATCACCCAGCGTCAGCTGCAGTGGCTGGGGCATGTGATAAGGATGCCCCCATGTCGGCTACCCCACGGAGTGTTATACAGCCTGCGACATCATGGTTGACGCTCAGCTGGAGGGCCGGAGAAGCGGGATAAGGATCAGATGAAGAATGCTTTAAGGAAGTGCAAGATCAGACCCGAGGACCTGGAGGAGGTTACTGCTGACCGTACCACTTGGCGACAGCTGTGTAGGGACGGGGTTCGTATTCTATCAGCTCTATATTGACCTCGTGAGGCACCTCAGAACACACACACTGTGGAACCTAGGGGACTGCCAGAGAGGAAGAGTGACACATATGACAGGTTTTAACCACATAAGATGTCACTGTGGTTAGACGTACAAGAAATAAAAAAGATAGTTATGAAACTGAAGCAGGTAAGGAAGGCAAAAGAAATGCAAAGCTTACTGATTTTACCCTTTTTAAGAGCGACCAAGTTTTATACACTTTAATCTGATTTTCCACATCTCATTTATTTTTATATAAGAAGGCCTATGAGGCATTTATTCTTCTCATTTCTCTGTTGTTTTAACGAACTGAGAGAATTTTAGAAAAACATCTTGTGCTTCAAGGGTAAGTTGTTGGTTTTCCCTTTATCACAACGTTCAAAAAGGAATAAGCATCTCGTTAGTCACTCTCAGTAAGTTTTAATAGCTTTAAACCTGTACTCCTTTCTGTACTGGTTTGAGTTACAGGCACATAATGACCGAGAGGAGAAATGCGACTATAATGAAGGTAGGAAATAGACCTTACTGTTTTCTGACACCTTACCAGCAAATTCCTTCCAGTTGCAGTTAAAGTGAAACTTGAAACTTCTTATAGCACCGAACAAAATGGCAACTTTTTAATGTTAAATTAACAGAAAGTGACACAATTTTTAAAGTGTTGTTTTGCTTTTAGTAAAACGAACTGTTCAAGAAAAGGGAAGAACACTGAAGTTATCTGTTGGTTGTGTCATTGTAGTTGAAAGTACACTTACAGTACTATCAAAGTATGTATATGTTATCATACTCCACTGGAATTCATTTTCTTGCAGGCATTCACAGCAGAACAAAGAAATACAACAGAATAAATGAAAAGTTACACGAAGCAAAGACTGACTAACAACCAATGTGCAAAAGAAGGCTATCTATGTAAACGCAAAAATATAAATACGTAAATAAATAGTTTAGCAATTAATACTGAGAACATCCCTTTTAGTTCTAGGAAGTTTGATCTGAAGGAACTTTTTATTTTCCTAACTACTTATGAAAGTACACAAAAGTATAGATTAAGCATTCCTGGTTCTGCAAACTATTCTGTAAACCTAGGTGAAAAATTGTTATACTCAGATGAAAGAGCAAGCTTACTGCATTTTGCTAAGCTTTTTACAGGGTAAGGGCCTATATAGTATCGAATCACACTACATGAATTGGTCAAAGTGTAGCTTTGAACCTTGAAATGTAATCATTGTTGTAAAGTAGTCAAACATCATGTCATATTTGCATACAACTAGTCAGCAAACAGCAATGTAAGGAATGCCATTTCAATGCAAACTCGAGGGATTCTGCAGACGCTGGAAATTCAAGCAACACACATCAAAGTTGCTGGTGAACGCAGCAGGCCAGGCAGCATCTCTAGGAAGAGGTACAGTTGACGTTTCGGGCCGAGACCCTTCGTCAGGACTAACTGAAAGAAGAGCTAGTAAGAGATTTGAAACTGGGAGGGGGAGGGGGAGATCCAAAATGATAGGAGAAGATAGGAGGGGGAGGGATAGAGCCAAGAGCTGGACAGGTGATTGGCAAAAGGGATACGAGAGGATCATGGGACAGGAGGCCCAGGGAGAAAGAAAAGGGGGAGGGGGGGAAAAACCCAGAGGATGGGCAAGGGGTATAGTCAGAGGGACAGAGGGAGAAAAAGGAGAGTGAGAGAAAGAATGTGTGTATATAAATAAATAACGGATGGGGTACGAGGGGGAGGTGGGGCATTAGCGGAAGTTAGAGAAGTCAATGTTCATGCCATCAGGTTGGAGGCTACCCAGACGGAATATTAGGTGTTGTTCCTCCAACCTGCATGCCATTTCAATCTCTTTTGGTGATATCATTTGAGGGAATATTGACTAGAATACAAGGTAGCTTTCTGATTCCCAGAAATGGGTTCAGCCTAGTTTTCACACATAAGGAAGCACTTGCAAATATACAGCTCAGTATCGTACTCTCAGTGCTTTACAGAAGTGTGATCCTACACTAACCATCTCGGAAATGGGCTTGAACCCGTTAATTAATAATAGAGGATGCTATTTATATAAGCAGGCATTCAGGGGAAGAATGTGTAGCTCTTTAACAAATAAAGCATCTTGGGTTTGCTCTTTGTAGATGGGTTGCAAGATATCTTACCACTTCATTGCTTACCTGAAATCGCTACCTATTGGCACTGTTAAACTTGTGTTGGAAGTTACATTTTTGAGCTCCCAAACTAATTCAAACTAAGCAACCTTCCCAATCAAATAAAACATGAACTCTTTCACTCATCACCATTGCCATTGTTGGAAAAGAGTGGCTAACGAAAAGAAAATTGTCATTTAATATACAAGACTATTAATGCCATATCTTATAATGTATTATCTTCATGAATAATGATAATACAGAAAATGGATGCTTGCGGTCACAATCCAATGCAAGATGCTCTTCTTTAAGAATTATTTAGCTGTTTGCATCAATGATGTACCCACTACTAGTAGTATTGTTATATTTAAAACTACTTGTTACAAGTCCTGGAATATTTTCAGTAATTTTAGTTCTATTATTATGTTTACATTTCACAAGTTGTAAAAATATTCTTTGTCCTGTTTTAGCAGTTTTTAGAGTCAGATGGGTATTATTAAGATTTCACTTGATGTAATGATAAATCAATCATACCTACATCAAAGGGGACTTTAAAAGTGTTATTTGCTCAATAATTGCCCTCATTTAATCTTACTTTCACTCAGAACACACACACAAAGCACTGGAGGAGCTCAGCATCGATGGAAAATAGTAAGGATTCAATGTTTCAGGCCCAGACCCTTCTTCTGGTCTCAGCACCAGCAGGTTTTCTCATGTTAATTTCACTCGTCTCTTTTTATAAACATAATAAATCTTCAAAGTTTATTTTCTTTTGCATAAACAGTAGCACAAGTTCGTATATTACTAGATGTATTTAAGGTGGAGGTTGATTGATTCTTGATAAGTCAGGGTGTGAAAAGTTACGGGAGAAGGCGGAAGGATGGATCAGCCATGATTAAGTGGCGGAGTAGACTTGATTGGCTGAATAGCCTCATTCTGCTTTGATGTCTTATGTTCTTATTACTTCTTGCAGAAACATCTGCATCATGCTAAGCTAGGGCACATCATCAGTGATCGTTGGGTGTTTCGGGTCTTTCAACATCATACACCCTCGCCCAGGCGACCCGACCGGGGTTGATCAGACCCCGGCCTGTGCCCTAGCGGCAACCTACGGGTCTGCCCTCTTTATCCAGAGCCACCTTGACGCTTTCTCTGCTGCATCTGTGGTGGTAGAAATGGCTCTCCTCCTTCTCTCTCCCGTGATTCCAAGTGCAGTGTACACTTTGAGCGTGACTGGCCGGCAAAGCCACGACCCCCGACCTCCGCGGGCCAGCACTTTGCTCTCCAGCCTCTTCTTTGGCAGCTGTTCTTCAGATCCTCATACTTGGCTCTTTTCCGCCCGTAGGCCTCCTCCATGCGTTCTTCCCATGGCACAGTAAGCTCAAGCATAAGAACGTGCTTCGATGGGTCAGACCACAAACACAATGTCGGGCCGCAATGTAGTCTCTGTGACGTGGGGTGGAACCTGCAGCTGTTTTCCCAGGTCTGCTTTTAGCTTCCAGTCCTGCACGGTGAAGAGCAACCCGGTTGCTTTCAGGTGTTTTGTTGGTCCTTCCCCCTCTTTGACAAAGCAGATGGTATTCTTGACTGAACTTGTTTTCTAGCAGATGTTAAGGGTGCTGCAGATTGTCTCAGCAATTGTCCAGAGGACCTGGTCATGCCGCCACCGATAACGGCCATTGGCAAGAGCTCTGGGGCAGCAGCTCAGAATGTGCTCTAGCGTACTGTTCTTCTCACGGGGGGGGGGGGGCAAGCTGGTGGTTCTGCAAGGCCCCAGCAGTGCAGGTTGGATGGGCTAGGAAGGACGTCATAAACAGCCTGGATAAGGAACTTGATATGGTGTGGATCCACCTTCCAGAGATCGTTCCACGTGATCTTTCGCTCGATCACCTGCTCCCATTTGGTCCAGGCTCCTTGCTGTTTCATTGCCACTGCTCTGCTGGTCCTCTCCTCCTCCACAGCTGCCCTTACTTCATTCTGGATCAGTTCTCGTCGCCCTTTCCCTTGTACTTTGTCAAAATGGGGGACCTCAAGGCTTCCAAGTCCAACTCTTCCCTTGGCGACTGCCCCCACTGGCACTTTGTGGCTCAGTCGCGTCTCAGCTTCTCTCACTGCAGCCTCTGCTCTCCACTCTCTTCCAGTTCTCACTGCCACTCCTGCTCCGGCAACCTTTGGATCTAAGATTCCCGGAACTGCAGCACCTCTCTTGCTCGCAAAACCTTGAACTCCTCCCCGATGGATTTCAGGGGGAACCTCAGTTTGCAGTTATTCCCGTACAGAGCGATGCTGCTGATGTTCCTTGGTAAACCCAGCTATCTTCACAGGAACCGGCTGACTACCCTCTCTAGTTCACCAGCAGTGGAAAGTGGAAACTCCTAGCGAAGCAGTGGCCAGAGGATTCTTGGTAGTGTACCGTGCTGGTAGATCCATGCCTTAAACCGCTCTGGAAGGCCAGTCCTGTCAACCTCTTGCAACCATTGTTCAAACTCCCCACAGGTGTTTCTTATTGCCGCCTTATCTCTGAGTGTTGCATCAAACATCTTCCCAAGACTTTTAACAGAGTTCTCTGTGATGGTAAGAATTGGAATGTCCTCAATAGAGAAACGAAGTTTCGCCTGTACTCTCCCCTTCTTCAGCACTACAGATCTTGATTTTGCAGGCTTAAAGGACATCCTTGCTCACCTCATCAAATTTCCAGCCCCTTAAGAATCCACCTCGCACCAGGCACTGACTCCGTAGTGATAGATCATCCATGAAGGCTCATCTTGGTGGTTGGCGGATCCCCGATCCTGATTTCGGGCCTCGACACTCTGGCTCTGTGGATTTTACCAGCACGTTCATTACCAGGGCGAGAAGGATAACGGAGATGGTGCAGCCTGTGATGATACCAATCTCCAGCCTGATGTTATTGGCCCTGCTCAGACTCTCAGGTGGAACTCCTTGTAGTAGTCCATAAGGAGGCCTCTGATTCCTTCAGGGACATGGTGCCTCTTCAGAGCGTCTTCAACAACCTTGTCGGGGATTGATCCATAGGCATTGGCCAAATCCAACCATAAAACCACTAAGTCACCCTTATTCTCGCTGGCCTCTCTCAGGAGCTGTGTGATGACTCCAGTGTGCTCCAAGCAGCCTGGTACCCTTGGAACGCCACCCTTCTGGACGGAGGTGTCGATGTAATTGTTCCTCAGGAAGTACTCTGTTAGGCGCTTTGCCACCACGCTGAAGAAGATCTTCCCTTCAACACTCAGCAAGGATATTATCCTAAACTGGCTGATGTTCTTGGAGTTCTCTTCTTTTGGAATCCACACTTCGTCTGCATACTTCCATTGCTTGGGCACTTTGCCTCTCTTCCAGACGATCTTGAGGATTCTCCACAACTGCTGGAGAAGCCGGGGGCAGTGTTTGTAGATGTTGTAGGTGGTGCCACTCGGACCAGGAGCTGAGCCAGCTCTGGCTTTCTTGACTACCTGCTGAACCTCGTTGAAGAGAGGTTCTCGAAGGTCGAAAGCCTCTGTTGGTTCTGCGGGGGCGATGAGAGCATCACAGTCTCCCAGTTCAACTTCTCTGTCCGGGTTACCGAAGGTGTTTCAAAGATGGTGGTCCATCTGTTCCTTTGGGCAGGACAGCTTTCCGCTTCTCTTCTGACCCAGCAGCTGTTTGGTGAACCGAAATGTGTTACTGATAAATGCAGATCTTTTCTGTGCTCTTTCTCTCCTGCGCCTCCGATGTTGCTCCACTCTTCTCAGAGTGATGAACCTTTTCCTCAGCATCACACGCAGTTCTTCCAGTGGTGCACTTTCCTCATGGTTCGCCAGTCTATGTTGTTGCTTGAGTGCCTCGAGTTCTTTCTGGATGTTGTGGATTTTGGTGGCTCTGTTGTTTTTAACATACGGCTCTTTGGCCCACTTCTCTTCCTCAGTACCAAATCTTTCTGCTGCCCCAGTTATGATCACTAGTGTCATTATCTGCAGTCTCCTCTCCACACCCACTGTTTCCAACACTAGATCTACGTCCTCATCAAATCGTTGCCACTCTGCTGTCTGGCAGGCTTTGGGCCACCTGATCCGCACGGTCTGAGATGTGGTGTTGGGTTGCACAGTTTGCACCACGCGGAGGCTCCGGGTACTGTGGGGATGCTTCCTGAGCCCGCTCCTCCTCGTCTCACCAGACTGGGAATCTGCGCATTGTGGTGCTCTCTGTTGCTCTTTACACTTCATCCTTGACCGGTGGATTTTCAAGCCTCTCTGGTTCTTACAAATTTTGCCACAGATGCACTGTGTACTCATTGTCGTTAGCCCATTCCTCTGGGTCGGTAGCCTTGTGTCCGTCCGGCTGGGAAGCTCTTCCACCCCCTCCTCCCCTCGGGCTTCCCTGGGGATATCGTAATACTAATGTATTATGAATTCTGTTGTCTTTGCCCAATGGGCTTTGAGACTCACAGCATAATTGAATCAATAGCTTTGCTGGTTAAGGGATAGATGATAAATGCTGAAGAACATCCACTATTTGTGAATGAGCAGTTAAAATTAAAATTCAGCCTAATGCAGAAGTTATACATGGGTGACTCATGAAGGGAAGACGTTGCTAAGCTTTTCATGAAACATAAACTGACTCAGAGATGGTCATTTTGAAAAAACATTGGGGATTTTGAAACTCTAAAGTTCAAAGTAAATTTATTATCAAAGTTCATATATGTCATCATATACAGCCCTGCGATTTGTTTTTTTGTAAGCATATTCAATAAATTGAATAACCGTGAATAATCAATAATCAATAATCAATGAAAGACAGCAACAGCAGGGCAGGCAACCAGTTTGCAAAAGACTGTGCAAGTAGAAAAGGATGGAAAAAAGAAACAATAATAATAAATAAATAAGCAATAAATATCGAGAACATGAGATAATGAGTTATTGAAAGTTAGTCCATAGATTGTGTGAAAAGTTCAGTGAAAGGGCAATTAAAGTTCAATGAAGTTATCTCCTCTGTTTCAAGAAGCTGATGGCTGAGGGGAAATAACTAGTGGTGTAACCAAAGGCTCCTGTACCTTCTTCCTGATGACAGCAGTGAGAAGAGAGCATGAAGTTGGTGGTAGGGGTGCCTGATGACGGACACTGTTTTCCCACGACAACGCTCCATGTAAACGTGCTCAAAGGTGGGGAGGTTTTTACCCGTGATGGACTGGGCATCAGCATAAAGTGTGACTGACCTGTTAGTCTGCTTGAGGACATCAGCATGGTTAGATGCTGTGATCCTTTTGAACTGATGCTTGATATTGGGGAAAAGAGAAGTCTAGGCCACGGCTATCACCTGATTTTTTGGGCCGTGTTCTTCACTTTGCAGTAGACTTCAAAATCCATGGCAAAATGCTATGGTTTTGCTGAGCTTCTTGTTTTCAATATGTAGGAAAGATAAAAAGTCAGGTGTTTATGGAGGTGAACTATTTGACCTTAAGACTAATGTTTTAATAGGTTTCAATAGGTGCATTTAATGTCAGAGAAATCTATACAATGTACATCCTGAAACTCTTTTTCTTTGCAGACATCCATGAAAAATGAGTGCCGCAAAGAATGATTGACACTTAAAAAGTTAGAACCCCAAAGCCCCCCAAACTCTCCCTCCCACACACAAGCAGCAGAAAGGCAATGACCCCCTCCCCCACCAGCAAAAAAGCATCAGCACTCTCCACCGAGTGTACAGCAAATCATCATTAAAGACACAGGCTTGCAGTACCCAAAAACTACACATTCACCCAACGATTCAACATACCACAGGTTTTCTCTCTCCCTAATAAAGGAAAAAGAAGTGTCCCTGTTTTACCATGAGAGGGGAGACATAACAATCAGTCACTGATTTGGGATGTTAAAAGTCTGTTGTGTCACTTTTTCCGAGCTCTGCACCGGAGAATCGGCACCTAAAAGGCGTAGCTGTCCGGGCTCACAACCCCCAGCAGCTAACCCGCTGCTCCCGATGTTCCGTGTTCTTCCGTGACACTTCAGTCGGAGCACCGACCCGGAATCAGCACGTCCCCAGAGCCACAAAACACCGGAACCCAGAAGGCGCGCTCGTCTTCCAGGCTGCCTGCTTGGGATATCAAAACGTGTCAGATCGTGAGGCCTTGAGAGCAGGTCCCATGCCCGCAAAGAACCGAAGTCAGAGTGTAACTCCAGGTCAGGGTCTGTAAAGGAAAAAAAAGAGATATCAAAGATAGAAATAAAGCTGCTTCCAAAGATGCAAGTAAAGGAGTTGCCGTTTAGTGCCATCATAACTTCGCCCCGCCTTTAATAAAACTAATTTTGTGTAGTGTCAACTTTGATCTTCAGAATGAGAGTTCCAAACTGGTACTTTAGAACATGAGGACATGAGAGACAAAAATAGGAGTAGGCCATCCCAGCCTTCTTGGCTACTCCATCATTCCTCAAGATCACAGATAACCTTCAACATCAGTGCTGTTTGCCTGCACCATCTCTATATCCCTTGACCCCCTTAGTGTCAATATATCCATTAATCTCCATTATAAATAGGCAGAACAGTTGAACTTTCATAGCTTCCTGGGTTAAGAATGTCAGAAGTTCACTCCCGCCCCCCCAACTTTGAATTAAAAAATTTCTCCTCAGTTCAGTCCTATATGGCCTATCCAATGGTTCTAATGGTTCAATTTAATATAAGGGAATGTATACAATATACAACCTGAATTTCTTACTCTTCGCAGACATCCACAAAACAGAAGAAAAATCCCTGAGAATGAATGACAGGAAACGTTAGAACCACAAAGACCCCTTCCCCTTCCCCCTCCCATGCACAAGCAGCAGCAATGCATTAATTCTCTCCCCTCCTGCTCCCCCCACCCCCACTTGCCTCAGCAAAAGCATCAGCCCCCTCACCACCTGCCATGCAAGGACTAGCAAGGCCCCCAAAGAGACCATGATCTAGAGTCCATCAAAAAAAACTACAGTCCAGAACCCAGCACTTCGCTATGCAACAGACTCTCTCTCTCACTAATGAGGGAGAGAGGAGTATCGCTCCTCCACAGCAAAAGAGAGATCAACAGCTCGCTGTTTTGATCTTAGAGGCTGCAGTGTCACTTACTTTGATAGCAGCGAAGACTGCCGTGTCGATGTACTGATCTCCCACAATGCTTCAGTCGGCGACCCCGTTGAGGAATAGGGTCGTTCTCAGGGCCATAGTGCCACACCCTGAAGGCCCACGTTTTCCAGGCCGCTCCTGGAGATATCGAAACCGCTAGGCTGCTCAGCGAGCTCCAAGAACGGGAACCCACCGGCATGGAGAACTGTAGCTTGAGTGCAGCTGTAGATCACAGACTCGGACAGGACCTCAGCCACCTTGAAATGGAAAGAAGAAGCATTAGAGAGAAGAATTTAAGCTGTTTTGCAGATGAACGGGAAGAAGTCGCCTGTGACACCACCTTTAGCTCCACACCATCTTCAGTTCCACCCCTTATTCTGAAACTGTGCCCCTGGCCCAAGTCTCCTCAGACAGGGTAAACCCCTATATCTAGCCTACCTAACCCTCTAAGAGCTCTGCAAGTTTTGCTGACATCTCTTCTCTGTCTTCCATACTCGAGAGTATTCAACCTATCTTCATATGGTAATGATACTATCCTCAGAACCAGTCCAGTGGATCTTCATTCCACTTCCTCAGTGAAGTGAAGATGCATTCCTTTCAGTCATCGTCATTATATGCCATCTCGTATAACACGGGCGATCATGGTCTTTCCATGACCATGATTGTTCTTTGAAAATTTCTTCTACAGAAATGGTTTGCCATTGCCTTCTTCCGGGCAGTGTCTTTACAAAACGGGTGACCCCAGCCATTGTCAATACTCTTCAGATATTGTCTGCTTGGCGTCAGCGGTCACATAAGCAGGACTTGCGATATGCACTAGATGCTCAAACGATCATCCATCACCTCCTCTAATAGTTTCATGTGACCCTGATCAGGAGCCTAAGCAGGGGCCACACCTTGCCCAAAAGTGACCTGCAGGCTAGTGGAGGGAAGGAGCGCCTTACACCTCCTTTGGTAGAGCCTTATCTCTATTTGCCACCATTTCCTTTCAGTAGTGGAAACAGTTCTTTTAATACTGTACACAATACAATACGATCTTATACAATTTCAATATGGTGTTCTGCCTTTACTCAAATGCTCTCAATATCAAGTGAGGCCTCCGTCGGTCAGGGTCGACCATGGATGTTGTGTCCTAGTTGTCTAGAGACACAAGCCTGGGAGTACGTTATGGAGAGCAAGTTGTTGCTCATGTAGGATGCTCCCCCTCTCCACACAACTGCTGAACCCAAAAGGACAGCAGAGGCCAGTACAGTTCGGTACTACCAGCATCGCAGGAGTTGCCAGACAGCATTGAACTCAACATAGGACTGCCTGAGGGACTCCAGCTCCAGAATTTTCCCTGGGGTTTTACTCCTGAAGCCTTCCCCACGAGTGGGTATAGCCACCAGGACAGTGAAAGTTTGAGATCAGAGTTTTCCTTCTCCCAGGTGGGCTGCCAACCATGGCTGACGAGCCCCATCTGCCCAAAGCCATTGGTTTTAGAGCGCCGTAACCCGCCTTTTCCTCTTCTCCTGTCAGTAGAAACAGTTCCGCTGGGCTTAGTAGTTGAGCCACGTATGAAGGCCAGGAGGTGAACTTGGTTGGCAAAGACTATTTGAGATGCACGCCGAATGGGAAGATTAACACAGAGTTGACCTACCTAGTCACTTGCTGCATGTTAGCCATCACTGACTTTTGTACAAGCTCAAAGTCCCTTTGAACATCAAACTCAGCATTTAACAAGTACTCTGCTTCTGTTATCTGTGCAAAGGTGGATAACCTTACAGTTTTTCCATTCACCTTGTTCTTGCCCACTCACTCAATTTCTTCATATCCCCTCGAAGCCTCTTTACATCCTCCTCTGTACTCACATTGTCAGCAAACGTGGAAACACAACACTTTTTCCCCAACCAAATCATTGGTATGGACAACGTATAGTTGGGTCCCAAGCACTGATCCTTTTGGTATTCTTGAGAAAGATTTATTTCTCCCTATTAGTTATTTTTTATCTAATAACCAATTCTCAATGCATGTCAACATATTACTCCCAATTCCACACACTCTAATTTTTCTGACCATCTTCAAATATCTAAACACATAAATTAATTTGTAAACTCAAAAAGTAAAATGTGCGTTGATACCTGTCACACAACAGCTTTTGATCTTCCCTACCCATCTGACTTCACCTATCACTTTCTAGCTATCTTCCTTCCCCTCCCCCCACCTTTTTATTCTGGCCTCTTCCTCCCTCCTTTCCAGTCCTGAGGAAGGCTTTCAGCTCAAAACATCAAATTTTTATTCATCTCCATGGATGCTGCCTGACCTGCTGAGTTTCAGAATCAGAATCAGGTTTATTATCACCGGCATGTGATAACTTAGCAACAGCAGTTCAGTGTAATACATAATGTAGCAGAGAGAAAATATAATAACAAATAAAATTTAAAAAAATAATAAATAAACAAATAAATCAATTACATATATTGAATAGATTTTTTAAAATGTGCGAAAACAGAAAAACCGTACATTAAAAAAAAGTGAGGTGGTGTCCAAAGATTCAATGTCAATTTAGGAATTGGATGGCAGAGGGGAAGAAGCTGTTCCTGAATCGCTGAGTGTGTGCCTTCAGGCTTCTGTACCTCCTCCCTGATGGTAACAATGAGAAAAAGGCCTTAATAATGGACGCTGCCTTTCTGAGACACTACTCCCTGAAGATGTCCTTGGTACTTTGTAGGCTAGTACCCAAGATGGAGCTGACTAGATTTACAACCCCCTGCAGCTTCTTTTGGGCCTGTGCAGTAGCCCCTCCATACCAGACAGTGATGCAGCCTATCAGAATGCAGAATTTCTCCAACAATTTGGATGTCTAGCTTTTGACCTCGACCGGGTTAGGGTGGAAGTAATCGCAAATGATTTAAATCCATTTGAGACTTTACATCTTGAGTTAGTACAATGTATTTTTTTGTTTTCATTCCGTTTCCATGACGACCCTTTCTGTAACGTACATGGATAGTGTGCTGTTATGTTTCCTGCAAACTGCTCCACCAAGCTTTTTCATTCTCTACTTCTAAGGAAATTAATTATTGACTGTAGACACCACAACTTCTGAAATGATTTGTTCCCATATTTGTGATTGTATAACGACACAGAAATAATGCTTTGGGCAATCATCAAAATAAATCAGTTACAGTCAACAGGTTTCAATAATTAAGGGCATTTCATCAGTTTGTAGAAAATTACACAGGGGAGTTTCCTACAGAGAAAAATGCCATTAAAGTTGTAGCAAACCTTTTGTACAACATCAGGACTCTCTCTGGGGCAATGGGTTCACAACCACATCGATATTTGTTGTCAGATATTTTTGGCAGTTTTCTGTTCATTGGCCTACTCTGTTCTTGTTCAACTGCACTACGTTGTTTGTAATTGAAAGTCAATAAAACTGGAGCCTATTAATAACTGCAAGACAGACTGTACGTGCATAACATTTTATTGTAAGTTATGTTAGCCTCACAAAGCGTGACAATTTCATATCCCGGTATTTTTATTGTATCTTTATTCAGCATATATGAGTGAGACAAAATTTGGCTTGCCAAGCGCACTGGAATGAGGTAAGCTGAGCAGGAAGGTGCAGAGGGAGCAGCAATTGAAGCTCTTGGCAGGGGGACATTAATAATGATCATCCTGAGCAGTTATGCTATGATGTCCCTTTCATTCCCAATGGAAGCACTTAAACATAGTTGGCTACTTCTGATCATGTTCAACGGTAGTCCTCTTGAAATTCAAACAGTGCCAACATGGATACATTTGTCCATTAACCTTGTGGCTTCTTGAGTTATTGTTTCTTTCAACTATTTAGAAAGATCAGTTAGTCTAAAGGCACATTCTACCAACAGTAAAATCAAAAGGATGTCCACTGTGACATTTCTTTCTTTATCTATTCATCCATCTATTTATTTATCTATCTATTGATTGGTGGATCACCTTACACTCCATCTGGGAAGCCTCCAACCTGATGGTGTGAACATCAATGTCTCAGAATTTCTGGTAATTGTCCCCTCCCCCTTCACCATTCCCCATCCCCATTTTCCTCCCTCTCCCTATCTCCTAACCTGCCCATCACCTCCCACTGGTGCTCCTCCCCTTCCCTTTCTTCCACTCCTTATGTCCTCTCCTATCAGATTCCCCCTTCTCCAGTATCTCTTTCATCAATCGACTTCCCAGCTCCTAACTTCACCACTCCCCCATCTCCCGGTTTCACCTATCACCTACTACCTTGTATTTCTTCCTCCCCTCCCTCCACCTTCTTACTCTGACTTCTCATCTCTTTTTCCAGCCCTGGTGAAGGGTCTTGGCTTGAAACATCGACTGTTTACTCTTCTCCATAGATGCTGCCTGGCTCCAGCATTTTGTGTGTATTATTATGATTGATTGTGATACAGTGTGGAATAGGCCCTTCGAGTCGTGTCACTCGGTAACCCCTGATCTGACGTTAGCCTAATCACGGGACAACTTACAATGACCAATTAACTGATTCAATAGAAGTGGATTTGTGTAAATTAATTGACACTTGTACTATCTGTTTCAGAAAATAGATATCTCACTGGAATATCTAAACATCCTTACCAATTTTTCCTTCATGACAGCAGACATGAATTAATAATTGATCACATTTTCCATTGTATTGACTGGACACTATCACTAGTTCTTCGTTTTTAAATTAAAATATACAACGTGGTGGCTGTTCTTCTGTCATATACGAGGGGTGTTTGATAAGTTCGTGGCCTAAGGTAGAAGGAGCCAATTTTAGAAAACCTAGTACATTTATTTTTCAACATAGTCCCCTCCTACATTTACACACTTAGTCCAGTGATCGTGGAGCATATGGATCCCTTGTTTGTAGAAGTCGGTGTCTTGGACCTCCAGAAAGTGTCCACAGCAGGGGTGATTGATAAGTTCGTAGCCTAGGGTGTAAGGAGATGAGTTATACAGCTCTCGTTACATGCATGCACAGTTCAACTCTTTGAGTGATTATGCAGAAAGTTTGAAGTTAATAACTCATCTCCTGATCATGCTGTCAAGTTCGCCGATGACATGACAGTGGTGAGGCTCATCACCAACAACGATGAGACAGCTCACAGAGAGGAGGTGGAATAGCACCAGGCCTGGTGTCAGGCAAATAACCTCCCCCTCAATGTCAACAAGACTAAGAGTCAGAATCAGGTTTAATATCGCCAGCATGTGTCGTGAAATTTGTTAACTTTGTGACAGCAGTACAGTACAATGAAATACATAAAAGAGAAAGAAAGAGTTTCAGTAAGTACACACACACACATATATAATATATAATAGTTAAAATAAACATGTAGTGCAAAAATAAAAATAAAAAAGTACTGAGGTAGTGTTCATAGGTTCAATGTCCATTCAGAAATTGGATGGCAGAGGGGAAGAAGCTGTTCCTGAATCACTGAGTGTGTGTCTTCAGGCTTCTGTACCTCCTTCCTGAAGGTAGCAATGAGAACATGACCTAGATGTTAATGATGGACGCCACATTCTTTGAGACATTGCTCTTTGAAGATGTCCTGGATACCACAGAGTCTAGTGCTCATGATGGGGCTGACTAAGTTTACAACTCTCTGCAGCTCATTTCAATCCTGTGCAATAGCCCCCCTCCCCCCCCATACCAGACGGTGATGCAGCCAGTTCGAATGCTCTCTACAGTACATCTGTAGAAATTTGCGAGTGTTTTTGGTGACATACTAAATCTCCTCAAACTCCTAATGAAATATAGCTGCTGTCATGCCTTCTTTGTAGCTGCATCGATATGTTGCGTCCAGATTAGATCCTCGGAGAAATTGACACCCAAGAATTGGAAATTGCTCACTCTTTGCATTTCTGATCCTTTAGTGAGGACTAATGTGTGTTCCTTCATCTTACCCTTCCGCAATCAGTTCTTTGGTCTTACCAACGTTGAGTGCAGGGTAGTTGCTGCAACATCACTCAACAAGCTGATATACCTCGCTCCTGTACACCCTCTCATCACCATTCAAAATTCTGCCAACAGTAGCTGGGTCATCAGCCAATTTCTTGATGGCATCAAGATGGTTCTAGACTTGAGAAGGACTCACACACTTCCTTACATCAGCAGCACAACAGTGCAAACTGTGAGCAGTTTCTATCGCCTGGGAGCACACATCTCGCATAACATCTCATGGTCCCAGAGCACATTCTACACAGTCATGAGTCCACCAATGCCTCTACTTTCTGAGGAGGCTGAAGAGGGCTGGACTAGGCACATCTATACTCGTGTCATTCTACAGACACACAGTGGAGAGCATTCTAACAAGCTGCATCAGTGCATGGTATGGAAACTGTAGTTCAGTGGATGGGAAAGCTTTACAACAGGTAGTCAGAACTGCCCAATGAATCACTGGTACCAGCCTACTTGCTATCAGGGTCATATATACAGAAAGGTGCCAGAAACCAGTCTGTCACATCATGAAGGATCACACCCACCCTGTTCTTGGACCACCACTCATCAGGAAGGCTACGTAGCATCCACGGCAGAACCAGTAGACTCAAAAACAGTTACTTTCCCCAAGCAATAAGACTGATCAACACCTCTACCCACTAACCCACACCACCACACCCCCAACCACCACTACTTTATCATTTCTTGTCGGTCACCTTATATACAGACACTCCTGTGCCTAGTGTTACTTTTTGAACAGACAATCAATCTATGTACATAAGCTATCGCTTATATTTATATTTATTGTGTTTTATTATTATTGTGTTCTTTACCTTATTGTATTTTCTTTTGTGCTGCATTGGAGCTGGAGTAAAAATGATCTCATTCTTCTTGACACTGTGTACTGGGAATGACATTAAACGATCTTGAATCTTGAATTAGACAATTATCAGGAACATCCAATCTTTATTGGTAGTCCTGGCCATGATGTTCCAGGTCAAGACCAAAAGGATGTGCATCCCACCGATAATAATGAAAGCTCTCCATTACACCTGAACACCTTCCCCAATATGACCTTCAACTTATAACCTTCTGGAAGGGTCCTGTAGCATTCAACATTATCGTCATCAAGCAGACTGAGGACACACTGTGAATCAGAATTTTCACAAGCAGCAAATCTGAAGATAAACAGGAGTGATTTTCAGTGTGTTATATAAAGAAGAATACATATTTAGATCAGGGGTTCCCAACCATTTTAACGCCATGGACCAATACCATTAAGCGAAGGTCCGTGGACCTCAGTTTGGGGACCCCTGATATAGATATTCAAAGTAAATTTATCATCAAAGAACATATAAACTATACAACCTTGAGATTTGTTTGCTTACAGGCAGTCGCAAAGCAAGGAACTCAGAAGAACCCAATCAAAGAAAAAAATAAGGCCAACTCTCAATACGCACAGAGAAAGAGAGAGAAAAAACAAATCATGTGTACAATGGAAGCCAGCAACAACAACAGCATTCTGAACCAAATAGGGTCCATAGATCCATATCCTTGGAGCATCTTGGAGTAGGCCCAAATCCTTGGTAATCAGTTCAGCGAAAATGGAGCTAAACGCCCACCCTTTGCTTACATATTTGGAAATAGCTTAATTTCTGTCATTGATATCTCTTTTTTTCTTTTACAGAGTTCTTTTGAAGACCCTGACCTGGAGTTACACTCTGACTTTGGTTCTTTGCGGGAATGGGGCCTGCTCTCAAGGCCTCGCGAGCTGCCACTTTTTGATATCCCAAGCATGCGGACTGGAAGGCAAGCATGCCTTCTGGGTTCCAGATTTTCATGGCTCTGGGAGCATGCTGATTCTAGGCTGATGCTCCTGACTGAAGCATCACGGGAGAACACGGAACATCGGGAGCAGTGGGTTAGCTGCCGGGGGTTGTGAGTCTGGAGAGCTGTACCTTTTTGGTGCCGACTTTCTGGGCGCAGAGCTCAGAAAAGGCAACACAACAGACTTTTAACATCATAGATCAGCAAGTTGTTTGTTATGTCTCCGCTCTCGCTGTGAAATGGGGACACCCCTTTTTCCCTCATTAGGGAGAGAGAGAGCCTGTGGTATGTCGAATGACCAGGTGAACGAGTAGTTTTTGGGGTACTGCAAGTCTGTGTCGTGCTGCATGCTTGAGTGCTCGGTGGGGGGGTGCTGATGCTTTTTTGCTGGTGGGGGGTGTCATTGCCTTGCTGCTGCTTGTGCATGGGAGGGGAGAGCTGGGGAGGGCTTTGGGGTTCTAACATTTTAGCTGTCATTCATTCTTTGGAGCACTCCTCTATTTTCATAGATGCTTACGAAGAAAAGGATTTTCAGGATGTATGTTGTATACATTTCTCTGACATTAAACATACCTATTGATCATATTAGTGGGGCAAATCGCTGCACAATCCGCGGACATGAAGCACAGCTGCCGAGGGGCAGTCTTACAGCTTTGGTATCGTGGAGAGAGAAGCCCCCAGTCAATCTGGGCTGGCGCTTAAATTGTCCAAACAGCGGTTCACGCCTCGCAGGAGGACCCGGGCCCCGCCACGGCGTATCGCTCCAGACCTAGATTTCGCTGCCGAAGAAGCCGTTCTTGACCGCTCCAAATCGGCTCGGCGTCGAGAGTGATCCAAGCTTGTCTAGCTCTTGACACCCTGTCTTCCCAGTCAATCTGGACCGGCATTTAGGTTGTCCAGACACCAGATTGTACCTCACATTAGGACCTGGACCTCACTCTGGCGAATCGCTTTGGGCCTAGATTTCGCCGCGAAGAAGCTGATCTCAACCTCTCCAAATCGTCACGGCACTAAGAGTGATCCACACTTGCACCCAGGCCAGATGGACGGGCATCGGAACTGCACTGTCCCGTCTTCTCCCCACCCCCTCTCCCTGAATCATCCGCTTCAACCAGGACCGCTCCAGCTCTAAGTGCGTAGACCTTTGCAGTGCACCAGCACAGCACATCTCGCAAATTCACTTTGCCTTCACCCGTCTCCTTATTGTCTACCATAATAGTTCACCACAATTCACCTCAAAAAAGTGTTACTAGTAACGATTTTAATTGAATTCCCATGGTTTTGGACTATCAGTGAACTGTCACACACCTTCAGTCGCAGTATCTTAAACCAGAAGTTTAAGATATATAACTTGAATTAAAATAGGAACTCACAAAGGCACAAGTGAATAGGAGCAAGCGCAGACCACCTAGGTCTCCAAGACTGACCCATCACTTGGTACAATCAGGTCCAATCTGCCACAGAAGCAGAAATATCATCAATAAATTTTTAAAAAATGAATCCTGTTATCTTTAAATAATGGACATTTCATGGTCGTGAAGATCTTCCCTCCTAGCGTGTCGCACCAGACAGTCAGCCATTCTTGTCTGGCGCCTGGTGTCAGGATTGGTCTCCTTTCGGATTAACCGGGTCACGATATGGATGTTCCTGACTTGACCCTTGTATTTTACGAGGCCGAGTGGCTAGCTCGACGCTCAACCCGGCACGGATGGAAAGTGTGCTCGGGGGGTGGCCGGACTTGGATTCGAGCCCAGGAGCCTTCGCTTCAAAGTCTGGCGCTAATGCCATTGCGCCACCACCCGGCCTACAGCAAAGATGAAGGAATGGATCAGTCAAAGCTCAATTCTTTCAGCAGCAATTACTGGTAAAAGTTACTTCTGTGTTTTTTCCCTTTTCTCTCAAACCTAAAGGCAAAAGTGTACCTCTGACTAAGGCAACACACACAAAATGCTGGAGGAACTCAGCAGACCAGGCAGCATCTATAGAAATGAATAAACAGCTGATGTTTCAGGCCAGGATGCGTCTTCAGGACTGAGAAGGAAGGGGGAAGGTGCGAGAATAAAAAGGGTGGGGGTGGAGATGGAAGATAGCCACAAGGTGATAGGTGAAAACAGGATGGTTGGAACCTTGTAACTTCATCTCCATCACAGTTACTTGGGCCATTTTGTCTTTTTCCTCTCTGCTCCCAAAGCTAAAGGCATAACTCCATCTCCATCACAGCAAAATGCAAGGACTGAAGGTAAAATTTTCATTGCAAGCTCGGTAACGTAGCATTGAGAACATGCATCCACTGAATTACTGGGAACAATCAGAATTAGTTCTAATTTGTATTCCTCTCATGGCAACAATACAGTTTGAGAAAATTGGTTTTGTTTGGAATCAAATCAGGATCCTTGATTAGTCACAAGAGATTCTGCAGATGCTGGAAACCTTGAACGACATATCCAAAATGCTGGAGGAACTTAGCAGGTCAGGCAGCATCTATGGAGGGAAATAAACAGTTGACGTTTGCAGCTGAGACCTTTCATCAGGACAGAAAAGGACAAGGGAAGAGGTCCTTCAAGTACCTCGGGTAAAGAATGATGAGTTCGGAGAAGGACATAAAGATACGGAAGGCGCTGACGTGGAGGGCTATGAACGACATGAAGGAAATCTGGAAGTTGAACCTGACCAGAGGGCTTAAAAAAAGGATCTTCATAGCAGTCATAGAGTCCATTCTCATGTATGGATGCGAGACGTGGACACTCACCAAGACTATGCGAAAGTCTCTAGATGGTTGTTATACACGAATGCTCGGGATGGCTCTTGACGTGAGTTGGCAACAGCACATGACGAACGTCGAGCTCTATGACGACCTATCGATGCTGACCACTAAAATCGAGGCGAGAAGACTGCAACTAGCGGGGCACTGTCTACGCTACCCCGAGCTACCTGCCAGCCTAGTCATCATATGGGCGCCCAAGCACGGGAGGATGAACCCTGGGCGCCCTCCCAAGGCTATGGTCAACATGCTTCTGGAAGACAGCGGCACGGCTAATGTAGGTGAACTGAACACACTGATGAGGGAGAGGGAGAAGTGGAGAGTCCGTCATCGTGCCTGACGCCGGTCCCCTAGGCCTGAGTTGACGTAGTATTAGTAGCAGTAGGAGTTGTAGAGGAGGCCAGAATAAGAAGGTAGGGGGGTAGGGAAAGCAGTACAAGTAGGCAGGTGATAGGTGAAACCAAGTGAAGGGGAAGGTCAGTGGGTGGGAGAGGGGTTTGAAGTAAGAAGTAAGGAAGTGATAGGTGGAAGAGGTAAAGGGGTGAAGAAGAAGGAATATAATGGGAGAGGACTGTAGATCATGGAAGAAAAGGAAGGGGGAGGGGCACGAGGGAGGTGATGAGAAGAGAAGGGGTGAGAGGGAAACCAGAATGAGGAATGGAAAAAGAATGGAAGGAGGGAGTAGAAATGATTGGAAGTTATCCTTCTCCTATGGGGAAGATGGCGGCGCGACGGCAGGGCGCGCAGCCTCTCCGGTGAATGATATCTGTAATCTGTCAAGTAGGGTACCGTGCACAATTCTGATTTGATGGAGACAGATGTGAGAGCACGGAGGAACATCTGGAGAAACTGCTGAAATGCCTGTTTCGCTGCCGCTGCTACTGTGTGGTAACCGGAATCTCTGGAGCAGAAGGCCCTGAATCCTCGGCTTTGCTTGTTTCAGCGGCCGTGGCAAGGTCGAAGGCACTCGGCAGAGGATGGCGCTCGGGAGGCTGTATCGGAGGGTTGGTCAGAGGCTCCAAGTTTTCGGACAGATGGACTCAGTATCGGCTGTGGTCGGCTGCTTCCAAGGCATCAGCAAGTTGACGGTGCCTGGAGGTTTATGGCAGGGAGTTTCTCCCTTTTGCCGCCACTATCGGGGACTTGGGAGTCGATCGACTCGGGGACTTTGAGACTTTTTTTTTACCATGCCCATGGTTTGTTCTTCATCAAATTATGGTATTGCTTTGCACTGCTGTAACTATATGTTATAATTATGTGGTTCTGTCAGTGTTAGTCTTTGGTTTGTCCTGTTTTTCTGTAATATCACTCTGGAGAAACATTGTATCATTTCTTAATGCATGTATGCATTTCTAAATGACAATAAAAGAGGACTGAGTGTTCTCATAATCTAAAAAAAAGTTAGAGAAATCGATGTCCGTTGATTAGCCTTTGGTTTATTGGTCGTCAGGTCATAAATTATACTTATTACATAACAGCAATTCGCAGTGGACATTGTATTTGATTTCCCATCTGTGCCTTGTCCTTACCCCTCCAAACCGACAGCACGCTATACTTTTTCAGCAACACATGGCTGCTAGCATTCCATTTCAACTACAATAACATTATCCATTCACTTAAATGGTTTGACACCAATAATGATAATAAAATGTCCTGGAAAATTTGATATCTGTTGTCTATTCATTTAAACATGTTGCAAGCCTTATTAAGACCGTCACTCTTTCTAGAACAGGCCAGTGTTATTAGCTTAATCTTTTCAATTTCTTTTTGCTTGTCAACTGCAAGATTAAAGTTTCCATCAGTTCTACCATTTAATCATGATTACAATGGCCTCCATTTCCACATGTAAATCCATCTAAAGATCAAGCAATATTCTTGAATGATTACGTTCTCTTGCAGTGGCTAATATTGCAAACAATCTGCAGACTGAGATTGAATTGCTCTTTCACCTCTTAATGCATTTGCCTCATTTGACTGTTTAAAACTTCAATCCCCTTCAGGCAGCATGTTCTTGAATTTTCAAATAAATGTGCATTTTTCTAAATACTCAGATAGATGTTTCCTAATTAGCCATATCGATTTTAAACGGTGTAATTTGTAATTAAACATCTGTCAGGATTTCTGTTTCTACACTGCATTGAGGCAGCCGTCATAGGTCTGATTGAATATATTTCTCCTACTCATGGCCCAGTTTGCAATGAAAAAAAGAACACAATATTATGTGTCAAAGTTCGTGCCAACATTACATCGAGACTATTAAAATAGCCTGCACCAACCCCTACTCCACAATCATTGGATCAGGGTATATCATACTCAAAAGGCTCTTTTCAGACTTCCCACATATAGTAGCAGGCAGGCGATGATCCCAGGGAATCATGTGTTTGTGCCTCTGGTGGACTGTGTCCTCTCCTGGGTGCAAGCCTGGGCAGGAAGATTTGAAGAACCGGCTGTTGCCCACGCAGCAGGTTCCCCCTCTCCACGTCACTGATGTAGTCCAAGGGAAGGGCAAGCGCTGATACAGCTTGGCACTAGTGTCGTTGCAGAGGTTGCCAGAGTGAAGTTGTGAACAACAGCAAACTACCTTAGGGATCCCGACTCCAGATTTCTTCCTCGGGGTTTACTCCTGAATCCTTTCTCATGGGTGGGTACGGCCGCAAGGCAGTGGAGGTTTAAAATCAGAGTTTTCCTTCTCCTAGGTGGGCTGCTGAGCCCCACCTGCCCAAATCCCACATATATACATATGTGTTTGTCACTTTTCCCTCTAAGGTGTGTGGGTATGCAGCTGCATAGTAACTGAAATGCTCCTGTGCACATAGTTTTTCTTGCAGTGCTGCTGGAATGTTCTTCTGCATAATGTTAGTCTAACTTTGAAATCATGCTAATATAATTTTGAAATCTGTACTAATATAGTTCTGAAATACCCTGCAATTAATTATGTGTAATGAATATAATCTGTAAATTTTCTAAATAATAAATGTACCACAACCTTTACTCTGAAACATTTTAGAGCTTCAACGATTTACATCGTCAGTGTTCCAGGTAACAACACTGTCACAAATTGCAACAATAAACTCAGAATGGGAGTCGGTAGCTCATTGTTAATAAACTGCCAGCCTGCTGAATGCCAACGCCATCTAGTCGACACATTTTACTTTTACCATTGTGCCTGCATGTTGGTCTGACTGTGTGACATTGTTTATTTGTGTTGCGAATTGTTGTTTGTGTTTGTTTGGTATGCATATTACAAAAAAAACATTTGAAGTGCCGCACAGTTTTCAGGCTGTGTAAAAATTTCAGAGCAATGGTTGGTCCAGACAACTATAAAAAAAATTAGAGGGAACTTTGTTGCTTGTCCTAACTGCAATTTATTATAACACAATTCTCATGCTATGGGATAAAAGGCTGTACTGGCTAAGCTCCTAGACTAGTATTCTGAGATGTAGATTACGGAGTTTGTATTTGAGTATGACAAAAAGATGACTAAGAAACTTTTTGAATGAAAAAATCCATATTATATATTCTGCTGAAAAGGAAATGGCCATCTTAATCAAATAATGTGATTAACTGACTGATGAAAAAAGCTTGGTCAAGTCAAGTTTATTGCACAAGCATGGAGAGGAACAGTAACAATGGAAAATGTGCAGGCAGCAGCATCTAGGGGCATAGGTTCATATACAGAGGGAATAAAAATATGCATAACTAATATAAGACAGTAAAGAGAAACAAAGACTATGCAAAACAATACATTGGTACAAAAACAACACAATGAGAGATGTCCACAGTGGTGCAAGATGTGGTCCATAATGTTCTGGATGGACATTAAATGCCAGTAATCATCCGGATCCTGGGGGATTGCTTTGGCTCAGTGAATCTTGGTTCATCAGGCAGGTTAAAACACAAGCTTTTGAAGGGATCATTGCTTTTTTTCTCTCTCTCTTTTTGAATTAACAGAAGGTAAATCAATCTTGAGTGGCAGGGTGGAGATAAGCCCCTACCAAGGGATGTGTAAGGCACTTATTTACTCATTTCCTCTGCTAGCTTGTAGGTCTCGCTTGGACAAGGTGTAGCACCTGCTTAGCCACCCGCCCCATCAGGGTCACATGACACCATAGGAGCAGGTGGTGGATGGTCGTATGAGCAGCTGGTTCTTATCAGAAGATTTGGTTATGCAACCACTGATGCCAGGCAGACAATCTCTGAAGAGTATTGATAATGGCTGTGGTCACCCGTCTTGTAAAGACACTGCCCAGAAGAAAACAATGGCAAACCAATTTTGTGGAAAAATTTGCCAGTAACAAGCATGGTCGTGAATGAGACCATGATCGGCTACATCATATGTCATGGCACATAATGATGATGTCATAGATTACGACACATAATGGTGATGACGATATATAGCCATTATGATGCAACTAAGTGGTTTACTATGTCAATCCAGTTAGTGAGTGAAGATCAACAATATTGTTGTGGGTCTGGAATCACATAAATTTCAGACTGAATTTTCTTCCTTGAAGGGAACCAGAAGGATTTTAAGGACAATCCAGTTGCTGTGTTGTCATTTTTCATTAGGATTCCAGATTATGAATCAAATGTAAACTCCACAGCTCCTCTGTTGGTACTTGAACCCATATCCATGGATTTTTCATCTAGTTGACTGCATTAGTAGTCTAGCAGTTGAACTACTGCACCATCACCATATCATTGTGTGAACCTTTAGAGCATTAATCACTGCAATTTATTCAGCCCAGTGAATGGTGCCTTGTTTCAACGTTCTGAATGGTAAATGATTAAAGACATACAGTATATAATTTTGACATTTATATGCTGCTTGCAGCGTATCATTTTCTGAAGAGAAACGAGAATGTAGCTAACCTTTATTATTATAATAGCAGACAATTGCACATTGCCTTCATAATAGTAGAGATCTACAAGAAGCAAGCATTGTGTGTCAAAGTGAGAAGCTCTTTGGAATAAACACCCATATTGCAGCAATAGCAGAGCTTCAGACAAAAACAAAAATACTTTATATCCGAGGGTGGCAAATGTAATCCTTGTGCTATGTTCTAAACTATGATCTGTTATGTATTGACTCGACGAGTTTCTTTAATGAATTAAACATCTAGCTGAAAAGCTCTGGGCCAGATTAATTTTCTGCCAATGCTCCCTCTGTTGTCAGTGATTGATTTTTCAGCCTCTGGAGGTGAACTAAGAATCTACAGTCAATCTCCATTTGAATGGATCTACACCTCATATTTGATAAAGTGTGAAAAATAAAAGTTAGCAACAAAGTCTCTTCTCTGTGGGGGTCACAATAAATATTGCAACATCTACTAACCATTTAAGCGGGCCAATTTCTGAATACAAACAAGCACCATCGGCATTACTGTGGCAATGCAGTTTTGACAAGCTAGATATTACATTACTGAAATTTTAATTGACATATACTGTATGGTTTGTGACGTGTTAACTTCAAAGATTCGAAGTACATTTATTATCAAAGTGCGTACGCAGTATACAACCCTGAGATTCGTCTTCCCATATCAGGCACGAAACCTGTAAATAATTTTATGAATGCTCTCATCTTGTTCTTGAGAATACTACTCTCAGAAAGCTTCTACAGTCAATAATGCTGTTGTCACCAATCAATAGGACATTACATGAATAGTGCTTTCATTGTCTGCAAAGGAGCTCAGGAAAATGTGTGTCTGATCTGTTTACTCCTGAATTTACTTTCACAAGAGTTTACACAAACAACTGAAGCTCCCCTACCACCGTCACATCTGTTTAAGCCCGTGCCCAGCACAGCACAATGGTAATTTTGAGGAGATGGAAGCACCTAACATTGTTTTGGGATTAGTTTTGACTAAAGATCTGGAGATAGATATGTATTCAAATTCAGACAATTTTGACAGTTATGTACCTGTCTTGGTTGGCCAATACGTGATTTTAGTGGCAATTAGCATACTAAACCACATATTTATATTAACGCAAACAAGAGGAATCCTGCAGATGCTGGAAATTCAAGCAACACACATCAAAGTTGCTGGTGAACGCAGCAGGCCAGGCAGCATCTCTAGGAAGAGGTACAGTCAACGTTTCAGGCCGAGACCCTTCGTCAGGTCTAACTGAGGGAAGAGTTAGTGAGAGATTTGGAAGTGGGAGGGGGAGGGGGAGATCCAAAATGATAGGAGAAGACAGGAGGGGGAGGAATGGAGCCAAGAGCTGGACAGGTGACTGGCAAAGGGGATATGAGAGGAATATGGGACAGGAGGCCCAGGGAGAAGGAAAAGTGGGGGGGGAACCCAGAGGATGGGCAAGGGGTAGAGTCAGAGGGACAGAGGGAGAAAAGGAGAGTGAGAGAAAGAATGTGTGTATATTAATCCCATTCTCTTCATATTTTCTTCAATTATCTTCAGAATCAATCACTCACCATTATCCTAAATTAGAGGTTCCCAACCTTTTTTATGCTGTTGAGGCTTACTATTAACTGAGGGGTCTGTGGACCCGCCCAGGTTCGGAACCTCTGCTCTAGAGGCAAGTGACAGTGGCAAGTTAACTGATCAACCTGCATGTCTATGGGATACAGCAAATATTGGTGGTAATTTTATTGCACAGATGTGAAAAGTGAGAAAGGACTCAGTTGCCCACGATATAGCAGCCTCAACCTTCTACTTTCGCTCGATTGAACATTAAATGAGGTTTGATTCCTCATCACTCTTAATCTAAGATGTTCTGCTCCATTGCTTATTTCTCATTGAAAATCAGACAGTAACACCCCTGCCAATATTGAAGATGAAGAGAGAACTGAGCCAAATGTCCAATTCTGGCAACAATCTCCTCACGTCCATGAGACAGAGAAAGATAAAAATTCTACAATTCAATAGAAGTGAAGAGGGCCTGGCAAGAAATTTCTGTAAACAACATTACCAGGTCGCTGCTCTATATTGGGACATATACAGTATCATTTTAAATAATGCTGGACAACAAAGATTTTGTTTCCTGAATACTTTTGGGTGTATCTTATGGATTTTGGCTGGCTGGTCACGAAAAGCATCGTGACATTTCCCTATCACACACCATTTTAAAAAATCACCTATATTTGTTATTTCAATTCAGAATAACTGATGCCAGGATTAAGGAAGGTGTTTTTGCTGGTCCACAAATCAGACAGGTTATCAATCACAGGCAATTTGAAGAACATCTAGTGGGACTGGAGAAAATCGCATGGAAGGCATTCAAAGATGTTGTTGAGAATTTTCTAGGCAACTACAGAGCACCAAACTGCACGCAGCTGGTTGACAGCGTGCTTCAAGCATACAAAACCATGAAGTGCAACATGTCACTAAAGACTCATTTTCTGCAAAATCCCCCTGCAAATCTTGGTGCTGTCAGTGACAAGGATGGTGAAAGGTTTCACCAGGATGTTGCGGACGTGGAGAAATGGCAACTGGAATCCATTAGTGCTGGCTGATTATTGTTAGACATTTAAGTGAGAAGCTTCAGACGCTAAGTACAAGTGAAAGCTATCAACAAAGCAGTTTTAGCTTAGCTGAACTATTGAAAAGCATCAGCACCATTATGCAATTAAATGCATTATATTCAATAAAAGTTAATTCCTTGTTTCTCCAAATTTCTACGTGATACAAGTAGTCTGAAATTATATTTGTGTTCAGCTTTAAGCAGCCTATCATAAACAAAACAAAGTCTGAAGAAGAAGAACCTCTGAATAAATTTGTTGTCCAGTATATGTTATCTGTATTATTTTTGTCATTTAAACTTTTCAGACTATACACTCAGGAACCACTTTATTAGATACACCCATACACTAGCTTGTTAATCAACCAATCATGTGGCAGTAAGTCAGTGCATAAAAGCATGCAGACATGGTCAAGAGATTCAGATCTAACATCAAAATGGGGAAGAAATGTGATCTGTGACTTTGACTTTGGAATGATTGATGATGCCAGATGGGGTGCTTTGAATATCTCAGAAACTACAGATCTCCTGGGATTTTCACACACAACTGTCTCTAGAGTTTACAGAGAATGGCGTGAAAAACAAAAAAAAAACATCCAGTCAGCAGCCGTCCTGTGGGCGGAAACGTCTTGTTAATGATAGAGGTCAGAGGAGAGTGGCCAGACTGGTTCAACAGTGACTTAAATAACCACAGTGGTGCGCAGAAGAGCATCTGCGGATACATAGCACATTGAACCTTGAAGTGGATGGGCTACAGCAGCAGAAGAGCATGAACACATGTCAGTGGCCACTTTGTCAGGTCCTGGAGGTATCTAATAATACTGCCATTGAGTGCAAGTGAAACCTTGATTCCTGTTGGTTTTTGTTTCTCTATGCTATAATAAAATTTTATCTGTCCGACTCATCTTTATGCCTCAAGAAAACTTCTACAATAAAGATAATCTATGAATTTAATCTAAATCTGGAGACAGATAAGGGGGATAAGACCACAAGAGATAGGAGCAGAATTAGGCCGCTTGGCCCATTGAGTCTGCTCTGCAATTTCATCATGATTGATCCAATTTCCTCTCAGCCCCAATCTCCTCCCTGTAACCCTTCATGCCCTGACTAATCAAGAATCCATCAACCTCTGCCTTAAATATACCCAACGACTTGGCCTCCACAGCCACCTGTGGCAACAAATTCCATAGATTCACTGTCCTCTGGCTAAAGAAATTCCTTCTCTTCTCCATTCTAAATGGATGTCACTCTATTCTGAGGTTGTGCCCTCTGGTCTTAGACTCCCCCACAACAGGAAACATCCTCTCCGCATCCACTCTATTGAGGCCTTTCGACGTTCAATAAATTATAAATTAAGCCTGGAAGAATAAAATTCTTTTGATTTTGATTTATGGATATTATAAAAATGTATTATGCTTACTAAAACATGCTAATAGTAGTGCAGAATTTGAAAGCAGTTAGCCATTTTAAACTTCTTGACATTTAAAATGAAATGTGACTGATAGTGGTTATTCATCCCTGATTTTACATCATCTGAAATTTAAAGCAGTTCTTAAAGCTTTCAGTTTCAGATTTATGCATAAAGCATCAGAATCGTAATTCGATCCTTGGTGACTATTAATGCATAAATGATTGAAGAATTATTATTCATGCTGTAGCATTGAAGAACTTCAGAGAGAGTGGGGTTAATTTTGATTGTATGATGCTGTAGGACAAGCAGATGATAGTTCATTACATATTCAATCCTTGGGATTTGTGCATTGTTGGTAATGCTGGCATTGATTACCTTTGAGAAGGACCTTTGGGGAAGGCAAACTTAGAATGTTGTTGGGAAGGTAGTTTTAGGGTGTTCACTTACTGCCGTTGGTATTTAGGGCAGCAATGGAGGTGCTCCATCTCTCACTGTATAGAAGGATTCTCCATTGCTGTTTCCGTAACAATTGTTTTTTGACCAGCTGAAACACCGAACCTGAAGGACTGGTGGACCACTCTTAGTTTGGCCTCTACCCTTTGACCTGTTTGGCATAGGTGACCCTACCAAAAGCCAAAGCACAAGGCCCTGACTCCAGCCAACACAGCTGTCTGGGCAACTGAGGCACGCAAGCCTCCAAACCCTCTGACAAGGCTGTGGTCCACGTGGAGGTTCAGGATGTTTGCTTGGAGGGTGTTCAAAAGGATTCAAAGTACATTTATTATCAAAGAATGTATAAATTATACAACGTTGACATTTGTTTGCTTACAGGCAGCCACAAAGCAAGAAACCTGAAAGAACCCAATTTATGAAAAAAGACCAACACCCAATGTGCAGAGAAAGAGGGAAAAAAACACAAATCATGCAAACAATAAAAGCAAGCAGCAGCATTCTGAACCAAACTGAAACCATAGACCCAAAGCCCAGAGTAGCCAGAGCAGGCTCATAGCCTCGGTCTCATATAGAGGGGCAAACCGGTGCAAATCTCGCAGAAACGAAGCACGTATTCAAGCAAAGAGGTTCACAAAACCGGGAAAATCTCAGGTAATTATATAATTCTGAGCCTCAGATTCAGGAAGTATGTCAATCCCAACAAGCTGCCCCAGCAGCTATGGCATTCACTGCTACATTTGTGTCTCCAAAACACGCTCTTATTCTCAATTTTGCAAAGCGTTAATTTCATATTTACATCATGACTTTTATATGTGTTTTATTTTAATTATTGATGAGCTGAAATATTCCTTAGTGAATAAACAACATTAATATTCATTATGATGGTTGGATAATTAATCTCAGGGAACGTGTCTGGATAATACCTTGTTGCACCATCACAGCCCGTGAATAAATTAAAAATAATGTAATATTAACTGGACTGCAGTTAAGACAAGAAGTGAGTGTTTTTTAAGCAAGCTCACGTTCTTTGCTAAATGATCTTTTGGGAACACTTTACTTTTGAAAATGCGACTTCTATTTGGTACAATGGAGAAATCATATTAAACACTAAAGCGCCAGATATCAATAATACTGACTGTCCTGTTAAATCTTCACAATAATTTGCATTTATATAGCACTTTAACAGTGTAATCAGATGAGAACTGGCATGCAATCAACGAAGGAAACATTAGTGCTGGTAATCAAAAGCATCTTTGAGGTGAAAGAGATATGCAAATAGGAAACCTTGTAGTTATGGTTCAAGCAGTTGAATGCATGATTGCTAGCAATGTTCCCCCTAATTTTTTTACTGTTCTGTGGACCAATCACTGCACAGAACAGAAGATTTTTACACGGCCTGAAAACTGTGCGGCACTTTAAATGTGTTTTTTTATAATATGCACATCAAACAAACAGAAACCACAACTCACAACACAAGTAAACAACGTCACATTGTCAAAACAACTGACAGGCAGAATGGCAAAAATAAAATGTTTTGACTAGATGGTGTCGGCATTCAGTGGGCCAGCAGTTTATTAACAGTGAGTTACCAACTTCCTTACTTACTGCCTGTTATGCTGCTAGTGTTTAGGGCAGAAGTGAAGGTCCTCCATCTCTGACAGTGTTCAGGGCTTCATCGTGTCAGTAGCTTCCTCAGTTTTCAGCACCGTCAGTCATGCATGTCCCAGGTGGAGACTCAGGAATACCGTCACACTCGGATGTAGAAGGATTCTTCATTGCTGTTTCTGTAACAGTTTTGTTATACCAGTCAGGGTTGTTAGCCCTGAGCTAAACTCCAGAACCTAGAAGTCCTATGGGTCACTCTTAGTCTGTCCTCTACCCTTTATGGCATGGGTGACCCTACCAAGAGCCAAAGCATAAAGCCATGACTCCAGCCACCGTAGCTTCCAGGTTATTAAGGCACGCAAGCCATCAAGCCACAACAAGGGCTGTGGTCCTCTTGGAGTTACCAACTTCCATTCTGTATTTATTGTTACAATTTGACACAGTGTTGTAACTTGAAACACTGACAGTATAAATATGTTGAAGCTCTAAAATGATTCAAAGTAAAATTGTGCTGTTTATTATTTAGAAAATTTATGGATTATATTCATTAACACATAATTAATTAGAGGGTATTAATTATATTAACATTGCATGAAAGAAAACTCCAGCTGCACCATGACAACTACTATACAGTACTATGCAAAACTCTTAGGCACTTATATATAGCTAGGGAGCCTAAGACTTTTGCACAGTACTGTAGTAATTTTATGCATTGTACCTTACTGCTGCAAAATAAAAACACATTTCATGACATATGTGATGATGATAAACCTGATTCTGATACGGGTCTCTATTGTGGACTGAGATTGGGAAGGGGGCAGGGAGAGGGGAATCATAATTGGGAAAGGGGAGAAGGGAGAAGGAAGGAAGCAGGAAGCACCAGAGGGACATTCTGAAATGATCAATAAACTGCTTGTTTGGAGACAAATGACCTTGCCTGGCGACTCAGGGCTGGGAGCATCTGCACCTCTGCCACCCCATGACCCTGGAACTCCTTCTCTGCTCCCTGTCCCACATTCCCCCGGTGGCACTCCACCCTTACCATTCCCAACATCCTTTGCTCCTGCCAGATTTACCGATACACTCTGCACTCCACAATACAATACTGTGCACCCAGGGGCACCCAGGCTGCGGTATGCATATGTGCCTAAGACTCTTGTACAGTACTGTACGTGCAGGAGCATTTCATTGGCTGTGCGACTGTGAACCCGTGCAGCTTAGGGCGAACAGTGACCACCAGTGGTGGAGAGAAGGGGTGATCTTGCAGGGTGATCTTCCAACCTAGATGGTGCCAAGTTCCACCAAGTCGTAGCTCAGACATAATTGTTTTTTTAGGGTCTTAGGGATGGTTTTGGAATGGTCAGGTTAGGGTTTAGGGTCAGGGATGAGGGAGAGTCAGGAAGAGTCAGGGTTAGGAGTCACTGCTCAGAGTCCAGGAGCATTCCACAGTCGAGGGTCAGCGATCTGGGAGCTCGGGCCTGCAGGCAATGAGGAGACCAGCAGTCCCCAGTTTGGTGAGTCCTGGTTCAGTGGTCTGCTCAGGCAGGAGCCATGAGGGCCGGTGTCACCAGAATTTGAGGTTAAACTTCTGAAAATGCCTGCTTCACTGCCGCTGCTACTGTGCGATCGAGAATCTCCAGAGGGGAAGGTCCCAAATCCTTAGCTTTGCCTATTGCCTGTTGCCGGGGCTGGGGTCGAAGCACTCAGCAGAGATGGTGCTCGGTGTCGGAGAGCTGGTCAGAGGCTCGGAGTTTTCGGACGGACTCGGAGTCGGACTGCGGTCGGGTGCTGCATCGGCAAGTTTGCGGTGCTGGAGGTTCACCGTCTGCATGAGATGCTGGGACTTTCGAGAGACTTTGAAACTTTTTACCATGCCCATGGTCTGTTCTTTATCAAATTACGGTATTGCTTTGCACTGTTGTAACTATCTGTTATAATTATGTGGTTTTTGTCAGTTTTTCAGTCAGTTTGTCTTGTGTTTCTGTGATATCATTCTGGAGAAACATTGTATCATTTCTTAATGCATGCATTACTAAATGACAATAAAAGAGGACTGCGTGTCCTCCTAATCATAACCTAAACACCGGATCAGCGAGACCTGTAATAAAAGCTTGAAGGTCAAAGTAGAACTATCAGCAAATTCTGGAGTCCATATCTAGAGATCAGTGAAGTCTGGAGTGCAAAGTCAAAGGCCAAAGTCCAGAAGTCAGCCAGACTGAAGATAAAAGACCAAAGTTGGCAAGTTTGGGGTTAGAAGCCTGAAGGTCGAAGCCCTGGGTCAACTTGTCCAGAGGCCAGATGCCCAATGTCTGTGAGTCTGAGAGTCTGGGGCAAAGGACGAGAGGTCAGAGGTTGTCCAGGGGTTGGGGCGTGTGTGTGGGAGGGTGGGAAAGTTGACTGCTTAGCAGCTTCTGCTCTGCTTGCTGCTGTTGCAGCTGCTTTTGCTGCTCTGCTTTCCAGCACCAGCAGAATTAGGAGCACATTGTGAACTCATTCATTTCTGCCTCACCTTGAAAGCAGCAATTTGGTCAACAATAATGCTTCAGAGAGAACGATTCACAGATAAATCAGCATTTATGAATTCTTTTCCAACTTTTTGCCGATGGCAAAGAAATGAAAGCATACAATGGAACTCACAGGCAAATAGCAGTCAATTTTTTGATCAATAATTGAAATGGACAGGAGGTAGTGAAGAGCTTCTCCCGCATTCTCAAGAAGGGAGCAAAAAACCTAAATACCAGATGTTCGAAATCTGAAATGAAAACAGGAACTTTTGAATATTCACGATTTTTTAAAATTCAAGATCATCCTTTCATGTCCATTTATGAATAAAAAAATATTTTGGAGCCCTAAGAGATATGGGCAAACAACAACCACTTGCAACACAGACAAAATGCTGGAGGAACTTAGCAGGTCAGGCAGTATCTGTGGAAAAGTGTAAACAGTGAACCTTTTGGGCTGAAACACTTCTTCAAGACTGGAATGGAGGGGAGAAGATGCAAGAACAAAAAAAAGTCGGGGAGGGGAAGGAGGATAACTAGAGGGTGATGGGTGAAGCCACGTGGGTGGGAAAGGTAAAGGGTTGGAGAGGAAGGAATCTGATAGGAGAGGAGAGTAGACAATAGCCAAAAGGGAGGTAGGAGGGGATCCGGGGGGGTCATAGATAGTTGGGAAGAGGTAAAAGGTCAGAGTGAGGAGGAGGGGAGTGGGGCAGGGAATTTTTTACTGGAAAGAGATATCGATATTCATGCCATCAGATTAGAGGCTACCCAGACAGAATACAAGATGTTGCTCATCCACCTTGAGGGTGGCCTCATCTTGGTACAAGAGGAGGCCAAGGAATCGATATTCATGCCATCAGGTTGGAGGCTACCCAGATGGAATAACCACTGCTAGGGAAAACAGAAAATATAACTCATCATATTTTGGAATAGTATCTCTGCCAGTCAGGACACTGGAAGTGCAGGGTCAATGTTCTGCATGGGGCATTTATCCAAAACTTAATGTGCAATTCTTCACATTAGCTTATTGGCAATATTTTTTAAAGTTTTCTTCATGTTAAAGCAAAGGCCGACTTTGAATGCTTCTTTAAAACGTACATCCACTTGAACATCCATTAAAACAAATGCCTCTTCTGATTTGGGTGTCTTTTGATTTGACATTACATACAGTGGGGTGTATGGGGTATCCAGGGAGGGGTAGCACCTCTAGGGAAGGGGCTTGTCTTGTCCATTCCAGGGCAGCTCACTTACCTTTGGTCCCCACCGGACACTCAGTTCTCACCTGACCTCCAAGAAGCTGTTTGCATGTGACAGCGGCCACACCCCGGTAAACTGCTTCGACAGGCAGGCTAAACCAGGTGAGGGTAGCCAACGGCCCCATGCCCTGGTGAGACAGGGACATGCCTGTCCTAGCTTGCGAAGTCAGCTCTGGTGGACTGGCGTTCTGAGATCTACGCTGAGATCCAATGGCCAGGAAGGCAGAACTGCAACGCTCCATGGGGAGCGAAGGGCATGGCAAGGCACAGAAGGTGTCATAATCATCAACTGCAACGAAGGAACACCCCAATTTGTGATGCCTTTTCGTACCTGGTCCTCTCAGGTCAAGAGAGTGGAACTGCCCCAGTGCAATGGCTTTCCCACTCAAACAAAAAGCTCTCATGTCATTGTTGAAAATGATGGACAACCACCACTTATACAGTCATCAGAACACAACATTAATTATCTAATTCTTCTATCCACAGCTATTATAGCTGTGTCTGACCATTGATATTCAGCTAAACATGGTTTCCAATTCTCTTCTGTATTGGTGACATACCTGTTCAGTAATCCCACTGGAAGATTTGGGAACTGGGACAGGAACATGTTGCCTGGGTGTCCACCTCAGGAGAAAGCAGAGCTCAGGTACTTCTTCCTGATGGCCTACACAAGTGGTGGATTAATCTACGTACAAGAACCTGGTGGACAAAAACAATGTGATGGCTGATGACAACACCTGCTTCCTGTGAGAACATCACACACAAACACCTACATCAGGATGCTGTTCACCAACGATAGCTCAGCATTTAATACCATCATTCCCACAATCCTGATTGACAAGTTGCAGAACCTGGGCTCTGTACCTCCCTCTGGAATTGGCTCCTCGACTTCCAAACTGGAAGACCACAATCTGTACGGATTGGTGATAACATATCCTCCTTGCTGACGATCAACACTGGCACACCTCAGGGGTGTGTGCTTAGCGCACTGCTCTACTCTCTATATACACATGACTGTGTGGCTAGACATAGCTCAAATACCATCTATAAATTTGCTGACGATACAACCATTGTTGGTGGAATCTCAGGTGGTGACAAGAGGGCGTACAGGAGTGAGATATGCCAACTAGTGGAATGGTGCCGCAGCAACAACCTGGCACTCAACATCAGTAAGACGAAAGAGCTGATTGTGGACTTCAGGAAGGGTAAGATGAAGGAACACGTACCATTCCTCATAGAGTGGAGAGAGTGAGCAGCTTCAAGTTCCTGGTTCCTGGTTCCTGGGTGTCAAGACCTCTGAGGATCTAACTTGGTCCTAACATATCAATGTAGTTATAAAGAAGGCAAGGCAGCAGCTATACCTTATTAGGAGTTTGAAGAGAATTGGCAAGTCAACAAATTCACTCAAAAACGTCTATAGTTGTACCGTGGAGAGCATTCTGACAGGCTGCATCACCGTCTGGTACGGACAGGACCGAAAGAAGCTGCAGAGGGTTGTAAATCTAGTCAGCTCCATCTTGGGTACTAGCCTAGAAAGTACCCAGGACATCTTCAGAGAGCGTTTATTATTAAGGACCTCCAGCACCCAAGGCATGCCCTTTTCTCACTGTTACCATCAGGTAGGAGGTACAGAAGCCTGAAGGCACACACTCAGCAATTCAGGAACAGCTCCTTCCCCTCTGCCATCTGATTCCTAAATGGACATTGAACACTACCTCACTCTTTTTTAATATACAGTACTCCTGTTTCTGCACATTTTTTAATCTATTCAATATATATAATTGATTTACTTGTTTAATTATTATTATTATTATTTTTCTCTGTTAGATTATGTATTGCATTGAACTGCAATACAAATAAGTTAACAAATTTCACGTCACATGCCGGTGATAATAAACCAGATTCTGATTCTGGGGACACTCAGCAGGTCAGGCAGCATCCATTCAGGTGAATAAACAGTTGATGTCTTGGGCCGAGGCCCTTCTTCAGAACTGGAAAAGAAGGGGTGAAGACACCCGAATAAAACGTTGGGGGGGAGGGGGGAGGGGAAGAAGGCTAGCTGGAAGATGATTAGTGAAGCCAGATGGGTGGAATGGTCAAGGGCTGGAGAAGAAGGAATCTGATAGGAGAGGAGAGTGGATCATGGGGAAAAGGGAAGGAGGGGGGCACACCGAGAGGCAGGTGAGCAGAGGTAAGAGGCCAGAGTGGGGTATAGAAAAAAGGGAAGAGGGAGGGGAAAAAATTGCCATAAGGAGAAATCAATGTCCATGCTATCAGGTTGGAAGCTACGCAGATGGAATACAAGGTGTTGCTCCTCCACCCCGAGAGTGGAGGTGGCCATGGACCAACATGTCGGAATGGGAATGGGGGATAGGAATTAAAATGCCTGGCCACCAGGAATTCCGCTTTTGGCAGATAGAGTGAAGTTTCTCAACAAAGTGGTCCCCCCAATTTATGTCGGGTCTCACCAATGTATAGGAGACTGCATCAGGAGCGCCGGAGACAATAGATGACATGTGGTTCATGGTGGCAAGCTCTCAGCACCTTTGAGTAAATGGTCACCATAGCAGTGTCTCTCCTCAGGTTTATAGCCATTTCAAAAGGTCAAAGGATCTTAAAGGAAAGCATTGCCAATGTAAATGGAGCAAGTTAAGCTTCAATGAGGGTGAATAAAACACTATGATTTCTTCCAAACTGTCTATTACAGGATGCGACTCTGAGGTTTTGTAAGGCATTGGTCGGGCCACATCTAGGGTATTGTGAGTAGTTTTGGGTCCCTTATCTAAGAAAGGATGTCCTGTGCTTGCAGAAGATCCAGAGAGGGTTCACGAGAGTGATCCTGGGAATGAAGGAGCTGATGTATATATGATGAGCTTTTGATGGCTCTGGGGGAACCTTACTGAAGCCCATTGAATATGGAAAGCCTAGATAGAATGGGCGTGGAGAAGATGTTTCCAATAGTGGCGGAGTCTTAGACCAGAGGGCGCAGCCTCAGAACACAAGGACGCCCCTTTAGGAAAGAGATGAGGAGGAATTTCTTTAGTCAGAGGGTAGTAAGTCCGAGGAATGCATTGCCACAGAGGCCAAGTCATTGGGTATGTTTACATTGATAGGTTCTTGATTAGTAAAGATGTCAAAGGTCTCGGGGAGAAAGCAGACGAACAGGGTTGAGCAGGATAATATACCAGACATGACAGGGTACTGAAGCAGACTCGACGGGCTGAATGGCCTAATTCTGCTCCTGTGTCTTATGATCCCATTTCCATGTTGCTTTCACCAGACGTAATATTGATTTATAGCCAGTGGAAGACCAGAAGAATCGCAGTGTAATTATTACTCCACAAATTGAGCAGTGTCGACTTTGGCCATGCACAGTTGACTAATTGCCGCATTCTTCCATCCCCCAGCAAGAAGTGAAGTAGTGTGCGCTCGCGCTGTCATGTAATTTAGTGAAGCGTTGTGATGTTTGAAGCTGCAGGGTCAACAGCTCCAGAAAGGCTGCAGTTACAGTGGCACACCGGAACAACGGCTATCGAGCCCCATTCAGTTTTGACTTGCATGGATTTCATTCAATTCATATTTTTTTTACTCTCTTTCAGCGTCCTTCCTCAAAACAGAGACAAATTAATCAGGGCAGTGAGGTTTTTCGCGCTCAGGCCTGTGTGGATGCCGCACTTGAGACATCCAGTGGAGGATCATGGGGCTGGTGCGTTGATATTCCATTCCTCCCCGTGGGGAAACACCTGTCCCTGCTATGAGCTGGACACTTCCCCTTGGTAGCACAACTGAGATCAAAACATGTTGTGTGGGAAATGATAAAATCAAAGTGGCATGATAACACGGCAACAGAAAAACAAAGAAAATTCAAGCGGTTGAACTGTGATCTGTGCTAGAGTACAATCCAATGAAAGGTAAATTGTATTCCATTGCATTAGATAATAGTGTCATATTTTAACAAGCTTCTTTTTATGGAATAATTTGTTTTTTTATCCCCCCAGATGCATTGAAGAAGGAAGCAACGGCTATTTCTTAGGTCTTTGTGTTATTTCCATTTTGTGAACAACTGCTTATTTCAATAGACACACACACACGCACACACACAGAGGAACTCAGTGGGGTCAGGCCGCATCTAAGTAAGCGAATAAAGAGCTGGCGTTTCGGGCCGAGACCCTTCCTCAGGACTGGAAAGGAAGGCGAAGACATCAGAATAAAATTGTGCAGGGAGGGGAAGGAGGACTGGCTAGACGGTGATAGGTGAAGCCGGGTGTGTAGGAAAGGTAAAGGCCTGGAAAGGAAGGAATCTGATAGGAGAGGGAGAGGAGTGGACCATCAGACAAAGGGAAGGAGTAGGGAACCCAGGGGGAGATAAAAGGCTGAAGAGAAGAGGTAAACGGCCAGATGGGGAATAGAAGAAGAGGGGAGGGGGAGGGAATTTTTTTTACTGGAAGGAGAAATCGATGTTCATGCCATTAGGTTGGAGGCTACACAGACTGATCAGTGCTGCTCCTCCACCTTGAGGATGGCCTCATCTTGGTGCAAGAGGAGGCCATGGTCGAACATGTTGGAATAGGAATAGGAATTAAAAGTTTCACCACCAGGAAGGTCTACTTTAGTAATTGTTTGTCTGTATGATTATAATAGCCTTTCCTCAAACTAATACATTTAGAAAATATGTAACTTATACACACTCTTTTAACCCATAATCATTTCAGAGTTTTAAAGAAAATTAAAGGAAATGTCAATAATGTGACCTCCTTTAATATACAAACCTAAAACATTATAGATTTTCAATTTAGATGGATATTTAATCAGAGAATCTTTAAGGTAAGAATTAAGAAATTAAATTCTCCAGACTGAACCCAGTAATATGCTGTGTTGATTACAGGAAAGGCTCTGTAATATAATGAGCCCAAGTCTAAAGCTTGTTCCTGTCTCGGGAAGTTGAAAATACTGCCTCATTAAATGATTCTGAACCTCTAAATTAATGATTAGTCTAGATTTAATTAGTTCACTTGGGGACTGGAAAAGGGATTATAAATCATTTTAGATCTTAATATGCTTATACATAATTCTGCCCTCTTAAATATCCCCAATTTATATTGCCTCATCATCTGTACACATGCCTTTTTCTGCCCAAACCCCCAGACTCTCTAAACTTCTCTAGCTCTTCTACCTCATTAATATATTCTTTGAAGCTCAATTTTTTGACCATGTTTTGGTCATCCATCCTTATATCTGATGATGTGTCAAATTGTATTTGATGATGCTCTCATAGAGTACTTTTGTCATTTTAATGCATTAAATTTACAAGAAATACCATTTGTTATATAGCTCCTTCCCAATCTCAAGCTGCCTTAAGATCAGAACATCTGAAAGTCCTCCTTTTGGTTTCATTGAGAGAGATTTCTATTTATACAGCACCAACCATTGTGCACATCTACATGAAACGCTGTCGTAGGAAAGCAGCATCCATCATCAGAGATCCTAATCACGCAGGCCATGCTCTCTTCTTGCTGCTGCCATCGGGTAGAATGTGCAAAAGCCTCAGGATTTGCAACACCAGGTTTGAGAATAGTTACTTCCCCTCAACCGGGCTCATGAATAAAAGGAGATAACTACACTCACTTGCCCAACCATTGAGAGGTCCCCACAACCAATGGTCTCACTTCAAGGACTCCTTATCTTGATATTTCATGTTCCTATTGTTTATTATGAATTTCAGGGTTGTATATGGTAACATATATGTATTTTGATCATAACATTTACTTTAAACTTTGACTTACAACCTCCGGTCAAACCAAAGGTCAAATCTCTAGAACGGGCTTTGATCCCACATCATTTGTCTCAGAGAACTGAACTTTACCATTAATGACACCATGGTAAGCATAGACAATTAGTCATTGCCATTATGTGCCATGTCACATGATGCGGGCAATCATGGTCTCATAAGGGTGATTGTTCTTGGTAAATTTTTCTACAGAATGACTTCTCACCTTAAACCTGAGTCCTCTTATTCTTCATATCCCCACCAGGTGAAATTACCATCATTATGTGCCATGTCATATGATGTGGGCAGTCATGGCCTTACCATGACCATGGTTTTTCTTGGAAAATTCTACAGAAGTGGATTGCCATTGCTTTCTTCTGGGCTGCCTCTTTACAAGATGGGTGACCCCAGCCATTGTCGATACTCTCCAGAGATTATTGTCTGCGTCAGTGATCGCAAAACCAGGACTTGTGATGTGCACCGGCTGCTCATACGACCATCCACCACCTGCTCCCATGGCTTCACATGACCCTGATCGGGGGCTAAGCAGGTGCCACACCTTGCCCAAGGGTGACAGGCAGGTCAGTGGAGGGAAGGAGCGCCTTATACCTCCCTTGGTGGAGACGTATCTCCACATTACCACACATTTATGATTAGGATTCTCTAAAAGCAGCGCAATGGTTAGCACAATGCTTTACTGTACCAGTGATTTGGGCTCATTTCCTGCCACTGCCTGGAAGGAGTGTGTATGTTCTCCCCGTGGCTGCGTGGGCTTCCTCCCACATTCCAAGGACATACCGGTTGGTCAGTTAATCGGTCATTGTAAATTGTCCTGTGATTAGGCTACGGTTTAATGAGCAGTTGCTGGGCGGCGTGGCTCAAAATGCCAGAAGGGCCTTGTTGCGCACAATATCCCAATGAATAAATAAACAACTTCAGACTTGAACGTGAACAGACAGAAATTGATTCATGCAAATGGTGCTTGAAGAATTTCAGGCAAACAGGAATGACAATGATTTGCATTCAGACCCATCTTCGACAGACTAAAATACTCCAAGAAATATCACTGGAAGAGCCTGATCAAGAGACAGAACAAATGAACAAAGGTTTTGTTCGTAAAATAGGCTTTAAGGAGATTGTGAAGGGAGGAAATGCACTTCCTTAAAGCATTTAAGAATGCTTTAGGAAGTGCGAGATCAGACCCGAGGACCTGGAGGAGGTTGCTGCTGACCGTACCACTTGGCGACAGCTGTGTAGGGATGGGGTTTGTATTCTGGAGATGGAAAGAACAACCAGAAGACAGCAGAAGAGAGCCTGGAGAAATGCAGCCATGGTTGCCACCACTAAAACCACCACTACGACATATACATGTCCCACCTGCAATAGAGCTTGTGGGTCCAGAATAGGACTGTATAGTTATCAATGATCTCACCGTTAAAGGAGTGGACGTCGTTATCGGATTTCAATGGAGAACCGAAGAAGAAGGGAGGAAAGAGGAAAGGTTCATATCAATTTAAAGAGAACATTCCAGAACTTAGTGTGTTAGCAGATGAAGGCACAGCCACCAATGGAAGAGCAATTACATTTGAGAATACCCTATGTAATTTAGACAATTGAGCCAAGACAGATGCCAATGCAAAGAACCTTTGTGATCTGAGAAGATTGCATTATTTGGGCCATAATAGATCCTTAAGGTGTTCAGTACAGTACATTTGGATGAAGTAACTGAACAGCAAGCATCAGGGAAGATGAAGGATCTTGTAATTGTACACTCCAGCATGTGGGGTTTCAAGAACTTGTTAATGCAATGACAGCCCGTTCATTCAAAATTGATTTTGACTCCAGAAGTTATGGCAACACAGGTGTGCCATATGAATACAACTCAGAGGATGTTTTATCACCTCAAGAGTTTCAGGGCCTGCACGCTCCTGTTAGGGTGGAGGGCACGGCTGGTAGGTTTTGTGAACCGTGGCTGAGGAGAGATGATAAGGCTCTGATTAAGAACAAGCAATTGGGAACTAGTGAATCTTTTGATGACTACAAGACATTTAGGAGTTTATTCAAGACAGAAGTTAGAGGGGGAGAAAGGGTAATGCAAGCAGGACCTGTCAGGCAAGCAGAGGCAAATTCCCAAGAGATTTTATAGCTACATTAGGAATAACAGGGTGGCTAGGAAGAGAACAGATCTTTTACAGATTAGTATGGCTATCTCTGTGGAACCAAAGGTAATAGGTGAGATTTATAATCAATATTTCTCTTCGGTTTTTATGGTTGAGGAAACAATGGAAGCTGAGCATCATTGTCTTTGACCACATACAAAATGACAAGGAGGAAATATTGGAGGCTTTAAAGTGTTTTAAGGTGGATAGATCCCCAGGGCTTGACCTGATATGTTCTCAGACCTTGGAAGAAGCTAGAGAAGAAATTTTGGAGGCTCGTGCGGAGATTTTTGCTTCACCTCTGCCCACAGGTGAGTCTCTGGGGGAGATTGGAGAGCGGCTGATGTGGAACAATTGTTGGAAAAACAGTCACAAAATAATTCAGGAAACTACAGCCCAGTAAGCCTGACATTGGTGGTAGGGAAATTGCTGGAGGGGATTCTGAGGGACGGGTACTACCATCATTTGAAAAGCTCTGATTTGGGACAGTCAGCATGGCTTTGCGCATGGAAGTCGTGCCTGTAAGATCTCTTGTAGTTCTTTGCGGAGGTAAGCAAGAGGGTAGATGAGTGGATATTATCTATATGGACTTTAACCAAGACTTAGCCATAAGCAAGTCAAATGGGGTGGTATGGTAACATGGTGGTTAGCACTACACTTTAGAGTACCAGAGACCTGTGTTCAATCCCAGCTGTTGCCTGTAAGGAGTCTGTACGTTCTCCCTGTGACCGCATGGATTTCTTGTGGGTGCTCCAGTTTCCTCCCACAGTCCAAAGATGGTCCGGTGGGTAGGCTAATCAGTCATTGTAAATTGTCCTGTGATTAGGCTAGAGTTGAATCGGGGGACTGCTGGGCAGTGTGGCTCAAAGAGCTGCACTGTTTAAAGTAAAAAATAAAAAAAACAATATTGCAGTTATACAAGTTGCCGGTGCTCTTCCCTTATAGTATTGTGTACAGTTTTAGTTACTAATACGAGGGGTGTTACCAAAGTAGGAAGAATGCAGAAATAATTTACTAAGATGTTGTCTGAACTTGAGGGCCTGAGTTGCAGGAAAGGTTATGTAGACCAGGACTCTATTCCCTGGGGTGTAAGAGATTAAGAGATGGCATTAGATCATGGAGAGCACAGACAGGGTGAAAGCACACAGTCTTTTTTTTCTCAGGGTGAGGGCTGAGTACAAGAGGGCAGAAGATTAAGATCAGAGGTGAGAGATTTAAATGGGACAACAGAGCAGCTTCTCACAAAGCCTGATGTGTATTGGGAATGAGCTTCCGGTAATGGTTGAGGTGAGCACATTGAAGTTCAAAGTCGAAGTACATTGACTATCAAAGTATGTATACTATATACATACTCCATACTCCTGTCTCCTTAAAGGCAGCCACAAAACAAAGAAACCCAATAAAACCCATGAAAGAAACAAGACCATCAAACACCCAATGTGCAGAAAAAAAACAACAAATTGTGCAAACAGTAAAAGTAAGCAAGTTATATTCAGAATTGAAGTTCATGAAAGTGAGCCCACAGACACGAAGCCGGTCATCACTGCAGACGATTCAGGAGCCCGTTAATTACAGGCCACTTCCGCAGTTCAGTGCAGAGACGAGTAAACCTTGTGGAGCAGCGAGCTGAACACAGGCCCGTCTCTCACCTCCAGACCCGACACCCTGAGCTTTTCAATCTGGCCCAGTGTTTAAATTGCCCAAACCTCGGGTCATTCCTCGTTCTCAGACCAGGGCCCCGTTGCCTCGACTCTGCCTTGCCTTTGCTCGCCTCACCCACGTCTGATCACCTACCTCCGAGTCTGCTCCAGCAATGGCCAAGCATCGGCTCATTCCCCACTTCCGGGCCCGGACACCGCCGCCCCGATTCGGCCCGTACAAGCCACACCGCGGGCGTCCCACTCCTTCGAGACTTCACCTCACACTGCGAAAGTGCCAGGGCGTACTGGTGGTTTAAGCGCTCAGCTCTGAAAGTGAAGTTGCTGCCTATTGATTGCAGTGATTGTATCTGAGAAAAAGTGTGATTAGTACAGTAATTCATAGTTTTGCTTATTTTGATTGCTACCAGCAAATCGTCACTGTGCTTCACCAGAGCCATCATAAACTGGAAGTTTAGCAAAAAAAAAGAAAAAGAAAATGGCAGCGCGACGCAGCTCGCAGCGGCCACTCCGGTGGTGATGTCTGTTATCTGTCAAGTAGGGTGCCGTGCACAATCCTGATTTGATGGAGACGGATGTGAGAGCACGGAGGAACATCTGGTGAAACTTCTGAAATGCCTGTTTCGCTGCTGCTGCTACTATACGATCTAGAATCTCCGGAGGGGAAGGCCTCGAACCCTCGGCTTTGCCTGTTGCTCGGCAGCCAGGGCCGGGGTCAAAGCGCTTGGCAGAGATGGTGCTCGGTGCTTGGTGTCGGAGGGCTGGTCGGAGGCTCGAAGTTTTCAGACGAACACAGAGTCAGCAGTGGTCGGGTGCTTCCAGGGTGCTGCATCGGCAAGTTTGCGGCGCTGGAGGTTCATGGCAGGGAGAGCTTTTCTTCCTTCTACCGTCTGCGTGAGATGATGGGGCTTTCGGGACTTTGAGGCTTTTTTTTACTCTTCATCAAATTACTGTATTGCTTTGCACTGTTGTAACTATATGTTATAATTATGCGGTTTTTGTCAGTTTTATTCTTGGTCTGTCTTGTGTTTCTGTGATATACTGGAGGAATATTGTATCATTTCTTAATGCATGCATTACTAAATGACAATAAACGAGGACTGAGTGTCCTCATAATCTAATCTAAAATTTAAAACCCATCTACCTAGGCACATCAATGGGAGAGTTTAGAATGCTTTAGGCAGTGAGATGGGATTAGTCTGCTGGGCAACACTATCAGCATGGATGATTTTGGCCAAAGTGTCTGTTTCCATCTGGAGGAACTCAGCAGGTCAGGCAGCACCTAAGGAAAAGAATAAAGAGTTGACGTTTCCAGCCGAGACCCTTCTTCCGGACTGAGAAGGAGGAGGAAAATGCCAGAATAAAAAGATGGGGAGGGGAAAGAAGCTAACTGGAGGTTGTGTGGAGAAAGTCAAAGGCCGGAGAATAGACAATCTATAAGAGAGGAGAGTGGACTATAGGAGAAAGGGAAGGAGGAGGCGATCCAGGGGGAAGTAACAGGCAAGTGAGAAGAAGTAGAAGTTCAGAAAGGGGAATAGAGGAAGGGTGCGTGTATTTTTTGTACTGGCAGGAGAAGCAATATTCATGGCATCAAGTTGGAGGCTACTCATACGGAATGTAAGGTATTGTTTCTCCACCCTAAGGGCAGCCTCATCTTGGCACAAGAGGAGATAAGTAAATTCTGGCTTTGATCTGGACTTCCGATCAACCCTCAGGCTTTGATCTTCAGTATCGGCCGAACGGTAAACAACAGTAAACATCTTAGAAAGGACTGAGGTAACCTGGGACATGCTGTTTAAGCTCTCAGAGTGAATGTGCACAGGCGGATGTGACTTGCATTCTGTTAACACAAGCCTGTCACCCACAATTGCATCTGCAATCATTATTCTTCCAAATTTACGTGATCTGGCCTATTCTGCTGCTCTGTTGGCAATAGAGCAATGGGGCATATTGAAAGCTCGGGCAACAAGTACACGTACAATTCCCAGGTGCTGGCACTTAGAGGAGTTTCAAACATTCAGAGATGCAAAGTACATTTATTTAATTGTACAAAATACAATTATACAATCTTGAGATTTGTCTACTTACAGGCAGCCACAAAACAAGAAATCAGAAAGAACCCGATTAATAAAAAATAAGACCAACGTTCAATGTGCAGCAAAAGAGGAGAAAAGCACACAAATCACGCAAGCAATAGAAGCAAGCAACAGCATTCCGAACCAAATTGACTCCATAGATCCGAATCCCCGGAGCATCCGGAATCGGCCCAAATCCTTGGTCCCAAGTTTATCATATAGCGGGGCAAGCCACTGCAGAGTGCACAGACAGGGGGAGCAGACTCACAGCCTCTGCACCACGGAGAGAGGAGAGAACATTGTGGGAGAGCGAGCAAAGTTGGCCCAACCCTATGCTTACTGACAAAATCTGGCCCATTAACCTATCAAGAAACACTGTCCAGTGAATTTATCTAGGAAACTGTTTATTCTGAGAAAATATGATTACGGTACCCAGTATTTTGTCCTAATATGGTTCTCTCTTCTCTCGGCCAGCCAGCTATTGTATATCAATTCTGCTCTTTAAAAAAAGTTCTCTTTATGTGATTGAAACATTATCAGTATTGAACAGTTGTCGGAGAAACCAACTTAATAACAAAAATTGATTAGATCTTATAATAACGATTTTTTTTAACTGAAGAAACATCTTTTTAATTACAAGTAAATAATCTTAAATCTTTCATCTTCATCGTTGAAGCACCATGCTTGATGTTCCAAAATTTTGATTAGAGCGCCACCTTGTGATTCTAGTGAGGTGACAGAACCACTGATAGGGAACTAGTCTAACTCGGACCATATTGCTTTGCTAAGGAATTACGAAGGAAATTTCAACTGTCTGATAATCCCGGAAAACTGATGCTAACTGCATTATGGCTCCCTGCCCATTGTAGCAATAAGGAACACAGACAAGAAATCCCTGCAGTCAATTCCTGGTCTGGGTTGAGTTAGTTGGTCTCAACCGGGGTTGCAGTTAATGTTTCATAAGTTGCCGCTGGGCCTCCCAAGTTAGAGAAAGAAGCATTCAGCCAGAATTCTTCATCATAGCAGCTATCCTTCAATTCTTAACATGTGTGCATATTGGTTCATAATAGAACTGGGAATGACTGAACAGCTTCCTAAAACTTGTGCACTGACTCATCCACAATGATCGTTTCTGTTCACGCGAACTACCAGACAACCGCCCAGGACATAGAGCCTCACTAAAGTGAGACTTAGTTATTTACTAAAGGGATATTAAGGGAAGGAAAGAATACTGGGCGGCACGGTAGCGTAGTGGTTAGCACAGCGCTTTACAGTGCAGGCGACCCAGGTTCAATTCCCACTGCTGCCTGTAAGGAGTTTGCATGTTCTCCCTATGACCGCGTGGGTTTCCTCCTACAGTTCAAAGGAGTACTCTAAATTTGTAAATTGTCCCATGATTAGGCTAGGATTAAATCGGGGTTAGTGGCCTATGTGGCTCAAAGGCCCAGAAGGGCTTACCCCAATAAATAAATAGTATCCTGGACATCCTCAAGGAGCAGTGCCTCAGAAAGGCGGCATCCGTCATTAAGGACCCCCACCATCCTTCTGATTGTTACCATCAGGAAGGAGGTTCAGAAGGCACACACTCAGTAATTTTACCATCTGATTTCTAGATGGACATTGAACCCATGAGAACTCCCTCACTACTTCTTTTAAAATTTCTGTTTTTGCACTACTTCTTTTAATTTAACTATTTAATATAAATATATAAATACTTACTGTCATTCAGTTTTTTCCTATATTTATCATGTATTACACTGCTGCTGGAAAGTTACAAATTTCATGATATATGCCAGTGATATTAAACCTGATTCTGTTTCTCAAATAAATAAATAAAATTGTCCCCGGATGCTAAACCATTGCTGGCACCCACACAGGTAGAGTATTGAACATATTAGTAAAGGTTATTGATATTCATTTATAAATATTTATCTCTCCTCTCCAACTAGCAACATTGAATAATTTGCCACCTCTGCTATCTTTAATTACCAGAATTTTTAATGCTAATCATCCCATGAATCATTAAATACAAACTAGCAAATTAAATAATCTCAGAACCCAACACGGGCTTTATAAAATGCGCATTGGTAATTTTAGGCTAAATTAGCATTCCTGGCGAGGTCTAGGGGGCTTGACAGAGATCATTATCTTTCAGTGCAAGGAGTAAAATGGGGGAAGATCTATATCTCATCTCTAATCATCATGCAAACCTATAATCAGATGTTCCAAAAATAACCATAATGCAACATTAAGCTTGTTTCAAGAAACAAAGCATTTGATATTTCAAATACTGGAAAACTGAGCTTAAACAATGCAATTCCCCTAATGAATGAGGGCTCCTCTATGAAAAGAATCAGGATGAAGTCAAGTCACGTGAGACATGTCTTGCTAAGTATTTTACTCTGGCAGTTACTTACCTTACTATATAATTCTACTTTGAGTCTCACTATATTTTATTTATCATTTACAGTAGGTATCAGTAATGTATTGATTTTGCAATAGGAAAATAGCAATTAATTTTTCCTCATAATTCAAACCAAGAACAAGTTGCCTTAATTGAACTGAGGTGTGGTTGTAGGGAAAGATTCTAACTCAGTACTAAAAGAAAAAAAAATGCTTACCTCTGTGAACCTTTGTTATATTTACTATAAACATGAGAAAGTCCACAGATCCTGGAAGTCCAAAGCAACACGCACAGAATGCTGGAGGAACTCAGCAGGTCAGGCAGCATCTATGGCAATGAATGAACGGTTGATGTTTTGGGCCGAGACCTTTCTTCAGGACTGAGAAGGAAAGAGGAAGATGCCAGAATTAAAAAGGTGGGGGAACATTTTAATTCTGATTCCCATTCCTATTCTGCTGTAACGGTCCAGGGCCTCCATCTGTGCCAAGATGACACCACCCGCAGAGTGGAGGAGCATCACCTTATATTCCATCTGGGTAGTCTCCAACCTAATAGCATGAATATTGCTTTCTCCTTCTGGTGAAAAGATTCCTCCACTCTTTCTCTATTCCTCACACTGACCTTTCACCTCTTCTCACTTACCTTTTACTTCCCCCAGGTCTCTCCTCCATCCCTTTCTCCTATCCACTCTCCTCTCCTATCAGATTCCTTCTTCTTCAGCCCTTGACCTTTCCCACCCACCTGGCTTCAAATATCACTTTCCAGCTAGCCCCCTTCCCCTCCGCCCACCTTTTATTTCTGGCATCTTCCCCCTTTCTCCTCAGTCCTGAAGAAGTGTATTAGCCCGAAATGTCAACTGTTTATTCATTTCCATAGATGCTGCCTGACCTGCTGATTTCCTCCAGCATTTTGTGTGTGTTGCTTTACATTCCAGCATCTAGCATTTAGGGCAGATATGAAGGTCCTCCATCTCTGTCCTCGGCCGTCTTCTCTATTGCGCCCCCAGGTGTGGTTCAAGGTCCTCATTTCTTCTCCTACGCTATGCTGCAAAGTTGTCTTTAGTCTCCTGCATTTCCTCTGCCCTTATATCGGTTTGTAATCTTCTGCTATGGCTTAGAGAACCAACAAACACTGGAAGTCTATGGAAGTGGCCAATGACTTCAAGCAATAATCTTCATTGGTTTTGTGATGTCTCATTCACAGGGCTTTGTTCCTCAGTTGCACTTTGATTCAAATCTGTAGCTCAGACTACAAGACGTGCTATCAAAAGTACACAGAATGCAGTTCACCAGTCAGTAATGTATCATCATAAGCCCAATAATACACATTTGCCTGTAACATTATTTATCCTGATTCATTCTTGTGTTCGTTCTCCGTTGTCTCCAAGAAAATATTTCTGATGGAGTAAAGTTCCAACTCAACTGTACCAATTTTGGAAAAGAATTACTTGACTATCAAATATTATAATACATTTATAATATTTCCTGACATCTTGTTTTATATATTTATGATTTTTTCTGTTGCTAAGAAGACACCTAGGGAACTTTCACTGTCAGATTTGGTCTCCACTGAGCCAGCTATGTAATGAGAGCAGTTGATTGGGGTAATGCTGACATAATTTACCATGGCAGATCTTAATAGAAAACTATGATCAAGAAATAATTGTTATGGCCAATTAGGAAAATGTAAATAATTACATGTGAATATTTATAATGGATTCATGATTTCAAACATACAGAGCATTATTCTTGGGATGTGAAAATAAGGAAATTTTGTTACATGGGAACAAATAATTGCTTTCCATGAAATATTATTGCAACTTAAATAAAACAAAATGCATTAATAGCATATGTTTCAAGTAAGGAAATAACTTTATGAATATTGAAGAATTAACATTAGAACATTAGAAAGTTTTTGACAAGAACAGGCCATTCAACCCAACGAAGCTTGCCAAGTTCCTGTTCACATAGTGTGTTGAAATAACTATGGAGTTTAGATTTGAAAGTCTCTAAGGCACCAATCTCAACCACACAGCTTGGTAGCTCTTTCCATGTGTCCACAACTCGCTGTGTAAAGAAATGCTTCCTGATGTTAGTCTGAAATCTCCCTTTAACCAGTCTCCACCTATGGCCCAGTGTCCTTGCCGATGGATTAATTTTAAAGTAGCAGCTGCCATCCACTTTACTTATACCCGTAATGATTTTGAACACTTCTATCATGTCTCCCCTCATTCTACGTCTACTTAAGATATAAAAAAAAATTCTTTCAGTCTTTCTTCATAGCTCATACCCTACGGGCCTGGAATGAGTCTCATTGTCCTTCTCTGAACTCTCTCGAGTGCCTCTACATCCCTCACAAAATATGGAGACCAGAATTATACACAGTACTCAAGCTGTAGCCTCACAAGCTCATTATACAGCTTAAGGAGAACTTCTCCAGAGTTGAATTCCACTGAGCGCATTATATAGCCCAACTTTCTACTAGCCTTCCTAATCACTTCTGTGCATCGTCTAGATGTTGATAGTGACGAGTCTATCAGGACACCAAAATCCTTCTCATACACTGCACTTTCTAACTCAAGACCCCCCCATTGTATATTTACCGTATATCTAATATTTCTACTTCCTATATGTAATATTTTACATTTACTTACATTAAATTTCATCTGCCATTTATCTGTCCACATTTTGTGTCATCCGCAAACTTGATATAACCATATAACCATATAACAATTACAGCACGGAAACAGGCCATCTCGGCCCTTCTAGTCCGTGCCGAACTCTTACCCTATCCTATTCCCACCGACCTGCACTCAGCCCATAACCCTCCATACCTTTCCTGTCCATATATCTATCCAATTTAACTTCAAACGACAACATCGAACCTGCCTCAACCACTTCTGCTGGAAGCTCGTTCCACACAACCACCACTCTCTGAGTAAAGAAGTTCCCCCTCATGTTACCCCTAAACTTTTGTCCTCTAATTCTCAACCCATGCGCTCTTGTTTGAATCTTCCCCACTCTCAATGGAAAAAGTTTATTTTACTAGTTTATTTGTTCTGTGCTTATTCAAATCATTAATGTAAATTAAAAACAGCAGCGGTCCCAAAACTGATCCCTGCGGAACTCCAATTTATGATCTTTTAACGTTGCAATATAATGGTGAATCTGTGAAATTCATTGCCACAGGCGGCTGTGGAGGGTAATTCATTGGGTATATTTAAGGTAGAGGTTGATAGGTTCTTGATTAGTCGGGTCATGAAGGGATACAGGGAGATGTAGGGAGATTGGGGCTGAAAGGGAAAATGGATCAGCCATAATGAAATGGCAGAGAGGATTCGATGGGCCAAATGGCCTAATTCTGCTCCTATATCTCATGGTCTTACAATAAGTAGCAGTAAGACTCAGTCATTTGTCCACTCAAGCCTATACTATAATTCAATAAGACTGAAAGATTTGATGTTGGCCTCAAGTTCTACCTTCCTAGCTCTCCTAAGATCAAAAATCTATCTGTCTCAACCTTTGAATGATTTAGAACTTCCAGAACTTGGTAAAGAATTCCAAAGATTCACAACCCACTGAGAGACAAAGTGCCCCGTCATTTTCTCAAACGGATGACCTCTTGTTGCGTATTTAATATTTCTGTAATATTTGAGTAATAATCTAAGTATTTTGTTTGATTAAACATTCTTTGTTGTTTAAATAATTCATTACAGGTTATGTGTAAAAGTACGTGAATGGTATGCAGTTCTGTGCAAAAATCTTAGGCACATACATAGAGCTAAGGTGCTGGAGACTTTTGTACAGGACTGTAGCAATTTTATGCACTGCACTGTACTGCTGCCACAGAAAAAAAAACAAACGTCATCATATTTGTGAGTGATGATAAACCTGATTCTGATATGGGTCTGTATTGTGGATCGAGAGTGGGAATGGGGCAGAAAGAGGGGAATCACAGTTGGGAAAAGGAGAAGGGAGAGGGGAGAGAGCGGGAAGCACCAGAGAGGTATCCTGTAATGATCAATTGTTTGGAATCAAACGACCTTGCCTGGTGCCTCAGAGCTGTGTGTCTCTGTACCAACAACACCCCTGACACCCCTTCTCTGCCTCCCGTGGTGTTGCACCCTCACCATTCCGCACATCCTTTGCTCCTGCCAGATTTACAAACTTGCTTTCCACTCTGTGTTGATGAATACAGTGCTGTACAAAAGTCTTAGGCACCCGAGTTATATATATGCACCTAAGACTTTCGCACAGTACGTTATTACGCCACCACATCATACGTGTTTTTACTTTGATTGGTTTTATCTTTTAGAGTTACAAAAGATAACCACGGAAACGAGTAAGTTTTTAGATGAACCCAGGTTGACTACCTACCTGTTGAAGTGCAGCGAGATGTTTAAGTTTTTAAAAAAAGTGCAGAGGGAAAAGGTTGATTAAAAACCACAGCATGTGCTTCTTCAGGAAAGGACAGAGATGTTCAAGTTAAAAATAAAGACAGAAAATGGACCAATTCAGAGGTTCATAAACAGTGAGTACCGGGTGATAATCGTAAATTAAAAAATAGAGCACCTCTTATTCTGCAACTGTGTCTCCAAGTTGTACTTTCTCCATGAGGGGAAACCTCTCAACTTCTGCCCTGTCAAGCCCTGTCTGAATTTGATATGCTTCAAAAAAATCTTTCGTTCTGCTAAACTCCAATGAATATGAGGTCATCCTCGTCAGCTTTCCACATTAGACAGCCATAACATCTTAGCACTCAACTTAACGAACCTCCTGCGCACAGCCCCCAATGAAAGCACACTCCTCTTTAAATAGAGAGACAAGAAAACTATATACGGCACTCCCGAAGTGATCTTGGGCAAATCGTCTTAATCGCTATAGCCACAAGGCCAACGTTCAATTTGCCTTCCTAATTATTTGCGGTAAATGCATGTTAACTTTCTGTGCTTCGAGTAAAAGGAAACCCAGAACTCTGTCCAGCAGAGGGCTTTCTTCAGTGATATTGCTGACAAGTTGATAATGGGCACAAAAGCTAGGGATAGAAATGAAACACTGAGATTTTATGAGCAACCCAGCCACTAATGAATTTAGACCAGATGTAGACTGAAAAGTGAAACCACATCTGTTTAACAGATCAAATGCAATAGTATAAACAATGGTATCAGTGTTCAAATCTGCAGACTAGAATAATTGGTTTCTTCAGGGTCACACTCTTCTCCAATCTACTTAGCCAGGCCGTACTAGCGTTTAGTGCAGAAGTTAGATTCAATCAGTCCACTACCTCCTCTAATATTAATCAACAAAGACAACTACTGCAGCGAATTTATAAATAGAAACAAAAGTGGAATTATAAATGGAAAAATAATAATTGGGATTTCCAGTAGTAACTTAAAATAGATTATACCATCAGTGTTAGGTTACAAAGAATATATAAAATATTTCTATTTATGTGTGATAAATTGAGTTAGGAAAATTGAACGAAAATGCTGGAGGAGCAGCATTATGGAAAACTAGTGCCTCAGGAAAAGGCAACTGCATCCAGTTAATTCATTGAGATGGTATGTGCAACGTGATAAATTTTAAAAATTCAAATTCAATTTCCTTTTCAGGACAAGTAATAGGACAATATGATTGGTAATAAGATCTGTAAAGATGGCTGATTGTAGCAGTCCTGTAATAGGTTTCAAAAAAAAACTGTTAAAGCAGGAAATAAGAATCAAAAACAGTGCTAGAACGCTCTGTAGATCAAGCAACAGCAGAGGGAAGAGAAATGAAACTTTGATTCTTGGGGTCAAGGAGACTCCATAAGAAGTAGGGAAGTCAAAAAGTTACAAAGATTGAGAGGGGTTGAGGGAACAAAGGAAATGTTTGTGAGAGACTGCAGGCCAAAGTTGCCAAGGCAACAATTGCTTTAAAAGAAGTAGTGAGAGGCAGAAGAGAGAGAGAAAGAGAAAAGGAACAAATTGGAAAAGGAAAGTGCAGACATATTTGTGGAAAGAAAAAAAAAGTAGGCAAATTAAATGTTGAGCTCGTGGCAAGGGAAATGGGGTGTAAAAGTACAGAAATCTTGCAATTCCTGTACAGTTCACCGGTAGGATCAATCCTAGAGTACTGCACACTCTTCTGGGTCTCCTTATTTTATGGTGACTACTTGAAATTTAAATATTAAATTGTTATTTAGCATTAACTCTTGAATGTTGCAACAACCCAAGAAAGAAGATGTTACTTCTGTTGGGCATTGTTGGAAAAATGTGGAGGTTGAAGATAGAGAGAATAAAATGGGAAGAGGAAGGAGAATTAAAGAGACAGGAAACTGGATGCTCCAAATCTCTCTTGCAGATCAAATGCAGGTTTTCTGCAAAGTGGTTGCCCAATCCGAGCTTGCTTTCTGCAAATTAGGGACGACCACATCATAAGTACCAAGGTAAATTATAGTCAATGTAACTATTCATTCTCAAGGTCAAATGTTACAAATTAATTTTACAAAATCATCAGTTGCAAAAGTGTTTAGTGTTCTTACAAGATCAAATAAGGCAATGATTCTAACTCTGTTAAGAAAGAATAAAAGATTAACAAAATTTAGTAACCAATACCGAAGGACTGCAAAATCAGATTATCCATCAAAATGAGAAATGTATTCTAGCAAAACTGGTTTGAAAAAAATGAATTCAAACCAATAAATAGATTATTAATCATCGGTGTCTAATAGATTATATAATACTTGGTGGTGATTTGTACAAATGCCTTTTAAAAAGTATTTTTTTAATTTGACTGCAAGATCCTACAAAGGATTACAATTTCTCCTGAGAGGATCATTGGGATCTCTCTTCTACCTGAGATATTTATCTGCAATGCTGTGTATGCAGGAGCCTTATCATTGTCAAGGATCCCTCCAATCCATCCCAAAATCTCTTTGACCCCCTACCATAAGGCAGGAGATACCGTAGCATTAGGACAAGGACTGTTACGGTGGGATACAGTTTCTTCCCCCAGCCCGTGAGACTAATGAATTCCCTGCCACCACTGAGGTCTCATCATATACGAAAGATCAGTAGAGTTATACTGTTTATTTTTTCACTTGTATTGTAAATGCACCTTATGCTGTAAGTATTACAATTTATTTGTCCTCCAAGAGGACCACAACCTTGTTCTGGTTGAACACTTGAGTGCCTCAGTGACACGGAGAGCTATGTTGGCTGAGTCAGTGTTTTGGGCTTTATGCTTTGGTTCTTGGTAGGGCCACCCATGCCAACCAGTTCAAAGGGTAGAGACCAGACTAAGAGTGGACCACTTGTCCTCCAGGTTCAGAGGTTCAATTCAAGGCTAAAAGCCCTGACTGGTAAAACAAAATTGTTACGGAAACAGCATAGAAGAATCCTTCTACATTTATGTGTGACAGTATTCCTGAGTCTCCAGCCAGAACTTGCAAGACTGACAGTAGTGAAAACCAAGCCTCTCTCTCTCTCTGGCTATCCATCTCATAGGATGATGATGGGTCCTTTCAGTCAGTTAGTGAGGTGGTACTCCACTCCTCAGAAAGGAACAATGTGTGCGTGAGTGGATTTTAGGTGAGTAGGGGGTTGCACAGGTCCAGACCCACCCTCTCAACATCCCCTCCCAGATCCAGCGGCATGGTGGGGTCCAAGACGGCTGGGGGAAGTTCTGCTGCAATGAATGGCCAGACCAAGCTTTGATGCAAGGGATGCCCTTTCCACACTTCACGGCACGTGTTTGCTAGACGGCCATTGACCCTACGAGAGGGTTCATCCACCCTTTGACAGGTCTTGTTTTTCGTCCTGCAGGGTGTCTAGCCACCCTCCTCACCAGGCAAGCCTGGTGGGGGAGCCGGTTTAGTCGCCGACCATCCGACCATGCGACAGGTAGTACTGGGTCACATGGTACCAGTAGCACTCAGACCAGTGACCTGACCAGCTCACAAAACCGAGTCACTCACATGATGAAGGGAGCCGTGACCACCACCAGAGATGGAGGATATTCATATCTGCCCTAAATGCCAGCGGCGTAACAGGCTGTAATAATTTATTTGTGGTATTATTACCTTACGTGTTGTATGTGAGTTATATGTACTGTGTTGTGCATCTTGGGCTACAGAAATGGCATTTTGTTTGGCTGTATCTAGGTGTATGACTGAATAGCAATAAACTTCAACTTGAGTATTAACCCATTACATCCTTAATTCAAAAAGCTGGAGATGACACAATACAGACTGGGAACAATTCTCAGCCCGAAACATCAACACTTTATTCCTCTCTGCAGATGCTGCCTGACCTGCTGAGTTCCTCCAGCATTTAGTATGTATTGCTCTGGATTTCCAGCATCTGCAGAATCCCTTGTGTTTAAACTTTTGCTTGAAACAGTGGTTGATTGAAATTTGTATCGTGTTTCATATGAAGGATGTTGGATATAAGGTGGGAACTAAAAGTCAAATACTAATAGGTGATCTCCACGCACAGAATTTGTCCAGCAAGACTGTGCTTATAGGCTTGGCAACTGCGTCACATGTCTAAAACTCTGCATCTTGTAAGGTAATGAATTGGATTTCAGTGCAAGTACACAGAAGTGGCAGGTTACACTAGACAACAATTTTTTTTTGAAAGTGCTGCTTCACAGAATTTTTCTTTTGCTTATGTTAGACCGCTTGAAACTGAACATAAATATAATTTCAGTCCACTTGAAACACATAGGAATCTGGAGAAGCAAGAAATTAACTTTTATTGAATATAATGCATTTAATTGCATAATGGTGCTGACACTTTGCAATAGTTCAACTAAGCTAAAAATGGTTTATTGATGATTTTCATTTGTACTCAGTGTCTGAGGCTTCTTGCTGAAGTGTCCAACAATAAACAGCCAGCATTGATGGATTCCAGTTGCCCTGATACCGTTTCTCCATGACCGCAATGTCCTGGTGAAACCTTTCACCATGCTCGTCACTGAGAGCGCCAGAATTGGCAGGGAAGAAGTCTAAATGGGAATGCAGAAAATGAATCTTTAGTGACATGTTGCACTTCATGGTTTTGTATGTTTGAAGCATACAAATATCATCAACCAGCTGCGTGTAGTTTGTTACTCTGTGGTGGCCAAGAAAATTTTCAACAACATCCTCAAACGCCTTCCATGTGATTTTCTCCAGTCCCACTGGAAGTTCTTCAAATTGCCTGTCATTGATGACCTGTTTGATTTGTGGACCAGCAAAAATGCCTTCCTTAATCTTGGTACCAGTCATGCTAGGAAATATTTGTCTCAAATATCAAAATCCTTCACAGAAATTTATAGCTTTACCAAAACCTGTCCTAACATGTAGCATCTGCCCTCCCAAGCATGCCCGGACAAGACAGAAAACCTTTCAGTTTACATTGTGGGCAACATTGTAATTGATTTGAATTATGAATTGAAATAACAAATATACGCAATTTCAAACAAAATGGTGTATTGTAGGGAAACTTCATGGTGATTTTCATGATCAGCAGCCCAAAATCCATAAGGTGCACCCAAAAGTATTCAGGAGGAAAAATCGTTGGTGTCCAGTGTCATCAATAAAAGATATGAATAGTGAAATGGCTGCTGGCATTGTAAGGGAATAGATGTAGTAAGTTAGCTGTGGGGAAGGTCCTATTTTGCATTTAGCATTTTTCTTGAGAGCAGAATCCTGGAATGTCACCTTTTTTTTAGATTATGAGGACACTCAATCCTCGTTTATTGTCATTTAGAAATGAATGCACGCATTAAGAAATGATACAATGTTCCTCCGGAGTGACATCACAAAAAAATAGGACAAACCAAAGACTAACACTGACAAACCACATAATTATAACATATAGTTACAGCAGTGCAAAAAAATACCATCATTTGATAAAGAGCAGACCATGGGAACGGTAAAAAAAGGTCTCAAATTTCCGATCGACTCCTGAGAGTCCCAACAGCAGGTGGCAGAAGGGAGAAACTCTCTCTGCCATAAACCTCCAGGCACCGACAACCGTCGATGCATTGGAAGCAGCCGACACTGAATCCGTCCAAAGACTTCGAGCCTCCGACCAGCCCTTCGACACCGAGCACCATCTCTGCCGAGCGCTTCGACCCCGTCCCAGCCGCCAAGCAACAAGCAAAGCCGAGGACTCGAGGCCTTCCCCTCCGGAGATTCAGGATCACACAGTAGCAGCGGCAGCGAAAAAGGCATTTCAGAAGTTTCTCCAGATGTTCCTCCATTCTCTCACGTCTGTCTCCATCAAATCAGGAATTGGAAGTCAATAATAATAAGCCAAATGGATCTGCTTTAGGATAATGCATTTGAGGATTCTCCTCCCACCACCCCCTCCATAAATACCACATTCTACTGGATCACTGTCGAGAGTGTCCTGACCAACTGCATCACTGTCTGATATAGGGATTGCAATGCATCAGAGCGCATGACCCTGCAATGGATAGCGAGGACCGCTGTAAGGGTTATCAGGGTCTCTCTTCCCCCCAGTTATATCAGGAGCACAGCACGCGCAATGCCTCCGGCATTGTCAAAGCAACCTCCCGTACTTGCCAAAGTTTCTCTGAGCTCCTGCCGTCAGGCATTATGGCACCGCGGCATAAGAACCGGAACTTACTTTCTTTTTCAATCTTTTTATTAATATCAAAATATTGAACATAACGGAATATTAATAAAGAGCTATTGGGATTACATTGTTAATAATTAGCATATATAAAAATAAACTGAGTTAACACACAGATATTAAACCTCCCAAAATCTTACAGAATACAGATATAAGGGGAAAAAAACGCAGAAATATCATGAAAAAAGAAAAGAAACAAAATACCCCAATTTGAAAAAAAGCAGTAATCTAACAATACTAACCAACTAAACTAGAGAAAAAGACATGGGCTGTTGTGTTACGTCAGATAGGACCATTAGTGTCATTAACTTGGCTCCTCTCTCCATATATTTAAAAGTAATAGAATAGGTTTGGAGAGGAGAGCCAGAACTGTCAGGTTGGGTAACAGCTTCTTTCCCACCACCCCACCCCCAGCTATTAGTCTTCTTAACACCCTGCTGCCACCCAGCACAGATGTGCACCCTGTCTTAATGTCCTGCTACCCCCTAGCCCCACTCCCCAACTCATTCCATAGGCTCATCTTGCTCTGGTGATTTTTCATCCTTTATTGATGCTGTTTCACTTACTGGTACGACTGCTTGCTTGGTTATATCAGGGCCAGTAACATTATACAGTCTTACATGAACGCGCAGCTCCCATTTTATGTTAACCTCTCAATCTTCAGGCCTTGTCACTCAGGGACTTGCGCTGATATTATTTTGTGACTGTATGTGCTGGTCGTAACTATATATGCTCTGTGTGACAATATGTTCTGTGTTTTGCACTCTGGCCCCAGAAGATCGATGTTTCGTTTAGCTGTATACACGAGTGTGGCTGATTGGCAAAAACTTGAACTACTCCAAATAATAAATCATCTAGCAGTAAAAGCTGGGCAGGGATATTCATGCTGTAGCAACAAGACCAAAATAGAAACAAAATTATTAAGAGAAGAGAATCTGCAGATGCTGGAAATCCAACCCAACACACACAAAATGCTGGAGGAACTCAGCATGCCAGGCAGTATATATGGAAAAAAAGTACAATCGATGTTTTGGGTCCTGCCAAAGGGTTTTGGCCTGTAACGTCTACTGTACTTTTTTCCATAGTTGCTGTCTGGCCTGCTGAGTTCCTCCAGCATTTTGTGTGTTTTGTCCAGTGGATCTTGCCAATGCAGAGGAGGCCGCATTGGGAGCACTGGACACAATAGATGACCTCAACAGAAACCGAGGTGAAGTGTTGCCTCACCTAGAAGGACTGTTTGGGGCCCTGAATGGAGGTGAGGGAGGAAAGGAATTTTTGTTGCTTGCAGCAATATGTCCCAGGAGGGAGACTCGTGGGGAAGAGGTGAATCTACAAGAGGAATCATGAGCGAGCTATCCCTGCGGAAAGCAGAGAGTGGGGGTGGGGGGAAGTAAAGATGTGATTGGTAGTAGAATCCCATTCCCGTTGACGATGGTGGAAGTTGTGGAGAATGATATGTTGGATGCGGAGGCTCATGGGCTGGTAGGTGAGGACAACAGGAAGTCTATCCCTGTTAAGGCGGCGGGAAGATGGGGTGAGCTCAGATGTCCAGGAAATGGCGGAGATGCAGGTGAGGGCAGCATCAATGGTGGAGGAAACCCCGTTCTTTAAAGATGGAGGACATTCCTGATGTTCTGGGAAGGAAAGCCTCACCCTGGGAACAGATGTGGCAGAGATGAAGGAACTGAGAAAAGGAAATATCACTTTTACAGGAGACAGCATGGGAACAGGTATAGTCAAGGTAGCCATGAGAATCGCTAGGTTTATAAAAGATCTCGGTAGACAGTCTGTATCCAGTTATGGAGACAGCGAAATCAAGAAAGGGGACGGAGGTGTCAGAAATGCACCAAGTGAATATAATGGCAGTGTGGAAGTTGGAGGCAAAGTTGATGAAGTTGACGAGCTCAGCTCGAGTGCATGAAGTGGCACCATTGAAGTCATCAACGTAGCGCAGGAAGAGTTGGGAGCATTACAAGTGAAGGCTTGGACCATGGACTGTTCTTCGTAGCCTACAAGGCTGGCGTAGTTGGGGCCTATGCGGGTGTTCATGGTCACCCTTGAGTTTGGAGAAAGTGGGAGGAGCAAAAGGAGAAACTGTTAAGGGTGAGGACCAGTTCTGCTAAATGGAAGGGAGCGAGGGTGGAAGGGAAATGGTTGGATCTTTTTTTGAGAAAGAAGCTGAGAGCTTTAAGACCTTCTTGATGAGGGATAGAAGGGTATAGGGACTGGACATCCATGGTGAAAATGTGGCTGTCGAGGCCAGAGAATCGCAAGTTTTTGATATGGAGAGTACATCGCAGATGTAGGTGGGAAGGGACTGAACCAAGGGGAATAGAATGAAATCATGATATGTGGACATGGAAACAAAATTATAAGCCCTGAATCCAAACGGTCTGTGCACAAACATTCAACCCCTTTCCACACGTATGGCTGCATTAACTTTTGCACTAGAATGATTAATCAATTAATCAAAGTACATTTATTATCAAAGAATGTATAAATTATACACTTGAGATTTGTCTGCTTACGAGCAACCACAAAGCAAGAAACCAGAATAACCCAATTTTAAAAAAAAGAAAGGCCATAACCACTGTGCATAGAAAGAGCAAAACACACACACACACACACACACACACACACACCATGCAGACAATAGATGCAAATGACAGCATTCCAAACCAGATTGAGTCCTTAGATTTGGCCCCCAGAGCAGCCAGAGTAGTAGGCCCAAGCCTCAATCTCGTTCATCATATTAGCGAGGCAAAAATGCCGCAAAACTCACAGAGACGAAAGCCACCGGAGAGAGGAATGAACATCGCGGGAGAGCGAGCAAAGTCAGTCCAAGCCCTGCCTCCGCATTTGGGCTCCAGTCTATCTGGACCGGCGTTTAAATTGTCCAAGCACTCTAGGACCCAGATCCCAGCACAGCAACACACCCAGACCGCACAGTACAAAGCTGTTCTCCATCTCACCCAATTGGTTTAGCACTTGGAGCCATCCAACCTCACACTTGGGTTTGGTGGACGGGCATCAAAAACCTTCTGCATCAACTCCTCTGCAAATTGCTCACTCCAACTGTGTCAGCGATACCAACTCTATCTGTGACTGCGTCCTGAATACGTTTGCAATACACAAGTACCTCTCATCCTTGGAATCAGCTTCAGCTCCATTTGCTTCTTCATTGCTAGCACTGATAGCTGACCACAATTTACTTCAGAAGAGGTATTATTAATAATGTTTTAGTCATAATTTTTGCCTTCTGGTCTACCAGTCAGCTATCGCATGACTTCAGTAGCGCCATCTTAAATCTGAGAAGACTAAGATCCTTTGGAGTATGCAGGCTACCCCTTCACATGTTCTACCAGTCTGTTGTCACCAATACAACCTTCTATGCGGTGGTGTGTTGGGGCAATGGCATCAACGTGGGTCATGCCAACAGTCTCAATAAACAGATTAGAAAGGCTGGCTCTGTTATAGGAGTCAAACTGGACACACTGGAGGCTGTGGCATAATAAAGGACCCTACAGAAAATCCTAGCAATTCTGGGCAACGTTTCTCACCCTCTGCACTCCACCTTGGCTGAACAGAGGAGCACTTTTAGTAATAGACCAAGACAACTGAGAATTTATCCAAGAGCAAAAATTGCATACTTCTCCAAACTGTATATCGGTTATGAAATCAAAACAATGTATAATATTGGGTAGGTTAGCGTGGCTGTAGAAGAGGGAGATGATTGTAGGAGAAAGGAGGAAATACACCCAGTGGCCACGTTTTTCGTGACCTTCTGTACCTAATAAAGTGGCCACTAAGTATATGTTTGTGCTCTTCTGCTGTTGTGGCCCATCCATTCCAAGGTTCGAAGTGTTGTGCGTTCAGAGATGCCCTTCTGCACACTGCTGTTGTAATGCGTGGTTGTTTGGGTTACTGTCAGCTTGAACCAGTCTGGCCTTTCTCCTCTGACCTCCCTCATTAATGAGTCATTTTCACCCACAGAACTGCTACTCATTGGATGTTTTGCTTTTGTTTCTCGCACCACTCTCTGCAAACTCTAGATACTGCTGTGTGCGAAAATCCAAGCAGAACAACAGATGCTGAGGTACTCAAACTACCCCATCTGGCACCAACAATCATTCCACGTCACTTCGGTCACATTTCTTCCCCATTCTGCTGTTTGGTCCAAACAACATCTGAAGCTCTTGACCATGCCTGCATGTTTTTTTTTTGCTTTGAGTTGCTGCCACATTATTTGCTGATTAGGTATTTGCATTAATGAACAGGTGTACAGTGTAGCTAATAAAACGGCCTCTGAGTATACATGGGAAATATGAGGAATACAGATGGTAAAGATAGGTAGACATAAGAGAAAGGAGTAAAAGGGTTGGGGAAAATAATGGTGAGAACAGAAAATAAGAAAAGAAAGGGAAAAAGAGGAGTAAATTAAGTACAGAGAGAAGAAGCAAGGGATAAGTGAACGGATTTAGTGGATTGTGGGATTGGAACGTCTTTCCCTCTTTCAGTATGGATTTTTATCTTATTAGGTGGAATTCTTTCTGTGTCATCTATAAGAATGTTTCTTTCCCACTTGAAGCACATCTCTTCAGACCCAAATTTCCCTTTTAGCAATAGAGGTCTGTGTCTCCTTTACAACCTACTCCTGCAGGTGGTGCAGACAGAGAATTCCTTAATCCTTGCTACATCTTTTGTGACCAGAGGTTGTGGAAGGTCTTCTCTCAGTGGGGTGGTAGGTGAGGTTCTGTCAGCAGAGTGGGAGCAGAAGATTGGCACGTGGACCATCGTCCAGAGATGGCCACCACAGAAATCCAATAACCTCCACCTAAAGATGTTGAAATAGCTGAAAATGTCCACGTTAGGAGTGACCATCCAAAATTCGAATGTAGTTCAGATAAATTGGAAAGTAGCACATGTAATAACAATATTTAAGAATAAAAGAGATGAAAACGAACTACAAAACACTGAGTCTGACTATGTGGTGTTGGTGGAAATGCTAGAATCTATAAATAGTTGAGCTTAGAGCCTCTCCTCTGCTCCAGGCACCACAAGTTCCACCTGTACCTTTTGCAAATCTGGAGCTTCACCCTCTGCACTTGATGCGAGCCTAGAGCTTCACCTCCTGAAGAACCTGGGGAGCCACCCTCTCCCGCATCTGAGCTCATAATCTTCTAATCTTTTCAACACTATCTTCGGATTTTGGAGATGCTTCATGTCATCCTTACTGGTAACAATGATGTCATCCAGTTAACGCCAAGTGTTTGGACAGCGTTGTGGCACCTGGTTCGTAGCTTTCTACCAGCGTCCAGGCGTATATGCTCCTCCAAAAAACAAGCCTTATAGCAATAAAGCCCTTTGTGAGTGTTTGTGGTGAGAAACACTTTGGACTCTTCTTCCACCTTCATCTGCAGACAGGCGTCAGCTAAGTCCACTTTGCTGAAATGATTCCTTCCAGAAAGGTTTGCAAAGGTATCCTCTATCTTCGGCAGAGGGTCTTGGTCTGATCTACTTTCAGAACTGGGTTAATGGAGACCGTAAAGTTACCACAGATTCTGACAGACCCATTCTTCTTAGTTACTGTGACCACTGGCATTGCCCTTGGGCTCCACTCAACCTTGGAAAGAACTCCTTCAGCCTCCATGGGATCTAGCTCACTGGCTACTTTATCATGGATGGTGTAAGAAATCGAATGGGCTTTGTAAAACTTGGATATGGCTTTCAGTTGACTATTACAAGGGATGTGGCATGCAAATGGTGGATGGATACCCAATCAAGTTGTAGTTGTCTCAGCCAATCATGTCCTCATGCTGTTGGGCCTCCTGTTTTTACCACAAACAAGCTCGTTGTGGCTTGTTGGTTGTTGTACTTCACTATTACAAATGTCATTCCCTCTGCAGTTATCTTTTCTCCATTGTAAGTTCTTAACAGGATATCTGCAGACTCCAGTTCAACATCTTTGAGATGCTATTCAAAAATTATTTTGTGGAATGACTGAAACAGTCAAGCCAGTGTCCAATTCCTTTTTAATTAATTTGCCGTTCACTTCTGGTGTAAGCCATACTGCTCGTCTCTTGTTAGTTTTCACATTGTAAATCTCAAGGTTACTCAGACCAGTCTTACTCTCATCATTATCAGATTTTTCAACAACAGCTTAGTGGTCTTTTTTTGAATCTGCAACTTGACTTTTTATCTTTATCTCTTCCCTGTGCAGTCCATTTATTTTTGTCTGCCTGATATGCTCTTTGTATGTGTCCTACTGGGTAACATTTTCTGCAAGTTTCGCCTTTAAACCTGCATTAGTCTGGTGTATGTGACCCCCTGTCACAACAGTAAAACAATTTGTTTGACCAGCCAAGTTTCTGTTTATACATTGCAAATTTGCTCATGCTCACTTTCATTCCTGACTGCAACTCAATTGTGTCTCTGTCTGTTGTTTCCATTCACACAGCTATTTCAACTGCACTTTTACATGTAAGTTGTGCACCAGTTAGGAGCTGTTTTGGAATGCTTTCTGGTAAGATTCCACAAAATAAATAAGCTCTCAGTGCATCACTAATCCCATCTTGGAAATGACAATGCACTGACAAACTTCTTCAATTCAGCCATATGCACTGAAATGGACTCCCCTTCCTCTTAACTCGGCTTATGAAACCTAAATCATTCTGCAATTAACAATGGTTTTGGTTCTAAATGTTCCTGCATTACTTTCATAATATCAGCAAAACTCATTTTGGCTGGTTTGGTTGGAGCAGTCAAGCTTCTAAACAAACTGTATGCCTTTATCCCTAATGCACTCAGCAAAATTTGCACTCACTTTTCTTTGACTATTTCATTTGCTTCAAAATACTGCTCAATTTGCTCAGTATATAATATCCAGTTATCTTTTGTGTAATCAAATGCATCTATCTTTCTGATGTAATCAGCCATTTCTGGTCTTTTTTTATTTATGATTATCACCCAGTACTCACTGTTTATGAACCCATGAATTCGTCTGTTTTCTGGCTTAAAAAAAAAACGTGTACATCTTCCAGCTCGTGAAGAAAAAAAAGTGCTGTGATTTTTAAAAACTCGAACATCTCATTGTGCTTCAACAGGTAAGTACAGGTTTCCCCCGCCATCCGAAGGTAGAATGTTCCTATGAAACGGTTCGTAAGCTGAAATGTCGTAAAGTGAAGAAGCAATTACCATTTATTTATATGGGAAAATTTTGTGAGCGTTCGCAGACCCAAAAATAACCTACCAAATCATGCCAAATAACACATAAAACCTAAAATAACAGCAATATATAGTAAAAGCAGGAATGATATGATAAATACAGAGCCTATATAAAGTAGAAATACTTCTCTACAACGATTGCCTGCACAGATCTCCGTAGCAAAAATCTCACACAAGCGCTCTCAGCAGAAAATCTCACCCAAGCGCTGTTGGCATAAACGCACTCTCCAGTAACCTTTAAACTATGAAGCTGCCAAACCTACCAAATAACACGTAAAAATACACAGCCTATATAAAGTAGAAATAATGTATGTACAGTGTAGTATCACTTACCGGAATTGGGAAAACAGCGCCGAGCACACTGATGATGGTGTGTTAGACAGAGTCGTTGCAGGCTGGGTGGTGCAGTGGCCCCCACCCTCCGGGCCACTGACCGATACATTGCCGCGAAGCATGCAGGGGTCTAGCGGTAGCTGGGAGGCCGATTGCATCGCCTCTGATCTGGGCCGACAATTATGTGCTAGGCGGCACCTAATTAATTAGCATGTTTATTTCGGCTTTTTTCTTAAAGATGTGCTGTGTGCCTCCTGGCTACCGTTGCGTTCTTCACGAATCGGTACAGTATCTGTCCGGGGCCCGGGTGTTGGGGTGGTGGGACACGGGGTGTCATCTCATCATCGATCAGGGCAGGCAGCTCATCTTCTCCTATGACTGCCCGCCTCGATGTTGAAGGTTAAGGTTCGTCGTCTGCTGTGGCTGATGTGGAAGGCTTGCCTGACTGCTTAGCCTCACGCATTTTTCTATCACACAGTTGTTTGTAAGCACTCAAACCATCCTGCAAATATCTCCCAAACCTACGTACCCTTTCAAAATTAAAGTCGTACTTTATCATTGCAGCGAAAATCTCACGCAGTTGCTTCACTTTCTGCATTCGGTTTCGATTGTTATCCTTTCCTCTTCCAATTGCATCAGCTCTTCATCTATCAGTTCTTGGTCATGGGATGCCAAAACCTCTTCAACATCATCTTCATCAACTTCCACAAGCCAAACTCACTTTGTCCTTGCTTCGTTCACCACGATCAAAACGCTTAATTATGTCTAGTTTTACGCTAAGTGTAACATCCTTATTCTTTCAGGCTTTTCTGACACCTTAGATCTCATCTTGCTAACGGCTGCTCAATGCAACGTGTTTAAGCAATGCCGTTCCGAATCCGGGGCAGAGCGGCTGCTCGGGGCACACGCTTTCTTTTATCGCACGCTGCCTTTCTTCGTACCAGTGAAAACACCTTCTGAAAGTGAAAACAGGGTACTAATGTAGGTCTTTCGTAACAGTGAGGTTTCGTAAAGCGAACGTTCGAAAAGCGGGGGACACCTGTAGTCGTCTTGGGTTCATTTTAAACTTACTCGTTTAAGCGAGGTGTGTGCATATGACGTGGTGGCATGATGATATATGCCATTTATGTACGTTTATATATAACCCGTAATGAATTATTTACATAAAGGATGCTTAATCAAACAATATGTTTACAATATTACTAAAATATTAAGTTCACAACAGCTGCCTGAATCTGACGTGATGCTGGAACTCTGCCTCCTGCACCTGAAGCACCCAGGACTCTGCCTCTTGCATCTGATGCAAGGGTGGTGCATCAGATGCACCTGACACGAGCCTGTAGTTCCACTCCCTGCACCTGAGGTGAAGCTTTGACTACACCCTCCAAAATGTGTGAGTCTGGAGCTCTGCCTCTGCCTCTGCCCCTGCCCCTGCCCCCGACGCGGGCCTGGCACTCCACCTGCTGCACCTGATGTGAACCTGGAGTTCTACCCCTGCACCGAGGTGAACCTCGAGCTCCGTTCCCTGCACCTGATGCGCCCGAAGCTCCGCCTGCTGTACCTGGATCATGCTTAGAGCCCCGTACCCTGTGGCTGAGATAAGCCTGTAGTTCCGCCCCTGCACCTGACACGAGGCTGAAACCACGCCCCTTGCACCTGAAGTGCCTGGAGCTCCGCCTCCTGTACCTGGCGCGAGCTTGGAGCTCCGCCTCCTGTACCTGGCGCGAGCGTGGAGCTCCGCCTCCTGTACCTTCGCGAGCGTGGAGCTCCGCCTCCTGTACCTGTCGCGGGCGTGGAGCTCCGCCTCCTCCTGAAACCTGACGCGAGCGCGGTGGAGGTTTCCGGTTCATCTCTATGGGCCGCCGGAAAGGCTCGGAGTGAAGCCGAGCAGCGTCGGAAGCCGGTGAGTCTGTGGGTGTGTTGAGGGCGGTAGACACCGCTCCCGGCCCTGGCCCCGGCCCCTTCCTTTCGGCCGTCCTTTGCTCACTGCGGGAGCGCCGCGGCAGCAGTGAGCACCGGAGACCTGCAGTATCATCTCGGCATTCGGTGCCAACAGGGCCGGCGCTTGAGGACGGGTGAAGGACAGCTGGAATCGGTCTTGTAGGGGTTACATGAAAATCTTCGTAACTGCAAATTGCGGTATTTTGTAGCGACCTTCCTGATTAAGGGTATGGTTTGTTCGGCAGCAGCTTTTTGTGCTAAGAGAGCATGCAGATCCTGCCAGCATCATTGGTACTTTCGCTGGGAGATGGATGGGTTTCCAGGCTGACGCGATGCAGCCACTTGAAGGGCTGTCAGTTTTTCAAACGTGGGCTGCATCCGAAAATCAAATTAACAGAAATTGACTGAATTTGTTGCTTGACAACCCTTCAAGCAGTACATTTTGACTGGCAAGTGTCTTAAAGTTATCACAGTTGCTAAATTATTGAGCGTTTTCCTTTTGCCTATCTACAGTTTGGGAATAGTTTCATAATTAATAGGCTAGTCAGTTCAAGTCAAGTTTATTGTCATTTCGACCATAAGCTGCTGGTGCAGTACACGGTAAAAACGAAACAACGTTCCTCCGGGACCCTGGTGTTTGTAAAACTGCCTCTCAATGGGAATTTCGTTTTTGCACATGCTTTTTAAACTGCTATCTTTTATATGTCCTTTTTGCCCCTTAAGGTGGTATCTTCTGGTTTTGTCTTATTGACAAAGCTGTCCAATCTCTTGTATAATATCCACTGCGCATTTTGTAGAATGCAGTCAGATGGTTTTATTTCATTTCCAAATAGATTTACAATGGCTTCTCTGTATCTTCAGTGAAAACAATGGTAATGAAATCTCTTGATCAGGACTTTAAATATGGATTATTTCTGGAACCTCTGACAATTGATTAAACAAGTGAATCCTAAACTAAAATGACGTGCATTGTAATGCTGAAAAGACCATTTAAGAAGGAACTATGTTGCATGTGACTCATAGATTTGCTTAAGACAAAACTACTGAAGTTGAGAAGAATTACAAAGTAATTTCCCTTATACTGGCCTTCAGACCCCAAAACATGGTTGTGTGTGTCTGCAAACCATTCTAAATTGGGAAGCATTTGTTTAAATCATGTGATGTTGACTTTTGTTTTAATCTTGTTTCAGGCTGGTGTAAAAAGAATAGGAGAGACTGCAAGAAAAATGGCACAAGATAGTATATACTATTACAGATTGCCTGCTGTTAGATTCATCCCTCTTATTAATATAATTCTATTTGTGGATGGAATATCTACCATCATGCTCTGGATTTTAGGTAATGCATTTTTATCATTGTTGATGGCTAGAGCTAATTGATTTTAAGAAGCTTTTTATTCCCACATAAAGTGGGAAATTAAAAATATTTTGTTTGCATAAATAGAATGATGGCTTTTGATAACATGACTATATGATGCTATACTATATAGAATCTGTATGAATATAGACAGACTCTTCAAAGGTCCAATTTAATGTTAGAGAAATGTATTACAATATATATCCTGCAATGCTTTTTCTTCGCAACATCCATGAAAACAGAGAAGTGCCCTGAAGAATGAATCACAAGTAAACGTGAGAACCCCAAGGTCCACCCCAGCTGCCCTTCCTCCCGCGCGTAAGCGGCAGTGAACAACAATCACTCCTCCTCCCACCGGCAAAAAAACAAGCATTGGTACTGTCACCGAGCACCTAAGCGTGGGCAAAGCAATAGCAAAGACATAGACTTGCAGTTACCCCAAGCACTTGGCGTTATACTCAGCATTCGACATACCATAGATTTTCTCTCTCCCTAATAAGGGAGAGGGAGGTGTCTCCATTTTTCCAACAAGCGGGGAGACATAACAAACAACTCGCTGGTTTGCGATGTTAAAAGTCCGTTACGTCGCTTTTTTTGAACTCTGTGCCTGAAGATCGCAAAGATTCTGGGTCTTTGGGCCCATAGCAGATATCCCGACTCCCCTGATGACACACGGGTCTCCTGCCGTGAAACCAAGCCGCGATCCACCTGTCTCCAGAGCCCTGAGATCTTAGGCTTCCGAATTCGAGCAAGACTCTCAATGGCCAGTCCTGAATCCCCGAGAACAGGTCCCATTTCCGCAAAGAACCGACATCAGCATGTAACTTCAGGTCAGTGTCTTCAAAAGAACCCTGAAAAGGAAAAATGAAGATATTAAAGATGGAAATAGAGCTGTTTCCAAAGATGCAAAAAAGGAGTCACTGTTTAGCGCCATCTTAACTTCACTCCACCTCCTGAAGACTCTTTGATGACACTTTAAGAATTAAGACTGAAAAACAGCTTCTTCCCGAGGGCTGTTATGTAGCTAAGTAATGCTACACCCCAGCTTGCCAATATCCTTTGAGTGTTGTGGACTATCAAAGTCACATGTTGCATGTAAATATGGGATTATTTTTTAAATTAAGCTGCACCACACATTGTGAATGTCTGTTTTGCATGGACTGGAGTAGCACCGCAATCTCGCTGTCTTGAGCAATGACAATAAAAGTTCTATTCTATTCTATAGAATCATACAACATGGATACAGGTCCTTCAGCATGACTGACCAAGAGGCTATCCAGGCTGGTCTCATTTCCTTGGGTTTTGGCCCATATCCTTCTAAACTGCTCCTGTCCATATACCTATCCAATTGTCTTTTGAAGGGCATTATTTTGCCTGCTTCAAGTAATTTATTTCATAGACATACTACACTCTGTTGCCCACTCAACTTAAATCCATGCCTCCTCGTTCTTATTTCCCCCAAACCCAGAAATGATACTAACTGCCCTCTGTATCTATGCCCTTCACCTCTAAATGCCTCTATAAGATCATCACTGACGTCCGTACTCTGTACTTGTGAGACGTGCTGTAGATGTTGCTAGCAAGGTTGGCATATGTTGCTCATTCTTTTTCATCTTCGATAGGGTCAAGACCAATCATCCAGAAACACTTCAGTTCTGTTGAAGGAATTGTTTTAATACTGTTAAGGTGGAGAGGTCTAACATTTGAACTTGAAGACTATGAATAAATAGTGATATCATTCCTAGATAGGTGGTGGGGTGGAGATAAGTTTCTACCAATGGAAGTGTAATGTGCTCCTTCCCACCATTAGCCTGCAGATCACCTTTCAGTGAGGTGTAGCATCTGCTTAACCCTCTGATCAGGATCATTTAAAGCCATGGGCACAGGTGGTGGCTGGTCGTATGAGCAGCTGGTGCATATCACAAGTCCTGGTTAAGTGACCACTGACACCAGGCAGACAATCTCTGAAGAGTATTGATAATGGCTGGGGTCAACAAGAAGGCAATGGCAAACCACTTCTGTTGAAAAATTTGCCAGGAACAGCCATGGTCATGGAAAGACCATGGTTGCCCACGTCATATGACACGGCACATAATGATGATCATTACTAGATGTGGGCTGCAGAGGAAAACTTCCTGTTCCACCTTGAACATTTTAGAGTGCAGAGGCTACCAGTCTCAGTGAGGTATATTCAGGAGAGTTTTGATATTGCATCATATGAGTGCTACCCATTGTGGCCACACTAGGTTGTGGTGGAGGGAATCAATGTTTAGGGTTGTAAATTGAGCATCATTCTACTGATACTGTTTATGCCCCATGATTATTTTTGGAATTGTACTCGTGTTATGAAGAGTTGAGTATTTTATCAAACTCTTGGTTTGTATTCCGAAGGTGGTGGAGAGGCTTCATGAACTTGGAAGCCTCGTCATGACACAGGCTCTGCTATCGTCATAGTATTCATATGGTCTAGCTATGTTTCTTGTCTGCAACATGTTGGCATTGTTAATCTGCTGAGACTGGATCCAGACTATTGTGTACAGGCCCAGTCTTCCTATGTAAGGAAGGAAATACTTTTTTTTTGATTATAGGAAAGGGTTAGTTTCCTGGGGTGGCAAGTGTGTGCAGAAAGGACATTGAAGCTCTGATCTTATGAGAACGCAATGTGATCTGGATGCAATGTACACATTTCTTACGGAGCTCGACCTGGTAAATGGAGGGTAATGTTTCTTGTGTCTGGGGCATCTGGAACTAGAAGTCACAATCTCAAATGAGGGTTTGACCATTGAGTGTAAAGACTGGAAGAAACTTCTTCACACTTACAGTAGTGAATCATTGGAATATTCTGTTGAAGATGTAAGCATCAGTGGTTATCTTCTGACAACTAGGCATGAGTTTTTCCTCAAGGATATTTGTGAACCTGTTGGATTTTTTTCATAACCAGTCACATGTCACTGTTATTGCTGTGATGATTAAATTTATCGAATTTGTATTCACCAGCTACCTCACTCGCTTCCTGAGTTTTGAATGTTTCCAGATCTTTGATCCACAAATATTAATGCTTACCACTTAGCTAATATGCCACTTTTCTCAATGAATCATGACTCATAACAGTAAATTTGCCCTTTTGATTCCCAATCATTTCAGTTGAACTGAGCTTCTTGGTTCTGTGAGTCAAGTGCTGCCTTTGTGTGTTTTGCCTCTAGAATTCTGTTCTTTTGCCCTTTTGTAACAAGTAGTCCCAGGAAAACCTTATTCAAGTATTAGTAAGCTGGTTATTGGTGTGTGAGTATTGCTTAATAGCACAGCTGATGAGATCTTCCTTCCATCCCTTCGCTAATGATTGTGGCTACCATGATGAGGTATTAATGGCCAGGATTAGAATTGTTCTGCATTTTGAGATAGTGCCATTCCTGGATAATTTTCTACATTGTCATGTTGATCAGTGTTGTATCTGTACTAAAGACAGGGTTCATCTTCAAATACAATTGAACTAGATTGTGGTGAAGATTGACAACTAGCTTTGTATCCACTATATTGAGCCTTTCTTTTGCATTTAAGCAAGTTAGTTTGAGTTTCAGAAAGGTTCAAAGGTTCACTTATTATCAAAGTATGTTTCCATATACAACTCTTGAGATTCATCTTCTCCAGATAGCCATGAAACAAAGAAAAACCATGGAAGTTCTGCTGATAGGATCATAGAAAAAGACAGATTGATCAGCTGTCTTCCTCTTCTAGATGTAAGTGATTGAAAATATCTCAACTGTGACATTTTAGACTTGCATTTTGGCTTTGCTTATTGGAGCCATTTATGGGCCGATTCTTCTCTTGTTTATTTATCACTGGCTATTTGTAAGTGGATGTGGTAGGACAGAAGAGCTTTCAATCTGATTGTTGTAATATAATAATCTTAAACATTCTTTCAGTAAACTTTTGATCCTACTCAGTATTGACATGTTAAATAAACTTTCAAAGCAAGTGCAGATTTCCAGAGTTAATGTGTTATTACTTATCATGATGAGGTAAACACAGAAAATGCTGGAAGCATCTGTTGTAAGACAGAGTTAATGTTCTCAAATCAGTGACCTTTCATCAGAACTACAAAACTAGACTTAAGTGGATGAAAATCTTAATTAATGAGAGCACATGGATGCAAAAAAAACTCAATACCTGTCAAAGTCTTTAGTAGACCTAATTAAATAGAAACTTGCTTTGTTTTTTGTTCTTGATAATGCTGCCAGTTTCTGGGTCAGATATGGGTAATTGCTAAGTTTGGAATTAGTGGTTGACGGTTACTTTTTAATCATACCCTGGATCAAACTTTTGAACTTATGCAGACAAGTGTTGTAACAAAACTGCATGGTGGTGAAATGATTAAAATTTTTGAGCTCCATAAGTTAATAGTTTTCATACTCAATACATCTGTGCAGATGTGTCTTTTTTTTAAATAACATTTTATCTTTGTGTCCTGTGCACCAAGAGGGAAAATCTCATCCTTCTGCTTGTGTTTTCATAAGTAGTGTCACTGGCCTTCTAATGGAACGTTAAAGGTAGTAAATGAGTGGAGTAGGGGTGCACTTGGAATTGGGGGAACAAATTTTGAGCAGTTGTCTTGACATACAGTATTTTCAATAAAGTTATATCTGAAGAGTGATGTTCAGGTAGTTTACCTTGAATATGTAGTGTAGGATCTATGTATCTATTTTCTATCTGTATTGTATTTTGTTGTGTGTTTATTATGCCTAGTTAGTCATGTGGGTTGGGGCATGGTAGAAGTGAAGAGTTTAGTTGCATGCCAGACAACGGCGTGACCCGTTGGGGCACCCTTTGAGAGAAGGGTAGTGCAGTCTGATATGACCAGAATGAACATTAAATTTTTCTGAATGCTATTGGTTTCGCTTTGCTTTGGAAACTGAAGTAGAAAACCTCAGTTTATTAAAGAAGAACGACGTGTAGCAAAGCAAATATAGCTGCTCCTCATTTAATGAAGGACACTTTTGATGGCATCATTTCTGGTTTATCAGCCACCCTTGTGCCTCTTGTTGTCATTCTGGAGACGTGCAGCCTTTTCATCCCCCGTCTCTTTATCTCTCCTGCTGTTTGTTGTTTGTCTCTGATCCTGGAGACGTGTATGCCTCTCCTCCTCTGTCTCTTCTCTCAACCTTTTTTGTCCTGACTCTTTGATCCTGGAGTCATGTGGCCCTGGCCTCATCTGATTCTAGTTCTCTCCCTCTCCTTGCCACTTCCCGAGGACATTTGCCATCATCTCTTGGCTATAATGTCCCCCTTCCTTTTCCACGCGGCATAATTGGCTGACCATTTTTTTTTACTCTGATGCTGGATAGAAGATATGAAGCAGTAACACCAAAGGATGCGATTATTCTTGATGATGTGGTTGGCACTCTCCTAAATGGACGTGATATAGTCACTGCTGTCCTTTGACTGCAGCAAAGGGTTATATGGGTGTCTGGAAGTACGTCGTTACAATAAGATTTAATTATCTCTTATTGATGGGCGGCAGTTAGATCTGTCCCAATCCTGCACATGCTGATGGTGATTAGCAGAATGTGACCCTGCGAAATGGAGCTGCCCTGCCCTTTTGCTCCGGCAGGTGTTGCTGCTGAGGCTGGCCGTGCGCATGCGTCAGGCTGTCAAGTACCGATTTCCATGTTGGCCGATGGGGGTCTCGGGTGAAAGCCAGCCTGTTGATTTTTGGTGAATGAGCAATTTTATACGAACATATAACCCTGAACTTTGTCTGCATTCTGTAAGTTAGTGCATTTTAATTCAATTTAGCCAAAAAAAGTGCCGCTGTCATGCAACGTTTGCGCTAATTGGAGGTGACAAACAGACAGACAGAGCATGAGAGTTGTAGTATATATATAGATTCATGCTTTGTCTTTGGGCTAGTGGGTAGAGCTTGAGGGCGGGCCAGGGGTGGTATCATCTTTGACCATTTAATTCACTCAAATATGCTTGAATAGTTTTGTATACATTTAAGAATGCTTGGCTGAGGTACGTTTAATACACTAAGTCTGTTTATTTCATTATATCACTAGTTTTTGTTTAATTCGTTTTTATTGTTTTTTCAGATTGTTCATTTTGCTGGTTTCTTAATAAAAGATTGAATGTATTTTGAAACTATTGGATGGACAGTGAGCACATCAGAGTATCTTGCCCCCCACCCCCGTGCTTAGTTTAAGTGGTTTTGATTTGTTCAAAAGTAACCGCTACCTGTAGAATTATCGAGCAGGAGAAGGAAATTCCACATTAGATGTTCCATAAAGTATTTTGGATACTTGAGAATATTTAATTCTTTTTCATGTTTTAAAATGATAAAAGCTTTTAGGTATCGATAAAAATGAAAGTATTTTATTTCAGATATGTTGAAATGTAGAAATATGTATGTTGGAAATTTTCAAAGCTTAGAATTGACTTTTTTAAAAATGCATACATTTCATTCTTAATTCTGTTTTGTGGCATTGCCTTCCATTCATTTTGACTCTGATCTTTTATTTCACCTGTTTACTTTTTATTTCCAAGGTGGTCGCTCTCACTATTTGGAAAACGATGTACTTAAGTGGTGCTTCTGGAAGTCAACTTTTGATCTTGCGGCATTTTGCACAATGAAAACGTGTATTCTTATAGTAATTTACTTGACAATGGAATCTATTGCCCTGAAACAGATTGATGATCTTAACAATTCCAATCTTAAAAGGAAAAGGGAATTCCTGCACCTGATTAGTTTCACCATCTCAGGTCTCTGGGTTGCATATACAATTGCCAAAGGAATTACAGTTCTTGTCACGCAGAGTTATAAAGAGGTAAATGCTGCTTATGATCAGTGTAATTTCTTAAATTTGTATTAAACATTGCTTTAATAATTGTAAGAGATATAGGATTATATATTTTGGACAACTGGAAGCAAAAGTGTATTGAATCTTCCTTGCTTTGGAACCACCACAGTTGCAGCATAACCTTAGGGTAAATATTGGCTAAATACTGTATGTTTGAGGCTAATGGATTAAATGTGATGATGCTTATTTTGTAAATTACTTCCTATTTCCTTCTAACATAGAAGGAGGCTGCTTGACCCATTGAGCTTATGCTGGCACTTGGAACAATCCCTTCACGCAATTATTTCCTGGGAATCTATTTTCTGTTGAGTGCCTATGACCTCCATTTTGATTCTCATGCCACCTATTAAAGCAGGATAATTGGCTATTTTAAGTTTCCCATCAACCAGCCTGTCTTTATGATATAGGAGGAAACTGAAGCACGTGGGAGAAATCCATGAGGTTACAGAAGGAACATGCAAACTCCACACAGAAAGCACTGAAGCTCAGAATTGTACCTGAATTATTACAGGTGTGAGGCATTAGCATTACTGTCTATTACTATGCCCTGCAGCTGGAATCCATGTGGAGTATATTGGCAAAGCTTGGCCTAGGTAGGATATTGATGAATTATGTTACCAATCCCACAGTGGGTTAAATTGGCAAACTATTGAAGATCCCACGCATTCCATTTGCAATTCTTGTCCAGTGGATTAGAAAATGTATATTATTTTTATTTTTTCCCTTTCAAAGCACTTGGTGATCAATAAGAGCAAAGAGGTCCTTCTGCAGTTGTACAGGGCCCTGGTGAGACCACACCTGGAGTATTGTGTACAGTTTTGGTCTCCAAATTTGAGGAAGGACATTCTTGCTATTTGAGGGAGTGCAGCGTAGGTTCACAAGGTTAATTCCCGGGATGACGGGACTGTCATATGTTGAAAGATTGGAGCGACTGGGCTTGTATACTCTGGAATTTAGAAGGCTGAGAGGGGATCTTATTGAAGCATATAAGATTATTAAGGGATTGGACATGCTGGAGGCAGGAAGCATGTTCTCGCTGATGGGTGAGTCCAGAACCAGAGGCCACAGTTTAAGAATAAGGGGTAGGCCATTTAGAACGGAGTTGAGGAAAAACTTTTTCACCCAGAGAGTGGTGGATATATGGAATGCTCTGCCCCAGAAGGCAGTGGAGGCCAAATCTCTGGATGCTTTCAAGAAAGAGGTGGATAGAGCTCTTAAGGATAGTGGAATCAAAGGTTATGGGGATAATGCAGGAACTGGATACTGATTGTGGGTGATCAGCCATGATCACAGTGAATGGTGGTGCTGGCTGGAAGGGCTGAATGGCCTACTCCTGCACCTATTGTCAATTGTCTAATAAAGATAATGTGATTTAGGTTAATGCTATTCTCTTAGATGTTTAGTTTTCAATTATTTACATCAATTTTAATTGTTTTTAAATTCCCTGAATGTTGGTTCTATTTAAAAGTTATTAAAGCTGCTTCACAGCATTAACAAAAGTCATGGATGTCTGGCTCAAAGTTGTGTGAATTAAAGAAAATACAGGACACCCCTAATTTATGGCCATTTGGGTAACAGCAATTCATCCTTGGGGAATTCACGAAGCACTACAAAAAAGTTTAAGATAAAGAATAAAATGTAATCTTACAGAATTCGTGTGTGGGGGGAATAAAAGTAAATAAAGCACAATTTTTTAAAAATCATGTTTTTTCATGACTTTGCTTTATAAAAAATTGTGATAAGATATGTATGAACACAACATACTCCTGGAATGCAGAACTTTGTAAAAATTAATTTTTTAATTTTTTGCTTGAGGCATCAGTTGTTATTGTTCTAGGTGGAATCAGATCTACATCCCACCATCCTTTGTCACATATCAATTTTACTCAGCATGTATGAGGCTGTCTGTTTATTCTTTAAAACCTACTGTATGAAATGAAGTAACTTCACACCCCCAAACAAAATTGTTGTACAAATATTTTCTGTTCATCTTAATCTAGCAAATAATCTTTACAATGTTTGCAATTACCCTGCAAACTGAGGAACAAGACTTAAAATGGCTTTGATTTTAGTTATTTAGGTTTGTTTATAGGTAATAAGCTTCACATTTTCTGTCAAAAGAACTTCCTCTTCTATAGAAATAGTTTAAAATCCTACTTTGCATATAGTATAATGACCACCTTTATGGGTTCTATTGAGAAATGATCTGTAACTAGGAGCCATTAAAGTTGGGCTGTTTAACCTCTTCCTTCATCAGTGTTCTTGGAAAAAGGAATCCTGTCATTTCAGATCCCATGGTTTCTTTTAATATTTCTCCTCTTAGAATAGGATCCACTGTACATTTTCTCTGTTTAAAAAAGCATGATTTGTAATCTAGATAACCTGCATGTTATCCAGATCATTGATTACAGTCGTGTTACTGGGCAATGGTATCCCATATAAAATAGATAATATATCATACTGTTTTTGTGCATGAAGATTAAAAACTTATAAGATTATGTTAACTGAGTTGTTTTTAATAAGACCTTTTTTTCTCCCCCATTGACAGATGCATCTAACTTTCAAGATTGTTTGTATTTCTACTGTGGTATTCAGCCTGGTTGAGTTCCCCTTTTGTGTTTTTTGTAACAGGTAAAGGACACTGAATTTGTTGAAAAACTCTAAATGCATCTTAATAAGCAGTTATGCTTTGTTCCCTAGCAGTCTAATTATTCCTGAAAAATTTTATGTTCTGGGTGTAACTTTAGCAAGTAATACCTGACAAGGTGATCAGATAAAACTGAAAAAGCATGAATGTGATGAAGATTAATATTAAAGCTTTGGTTCATCTGTGTAACACTCAGGGCTGTTTTAAGTATGAACTTGACCCCATTATTACCAGACTGAATGCTAGTCTAGAATGTGCTGAAACTGTGTGATATTGTTTTCTATAGCCAGGTGTAGGGGATCTGTGGTAATTTCCAGGAAAAACTGGGGAATCTCTTGGTGTCTCTGCCGGCAATCTTTCCTCACTGACGCCACCAAAATATATATCAGCTGGGCATTTTTTATTGAACCTTGTTGTGGTTAAAACAGTTGTTGTGCCAGTGAAGTAGAGGACAGTGATTATATGTTGACATTAATTGTTTAGAATGGTGGAGCAGACTTGATGGGACAAATGGCCTAATTCTACTCCCATATCTCATGGTCTTGTGGTCTCAACGCCTTCCACCTTAGGCCACAAATTTATCAATCGCTCTTTATGAGTTATTAACTTCAAACTTTCTGCATAATCACTCAGAGTTGACCTGCATGTGCATGTAACGAGAGCTGTATAACTCATCTCCTTCTACCTTAGGCCACAAACTTATCAATCACCCCTGCTGTGGGTACTTTCTGGAGGTCCAAGATCCATATGCACCACGACCGCTGGACTAAGTGTGTAAATGTAGGAGGGGACTATGTTGAAAAATAAATGTGCTAGGTTTTCTAAAATTGACTCCTTCTACCTTAGGCCACGATCATATCAATGACCCCTCGTACAGTGCAGATAGCTGCAAAGGATTATTATATTGTCACAGCATAGTTCCTACCTCAGGATAGGATTAAGTGCTAAATTTTCAGAGATTCAAGACATTCAAATAAGGAAGAAGGCATGTAATATTACTGATTAAGGAAGCAGTGCTCTCAGGGAAGATACATTTAATTAAGCTAGAGTTAAGAAGTAATAGAAACATAGAAAATAGGTGCAGCAGTAGGCCATTTGGCCCTTCGAGCCTGCACCGCCATTTATTATAGACTGTTGGCCTGTGGGAAAATATAGAGAGCTATAGAAAAGGAGCCAATTCCAGGGTACAAGAGTTTTAACTATAAGAGTAGAGCTTATTTAGGACTGTGCGAAAGATTTAGGCTCATGTGTATATGTGCCTAAGACTTTTGTACAGTACTATAGTAATTTTATGTATTGTACCGTACTGTCACAAAAAGAAACAGATTTCATGATGTGAGTGATGATAAAACTGATTTTGATATTGGTCTCTATTGTGGACTGAGAGTAGGAAGGGGCAGGGAGAGGGGAATCATGGTGAGAAAAAAGAGGGGGGGGGGTTGAGTAAGAAGCACCAGAGAGACATTCTGTAATGATCAATTGTTTGGAATCAAATGACCTTGCCTGGTGTCTCAGAGCTGGGTGTGTCTGCATCCATGGCACCCCCTGCCCCTGGCACTTCGTCTCTGCCACCTGTCCCACACCACTCCCATGACGCTCCATACTCGACATTCCTAACATCCTTTGCTCCCGCCAGATTTACAAACTCGCTCAACGCTCCACGTTAACAAATACAGTGCTGTGCAAAAGTCTTAACACACTAGCTATATATATGTGCCCAAGACTTTTGCACAGTACTGTAGATAGCACAGTGATGTCTGACAGTTCCAAAGAACCAGGTTTAATCCTGACGTTGGGTTCGGTATGTGTGTGGAGTTGCACATTGTTCCTGTGATTGGGCTTTCTCAGGTAATCCATTTTTCACCCACACATCTCAAAGACGTATGGGTTGGAAGGTAAATTTACCACTGTACCCAGGAAATAAAAGCTGGCCACTGCTTAATATGCATTGTATGTTAATAAGCTGGGTTCTGTTTCAGAATTTTCCAAACTTGTATGGTAAATGGTGAGGTAAACAATGAGAAGCATGGTGATGGACTTCAAGGATATAAATAGGCTGGGTGAAATTGGGAGATGAATGACGGAAGAAATTTAATGTATTAAGAAATGCAATTGAAGCATTTAGTTAAGAAGAATGATATATAGACTAAATACCAGAAGCTTATGTTATGTTGGTTCAGCTGCCACTAGAATATTGCATCCATTTCTGTTCACTATGTGATTGGAAGGACTTCTAGAAGTTACAAAAAGATTTATCTGAATGATCTTGGGAAAGATGGATTTAAGTTACTAGGATATGAGATGTTTGTGTTATTCTTCTGGGAGCAGGAAATATTGAGAGATGATTTAAGAGGTGTTCAAAGCAGAAGGCATCTAGACATTGTGGAAAAAGATAGAACTGTTTCTAATAGTAGAAGAATTTAAAAGCCTAAAATATAATATAAAAAACAATGGAAGTGCAGTGAGTAGTCACCATCTGGAATCCACTATATGAAAAGTTGCTGGAAAAAGATTAAATTATTGTATAAGTATGCAAAGGAGAAAAATGGAGGTGGGGAATAGAAATAATGATCTTGCAGAAAGATGGTCAAATGGTCTTGCATTCTGTAATGAGTTTTTGGGATTGTATTTGCTCTATGTATTCAGTACCTAAGGAATGTAGGATGATCTGTTAAAGTTTTTGGTTGAAATAATCAGATACTATTGTCTTTAATCACTACTTTCTGTCTCAGGTTCCTGAGGAGGTTGCAGATATTCCGTATTGTGCAAAGCATTGAGGAAGAAAGGGACCAAAAAAGTAAAGCTGATCTTAAGCGGCTCTTCTCTTTGGCTAAAGATGTGAGTGCCGTTTATCGTCTGTTCAATGAGTATTTCCACATTAGAAGTAAGAATTTTGCATTTGACATGTAAGCCTATTTTGCATGCCTGGAGTTGTTTATAAGTAATATTGTTCAATTAATCAGGAGTTTTAAGAACTTCTGGTTGATTAAATAAATTATATGTATTTTAATTAAGTAAGTGATGGGTAAAATATTGTGCATATATACTGAATTTCAGAACTGCTGCCTTCAGCATGACATCTTCTTTGGGAACTGTGACTTTGTAAAAGAGGTGGTGGATATTCTGGTTTATAAATAGTGGATATTTGCCTTAACTATTATATTAATCTTTGTTCAGGTAGAGTTGTCTGATGCTTCTCCTACTATGGTAGAAGCCCCATAAAAACTCACAAACAGTTTTTGCCTGTTTTCAGATATTCTGCAGATATTACATGATTGAAGACGTCAGAAAACAACTGTGGCAAATTGCACCATGGATGTTTACAAGCCACCAAATTCTTTAGTTCTGTTGCTAAATGTTTGAATCTTTTGAGTGTCAGTTCCTCTTCATCTTATTTAAATTGAAATTCTCATTATTGGAAGAGGTGACTTGGTGTTAGTTAATCTATTAGAAAGTAAGTTGTAACTGTTAATTAAGTATAACTGATGGAAAAGATTGAGCATTAAGACTCTTGAGCTTAATCTTTGATTGTATTACTGAGTTAGTTACTGCCTGTTACACCACTGTCATTTGGAGGCAGCAATGAAGGTTTTCAACATTGCTGTTTCCATAACAACTTTTTTTTTTTGGCCAGTCAGGGTTGAACTGAACCCCTAAACCTGGAGGACCGATGGACGACTCTTAGTCTGGCCTCAACCCTCTGACCTGTTTAGCATGAGTGACCCTACCAAGAGTACAAGCACCTACTCCAGCCAACATAGCTCTCTAGGTCATTGAGGCATGCAAGTCTCCAAACTCTACGACAAGCTTATGGTCCTCTTGGAGGATATTATTGAGGTTTCAATTTTAATATCAAAAAGTTTGGAAAAGTATTATGATGTTACATATATTTTACACCATTTCCACATTGCTATAACTGAAGCATTTAAAGAACCAAATAAACTCCAACTAATCTCTGCTCTTTTTCTGTTTCTTAGTTATTAATTTATGTAAATTAAATATTTCCTTACAGTAAAATTACTTGTTGGAGATTAACACATGTATATCATACTTAAAGTAACCAGAAAGTATTTTCTTTTACCACAGGAAGTTTTGATTTGTCTTGGTGGGATGTTGGCACTTGTTGTCTCCTGCCTTTCACAGATAGTGGCTCCATTTTTCTTTGGCAAGGTCATTGATTCAGCAATGGAATCAATGGGTATGTGAATTATTTCCTTTTGTAGTAGTGAAATGCTTGATGATGTAGAAATGGTGATGTCATAAATGAATGAATTTGAGCAAATTGGTAAAAATTGTGATTTGAAGGCTAATTTATGATAAAATATCATCTACTGTATATAAAACTGTTCATATTTGAGACAGTGTCAATAGACCACATCTTGCTGGGTCATGCTTGCAGTTTCAAACAGAACGACGTGTGTTTAATCAGATCAAAACTTTGATGCATACATTATCACATGTTAAACACATGGAGCCCAGCAGCAGAGTTTTAGCTTGCTATGGTCCCTAATGTTATGCTGGGAAATTGCTTCTTGGATCTTGTGCCAGGTTTAATCTGGTGCAGGATCTGACTCCCAAAGATTTTAGTGGAGATTTTGGGTTGTTATTCAGAAGGCAAATGATGAGATGAGATTTTTAAAAAAATTATTTTGAATAATTTAGTTATTGAGTTTTGTATGTATTTTGGTGAACTGTTTTGAAATATTTTTGATAACTGTTGATTCTATTTAATTACCTTTTTAACGATAAGATATTTTAAAAAGCTAATTAAAAATCACATGCAGATTTTACAATTGGGAAAGCTGTGCAGGTTTTGTCAGCTGTTAAAGCTTTGAGTGGAGCTTTGGATTTCCTTCATTACAACACAAAATGAACTACTGCTGCTGAGACTATACCACTGAAGTCCAGGACGGTAGGCTTTATGCATCTGAACAAGTAAATGCGGGGTGTTGGTGTACTGTGCATTAATTTTTTATGTCGTGATTGGGTGCAGGCAGTATGACTTGAGTGTATCCTTCTGTTTCCAAACTGAAGTGTGTGAGTCAAAGCTATCCACCAGAGGGTGCATTGATGCTGTTTTCACAAGAAAGTAAGCAGCTAAATTCTGTCTAATTTGTCCAGAGTGTGACAGATGTATTTCTTGGTTAACCTTTGGCCTTGATCTAAGACTAAGGCCTTTATGTGTTAATGGTTTAAATGTATATGAAAGTTACATATTAATCGCTGACCTTAGAAATGAACTGTTCAGTAATCCTACTAAGAACTGAGTTCTCTGCTTTGAGGTTCAGTAAAGCTTCATTACTTAAGTGACTAGGCATGAATTGGTTCTTCATTTTTAGTTTACATTTCTTCAACAGTAAATTAATTTAACTTAACTTTAATACTATTTTCCCATTGACTATGACAAAATTTCAACTGTAACTATCTTATCTCACCTGCCTTTCCACAGTTCAATTGATGGTATTACACGTAAGAGGCTCCCTCATCTACTTTCTTTGTCCTTGGCTTCAAACTGAGGGTGGAAAGAAGTGAGCCAAAATTTTCAGTAGAATGAAACATATTTTAAAATCTTTTTTTTTGGATCTGGGAATCAGAAATTAACATTTGCTTCCCATGCCTAATTGCCCTTGAGTGGTGAGGAGATGTCTGCCTGAATCACTGTAGCTGCTGTCCTTTTGGTAGACATACTCCCATGGTAGTGTTAAGGAGGAAATTCCAGGAATTAAATCTAATGACTGAAGGATTTTCTATGTACATGCAAATCAGGGCACAGTGCAGAACTGGAAGAAGAATGTAGAACTAGTGCCTGTCCTTCTCTTCACTATACCAACCCCTGTGCCAAATAATTTAAAACACTGATGTGCACATTTGCTGTGTTCCCAAACACTACAAATCTCATATTAAGCATTATTTGCTTTATTCAGTAATTTGCAAATTAGCAACTAATGTTCCATGTTCAACTGTGCTAAAGACTGTCTCCTCCAACTTTCAGTGAGCAAAACCATGGAAACTTCTTTTGGTTTGAGAATAGAAAGCTTAAGGACTTGGAAATTGGAAATAAATTCAGAAAGTACTCAGAAATATAGTACTCAGTGAATCAGACACCACCTTTGGTGTCTCGTCTGTTGAGCTCTGGGTTCATGAAAGATCAAAGACCTGAAAGGTTAGCTGCCTTTCCACAGATGCAGCCCGTTCCTTGACACCTTCAGTGTTCTCTAATATTGCAACTTCTCAGTACTCTTTTTTTGTCTATCAGTGTGGTATCCATTCCCTCTACTCTATCTGAGATTAGATAATTTCAATAAAGAAAGAGCCACATGATCTGAAGGGGCAAAGTTGGCACCATTGGCGCTCATTTGACCTTAAAAGTCAGTAACTATTGGCATTTTCTCTTTAATCTGCATTTCTCGTTTAAAATTTATCCTTATGCTTGATTGTTAAACTTCATTTCTATGTATTGATTTATACAGTTGTTCATTACTATTTACTCAATTTTCTTCCATACTTCTATGCAATATTGTTTTTCCATTTTGCTTGCTGGCCCAAATCAAAATGATGATTCCAGTATCATAAAAGTAATAAACTTCCTATTAAAAGTCAGTTTGAATCTGGCAGCAATTTAGATTTTAATGCTCTGAACAGTTTTATTTTGGTTGGAAGCATTTACCTTTCTCAAAAGTTTGAGCTTGTTAATTTTGTCTTTGATCACCAATAGCAGTACCAATGAGGTAGCTAGAACTGTTAATTATAGTCATAAATTTGTTGATGTAAATTGAAATATTTTCAGCTAGTGTGAGTAGGTGACATCTTGCAACACCATACTTGGAGTGAGTAATCTGAACTTAGCCAGATGGATCCTGTGGATAAGTTCTTTCCAACAATAACTTTCATTCACAGCTTGTTTAGGCTGAAACTTTGATATGACAAACTCAAGCTGGGGCTTGCAAGGAGGTGGAGGGAGCATGCAGTGAGGACTTAGGTAGTGACAGATCACAGGATACAGGATGATGATGGCGAGAGAGTCCCTCTCTCTCCCATCTTTATTGATGTGTGATCTTAATTTGGGGCATCATGATAGTGTAGTGGTCTACAGTACCAGTGACCTGGGATCAATTCTCACTGCTACCTGTTAAGAGTTTGTACTTTCTCGTCGTTAGTATGTGGGTGCTCTGGGTGCTTCAGTTTCCTTCCACAGTACTGGTTGGTAGGTTAATTGGTCATTGTATATTGTCTCATGAATAGGCTAGGACTAAATTGGGGGATTGCTGGGCGGCGCGCCTCAAAGGGCCAGAAGAGCCTATTCTGCACTGTATCTCAATCAATAATTTTGCAGCACAAAAAGGCACTCTCTGAATTTTAAAAGTCTGACCACTTCTTCAAAATGTGAGGCAGCATTTGAAGTCTCATTGTTATGTTCCTCCACTTAAACTGGTGTTTGAATCCCATTTGCCAGTGCAGTTTGAATTCCCTTTATTTTTCTTTCCTTGTTCTATTCCTTTAATCTGTATTAATGTTGACATGTCTCTTCCCCATAGCCTTGATAAAGCAAGATTTTCTGTTACACCCGTTCAAAGCCACGACATGCTCATTTGTTTAAGCTTTGAAACATTGAAAAGTCTTTTTATCTTTTCTGCCCCTTGTCTATCTCTACAAGGTAACAATCTTTTTTGATCCTATAGAAACTGTTCAACTTCATGTGTTTCTTGGTATTTGTATTTCTTAATGCTCAGACAAAACTTTTATTTTTATTTTCTCATTTTAAAGCATTTTTCTATTCAACTTGTTACTCAAAAGTGTAAAATAAAATTCTATTCAATGGACCCCAGTGATAATCTTGTAATGGTACAAAAGTCCATGTGTAAAATGATTTTTCTCCCCTGAATCTGTTTATGTTATTTACTCAAAGAAGGTATCAAGCATATCAAAGATAAGCATCTGAAATAAAAGACCAAAAACATAATTAGGGTGCTCCCTTTTTCCTTTAAATAATACTGAGTTCAGATGAGACCACCATGCCTTGTAAGAACCAATTTACCAATGCTGTCAGCTCATTGTAATAATCCCTTCCGGGTTTATAACTGAAATATTCAATATTTGGTACTGTACAAAGTTAAATTGTATCACTGCTTATCTCTAAATCAACGATTATGCTTTAAGCGTGTTTTATGTTTGCTTGTTTGCCACAGAATCCTGATCTTTTATTGAATGTTCAATCCTTTCTCTTTTTCTTTTGGGAAAGTATTCCGAAAATATTAAATCTTAATACTCAAGTGTATCCAAGTATTATTTTCTTTACTCTTTCAACTAAGCCTTCATCTTCCATTTCCTATTTTTAGTCATTATTCTCAAATCTTTACTCTAATTATTTTACTAATTCATCTCGCTAATTATCTTTAACATTTAGTTCATCTGCTTGGTGAGGTTATTGATGGTGTTTTGTTTCAATTTGAAGCTGTTCAATTTGGCGTGGAGGAGAAGTAAGAATTATTGCCCTCTGCATCAGTTTATAAAGCCGCATGTTGACCTTAATCTTCCTTTTTATAACCTGTTCATTGTTCCCTTCATTCGCACCTTCTCTGGTTAAAGGGAAGCCCCATATAAAGGGGCCTGGATCTCATCTAGGCATCAGCGATTGGCAGCTAGCACTCATGCCACATATAAACCAGGCAGTGTTCAGCTTCAGAATGAAAAGGAACCAAGTATTTTTCTTGATATGCAAAGGCACACTATTTAACCTGCCATTCACTATTGATCAGAAGCTTTGATTGTTAAAATCCTTGGCATGATTACTAGGGGTGTATAGATGCTGGCTACTCTGTACAATGAGCACTTGGCTCCTGATCCCTTATAGTTTATCTCGCCATCAAAATGTCTTGCGTTAACAGTGTCTTGCAGTAGTTCAGATTCTTTTTGATGAATACATCTGTGATGGTCAAGATAGTCTCTTCTTAAACCAGTGCATTATACTATGTGATTGTTAGTGAGCCGAAGAAGGCATCTGTTAGTCTTGCCAGACCGTGGATCTGCGCCTGGAAAGTCTTCACTCTCCAGGGCGCAGGCCTGGGCAAGCTGTATGGAAGACCAGCAGTTGCCCATGCTGCAAGTCTCCCCTCTCCATGACACCAATGTTGTCCAAGGGAAGGGCATTAGGACCCATGCAGCTTGGCACCAGTGTCGTCGCAGAGCAATGTGTGATTAAGTGCCTTGCTCAAGGACACAACACGTTCCCTCGGCTGGGGCTCGAACTCACGACCTTCAGGTCGCTAGTTCAATGCCTTAACCACTTGGCCACATGCCCACAAAGTGAGTGAGCCACTAACTTTAGTAATTGCCTTTTTCACTGCTGGAGGACTACTGGCAAGTAGCTTGCCAGAACAATTGCACAAGCACTTTGTAACTCATCAGAAAGACTGCCACATGCAAAAGAGATCAGGAAATACTTAGCAGGTAAGGCAGCTTCAGTGGGGAGAGAAATAGTTAATATTTCAGTTTGATGATTTTTAATTAGAGCCAGGGAAAAAAGTGGGAGAGGAGTGTGGCAGGTTCAGGAAACAGGAAGTGAAGATCAGGAGGGTTTCAATGATTCAAGTGATGGTACTAATTTGAAGGTGACTTAAAAACTTGTGAATAATGAAAGGTAAGTTCAGAGGTGGTGTGAATAAAGAGGCAGTGTACAAAATCTGACATATATCCAAGATGAGAGAGTTGGAAAAAATGGCTGGGCTGTTAATTAAGCTTAGTGTGGAAATTTGAGATTGTTTGCTAATAGTGTAATATGACACTTTAATAAGGTTTATAATCCCTCAAAAACTGTCTGATAGAAGAATTGAAATTTATTGAATAATCGAGTCTTAATTTGAATATGCTAAATTATTTCATATACAGGTGTCCCCCGCTTTTTGAACATTCGCTTTACGAAACCTCACTGTTAGGAAAGACCTACATTAGTTACCTGTTTTCGCTAACAGAAGGTGTTTTCACTGTTACAAAAAAGCAGCGCGCGAAAAAAAGGCAGCGCACGCCACGAGCAGCCGCTCTCCCCCGGATTCGGAACGGCATTCTCGCCGGCATTGCTTTAACACATGCCTGTGAGTAGCCGTTTGCAAGATGAGATCTAAGGTATTGGAAAAGCCTAAACGAGCTCGTAAGGGTGTCACACTTAGCGTAAAACTAGACATAATTAAGCGTTTCAATTGTGGTGAACGAAGTAAGGACAACGTGAGTTTGGCTTGTGGAAGTTGACGAAGATGATGTTGAAGAGGTTTTGGCATCCCATGACCAAGAACTGATAGATGAAGAGCTGGTGCAATTGGAAGAGGAAAGAATAACAATCGAAACCAAATGAATAATGATAAAGTACGACTTTAATTTTGAAAGGGTACGTCGGTTTAGAGCATATTTGCAAGATGGTTTGAGTCCTTACAAAGAACTGTATGATCTAAAAATGCATGAGGCTCAGCAGTCAAGCAAGCCTTCCACATCAGCCACAGCAGACAACGAACCTCGACCTTCGACATCGAGACAGGCAGAGATGGGAGAAGATGACCTGCCTGCCCTGATCGACGATGAGATGACACCCCAGTGTCCCACCACCCCAACCTCCAGGCCGCGGACAGATACCGATTTGCGGAGAATGCAGCGGGAGCCAGGAGACACACAGCACATCTTTAAGAAAAAAGCCGAAATAATCATGCTAATTAATTAGGTGCCGCCCAGCACGTAATTGTCAGCCCAGATCAGAGATGATTGCCAATTGCGTCGCCTCTGATCTGGACCGACATTTACGTGCCGGGTGGCACCTAATTAATTAGCTTGTTTGTTTCGGCTTTTTTCTTAAAGATGTGCTGAGTGCGTCCCGGCTACTGATGCGTTCTTCGCGGATCGGTAACAGTTCGCTGCCCAGAGGGTGGGGGCCACTGCAGCACCCAAACTCCAACGGCTCAGCCTAACACACCATCATCAGTGTGCTCTGCGCTGTCTTCCCGATTCCCGTGATACTACACTGTACATACATTATTTCTACTTTATATCAGCTGTGTATTTTTACGTGTTATTTGGTATGATTTGGCAGCTTCATAGCTTAAAGGTTACTGGAGAGCGCTTGCGCCGTGTTTCTGCCGATGGCGCTTGCGTGAGATTTTCGCTACGGAGAACAGTGCCGGCAATGATTGTGGAAAAGTATTTCTACTTTATATAGGCTGTGTATTTATCATATCATTCCTGCTTTCACTATATGTTACTGTTATTTTAGGTTTTATGTGTTACTTGGCATGATTTGGTAGGTTATTTTTGGGTCTGCGAACACTCACAAATTTTTCCCATATAAATAAATGGTAATTGCTTCTTCGCTTTATGACATTCCGGCTTATGAACCTTTTCATAGGAACGCTCTACCTTCGGATGGTGGGGGAAACCTGTATTAAAAATACTTTTTGATTTTTCTTCCACAATCTAAGTTTCCTTTCCTCATTTTATTTCTCTTTCTGTGACTGATTTGACCTTGTGAATTTATCAGTTCACAATTTTAACCATTACACACAAATTATAAAGGTGAAAGGAATTTGTAATGAAGCAGGAGGTGAGGTGCCGCATTCTGGAAATATAAGGGTATTTTTGGTTTCTAGATCTGATTAAAAGTCATTCCATAAAGAATTTTGTTGCAAGGAATCAATAGAAGAAAACATGAACAATGGGATGTAAATTAGAAGTGTGTTGCAAAGGGTCTTTCTTGACTTGATTTCAGTCAGCTATGTCATGGATACACGTACAGTTTGGCATAATATAGTAAAGCTTTATCATAGTTGATGAATAGCAAATGCATTTAGTTATTCTACATAATTAGACAAATATTATCCCCTTTCTATTTTCTATGCAGTAAATGAGAAACAAAAATATGGAGGAAAAGGAGCATTAGAAGTCTTATTATAACTCTTCAGTCTATCTAATCTTCAATTTAAAAAAAAAATCAGTTTATATGATTGCTTTTTGTTTCCCTTTCAGAGGAACTTGACAGAATGATTCTTATTCTCTTCGGCATATATGTTGGTGGTGCTGTTTGTTCATTTTTCCGTGCCTACTTTTTTACTCTGGCGGGTCATAGGCTGGTGGCCAGACTGCGGAAAAGACTTTTTGGGAGCATTATAAAGCAAGAAATTGCATTTTTCGATGAAAACAGGTGGGTGCCATGGATTTGGAGAATGACCAGCCTTTTAATTGTAATAAATCAAAGGCTTTAAATGCAGAGGCTTGTCAAGATTAGCTCTTTGGAATTTAGGCTGTACTCAATAAACTGTGATAACATTTTTATGACATTTATTTTTCTTTTCATTCCTTTAAGTTGCTGCTTAGCTCAAACTGGTTCCTGAGTATAATTTCTGAATTCAGAACTGTCTTGAATGAAAATGCAAATGTGAAAATCATTTAATTGGATACTTGGATACATTTCTCCCTTGTATCTTAACAGGATGAAAATGTAATGGACATGTCTCAAGACTTCTCAACTTTGTTCATATTGTAAAAAGAGATGGACACACCTTACAGAATCCCTCCCAATAGTTAAAGATCAATCATGCTGTAGATTTCAATGTCTAATGTGCTATCTCACCTAATGATGAAAAGTACCTACGTGATTTAAACATTCTGAGTTTAGTGGTAATTTGTGATATGGCTGTGCAGCAAAACAAATGTTGTATGGTTACTGAAGAAAGCATTCTAAACTATTATTAATTCAGTGTGCATCCGACAAGGAGCCCTAGCTTTAGCACATCAGAATTTCAGATAATGCACACAATAATTAGAAAACTATTAAATCCAAACCTAAAGAAAATTTGATGTTTCAGAAATGTGTCCTTATACAATTGGAACAACTTAAATTGTGATATTGACCATGTAGACAATGGACAGATGATTTTAACATTTTTGTCTGCTTATAATGAGAAAATTACGTTTGTACTCAATTTTCTTGTACGTAGCGTGAGAGACTTTGAAGGTACCATCTTGCATGCTGAATGATCAGAAGTATAAAACTCTTTTCATGCTGAGGAGTTGCAAATTGAGTGAGAAATATTGAAGACTGGTGTGATGCCAAACATTTGCAAGTGCCTAGTGAAATACAGGCATTGGTTACTATCATTTAACATCAGGACCAGTTGACATAATGCGGCACCTATGGTTGTGGACTTGAAGGGACGGAACTTAAAATGATGAATGTTAGTTGTCAGATACCTATGGACTCACCATGGGAAATCATCTTAAAATCTTATTCTATATTTCTAATTTATCTAATCCCTCTAATTGTGATACATCAGATTGTGAATCTCTACTGGTTCCTTATTCAATAATTGGAAGGAGGATGTCCTTAAGTAAAATATTTTGGCAGGTTTGTTTCAATTGATTAGGTAGAACAAGCAAACACAAACAACAGATTGGTTATAATTTCAAGAAGAGATTCATTATTTGAACAATTTTCTTGTTTTGCAAAATTACAAGATGAAACTTTAGATGCACTGAGCATTTTAAAGCAGAACAGTAGGACTTGTTGCAGTAGTTAAGATGAGGAATGTATTTGTGTAATAAAAGCTGTCTAAACTTATTTTAAAATTTAATTATTTTCAGACTTGTAGCATCTTTCTGACTTGTGCCTTGATGGGCATCTCCATGTAAAACATCTGCTGCAATTGAAGGAAGTGGAGCAGGTTTTTGTTTTGAGCCCTAGTCCTCTTTTCAACTAGTTGAGCTTTCTGTTTCTCCTTTTCTCTTATTTTCCCCTGCACAGTCAGCCTCTGGAAGTTCTGACCACCAGCGGCTATTTTAAATTAAGTTAGTTAAGTTAAGTTAGTTAATTAAGTCAGTTAAGCTTTTTCCCTATGTCTTACATATGCAATTTAGTCCTCACTATGGTAGAGGAACGTGCATGGGGCATACGCTTGGGAAATTGCTTATTTTGTGTTCCGTTTTGGTCCACGCTCCCTTCCTGAGCTTGAACATAACAAATCCAGTTGCTGTAATATTCATTCATTTGTTCATTTCCACATTGTGTTGATGGCAGTTATGGAGTCTAGATATTTGATATTGTCACTAATCTCTTGGAATACCATGCTGCATCCTGTGATCCTTCTTTCTATGCTGATGATCTGAGTGCTTTATAGCCACTGGATATATTCCTCACAAGGGATACCAGCATGGCATTGTTAAAGTAGAGCAGCTCTCTGGTGTACTTGGTTCTCAGATGAACAAAGCTGACAGGTATTTTAGTACCTGATAGTTTGTTGGATTTTATTTTCAAGCAGCTCTTCTCATTTAAGCCTCTCTTTTCATTAGTAAGGGCAAATTGTTCAGCTTCAGTAACAGGTTTCAAAACAGCAGGTATTAAACCAGTCAGCAGGTTCCCATTCCTGTTTCCCATCCAGTGTTGAAAATAGTAATTTGACATATATTTCAACTCTATTTGGAAATGTTAGAAACACAGAATAGTATTAGTTCTGTGGAATTGAAAATCTTATCTCAAAAGACAAATAGACTTGTTAATTTTGCAGGAATTGCCTTTGTGCTTTGAATAGAAAAGCTTGAAGAGTTGCCTCCTTACCTTGGAACACAACAGAGGGTAGTTCAAATCACTGTCTATACTTTTGTAGCTGAATGCATTATAGATCTTGTTAAGAGACTTGCTTGTTGTACTGATCAGATCATTGCTTAGATCCAGCTGATGTCGATGATGTGACCAGGGCACCATATGGTTTGGAGACATTTATGATTATAAAGACATGTAGTCCTCTTTTATTGTCATTTAGTAATGCATGCATTAAGAAATGATACATTATTTGCTCCGGTGTGATATCACAAAACACAGGACAAACCAAGACTGAAAAAACTGACAAAACCACATAATTATAACATATAGTTACAAATAGTGTAACAATAGCATAACTTGATGAAGAAGTCCGTGAGCACAGTAAAGTTGAAAGTTTCTCAAATGTCCCACATCTCACACAGACGGGAGAAGGAAGAAAAACTCTCCCTGCAATGCCGACCACAATCCGACTCTGAGTCATCCGAAATCTTTGAGCTCTGATCAGCTCTCCGACACCGAGTACTGAGCGCCATCTCTGTCCGAATGATTCGACCTCCTTCTCGGTGGCCAAAAGCAGGCAAGGCCGGGGATTTTGAGGCCTACCCTCCAAAAGATTCCCGACCACACAGTAACGACAGCAGTGGACGGGCGTTTCAGAAATTTTTCCAGGTGTTCCTCTGTGCTTTCACGTCCATTCTCCATCAAATCAGAATTGTGCACGGCCCCTATTTAACAGATATGATATTATTTTTCACTGGAGGGCTGCGCACGCGCGGCACGCTGCCATCTTCTCCTCCCGCCTTGAAAGAATATTATTTACACAAACCTCATAACAGCAACATACAGTGTCTATAAAAGTAATCACCCCCCCCCGCCCACAGGAAGTTTTCATGTTTTTTTGTTTTACAACATTGAATAACAGTGCATTTATTTTGGCGTTTTTGACACTGATCTACAGAAAAGACTCTTTCATATCAAAGTGAAAACAAATTTCTACAAGTTGGTCTAAATTTATTACAATTATTAAACAAAATTGATTGCATGATTACTAACCCCCTTTAAGTCATTTTGGCAGCAATTACAGCCTTGAGTGTGTGTGCATAGGTCTCTATATTAGATTTGCACATCTGGACACTGCAATTTTTCCCCATTTTTCCTCATAAAACTACTCAAGCTCTGTCAGATTGCATGGAGATTGTGAAGGAACAGCCCTTTTCAAGTCCATGCACAAATTCTCAATTGGATTGAGGTCTGGACTGTGACTTGGCCACTCCAGGATATTAACTTTGTTGTTCTTAAGCCATTCCTGTGTAGCTTTGGCTTTATGCTTGGGGTCATTTTCTTGCTGGAAAACGTCTTCTCCCAAGTTGCAGTTCTCTTGCAGACTGGATCAGGTTTTCCTGCAGGGTTTCCTTGTATTTTTCTGCATTCATTTTACCCTCTACCTTCACAAGCCTTCCAGAGCCTGCTGCAGTGAAGCATCCCCACAGCATGATGCAGCCATCACCATGCTTCCTGGTAGGGATGATGTGTTTCAGATGATGTGTGGTGTTTAGTTTATGCCAAACATGGCGTTTAGGCTGATTGCCAAAAGCTCAATTTTGGTTTCCTTATATCATAGAACCTTCTAGCTGACTTCGGTCTTCCACATGCCTTCCGGCAATCTCTAGCTCAGATTTCATGAGTTTTCTTTTTCCAACAGTGGCTTTCTCTTTGCCACTCTCCCTTAAAACTGTAACTGGTGAAGCACCTGGGTAATAATTGTTTTATGCAGTCTCTCTTGTCTCAGCCACTGAAGCTGGTAACTCCTCTAGAGTTGTCATAGGCCTCTTGGTGGCCTCCCTCACTAGTCCACTTCTTGCACAATCACTCAGTTTTTGAGGACTGCCTGCTCTAGGCAGATTTACAGTTGTGCCATATTCTTTCCATTTCTTGATGATTAACTTAACTGTACTCCAAGGAATATTCAGTGACTTGGAAATTTTCTTGTATCCATCTCCTGACTTGAGCTTTTCAATAACCTTTCCGTGGAATTGCTTGGTGTGTTCTTTTGTCTTCATGGTATAGTTTTTGCCAGGATACTAACTCACCAGCAGTTGGACCTTCCAGATAGAGGTGTATTTTTTACTGTAATCAATTGAAACACCTACACTGCACACTGATCTACATTTAACTAATTGTGTGACTTCTAAAACCAATTGGCTGCACCAGAGATGATTTGCTGTGTCATATTGGGGGGGGGGGGGTTAATACTTAAGCAATCAATTATTTTGTGTTTTCTATTTGTAATTAATTTAGGTCACTTTGTAGAGATCTGTTTTCACTTTGACACAAAAAAGTCTTTTTCAGTTGATCAGTGTCAAAAAAAAAAGTGAAGCTAAATCCACCATGATTGTAAGACAATAAAAAAAATGAAAACTTCTGGGGCGGGGGGGGGTGAATATTTTTTATAGGTGCTGTAGCTCCATTTTCTTTATATTCCATGGTGCTTAATGAAAATGGGCCACAGCTCACAGTCTGCCTGCACACTTGCATTGAAGTCCAGAAGCAAGAGATTCGGGCTGATTAAGCTCCTTGTAGTGGATTTTTATTTAACTTATTTTACACTTTCAGATATCTCTTGTAATAAAGTGTGCAAAGAAATAGTATTTTAACTAAAAACATTCAGCTACATTTGCCTTCTAATTGCAGATTATCTGATTACTTGGAGAAGTATGTAGGCGATATTTGAAATTGAAAAGATGGATGGGAAACAAGGGAATAATGCCAAGAATTAACTGCAGGCTTAATCTATAAGTTACAGTAAATGAAGAAAGTTGCATGCATTATATTAACCAAGCTAGTTATATTTTGGAATGAAACATAACAAAGTTTCAAAGATTTCCCTCAATGTGCAAGTTTCAGAGTTCATTGCTACTATGAAATGTTTGCTGCTTTACAAAGTTGTTTTACTGTTTTTAATAAAATGGACAATGTGTATGACTGCACTCGTTAGTCACATCAACATTAGGATGAAACAAAAAGAAGTTATCTTCTGAGTAAGCTAATCTTTGTTGCACTTGATTTAAAAATGATCTAATGTACATTCTGGGAAGTGTGTGTTTCAAATGAACTGTTCTTAACCCTTAAACATTTTCAAGAATTCTGAGTTAATGGGATTGTGGTAATTTAATTTTTCCCCCAACTTGGTTTCTTTCTCTGTCTTAACTTTTATCAAGAAGTTGATATGTGCTGAAGTATTTTGTGCATATTTCAACAGCTGAAAATATTTTGAGATCGAAGTGTTGATCTACGAACTATACCTTCTGATGAAAGAAGTATTGTTTACTTGTTATAGTACATGTCTAGTCAGGAAATGGAACCCTCCAAATAGCGTTTGAATGAACAATGAATAATGGGGCAACACACATAAAAGTTGCTGGTGAACGCAGCAGGCCAGGCAGCATCTCTAGGAAGAGGTGCTGCCTGGCCTGCTGCATTCACCAGCAACTTTTATGTGTGTTGCTTGAATTTCCAGCATCTGCAGAACTCCTGTTGTTAATGAATAATGGGGATTATGATTTCATAAAAAGTTACCACACCGCAAAAATAATTCAGTGTGTTCTTGCTGCTGGGGCTTGTTTCAATGCATTTCCTGGTCTTTGGGATGGAAAGTAGATGAGGAAACCTAATAAATGATTTATTATTGCAATTTAAATAATGACTTATTATCTTCCATGTACTTTGTTATTGTGAAATATGATAATTCAAAGTTCCTGACTAAACATGAAGATGAAGAATAAAATTTGTGCTAATGAACTGTAGATTATCTGGTCAATTTAAATCAAAGAGGGTAGCAATTCTTTGAACAACTGGGATGTTTACCTAGTGCTTGCAATAAACTTGTAAATTAAGAGTGAATGATTTTGAAAATGTTTCAAACCAGTAAACTTTTACAGTATAAAACTTAAGGAAAGACATGATACCTCATACCTTTATAATGGTGGTCCTAAGAATTTCTGAAATACTGCAAGCAAAAACTGAAAAACATCTACTTGCTTAGTTTTGAATCAGGAGAAGATTGAAGATCTTAAATATGAATCCCTTTAATCATCAAGCTGTTAATTTTAATATGGCTTTACTAGAGGAGAAACTTGCTATATTTGACAATAACTAAGAGCCACTGGATACTTCTCCAGTAAAGATTTATTCCAAATCTTTCAATACTTTAATTTTGTCATTCATGACTATGTATTCAAAATGTAGTGACAATTCACCTTTGTTAAGCCTTGTTAGACTTTGATATCTTGAATCTTCTCTCACATTGGTATCTGATATAGTAGCACATATTGGAAAAAGAATTGTAGAAAATGACAGTAAAGAACTTCAAAGGCAGCTGGCACAGAAGTGGGATTTATAAGAAAATGAATGGCGACACAAACAACTGAATAATGAATGTTAGCCTTAATAGGAAGGAAACCATATTATGCACCTCATATCAAATTGAAAAATTGTGATAATATTTGCTTTTCGGTCTGAAGTACTATATTTAGACTGACTCTTTTGTGTATCATGTAAAGCATCATAGATACCATCTTTCAGATGAGATATTCACCAAGGGCCCATATGATCCCTCAGATGGGCATTGACAAAAAGCTATGCGCCCCAATTCAAAGAAAAGTAGAGATTTTGAATTCAGGTCATTATGTCCCTTGCTTAATGTTGGAAATGGACATACCTGTATATTTTTAACCATTTTTGGGTGTTCATATTGTGTAAGTTTATTTGTTACACTTTCTGCAGTATCATGGTAAAATAGTAAAAATATTCTTGAGGTGTTTTCGGTTACTGAAAGATATGTGAAAGGTGCTATCTAAATGGAAGCCCAGCTTTTTAATTTTCTTATTTAAATTCCAGCAGACTGTTTTAAAAAAACATTGAAATTGAAGTTAAGAGAAGCTGTTGATCGGTGACCAGTGCTTCTATTACTGTTGTTCCATAATCAATTTGAAACTTTCTATCTATTCATTTTTTTGGTTTGGAGAGATTGGAGAAACAGTTGCCTAATGTGTATGATTGTGAAGTTATAACTCTGACATAATAATGAATATTGATTGCCATAAAGTAATAGAAAATTACTGTGCTTAAAGTTCTTGTTTAAGTTTAAATGAATATTAATAGTACTAAATTTATTTTCTGATTTAGTACATAGATGATACTTAAATAACTGTGGTGTGTTTTAATGGAAAAGTCCCAACCCTAAAACCATCAATAAACCCCTGCTTACAATTAGGCAATATATAAAATGTGTATTTGTTTTATAAATCTGATCTGTAGTTTTCCAACCTGACTTTGTTGGATGCAGTGGTTTTTTTTTAATTGACTGCTGCTGCACTGGCAATAACATTACCAAGTGACAACAAAGAATTTCCTATTTCTTTTCATTTTTCTCCATTACTTCTGTTTCCATTCATTTAATTCTGGCTTTGCATATGGACTATGCAATTAGTGGCCCAGTCTAGTTGCATGATTAAATTGCTAAGCTTATTAGAAATTCACTTTTTGTTCCATTGATCACTTAATTTATTTTTCATTTTAGGCAATTATAGTGTTAGTATGGTTAGGGTAAGATGTTTACAACAATTTTATAATCAACTGGAGAGTCATTTAGTTCTAATATTCTTGATTTAATATTTAAAAACTGAAATTTATTTCCTTGCGAAGAGTAATTGAAATTTTGCAGGCTTTCAAAAACAAGATGTGCCACCTCTAGTTAGAATATAATTTTAATTTACACCCAAAATTACGAATATTATGTGTAGTTGCAATGTAATCTGCTCAGTGTAACTGTCAAGGTGCCAAACACTCGAAAGAGGAAATGTACTGTATATTGCTGAGTTATAATATATTTTTTCCAGTTAATTTCTTTAACTGCCAGTTTTGTTCCCAGTGAAAACAGCAAGTACATTTTGAGATTGGCAGTTCAAAACTCCAACTTTTTTTTATTTCTATGATAAAAGTATCTTTGAAAGAACAAAAGTCCTTTTCTGCAGTGAATGGCAGGAGTGTTGAAATTTTATTAACTGAGCATTCTTTTTTAGTTATTATTATTTGTGATCTGTAATTGATGTTTCCAATTCATGCAAAGTTTTACTGAGTCAATTTGATTAACATACTTTAAATATGTAATTAAACTTTAAAGTATTTTCAAATAGTTTATGGAAGTTAAGCCAAATTTTAATTTAAAAATTTCTCTTCCAACAGAACTGGTGAATTAACTAATCGCTTGTCATCTGATACTCAAATCATTCAGAATACCTTAACAGTAAGTACAAGAGCAAACAAAAGAATGTTGTATCTTCGCTATAAAGATATCATGCAATGTTAACGAAGCATGAAAATAAGAATTTGATTTTTCTTCCGATGTGATATACATATAAGTGTATACTATTGAAGTGCTTAGATGCCCGATTAAGAATTTCAAATTATCTTTCCACTACTGACTTGTTGGTGTTTATGTATGCATTGGTTGAAATATAAGAGGAATAAATGTCTGTGTTAATGATACATATAAACTAATTATTTGATAGGCACTTACTACAATATCACCAAAACTTATTGTTCTAAAGATTTCTTAAAGGTAAAAATGCAGAAGATGCAATTTTTATTCTTGATGAAGTTTCCTTATAATGAAAGATGTTTTAATCATCCATAATATGACTGTAACTGGAAAAAATATGGGAAGTATTCTATGAAAATTGTATGACAATGGAAGTAGAGCTTTTATATGTTTAGTCACAATTTGGAATTGTTTTTACTGCAGGTAAACCTATCCATGTTGCTGCGATATACTTTGCAAATAATTGGATCTATTGTTCTCATGTTTGTTGTAAGTCCAGCATTGACTGGAGTGCTCCTCGCTTCCGTTCCAGTTGTAGCAATTGGAGGAGTGCTTTATGGTGAGTTCAAATTCAGTTTCAATGTGCAGATTGAATTTTTGGAGAGAGAAAACATTTTATTAACTCATGCTTGCATATGAAAGCTGCAGGCAGCAATTGTTTCACTTCTATAAAATAAGTTGGTACTTTTTCTCTTCCTATATTTTTGTCTATTTTAATGCATTTTCCATGTGTTTAAGTGTTCTCCCAATCCACCATACCCATTTCACAGACCTCCATGTAGGCCAATGCTGTCATTCCCTCCAATTGCTATTGGAGTAAGATCATCAGTTGGCTAAAACCTTAGCCAATATTACTCCTAATCCTTTGTTCTATTAGGCCTAAAATGTTTTCACACCACAAATAATCATTTGACACAGCAGATCTATTTGCCAACAGTATAACGATCATTGTCCCCACTTTTCTCCATCTAATCCAGTCAAAAATCTTTTCTAGCTCTTTCATAAATGTGAAATTCTGCAGATGCGAGAAATCCAGGGTAATACACAAGCAAAGTAATGGAGGAGCTCAACCGGTCAGGTAGAATCTACGGAGGGAAATAAATGGTTGACATCTTGGGCCTGTTGAAGAGTTGTGGCCTGAAACATTGACTGTTTACGCCCCTCCATAGATGCTGCCTGACCTGCTGAGTTCCTTTTGCTCTTTCTCCCTCTATTTTCTTAGTTTAATGCTAAAAGCATTCATGCCTTGAATTGTTTTGTGTTAATGTGTTACACATTCTAACTACTTCATGGATAAATGAGTCTCTTGAATTTAGGCTTTTGCATTTATCAGTGACTGAAGGTTAAGCCATAAATAGAACACACTCTCTCCTCTATTACCATCAAATCTGCACTTGCTGAAAATCCTGAAATAACAAAAAAAGGGGAAAAAAGAAACCCAGATGCTGTCTATTGAAAGAGAAACAATTAACATTCCAGTCCTGTAAGACCACCCCCACCAAAACCCCACGTTTCAAAGGAACACCCTCACCTTATCAAGAAATGAGCCCAGTATTCAGTTCTATGTTAGATGATATCAATTCTATTGTACATGATAAAGGCTTCCAATGTGAAGCATGTCGAGGTGTTCTGTTACTCTGTTTAAAATCCAGAGTTCAGCTGCAAAATATCAGTTACCTCTGATCAGTCTTGCTGATTATCTGTAGTGGCTGAGCAGAATTGTTACTTTAGTCATGTCATTGCTTGAGTGTATTTTCATAAACACTACTAAACTAAGACTTTTATTTACCCACAGGCAACCCTGATGTTCTTTACACTGTAGAAAATAATATGTTGTTATAAAACATAGCACATTTATAATTTCAACATCAGTTGGGGAGAACTTGTTTCTGGAGACTCTTCAATTCTATTATGGATTTGAAAGTCTAGTTTTCTAGTAATGCATAATTATTCTTGTATTTCAATCAGTATTTCTCAGTGGTAAATAGAAATCAAACAGAAGGCTGTGAAATTTGATTTCATATTTCAGTATTTTTCAAAAGATAACTTATAATGATTGTCCATGTAGCATTTCACATTTGCTCAGTAAATGCTTGTTCTTCAAGATGGTGATAACATTGTTTGGTTTATGCTACTTACCCAGGAGAATTTGTGAAGAGACTACGAAAAATATTCCAGGATGAGCTGGCAGCTGTTGGCTCAACAGCGGAAGAGACTATTTCTAACATACGTACAGTGAGAACTTACTGTAGCGAAAAGAAATCTGAAGAACTGTATGGCAAAGGAATAGATGAGAGCTATCAGATTGGGAAAAAGCTAGCTCTGGCAGAAGGTATAGTTCAATGAATTTTAAAAAACTTGGGTTGTAGTAAATAACCCAACTGTAAAAGCTAAATAGTTTTTATTCCAACTATGGATTAAGATTTCATGTTTTACTCTTTTTTTTGTGTACCCGTCTACTTTTGAATTCATTTTTCCCATGGGGTGGTAGGGAAGAAATTAAGGAGCACCAATTGCTAACACAGTGTATTAAGACATCTTACTTGGTTTAGCCAATAGGCCCTTCAGGCCCTTGATCCACACCCCCAACAACTGCTGATTTAACCCTAACAATGATTACTTAACCTACTAACCAGTACATCATTGGACTGTGGGAGAAACCCATGTGTCCACGAGAAGAATGTATAAACTTACAAACAGTAGCGAGAAATGAACCTGGGTCATTGGTGCTGGAAAGCATTGTGCTAACCAGTACGCTACCATGGCTGCTGAAATCAAGAATAAAATGTTGACAATATTTTTTCAAAAAAAATTAATCAAATTATTAAAGGTTAGACCTCTTGAAAGTTGGGGTCAAGTCTCCACGGAATTTATGAATTTAAAAAATCTGGTCTTGTCATTGTTTCGTGGAGTAGTTTTGTGCAAATAGATAGAATTCACTTATACACAAGTATGTTGATTTATGGCATGAAAAAGATTATATAAATGTAACTATTCATGTTTTTCTCTTCTTTGATTATTGGCTTTACTTTTGCATTCTATCATTGATGAAAGTGCCCTGTATTACTATTAACTCTTCATTTAAAAGAAACAGCACTGCATAGGGAAAGATCTGTTTGGATCCACCCAGATCTGCTGCCAAATGAGGCTAAACTGTGCTATTCCTGAGTAGAGACAGAGTGCTGGCCTGGGCACATCTTAATGTGGCCAGCTTCTGTAGATTTCCCAGCTCCAAGGCTGGCAAACTGCCTGCTCTTTAGATCTGGTGTAATAACAAAAGGGACCATGAAAATGATGGAGAAAACTTAGCTACTGGGAGAAAGATGGATATAACTGCCTTTTGATTTTTTAAAAATAATGTCATATTTTTCTTACATGAATGCTTTTTTCAGTAGTTCTTGTAAGATTTAACACTTTCATCCAAGTAGAATAATTATAAATGTTATAAAGTGATGAAATATTCTATAATTTTGACAGCTGGTGAATCTGAGGGAAAGCCTCACCAGCTGTCTTAGCGATTCAGCCAGCCAGCTGTTCAGTTACACTGGCTTAGGCCCGGTGCTGCACTATTTTAGGCTGGGAGACGTGGGTGTGCTGAGAGCCAGATTTCCTAGTAGCCAACCACGTCCATGACGACTCTGAAAGAAGAGCATAGTCTAGGGGCTGCTGGTCATCATGTTTTGCCTCCTTTTCTCCAAGCTAATTTGCTGCAGTAATTACCATAATGCCAATTAGAAATATGACCCATCTATGGGAGAGGTAGGCTTTCTTTGAAATATTTATGGGTTAAGTCTTTTGTGCCTATATTTATAAAATTACAGTCTGCTGTGTTTAATTAAACTTGAAGCTACTGGTGCGTTGGACCCAATGACAAAACAGTTCAGTCTGGGAATGAGCCCATTTTGCTGATGATTCAACTAGATTAAGTATATAGTTCATTTGATACAAGGAAAGACTCTTGGTCAAATAAATTACAGCTTGACAAGTTAATGATTTGTTAATTCTGTGAAATATCCAATTAATTCCAGAAATTGTCATCCTTGTTTTAACTACATGGCCCAACCTTATTAGTAACCTCCCCTAGTTCTGAAAATATCTGAAATCTCTGTTTCCTTAAAGCTGCCACCTTACTGATCAAAGATGTCCACCTCATCATTCAATTGCTTGGGCATTCAGTTGTGGAATCCCCCCTCTTAATTTCTCCGCTCCTCCATTTAGGATGCTCTTTAGAACCAATTTCTTTGACTGCGGTTGATATTTATGTGAGTAACGGTCAAACTTCTCTTGGCATTGTACCGTATCAGATCGATTGTGAGAATGTGGCAGGTGAGCACGCGGCTGTTTGCTAGCACGGTGAGTCGACTGAGACTCCTATATGTGGAGGGTTCTCTTATGGGCACTGGCTTTCAAGTGCAGATGTTTTCATCTTAGGAGGCCTGGTTCATCGCTCCCGCACAGCAAGGTGGCCGGAGTGTACAGTTACCAATGTGACTCAGTAATAATCATACTACTCTGTGTGTAGTAACATTTAAATGACTTGCATGAGCACCTGGCACATTCCTGCAATTGATCTTGCATGGTACAGGCATGTTTCTTATTGCAGCAAAGATCCATGAAATAGTTAACCATATTATTGAAACTGTATAAATGAAGTAATATTTGTAGTGCTAAAAACCAGAAATTCATCATGGGCTTAAAGGTTATTAGGCAGTAAATTTATATTAACAAAATTAATCGAATACATTTAACATTAGACATTCTGCAACTTGTGAGAAATAACATCAAATGATCTAGACATGCATGTATTCTTTCCTGTTTGACCACTGACTGCAGAAAAGGCCGTTTTATGTGTATTTTCTTCTGGATAACATTTGTTTTAATGATTTATTTCATGCTCTGAGATGCTCTTTCTGACACAGTTTTACAAATTTTCTGTGTGATGTTTTCTAGCTTTTAAAACCTGCATTCTGTTGCACAAAGCCCACGTTGGGTGCTACAGTAGCATAGCGGTCAGTGTAATGCTTACAGCTCAGTGTCAAATTTCAGTTCCGGCGTTGCCTGTACATTCTCCCTGTGACCGTATAGGTTTCCTCCAGGTGCTTCAGTTTCCATCCACAGCCTACCGGTTAGTAGGTTAATTGTTCATGGTAAATTATCCTGTGATTAGGCTCGGGTTAAATAGGTGGGTTGCTGGGCGACACAGTTTATTGGGCTGGAAGGGCCTGTTTTACAGTGCATCTTTGAATAAATAAAAATAAATCACACGTTGAAAGCTTCACATGTATGGTGAGATGAGCAACAAGATTTGTAACTGCACTATCTTCACAAAAATAGAGTTTAGCACCATTCTTGATGGGAGAAATGACAGACAAAATACGTTCAATGTGATAAAGGCAAGGTGACAACAGGGATAACGTTCTGACTTCATGCTTCTGTGGAACCTCCAACTAGAAGCATATAAATTTGAAGGGTCCTGATGAAAGGTATTGGCCCAAAACAGTGACATCCCATCTATAGATGCTGCCTGGCCTGCTGAGTTCCTTCAGCACATTGTATTGCCGGAGATGTTGTTTGTCCACCTTTGCAACGATTAAGTTAAATGGTTATAAAATTTATGTCAACATTGTAATTTTAAAACCAAGGTTCCCCACCTTTATTATGCCATGGACCAATACCATTAAGCAAGGGGTCCGTGGAGCCCAGGTTAGGAACCCCTGTTTTACAAGGCCTCTGGGAACAAATCACACATGGCCTCCCTTGCCTTATTTAAAATCCTGGTCATATTGCAAACAGGAAAAACGCTTCAGTGTTTTTAGAAACTTGCATCCCCAAAAGCAATGAGTCATGTGTCCTAAATCTCGACATAAAACTGAATTTCTATGAGTTTTAATGTATTAAAGACTTGATGTTGCACATCAGCAACTTGGCAGACAAGAGTAAAACTGAGTTTTATAGGCTTTGATTCCAAAAGACTAAGATTTAAATTTCAAAACAACAAAGTGAGAAGTTAATTGGAATAGAACATTTTGCTGTGTATATAGTATATTCATCGACTGAAGCCACTGCAAGATGCAAAGGCATTTTTAAAGTACTGATGCTATTACTTTTGTAATGTACTCAAAGCCATCTACCCGGGTTACAGGATAAAGTTTTTGTCAGACAATTTAACATTTCTTGTCCTTGTCCTTGAAAGTTATAGTAAGTATTTCTATTGTTTTACTGAAGCACTGTATTGATTCATGCAATTTTTGGAGTTACCTCATGGTTAATTTTTAGGAGTAAATGTCCATACTACTTATTTATGTTGTTTGATGAAAGTGAGTGGGTAATAGTTTCTTTAAATTGAGGTATAATTTTATATTTTTTTACTTTGTACATTTTTAGGGTCCTTCAGTGGGCTGGTGCTAACTGTCTTACAGGTAAGAGATGACTTGCTCCGAGAAAATTGAGTGAGAATTTGTTCCTCAAAATTCATTTCCAAAAGATTGTACATGACCTTAAAATTTTACGTTTCTGCTTTTCACCCGGTCACAATTTGTGTCTACCAAATGCAGCAGAAATTCATTTGATTTACAAGGTCACCTTGGAGTAATAGTGTATATCACTCTGTTGATGGAGGAGAACAGGAATAAATACAACCTAATGTGAGACACATTTTTCAAAAGCAAGTCTGATGTTGCCACTAGTCCAGACCTTCAAATGATAAATTATGCTTAACTGATTTATCAACCAGTCAAAAAGACCGCGAATTAAACCACAATACTTATTGGTGTTGAATAGCTTGTATGTTCCCATAATGGTGTGTCTGTTGTGTAAGGGTTCCAATTAATGAAGGCTTACTAACAGAATGAAATAGAATGATTCATAAAGCAGTATGAGAATTTCTCAGACTTTGGACTGAAGCCACAAGATAACTGCCCTGTGGGGATATTGGTCTTAAAAACACTTGAGCTGCCTATAGAATGTATTGCAGCAGGAGTTACTCAGTTACTATTGTCTGCAAAGGTATTGTGATTTATGAACCCATTCAAGGTTTTACCCAGATTTGTGAATGTACTAAGATTTGAATTTTGGATTTGTTGACTTGTTAACCATTGAATGTGAATCTTAAGCTTGATGACGAAATCCATCCTCTTGTACTTTTTTAATAGCCCTTAAAGAATACTCATAAGGTTCTGGCTTGCATTGGAACGTTCTCTTTCCTGTATCCATATAAGTATATTCAGTATCCATATAGGTATATTCAATGGAATGTACATGTAAATACGAGGGGAAAAACAAAACTCTAAAACTAGACAAATCTAAAATCTAAATAGTTATCTTTTTAACTGCAAATACAGTGGGAGACATGGGTGCAGCACAGTGTAGAAAAGAGGAAGATGACTACCCTATAAGCAAGGACAATCAGAAATATAAATGCTTTAAAAACTTTCTGAAGGTAATCATTAGTGCATCCTCGTTTTCTTTAAGGTATTGTAATGCATATTACTTCTCCTTATCTAAGTATTTTCTTCTGCTCCTGGCCACATTTTTTTCTGAGCTGTGGCGGGCTGGCTTGAGTTGATTAATTCCATATGTTGCATCTGTTTTTAGACTAAAAAACTGTAGCTAGTTGTCAGTATCTCAATCAACACTTCTCCATTGTATGTGAGTGGATGCTCATGCACAGATGTGCTGTCTTCACTGCAGCTTTATTTTCTGTGTTAGATGCCACTGTTGTAACCCTTTAAGTATGTACTCGAAGTAAATGAGAATTCTGGGTTGTTTTGAATGGATTATAACTGAAAAGTCTATCAAGGAGTTGTCTGCCTTTTTTGATATAATTGTCTTTTACAATAATCAATTTTACTCATGTATGAAATGGATTATGTTTAATATGTTCATATTTCTTTTGTTTTCCCATTTGGTTTGCCGAAAGAACTCTTCAAATCATTCTATAACTGTTGTCGGTCTTTTTTTTACTTTCCTGAATTGTAAAAATTTTGCTGTAGAATTTTAACTCTATGCCTTGTACATATTTGGCTTTAATTATTAAAAAAAACTGTTATTCTTACCTTGAGTATATGAAGTACATCCTCATTTTAAGACAGAATATGAGCTACAGAAGTTGATCCAAGCTGGATTGGTGTGAGTTTCCATCAGCCTTAGCATCACGGAGTTCCTGCTTCCAGCATCTCTTTCTGGAAGTTTGTATTGGCATGATTGGACTTAATTGTGATGCTTTTCAGGGGTCACTTTTTATTTTTGCCAACACCTTGAGATGGAGAGTTAGTACTGCTTAAAGCTTTTTGAGCTCTGAGCATACTTTTGAGGTCGGGGTACCTGGTCTCTTGCCACAGAAGAAATAGAGATACTTGGTGTTCATGTTTTATCTGTTTTCCCATTTGGTTTGCTGTCCTGGTGAAGGATCTTGGCCCAAAACGTCGACTGTTTACTCATCTCCATAGATGCTGCCTGGCTTGAGTTCCTGCAGCATTTTGTGTGTGTTGCTAAGAGATATCCTTTAGGTTAGAAGGAGAGGTCGTCTCTCCTTCCACCACTTTCAGTTCTGCATGTTCCCAAAAAATGGGGGCTTTTCCAATGCCAACTTGAATGCACTGTGTCAGCAGTAATATTAGTTGATGGCTGAGCAGACTTAAGGGGACCTCCTGTGCTTAAATTTGTTTATTTTGTGTTAACTGATCTAGTGGTTTGAGGTTCCTCCTGTGGGTAGTCATGTCTCAAAACAACACAGAAAAGCAACAATGACTGCTGCCAAGTAGACCATTATCGTTGTGCCACATTCAAGGTTTTGAATTTCCCTAGCCAGCCAGAGGTTTTTCTGGCACATCAAAATTGATGAGTATCTTTGATATTTGCTATGATTCACAAATCTTGTTGTCAGAGTGTTGCTATGCAGCAGGGGTAGGTAGATTTAGAGCCCCTGTTTAGTACATGTTTAGTTTGCAATTGCCTCATAACCTTAACTAAGGACTTTGGCAATGTCTTGGAGTTCGAGTGTTGTTTACATAATGCAATTCTGACTATATTTGAAATTATCTTGCCTCTGGACTGGAAATGACATTGGTGTAGGACATTGGTGAGGTCATACATGGAATATCATGTGCAGTTTTGAGAAGCTATCTATAAGATATGCTTGCCATGGAAGGAATGTCACAAAGATTCACAAGACTAATTCCTGGGGTTATAGGATTTGTAATAGTCTTTGGTGACACATCAAATCTCCTCAAACTCCTAATATTGTGTCAAGAAAAATAAAAGCAAATGGGTAATGTGGAAACAAGAATGCACAAATTTTTATGCATTTATCAGACAAAATATCCTAAAATGCAGATGTAAAATGAACTTTGTGTTTTTGACAATAATATTGTGAAAATAGCTGCAATTTGGGGATTTACATGCATGTTAAATTTAAAACAAATTCCAAAGTTGCTGCCAGTGATTCAACACCTCCTCCCTCAACTAACTACATTGTTTTGCAAACTTTACCAGAATCTAGGGGTGATTTGATGGAACTTGGGATGCTTTTGATTTGGTCTCATTGCAAAATGTCATAAAAATACTGTTTTTGTTACACAAGGTCACAAATGAATTTTTGATTATATAGTTATAATTTCTAGACACCTCTCTAAGCCTAAAAATGTTTTTTTTTTCAGTGAATTATAATTCTCTCTCAAATATTGCGAAGTATATTGGTTTTTAAAATAAAAAATTATAATATTTGTGTGAACCCAAGTTTTGTTTTATCTTTAGGTTCCAATCTTTATTTGGTGTCTGTAAAATATTTTTCCTTAAATAAAAGGAATGACAATTTCCCCTCACCATACCCCCACATCATTCCCTGCCTTCTCCCAGGCGGATTCCTTAATCTGATACACAGGCAGCATGGATAACATCACTCCTGGTCCACTGTGGGGATTTCCTTGAACTGATGCCTGACAGCAGCTAATGTCACAAAAGACAAAGTCTATTCAACAGGCACTAGATCTTTTTGGACAACTTCTTTTGAGGTCAGTAGCAAGTGCCGTTGCTTCACTGCTGTCAGCAAGATTCTGGCCATAAATTGCTCTACTAGTATTCATTGGTACATTCAAAAAAATTAAGGCTAATGTAATATTTTGGAGTCTTGACAAAGTCAATGCAGTTTTTTTTCTCACCCTGCACTTTGTCTCACAGAGCATCACACAGAGATCCTTTAAACCCAGTATTAATCATAGAATCATAAAGTTCAAGCTTTTAAATACATTGCATCCAACTATATTATATCTGTGCTCCTGCAGAAGTGTCTGGTATGTCAGGAAGTTGTTTTCTCCTAACTTTTCTTCTAGTGATGATTTTTTCAATTCATCATCTTAAGCTGACAACTCATCAGCCATCAGATATACTTCAGCTTTATCAGAATAATTTGTAATACCTCTCCATGATTTAATGCTTGCTTTCTCTGATTTAATTCTCTCCAAATCAATGAAACTTTGGGTTATTCTTAAGATTCATCTACTCATTGTAGTTTTCCCTGTTACTGTTCTAATGCTCAGTGGAATCATTTCAACTTGAATGCATCATTTCAACTTAGGTGTAACTAGTCACCTGTTTTTCATAGGCTATCCTCAGTGTGTGGATGTTCTTGACAAGGCTGATATTTATTAGATTGTTGCTATTTTTAGAATTATATACAAAATTAAACCGGAGATCAGTGAAGAACAGTGTGGCTTTGTCGAAGGCAAGGGAACAGCAAACGCCACTTATATTCTCAGGAATATTATCGAAAGGTCAATAGAAGTACAACAAGACCTATACTTCTGTTTCATTGACTACACAAAAGCCTTTGACACAGTGAAACACCAAGTCATCATGAAAATGCTTGAAGATATTAATATCGACAGAAAAGATCTAAGAATAATCAGGAACCTCTACTGGCAACAAAGTTCACCCATACAGATAGACAACGATATTGGTGAATATCAGCTAATAAAGTGAAGAGTCAGACAGGGTTGTGTTCTATCACCAGACCTGTTCTCCCTGTACAGTGAAAACATCATGAGAACCATACAAGACCTACCTGGAATAAGTATACTATACAAGTACAATATCAACAACCTCTGCCAAGCAGATGATACAGTACTGATAGTAAGCAGTGAAGTAAATTTACAGAAACTAGTATATACCGTCAACACAGAGCGAAAGACTTGACCTAACCTTAAACAAAAAGAAAACTGAAGTAATAGTACTATCAAAGAAACCTGATATCCCAAACCTATAGGAGCGTATTGGGAAATGAAATCCTGAAACAAGTTCACAACTCCAAGTACCTTGGATCATGGGTAACATCTGATGGCAAATGCGAAACAGACATAAAAGCAAGAATAGCAATGGCAAGAACAGCATTTATAGAAATGAGAAACATCCTAACGAACAGGAAAATAGCAAATGATATCCGCCTTAGAACTCTCAGCTTCCACATTCTTCCTATATTGATGTATAGCTGCGAATCATGGACCATCACAAATGCAATGGGAAAAAGAATCAATGCAGCAGAGATGTGGTTCCTCAGAAGAATGCTATGCATATCATATACGGACAGGATAGTCAACGAAGAAGTTCTACAGAGAACGAAAACAAAACATTACATTACGTAAAAAAAAAATCAGAAAACAGCAATCAAAATTCTTTGGACACATCATGCGAAGAGAGATGTTAGAATATTTAGTTACAACTGGAAGGAAAAGAAGCAGAGGCAGACAGAGAATAAAAATGATAGATGGAATAACATCATGGTTAGAAACAGGGGAGGCAACAACTACAATTCGGAGGGTCAGGGACCGTGATGAATGGAGAGACATGATCGCCCACGCCAAACGGCAAGGCACCTGAAAGAAAGATACAATTCCTCAGGTGTGGTCTCACCAAGGCCATTTATGGTTGTGGTAAGACTTCTTTAGTCTGGTACTATGTTGATTACATTTACAATATACCACTTATGTGCTAAATATTTAGGGTTAACGATGCAATTTTGAGTGTTAATGTGCAAAAAGGATTACAGAGTAAAATAAGGATTTCTATTTTGTTCACTCTCTAAGCATGTTGAAATATGCATAGATTATGTAATTTTAAAGCACCTCAATTTACCTTACTTTCCTACAAGCATTTGTTGGAGAAAAAGGTAGAAAAGGAGAAAAAGGTAGAAAAGGAGAAAAATCTCAAAAGCAAGGGACTATTTATTATAATGCAATCTGTTCTGTGCATCAAATGGCTATTAATAGAACTTGAATTTTAGACTATTTCTTAGGTATGAGATAAACATTCAGCCATAGTTAGAATTCAAATAGGGGAAAGCCCAAGCACAACTGGTACTAAAGTTGTTAACCATCTCTTTGCCTCCAGAGATGCTAATTAACCCACTGAGGTTTTTGAGGTGTAAGGCCAATTGTAGTAATTCACATTGTAGGTCCAGCTGGGACCAGCCAACATTGTGCAGCTCTTATTAGTGCTAACCAGTGATGATTTAATGCCCTAGGCTATCAGGGAAACTATTAGTTTTCCTTTTTAAAATGGAGTGAGCAGTAAGTTTATGTAAGCAAAATTTTACTTCTAAGATGCTTTGTTAGCAATTATTCTGTTTCATTTTGTAAACTAATATTTTTTAAATAGTTTACCATATATTTGTGTAAAATTATTTCAATGTGGTGACCATAAGATGTTAAGTAACATTTTAGTTTAAGATGAATTAGTTCAGACTGAGAATATTTAGCAGGAAATATTCTTACATTGTTGCCTTGCACCATTTAATTCAAATTCACTAATTCCAGTTTATTTTGCACAGAAGTGAAATCTTAATTATCATCAAGAGTTCTATGATTTTGTAAAAATAACTTTGCATTGTTTTTACAAAATCATGGAACTCTTAATGATAATTAAGAGTTTGCTTTTGTTCAAAATAAACTGGATTATTGAATTTGAATTAAATTGTGTAATTAAACAGTTTGACTAAGTTTGGCCAAGGGAATCCTCTCAGGTAGCTTTGTATTGTTTTTACAAATTCTTGGAAACCTATTCAGTTTTTTCCCCCCACGGCATGTTTGCTGTATTTACATTTTGCCTGAGATAATTTTCTCATATGGCATTGTGGCAGCATTTGCACACAGCTAGAGCAACCATTTGCAATGTGGTGGTAAGGATGAGTGGAGCTGTGTTGGAATCCATATGGGACGTATTGGAACTGGATTCTAATGCAGCTTGACCTGCTGAATATTTTCTGTTTTTATAGCTGTGCAGCCTTCTCAATATGTGCACCGAGAACTGGCCAGAGAAACCCTTGCAATTTTCTTGAAGCAACTTTGGCTTTGTTTTAGAGGATAAACAATTTGATTCAAAGCAGGTCATTTGACACAAGTAATTAGAGGAAAGGCTGCAGAAAATCCATATGCAACACTGCAGGTAAGAGGATATATTTTGGAGTTATTGAGCTCTAGAATGGAATGCCCCCCCCCCAAAAAAAAAGGCTGGTCAGCATATGTTTTTAGCATCAGTGACATCCTGTGTCTTCATAAGAAATCCCCATTGTCACTCTTCATTTTCACTGCATTTGCCATTCACCCTTTGATCTAAACCTGTATCCCAACCATTCTGTGAAGGTCTGCATCTCCTGCAAACTGATCACTGAGTCATTTACTGTTAATGCCAACTCTGATAACTTTTATGTACTGTTTTCCAGCCTCCTCACTTCTATCTGCACTTTTCTCTGTAGGCAGCCCAGGACAAAAATTCATTTTTAAACTACCGTTTGCCAGTTTTATCCCTCCATTTGACACAGTACTACTGCAATCATGATCTGTTAAATCATTCACTCGCCTTCCTCCCCAGTGCATTTATCCCAGCAGAGTTATTTGTCATTTTGAACAGAACTAGAACAATAAAGCTCTGGAACATGACCTAGAGCACACAAGCCAAATTGAACGGAGTCTCTTCTGCCTTCATGTGGTCCATATCCCTCCATTCCCTACATAATCATGTGCCTATTTATAAACCTTTTAAATTCCACCATCATGTCTGCTTCCACCATTCAGTATTTCAGTTTTTCGGTTAAACTGTTATCGACCATTCAAATTCAAATAGATTAGTCTGGAGTATAGCCGATGTAAGGTAGCTTAGACATTCAATTCTGGATCTGGCTGGACCTTATCCAGTATTACAGGGTCTCTTTGACATTGTGGACATCATTTAGTTGGAGACTCAACAAATCCATTCAGCAACCAAGTAGAGAACAGGTAGTTTTAAGAGACTAAAGAATCAAACTCCTTGTTTACCTTTCTCTCCAAGTTGATTTAAAGCTTCATCAAAGATAATGTTTCGCAGGCAGTGAGTAATTGCATTTAGTTAATTGTACAAGATCCTTCAAAATGGCTGCTAAATGGGTCATTCTATATAACTTTTTCTCTCTATTGGGTCAGCATAAATTAGGTTCACAGCTAAGGTTCTCCTTCAAAAAGCTGTCACAGAGTTGAACATTATTGGGAAAAGTTGGGAGGCTTAATGAGCTTTATTTTAAGTGAAGATGTGTTGAATTGAAATATTGCCTGTTTTTAATATTAAAGTCTCAAAGCTGTGTAAAGTTCTGAAGAAAAAATGGCATTTTGAAAACTACCACAAAATGACCTGTAGAAAGTGAAACCCTATAGTGGAGAGGACTATATTTTGATTTCTATAACGTTAAATCACTGGAAAGGCATTTTAAATGATTGCACTCATTGCAACCATAAATGAGAAAAACTAATTATACTGTGGTTGCTAAAATAAACATGATTGGATTGCATGGTAGCATAGTAGTAGAGTAAAACTATTACAGCATAAGCAACCCAGGTTCATTTCTGTTGTTATCTGTAAGGAGTCCGTATGTTTTCCCTGTGACCACATGTGTTTCCTCTTGGTGCACCAGTTTCCTCCCACATTCCAAAGGTGTGTGGATCAGTAGATTAGTTGGTCGTATAGGTGTAATTGGGCAGTGTGGGTTCTTTGCGCAGCAAGGGTTGTTACTGTGCTGAATAAAAATAATATAAAATACTCAGCAGGGTAGGTGGCACCTATGGACGACTTCTTTTCCTCCTTACAGCCTTAAAATCTTTTAAGATCATGAACTTCACTAGTATAAGCTAAATCTAAGCTACTGCAGGTTTCACAAACTGAATCCGCACCCTAAATGCTAAGGGAGTCCAGCAATTTTTTTGGCGAGGCAGAGTTGAACAGTGGAACTGAGAACCAGATTCAATAGCAGGAGCCAAGACTTCTGCAGCTGGTGGCCTGTGCACTGAAGCTTTGAACCTACTGCAATATAAAGTGATAAATGCTGCGACTTTCATGATAAACAACGTATTCGCATCCTAGCTTCACTTTATCGAAATTTAAATTACCGTGTTCCCATCAACTGCTGTTGTAACTGACTAAAATTGAGCCATGCAGAAGCTGTAGCTGGGAAATATAAAAGTCTTCATTCACACGGCAAGCCTCCAGAAGAATCCAAGAGAATCGCGCTGTCCTGACACAATGATAATAATAAACCATTAACTACATGTTCAGTTGCCATGATCACCACTTCAACATTTGAAACATGAAGTAATTTTACAGATTACATATTTAGAATGGTAGTGCATCAGAACTAGCAGAAGCCCTTTGAATATTCAATGCAGGTGTCTGTTGCAGAAGCCTCAGTACAAACTTTTGACACCCAAAATATAAGGATAGCTCAATGAATATACATCTTACTAGCATGATAAGTGACAAAACAGATCTGTCCTGAACTGTGCCTTAAGTGTCAGGTTTACATCTGTGTTACTAGCAGGAACGTTCATCTATTGTCTCCCTGACGTAGTTTCAATGGAGCAGAGAATGTCTCGCACTCAATGATTGGAATTACTGGCCATAAAGTATCAATTGTCAAATTCTGTGCAGGTTTTTATTTCCTGAAGACTGGTTCTCACTTTAGTTAATCCATATTATGCTGTCCATAATTTCATAACTCTAGAATGATCCCTAACACATGAGTGCTGAAGCCCTGAATCTACGATCATGTGAAGGGATAATGCTGTCAGTTGCATGATGTACAACATCCTCAAACATGTCCTTGTTTGATCATACTAAATACCTATCAACTGGCTTAAATAATATTTAATGTTGGTGTTGTCCAACAACACAGTTAGAATTATAAATCTTCTTATTGCATTGCTAAAACTTTCCAAGCATGTTACTTGTCATCATAGTACCAGAGAAGGTGAGGAACTACAATAAAACTAGAGAACTCCAGCTAAACAATGTGAACCCTAATGCAGTATTACCTCAGCTGCAGCTCTTGCCTGTTCTAGAAAATTCCTCCTTCTTTCAGCATCCAAATAAAGGTACAGGTAGCTTTTTAACTTGTCTCCATTTGATCCGTTATTAGTTTCTAAACTGCTTATTTCAGATGTATCATTCTGTGGTGTTTTTGTATTTTCTTCATAATGCCTCTCTACATAACTACTCATGGAAATACAAGTTTCATTTTACATCCTTAGTCAGGCTAAACTATTCTTTAATTGGAAGTTGAAGGAGACCCAGCAACCCATCTTGTCCAGATATTTAGGTAAAGCTGATCAAATACATACTCTAACCTAACCCTTTCAAAGTAGAGTAATAACAGGGGGTAGTGTTATTTTCTATTTGGTTTCGAATTAAAGTAATATAAAGTTTACTGCTGAAGAATTAGGAAGAAAATTTGCATTTGTGTGCTACCTGTCCTGAATTTTATTGAATCGATGTCACTTTGCATACACACACAAAATGCTGGAGGAACTCAACAGGCCAGGCAGCATCTATGAAAAAGGGTAAATAGTCGACGTTTCAGGCTGAGACCCTTCGTCAGGACTGGAAAGGAAGAGAAGTCAGATTGAGAAGGTGGAAGGTGGATTAGGTGGGGAGGAAGAAGGGCAAGCTGGTAGGTGATAGGTGAAACTGGGAGGGGGAGAGGTGTGAATTGAAGAGCTGGAAAGTTGATTGGTGAAAGAGATTTGTATACAGATATGTTGGCCAAAATAAACAGCAAGATAGACAAATGGCTAGTTATTCTGTACTGCAAAGCTTTCTGATTGCTATAATAAAGCATGAGCCTTGAATACAGTTGGAATCCAGAACACGTAGACTCCATGCTGCCATGAGGAGACCTTTATTAAATCCTTTGGAAAGCAAGCGGTGTTTTATATCTGCTGCATTGGAATAGTGAACATGAAATCTTCCATGAAAAGCGATTCCATTCCAAGAATTTTTTCCTGGCACTATATTCAGCTACAGGTGGCTGAAAAATGACTGCATACAACATTTTCTACAGGGATATAATTAGATGGGTCTTTACACATTTGTGTAAAGTTCATATTCTCAATGGCATAAACTAGCTACATTTTAATTTTTTCCAGATGTGTAGGTGCCAACTTGGGTAATATAGAACAAGAATATCAGTGATGGCTTGTTTTTGGCTGTTGATGTGCAGCAGGGATCCAGTACTTGGCTGTGAAAAGGCTGTGACATGTCCATTCCTCATGCATGCAGATTTAATTTATTGAGCATATTGTACTGAACTACATCTCAAGTCAATTTGTTTAAAAAGCATTCTGTTGAATCAGTAGCATAGATAGAAGTTATATTGTATTTTCAATCACAGCCAAAGGAAATTTGGTATATAGTGATTTCGGCTGCTGAAAGAGATTGTTTTCAACTGAGCTTGACATTGCAAATTATCTGGAGGTGTCAAGCCAACTTTGTGATGTCTTCAGAATGGATATCTTAAATACTCTATAATTAAATACTTTTTTTAAAGCAATTATTCAGTATGCTTAATTCCATTCAAGACCAGTAAAAGGCTGTGGGCATGCAGATGGAGAATAAAACCAGAAAATTTTGGAAATACTCAGCAGGTAACTTATGTGCTGTAACTCCAAAACATAAAACTAATTGAAAGCAAAACATGGAGCTGGGAGATGCGTGTCTTAGTTTCATTTTTTATTTTAGCAAGACATGCACTTATGGCGTGTTGGAGTGATGGCACATGCCATTCATGTACTTTTACATATAAACCCAATGAAATATGAATTCAATATTACTCAAATATTACTTATACTACACTCCTCCCTGCTTAGCTAAGCAACACACACACACATACACACACACACACACACACACACACACACACACACACACACACACAGCTGGAGGAACCCAGCAGGCCAGGCATCGTCTACGGGAAAAAGTACAGTTTCGGCCCAAAACGTCAACTGTACTTTATCCATAGACGTGGCCTGACCTGCTGAGTTCCTCAAGCATTTTGTGTGTGTTGCTTGGATTGCCAACATCTGCAGGTTTTCTCTTGTTTTACCCTGCTTAGCTGTATGGTTCAATGGTTCAATTTAATATCTGAGAATTTATATAGTATGCAACTTGATATCCTTAATTTTCATAGACATCCACAAAACAGGGGAGAAAAACCCAAAGAATGAATGACAGAAAATGTTAGAACCCCGAAGTACCTCCCCCTCCCCCTCCCATGCACAAGCAGCAGCAAATGTATTGGCCTTCTCCCTCCCCCCACTTGCTCCAGGAAAATTATTAATCCCACCACCCACCATGCAAGCAATAGCAAAGAGACTATGATCTAGAGTCCATAAAAAGCTACTGTCCATCCCAACACTTTGACCTCTCAAACAGGCTCACTCTCTCACTAACAAGAGAGAGAGAGAGGTATTCCTGCAAGAAATAAAAGGGAGAACAACAACTCGCTGTCTTGATGTTACAATCTGCAGCTTTGCTTATTCGCGTTCCCACGACTCGAAGGCCGCCTTTCGACAGTAGGGTACACTGCTGTCTCGATGTTATAATTTCCTGTGATACTTCAGTCAGCAACACTGGGTGAGGAATCGGGTCGTCTACAAGGTTGCACCCTGAAGGTGTACACCTTCCAAGCCACACCTGGAGATCCTGAAACGCAGGCCGCTTGTGAGTTCAAAGATTGAGAATCCACTGCCGTGAAGAGAAGTAGTTTGTGTGCAGCTGTAGATCACAGATTCTGGGACCCCAGCCACCTTGAAAAGGGAAAAAGAGACATTGAAAGAGAATACATTAAGCTGCTTCATGGACCAACTGGAAGAAGTCACCCAGGTCTGCAAAAACCTCTGCAGCCAACTCAATATAGAGTGCATTTCAGCTTACATATATGTACATAGTACTGTGTCTTGAGCAGCCTGGATTTTTCATATGGTTTCTGAGGGTATGGCCTTCATAGAGCCTTGATCTCAGCATCATTGAGGCTGTTAAGGATTACTGGGACTACTGGCATTGCCCATGGGTTCCATTCAACCTTGGAAAAAAATTCCTTCGGCCTCCGTGCAATTGGCTCACTGACTACTTTATCATGGAACTGAATGGGCTTTGTAAAACGTGGGTGTGGCATTTTCATTTAGCACTATTTTACCCTTGATCTGTTTGAATTTACAATTACATCCTTGAACACTGCTGTGGCATCACCCAGTACCTTTCAATTCACTCTATTTCAGGGTATGTAGCATGCAAATTGTTGATGGATCTCCAATCAAGTTGTTGCTTTAGTCACTCATGACCCCACAATGCTGGGCTTCCTGTTTTTTGTTTAACCATATACAAGCCCAAAGTGGCTTGTTAGTTGTTGTTTCAGTGTTTCAAATGTAATTTCTCCAATACAAGTTCTTAGTTCGATATCTGCAGGTTTCAGTTTACTATCTTTGAAATGACATTCAAACTCATTTTGTGGAATGACTGAAACAGTTGAGCCAGTGTCCAATTCCCTGTTAATTATTTTGCCATTCAGTACTGATGTAAGCCAGACTGCTTGTCTATTAGTTTTCACATTGTAAATCTCAAAGCTACCCAGTCCCTTGTCACTCTCATCATTATCAGATTTTCATTAGCAACATGCATAATAGTGCTCTTTTTGAAACTGTAACTTGACTTCTTAGCTTTTTCTCTTCCCTGTGCAGTCCATTTATTTTTATCTGCTGGGCATGCTCTTTGTATTTGTCTGAATTTGCTATATTTTCTGCAAGTTTTGCTTTTAAATCTGCATGGTCTGGTGTATGTGGGCCCTGCTACAATGGTATCAGAATGTGTTTGGCCAGGCAGGTTTCTGTTCAGGCAATGCAATTTTAACTTTCATTCCTGACTGCAACTCATTTGCGTCTGTCTGCTGTTTCTATTGATACAGCAATTTCAACTTATCTTTTAAATGTGAGCTGTGCTTCGGTTAGGATCTGTTTTTGAATGCTTTATTGTAAGATTCTACAAACTAAACTTATTTCTTCAGTACACCATTAAGCCCGTCACTGAATTGGCAATGCTCAGACAATGTCTTCAGTTCAGCCACGTACACTGAAATGGACTCCACTTCCTTTTGATTCTGCTTATGAAACCTAAATCATTCTGCAATCACTGTTGTTTAGGTTCTAAATGTTCCTGCATTACTTTGACAATGTCAGCAAAGCTCTTGCAACAGTCAAACTTCTAAGCGAACTGTATGCCTTTCTACCTACTATGCTCAGTAAAACTGGCACTCACTATTTCATTGGTTTAAAATACTGTTCAGTTTGCTCAGTGTACAATATCTAGTTATCAAATGCATCTATCTTTCAAATGTATCCAGCCATTTCTGCTTTTTTTTTATTATCATTATCCTCGGTACTCACAGTATATTAACCCATGAATTTTGTCCGGTTCTGCCTTTTTTTAAAACTCTACTGTCTCTCTACCCCTTTCAAGTGCTACACTGCTTTTTTAAAAACTCTTAACATCTCACTACGCTTTAGTAGGTTTGTCTCGGTATTGCTTAACACTTGCTTGTTGCCACTCCAAAACATAAAACTGATTGGGGGAAAAATAGCACACAGCTGGGCGGTATAGGTCCTAGTTTCATTATTTACATCAGCAAGATGCACACTTATGATGTAGTAGTGTGATGGTGTGTGCTATTCATGTACTTTTACATATAACCCAAAATAAATTATGTGAACAACAAAGAATGCTCAATGAACAATATTTACAATATTACTCAAATATTACTGAAATATTAAATACACAAGTCAGATTCAAACACTGGAGGAGTTCGAACCTCTGTCACGTTGAAGGTATATGTGGAGTTCAGTTATGGTGTTGGCAATTGCAATCAGCAGTATAAATTGACAGCTGTTGACTGTTAACTCTAATGAACAGAATGTTATAAAAGAGGATTTTGTAAGCTGTGAGTGAATTATGTGGTTCTGACTTACTCAGATATGGTATAGCAAAGAAATTAATTCTTATAAGTTATGTCACTTTGCTTCATCATTTTGGGATAACATGTTCAATGAAATTTTTTATTTAAATAAAGGAAAGTTAAAAGAAAGAGTTAAATTGCTGCTAAATAAAAATGAAAATGAGAAAAAAATCTGGTGATCATTCAATACATTTAATTCTTGTTTCACTTCTTACCCTTTGTGCAATAGAGAGCTTGGTATTTATGACTTGACAATGTCCAGAAGAACCGAACTGTCATAATAGTAAATTTTAAATCGCTTTGTTATTCACCAAATGGCTGGTTGAGTAGATGTACTGTGTGCTACTGAGCTATTGCAGACCAGGAAGAGCACAACTTCGATCACTGCTGAATTAGCTGATTTGTGCTAAGGAGTCAGTGAGCTATATGTTTGTTCCAGGTTTTGATAGGCAAGGGAAATATCATTTGGTATCCCTGCTGAATTTATCAAAATTCATCATTCTTTGGAGAGATGTGGGGAAAAAATTAAGGTTCCATCGAATTTTAAGCAAATATATAAGTTTATACTTTATTTTCTGAATGAGTCACTTAGTGAAGTTACGTGCGTGTGTGTGTGTGTGTATATATATATGTGTGTGTATATATATGTGGATATGTGTAAATGTGTGCGTGTGCGCGTATATATATAATTTCCATACAGATCAAAATAGAATTGGAATAAAAAATATTCATTTTTATAATGTTTCTAATTATCAGTTTCTTGTAGATAAATTTCACTTATTTTGTAGCCTTTTTTTCCATACCTCATCCCCATCTTTTCCTTCCTTTAACTCTACACTTTATACTACCTATTCTTCTGTCCTTCTTTGGATCTCTACTCCCGTTTGTATTTTTTTTCCAGGAAGTCAAATTCTCAAGATTATGATCTTTATGATTCACTTAATTTTGTATGTTCCAGGATGCTTTGAATTGGAGGCACAGCATAATACGTAACAATATGCAGAAGCCAAGGAGGTTTGGTTCAGGAAAGGTGTATGTCTGCCTTCTTATGACTACTTTCAAATTAGACAGCAACTGCAGTAGTTGTTGAACTTAAAGTTGAGTACTACTGTTTGCTTAATTGTACTCCTAGTAGCAGCAGCTTTCCACACAATGCACTTGAATAGACTGTAAAAGCAGTAAAGGCAAGAATTAGAGGAACTGTGTGGAAGTTATTCCTAAAGTTACAAATGCTTACAGAAGGGTGTTGGAGAATTAGGATATTCAACGGGCTGAATGGCCTAATTTTGCTCCTATGTCTTATGGTCTTATTTATGGGTAGTCGGCAGGAGAATGGGGTTGAGAGGGATAATAAATCATTCGAGATGGAATGGCGGGGCAGACTCAGTGGGCCGAATGGCTTGTCTTGTGGTCTTATGGAGTGTTCCTGGAATACTAAGGAACAGTCGGGCAAAGTAATGATTCTAAAAATTGAACATGTGTGGAATGACATTTGAAAACTAGTTGTAATCATTTTCAAGCATTTGTGTCCGAAGTGCCACATGTGTAACATAAATTTTTGTTAAGCTGCTGATTTGGTGCCTTCGGGGCTTAAAGAACCATTGGCAAAGTAAGAAGCTGATTTTAAGATTGCGATGTAGACTAATAAGAGATGTTAAGTATTACTCTAATTAAATATTAGATGTATTATGAATAAAATCACTATACAGACAAAAATATGATTAGTCCTTGTTAGCTACTATACAATTTGAATTTTAAGTTGCAACACTCTTCTCTTGACTAAGTAACAGAAGGAGAATTACTGTAAGTACAGGTCACTAAGGAATGATTAGCATAAATTTGTGATAGTGAATAGGCAAGGAGTCTGAATAACTATTTTACTGCGGATTTCTCTGGCGAGACTAGCAGTGAAAATTGCAGTTGTGTGAGTGTTCATCTAAATGTATTGCATCCCCAGGGTCAACTAATTTACGGAGGGTACAGTATCCATTTACAAAAGTTCTAAGAGAAAGGAAGAAAACCAGAGGATTCATGAATCTTTAATGCCATTCCTGTTTGTAGAAAGAGAAATTAAACTGTTTCATGTAAATATGAGCCATTTAGCCTGACAATGGTTATGGGCCAGAACATTTCCTGAAATGTTATCATTTCGATGGGGGTGGGGGAAGAGATGCCTTTTTTAAAAAAAACTTGTTAAACAAATCTTGAATGGATTTAAATTAGAATCGACAAGATACAGTGGAAACCTTTTATTTGCATGCCAGCCAGACAGATCCTTCTATTTCATTGAAGGATGACTGCATATGATTATTAGCAGTAAGTGGGAAATTAAGTTCTGAAGACCAGTGCTTTGATCAAGGTAAACTGTAGAATTCAAAGTACGGTGTCTAAATTAATGGATTTGATTGGTATACAGATTTTGTATTTTGATCACAAAATTACATTAAGAAATAAGCAGGCTTGTCGGATGGGCATATAACTGACAAATAAATTAGTAATGGCAGAATTGGATATTTCAACTTGATAAAACAATAACGGATTGCATATTCCTTAGAATATTGGAAATCAAATAGGGTTGAGGAGCAATCAGGGAACTAATGACTGACAGTTCCTTAATTTGTGCTGTGACTTTTAGGGCTGTACATACTGTATAAACCAAGTATTGGTATTTATTTCTGGATGAAAAGCAAACAAAAAAAGAACAAGATAATGTTTAAGATGGTGCTGGTGAAGCACAGTGATAATTTGCTGGTAGTAAACAGAACAAAAATTACTGTATTAATCACACTTTTACTTGAATACGATCACTGCAATCAATAATCTGTAGCTTTGCTTTTGGAGTTGAGCTGTTTAACCACCTGTATGATCTGGCATTTTTATGGAGTGAACTGAAGACTCTAAAGTGCAGCATGATTGTACAGGTGGTACTATCAAAGTTACAGGCTTTGGTTGCATTGATTTGAGGTAGCGGAACCCAGGCCTGAGAGTAGGTATCAACCAATGTTTGGTCATTGCTGGAGTGGACTTGGAAGCGATTCGATGTCGCAGAATGGAGGCGATGCAGAGGGGAGCAGTGGAGCCTGGGCCCAAGCTCAAGGTTTGATCAGTTTAAGTGTTGGGTGGAATTGGAAAGATTGGGTATGGGCTGAATTGAAATGGCGGCGCTTGGGCCCAAGAGCATATTGAAGCGACAGGGCCCGGGCCTGAGAGCAAGGAACGGACTGAGATTTGGACGATTTAAGAGCTGGACCTGTTACATACCTCAAGGAGATCTTGTGACTTCCTTGTGAGAATGATGTAATGGTCTTTTGGAGGTCACCTGATGTAATTTTCCCGCCGATGTGAGGTCACGTGATGACATGTTCACCATGGGTATAAAAGGAAAGACCTCTGGTGACACAGTTAGTTTTCCAGCTAGAACGTTCGTCAGTGTCTCCGTTCCAGTTGCGTATTTGTTTTATGACGCAGTTTCATTTTTAAAACGGAGTGTTACGTTCTGTTGCAAGGTACAATAGTGCTGGACTGGCAATTTCTGCTAGATTTGTTGCTGTACCTTTTCAGTAGTATTGGAGAGTGAAGACTTCATCGAAGTACGGGACCTGAAGGATTAAGAGAAGTCCGGAATGTTCGGCAGTTTAATAAAGGGTCGACCTTATTGAGTCTTTGTTGAAGAAGTAGCGACCTGAATCGAAGATAACTCTTGCTGAAAGAGCAAGGGAGTTCATGCAAGATGCTCTCTAGAAATTAAGGTCAGTTGTTTTAAGCCATTTATTTCCTTCATCGTGAATCCTTTGGACAGAACCAGCAAGGAAGTTGCGTCTATGAAGAAATCCTTCTCCAGAGAAGTCTCTCCCAAATGAATATATAAATCTGTTGGACTTTAGAATTTATCATTTTAAGAACTGTATTTGACTTTACCGCTTTAAGAACTGTTTTCGCATTTATCGCTTTAAGAACCAGTACCGAGTGACGATTTGTTGAAGGCTGCATAGCGGTTAACTTCCGGTTAAGGTTTTTGTTTGTTTTTTTATTGTTTATCTGTGTTTAATGTTTGGTTGTTTTTATATAACCTGACTCGATTTATATTCATTGTTGCCGGTTACGTAGCAGGCCAAATTGTAAAGGTCATGGTGTCGGGGCTGGAATTGAAGGACAGGCAGGTTCCGTTCACTGCTCTGTGCTGATCTGAGGCTGTGGCCTGCTGAATCAGCTGCACTGGTGACCGGCTTTGCGGCTGTGGACTCACTTTCGTGAACTTCAGTTCAGAGTACATATTTGTTTACTTCTATTGTTTACACAATATATATACTTTCTCTACACATTGGATGTTTAACTATCTTTTTTTTAATGGATTCTATTTGGTTTCTTTTGTGGCTGTCTGTAAGGAGACGAATCTCAAGGTTGTAGACAGCATAACAAACACAAGAAAATCTGCAGATCACTTGAAATCCAAAGCAATACATACAAAGTGCTGGAGAAACTCAGCAGGCCAGGCAGCATCTGTGGAAAAGAATAAACAGCTGACGTTTCGGGCCAGAACCCTTCATCGTGACTGGTGAAGCATCTTGGCCTGAAATGGCAACTCTTTTCCATAGATGCTGCCTCACCTGCTGAGGCTTTACTGTACTGTGTGTAAACATGAGGAAATCTGCAGATGCTGGAATTTCAAGCAACACACATAAAACTTGCTGGTGAACGCAGCAGGCCAGGCAGCATATATTGGAAGAGGTACAGTCGACGTTTCGGGCCAAGACCCTTCCTCAGGACTAACTGAAAGAAGAGCTAGTAAGAGATTTGAAAGTGGGAGGGGGAATGGGAGATCCAAAATGATAGGAGAAGACAGGAGGGGGAGGGATGGAGCCAAGAGCTGGACAGTTGATTGGCAAAAGGGATATGAGAGGATCATGGGACAGGAGGCCTAGGGAGAAAGAAAAGGGGGAGGAGGGAAGCCTAGAGGATGGGCAAGGAGTATAGTGAGGGGGACAGAGGGAGAAAAAGGAGAGAGAGAGAGAGAAGAAGAATGTCTGTATATAAATAAATAAATAACGGATGGGGTACGAGGGGGAGGTGGGGCATTAGCGGAAGTTTGAGAAGTCAATGTTCATGCCATCAGGTTGGAGGCTACCCAGATGGAATATAAGGTGTTGTTCCTCCAACCTGAGTGTGGCTTCATCTTTGCAGTAGAGGAGGCCGTGGATAGACATATCAGAATGGGAATGCGAGTATTGTGTGTGTGTTGCTTTGTATATAGTATATATATTTTGATAATAAATGCACTTTGAAATTTGGAAGTAGTTCAAAAGAGATTTACTAATTTCTGGGATGAGAGAGTTATCCTGTCAAGAGGTTAAACAGATTGAGCCAGTACTCTATGGAGTTTAGAATAATAAAGAATGATTTTGTTGGGATGTTCAAGATCCTACCTGACCATGAGAGGGTAGATATTGATCTGTTTTCACTCAATGGAGAGTCTTATAAAAGGGAACATGACTACAAGATAAGGGACTGATCATTTAAAGTAGAAGTGCATATAAATTTATTTTTGCAGAGGGTAGCAAGGTTTTAGAATTTAGCATTTAGAATTCTATGCTCCAGATGGTTGTGCGGGCTATTTAAGGTGGAGGTAGGTCAATTTGTGAAAGATCGGGGAATTGAAGGCTTTTAGGGACTGGCACAGAAGAAGAGTAGAGGTCAGAGTAGATTAGCCTGGTTGAAAGGTTGGGTAGTTTTGAGAGACCAGGTGGCCCATTCTTTCTTCTGTTTTCCAGTATGTTGTGTTCAGTCTGTTAATTATATGTACTGCACATAGTGTACCAGAGGAAGGAATGAAGATTCAGGATGGTGTATTGCACGAGGTTGCTTTATCCTGGATAATGTCAAGCTGTTTGAATGTTGTTGTTGGAATTGTACTTGCCTAGACAAAGAAGATATTATGGTATTACATTTGCCTGGAAATATTCTGGGAATTGTGCTGTGTCTATCAGTACGGAATATCTAGCCCGTGACTTCTGTAATATTTATGTGACTAGTCCAGTTGATTATTTGTTACAAGTGACTTCCAAGAATTATGCAGAGGAATTTGCTCACTGACCATCAAGTCGAGTGTTTAGACTTTTGTTGGTGATGGTCATTGTCTGGCATTTAAGTAATTTGCTACTCTCACTCCTACCTAAGCATTCTGTTGGTCATTATTTGTGAGATGGTCTACAATAAATGGGCATAGTAATCAGGTTGTTTAAGAAAATGAAGAGAAGGAGAGGGATATATCGGGGAAGAGAGAAGAAGCAGTGAGAAGGAAATAGACAGAATGCAAAGTGGTAGGAGAGGATGGGAGAATGATTGTAGTGAGCATAAACTGACATAGAGCCAATAGGGGTGAGTGTCTCTCTGCGTGAAGTGGCTCTCTGGATCACAGCTTTAGTCAGGGAGAACATGGTGTAAGGCAAAATTAACTGCAGAAATTTATAAGAGGATTCTTTGGAATGAGAAGCACTGTCTCGTGTGGAAATCCTGTTAACAGAATTGTTAAATGGAAATGAATGTTGAGTAGGAAATATGGGACAATTGCAGGCCCAGCTTTGGATAAGCTTGTTTGGAATGGCTGAGTTAGACAGAGGGATCAGTTTCCATTTCACATTGCTCACAATAGGATGTAGTCAAAAACAGCATTATTTTCCTGGGGGATAATGCTTCAAACATGAAATCTAAAAAGTTGATGCATTATTCACTATTTCATGAGAAAAACTGCAAAACCCCCTTTAAGATTCCTGACATTAAAGTAAGTTCCAATTGTTTAACAGTATGGGTGTGTGCACAGGTGCATCTTGAGTATCAGGGTGCCACGGTAGCATAGCGATTAGCAAGATGCTCTTACAGCTCACAGCACTGGACATTCAGTTCCAGCGTCTCCTGTAAGTAACTTTGTACGCTCCTTCCTGTCTGTACATGTGTTTCCTCCCACAGTCTAAAGACTTACCAGTTTAGTAGGTACATTGTCCTGTGATTAGCTGGGGTCGCTGGGCGGCACAGCTTGGTGGGTGGCACAGAAGGGCCTCTTCCACGCTGTATCTCTAAGTGAATGAATCTCAGTTAAACTACAACATTGCTCCTGTACACTAGCACTGACTTCAGCCTTCCCTCAAGCAATTATAGCTTCATAAAATATATTTTAAAAATCAAATATTTTTCTACCTTCTCAACGGATAATACAAGTGATATTATTTTCAGGGCTGATTAATCAGTTACCTTCACCAGCAAATAAAGCAAATCATAGTGGAAAACACGATTTGCATCAAATGCAAATCTTTGGGGACAGTCTCTGACTCCATGGCACTCCCAATGCTAGTTCAAGTTTTCTAGCCCACTTGCAAAAAGATTGATGTTATGTGCTTCATTGTTTCTTTACTGTAAGTTCTTTAATTTTTTTTAAACAGATCACCTTTTTTCAAATCAGCTATTTAGTAAATTTCTTTCTTTCTTTCTTTTTAAATCTTTTTATTGAGTAAGTATACAAAAAAGGTAAGCCATATAAACATTAATACAATGTTAAAGTATAATAAAATTCCAAAAGATAACAATACCAAAAAGAAAATACTACAATGTAATTTAAGTATAAGAAACCAAGATAACATAATAGTTTACTAAATTTTATATATATCAATGGAAAAAAAGAAAAAAAAAAACCCCAAAAAAAACCCACCGTGCAACTAACTAAAAGCAAGGCAAAGCAATGGGCTAACTTGAAACCAAACAGAGTTAAACTTAAAATCACGTCCTCAATCCCGACCTCCATTAAAACAGTGAAAAAAAAAACAAGAAGGGTAAATATTACATTAAATGAAAATATCGAATAAAAGGTCCCCAAATCTGTTCAAATTTAAATGAAGAATCATAAAGGTTACTTCTAATTTTCTCCAAATTCAAACATAAAATCGTCTGAGAAAACCAAAAAAAGGTAGTTGGGGCATTAAGCTCTTTCCAATGTTGTAAAATACATCTTTTCGCCATTAAAGTAAGAAATGCAATCATTCTACGGGCTGAAGGGGAAAGATTACTAGAAATTTTAGGTAGTCCAAAGATAGCAGTAATAGGGTGAGGAGAGATATCTATATTTAATACCTTAGAAATAATATTGAAAATATCTCTCCAAAAAGTTTCCAAAGTAGGGCAAGACCAAAACATATGAGTTAAAGAGGCTATCTGCCCCGAACATCTATCACAGAAAGGATTAATATGCGAGTAAAAACGCGCTAACTTATCTTTGGACATATGTGCTCTATGAACCACTTTAAATTGAATTAGGGAATGTTTAGCACAAATAGAGGAAGTATTAACTAATTGTAAAATCTGCCCCCAATCATCCACAGAAATGGTAAGCCCCAATTCCTGTTCCCAATCTACCCTAATCTTATCAAATGGAGCTTTCCTAGTAAATTTCTATATGTATGTTTTTAATTTTAACATATTTAATTTTTCATTTAAGAGCAACAAAAAATTGCACCATTAACTACTTTGAAATGATATTTGGAATTTTAAAGGAAAATGTCACTTGAAATAACTAATTTTATTGACTACATAGATTTTTTAACCATTTAATATTAAAATAAGGAATTTTTTAAAAAATTGAATTTATAATAAGTTGTTCCTAGTATGTTTTCTCAAATCTCAAAACATGGGTAAACAATAAGATCAATTATTTTAATATTGCAGGGTGCTATTGTGCTTGTGTTATGGTATGGTGCAAAGCTTGTGTATGATGGAAGACATGGGAAATCTGGAATTTCTTTTGGGACTTTAGCATGTAAGTGAAAGAAAGTGAACTCTTCACAAAAAATTCATGTATGTAGATTACCTGAAATAGTTGTACCTGTTGTAATTGGCTCCTGAATAAATCAATCAACACATTGCAGTGCTCCTGAACAGAAGGAAGTGTTGTTGATGACTTGAAATACTTTATCCTAAGCATATTGTTCCATTAACACATGAGAGGAGCTCACTTAGTTTGCAATAAATTATTTCTAATTGAAATTTTGTTTTCTCTGTTTAATAGTTCACATACCTATTAAATGAAATATATATTTAAATTATATTAATGAGTAGGTTTTCTTATTGCTTATTTGCCTGAGTTAACATTTATTGTGGAAAATATAGCCATAGTTTGGACTTGGTTGATTTCATAATTTTGTGGCTGTTACTTTAATGATGGTTTATCATGATTAAATGTAAAGAGGATGTTTGGCTCAGCTATTTAGTTGATTTTAATCTGAATTATTGAAGAGAAGTCATAATAAAATAGCTTAAGATGGTTGTGTCAATCACTGAAGGGCCCCAGGCTGATATCATTAACCTCTGGCAATCACAACCATTCCTTTTATGTATGTCTTCAACCTGTGGAGATTCTCAGTGACTTCACTATCAATCCTTGATGACAAACTTAATCATTCCTGCCTTAATGATATAATCACTCTCTCTTGTGCAATTTAACTCATTGACACATGCTCTTTGGAGGTATAAACAATGTCTCCTTTAGTAACTGTATGAGAGCTATTTGCAGCAACTATCAGAAATGTTTGTCTTCTTTTACATACTTTGCTACTCAGCAAAGTATTTCCATTTAGAGAATTTGCAATAAACATCTTTTTTTCTCTTAGCCTTATGCAGTTTGTTCATGTAGCTGTAAAAAATGCTTCTGAAACGTTTGGACCCCTATGATGCAATTTTTAAAATTATAAATCTAGTGTTCGGATCACACTGACATACAAATCCCTTGAAATACTAACCAGGCATCTTTATGGTCGTGCAAATTATTCCCTTTAATTAAATTGATGTGAATCTTCCCATTTTAAAAATGTAATTGTTTTGAAAAGTTGAGTATAGTGTAACCAGAAATGCTGCCATTATGGGAAAGGCTGAGATATAATGGATCAGGATTTCTAACTTTTATTACTAATCCATTACTTTGCCTATTACTCACCTCCCTCAGTTGTTCCCTTGCTCATGTGAGCCAGGTTATCTGACACTAGAACAATTGATTTGTGAACAGACCTGGATTCTGTTATAACCTACCCAGCATTAAAGCTGATCTGGAATTAAGGTACCAATCAAATATGCTCCCCACCTAGACCATAGTGCAAAAACTTGCTAAGGGTAGCCTGCAGGCAATTTTCACTAAAATGCGTCTCAATTGTTACTAGATCCATAATCTTTGCAAGTTTATCTGTTCAAAATGATCCTGTGTGCCTGTATTGAATTAAATGTTGAAGTCCATTCTGGTCACTAGCACACAAGTTCATGTAACTAGTCAGGGTAAATTTAGATATATGATGTGGCAGTTCCATTGCACAACTTAATTAAAAATAAATAGCTTTTCATTTGCTGTCAATGTTGGAATAGTACAAGTAAATGAAGAAGGAGGTGGTAGCAGCTGACTCCTGCTAGCCCCCCTCCCATTCAGTAAAAACTCCACCAATGGAACCTGCAGGGAGCAAGCTCTGCTAAGAGCTTCGACTTCCATTGTAATCATTATCTTGCACATTTTTTTGGAGTTTAACTTAAATTCAGAATATGATGGCAACATTACTACTTGCTGAGGATGTTGTGCAAGGTTTCTTGGTGTTGACAGATATGAAACAGATTTGGGAAAACCTTCAAGTCACTTATTGTTTTGGTCCTTCTCCAGTTTTAATGGGAAAAACTTTTATCCCAGTTTCAGAATATTTGAAAGCTTGTAGAGTACTGTTTAGTAATGATTTCATTTCCTTTTCCTAATGCTGAATTGTGAGCGCCAATTCTTACCTTTTTCAAAATAAGGAAATAGTTCTGTCAGTGTGTAATGTCTAATAGTACCCTACAAATACGGCAAAATGATAGTGAACTAAAAAGGATGATTTTGTTTATAAAAGATAACTTTAAGGGTCCTCTTTTAATTTTGGATATATTATGACTTTTCTGAATTAGCTTTTATGGTCTACTCGATGAATGTTGCTATGGCATTTGGAATGCTGGCATCTCTTTATGGTGATTTCATGCAAGCTGTTGGAGCCTCTATTCGTATCTTTGAGCTGCTGGACCGTAAGCCAAAAATCCCCTGCGTGGGTGGAAGTCGCCTTGATTCTCTAGAAGGCAGTAAGCAGATCTTTAATTCTCTAAGTCAGTTCTTTCATTGCTTTGCTAAGGATCTTTTTCATCTACAAATTAGAGTTTAGACCAATTAAAGTAAAATCTGTGATCAAAGTAGAAATTAACCATAGCTTGAAATTGTTCCTGTACTTTGGCATTCTGCCCCATTGTCCAATTTCAAGCCAGAATAACCAGAATTAGAAATAAAAATAATTCGTAGATAATGGACATGCAAAGTAGTGAAATATTCTGGTGCTATTTGTAAGATGAATATAACTTGTTTACTTGCAGGAATTTGGTGCCCCTGCTCATTTTGTTGGATGAGGGAAGAAATAATTTGTTACATTTGAGAATGATGTTTATACAGACTCATTTTTCTGGACTAAACAATTCTAACACCAAAAAAAAAAATGATCAGTGGTGGAATTTTGAAAACTTGAATTTGTGCAAAATGTCCAAGGTTAATTTTAAAAATGACTATTTTTGTTTACAAAAACAGGACTTGAGTTCCAGAAGGTCAGCTTCACATATCCTACCAGACAAGCTTTTCAGGTTTTAAAGGTCAGTATTTTGTTTTGTAATAACTTCTCAAACCCACACTTTCCTACTTTTAATGGAGCTAATCAGAATTGCACATCAATCCACTTTCAGCAACCAGTTAATCACTTGTGCCTTGTAAGGAGGCTGCGCACCTTCATTTTATTTAAACTGCTGGATGTGCTTTAGGGGAATGAGGCTGAATGAAGAAAACATCAAGAGGAATACATTTAGGGTCCAACAATCATAGTATTGAGAAGTTTTGAGTAACTGTGCAGAAGGCTTTGGACCATTCCAAGGTAAAAATACAAGTGCAATTTCAGTGGGTGACATCATTTCTGGCCCAGGCAAATTGAAATCAAAGATTGGCAGGGAAAACTCTAATTGAATGATGGGAAGTCTTTAATGTGGAAAGAGTTCATCTACAATCAAGGTACAATCATTCTCCCGAGGGAGAATGATGGGAAATTAAAGTTGATTGGAGAAAGTTCAGGGGAGTGAAATGGGAAGTAAGAGAGGTAAATTTGATAAGTTGGTTTATTATTGCCACATGTGCTGAGGTCCAGTGGAAAAACTTGCTTCGCAAGATCATCATGCATTGTTGTAATGAATTGATCTGCATTGTGATGGTGAATGGTAAAACAGCAAGAGAGTGTAGAATAAAGTGTTACAGTACTGAGAAAATGCAGTGCAGCTGGAAGTAAGGTGCAAGGTCACAATGAATTAGATAGAGAGGCTAAATACATCTCCTCATACTGGGGGAAACTTTCATTAGTCCTATAACAGTGGGATAGAAGCTATCCTTAATCCTGGTGGCATGTGCTTTCAGGCACCAGGATTGTTGGGGGGGGTGAGAAGAGAGAATGTCTGGGTGCATGGGGTCTTAGATTATGCTGGCTGCTTTACTCAAGCAGTAGGAAGTGTAGACTGAGTTTGTGGAGTGTCAGCTAGTTTCTGAGCTGTGTCCACAACTCTGTAGTTTCTTGGGGTCGTGGGCCAAGCATATAGCTTGCTATACCAAGATGTGCATCCAGATAGGATGCTTTCTCTGGTGAGAGTCCAAGGGGCTGATGCTAAATTTATTTTGTTGCCTGAGAAAATAGAGACGCTGGTGAGCATTATTGGCTGTAGCTTCAATGTGGTTAGACCAGGACAAGCTTGAGATGTTCACTCCTGGGGGCCTGAAACTCTTAACATTCTTGACTGTATGAGAAGTGACTGATAGCAAACATCAAGGTGAATATTGAAATATTGTATAAGTTTGTAAAAATCAAAAGGTTGGAAGAGAGAGAAGGGACTGATTAGAACTAACGAAACAAATCTACTCAGGGAACCAGAGGTACTGAATAGACGTCACGTAGTTCAAATGTGAAGTATGAAAGTCAGAAAATGTGGATGCTGGATGTCTGATGCAGTGGTCCAAGAGGATGCTTCCTTGGTTGCTGAGGGAGAAAGTGGCTATAATCCTGAGAATTGTGAAATTGCTGATTTTAATCCCTGTTCAGAAAAGAATGAAGACTTTTACCCCATCAATATTGATGGAGAACATCTTAGAAATAATGATTAAGGACAGAACTGGCAAGCATGTGGATTAATTAGTAAAACATGGCTAAAGGGGTGGATTATAGGATTGTCATCAAGATTGAAGTCAGTGGGATAAAAGGAACAGCATCTGCTTGGATACAATATTCTTAGTGATAGGAAACAGTGATAGTCAAAGGTTGCTTCTGAACCGAAGGAAAATGTACAATGACTTGAACTTGAATACAGAGCAGAACTCCCATGTTTTTAAAAACACAAAATATCACAAAATAAAGTACAAAAAAAATCCCTGAGAAGGATAATGGAGATGAAGGCAGACTGATGGGTTGACACCTGGCAGATGAGTGCTAGGAAAATACAAAATGTTACATTTTGGCAGGAGGAATTAGGAGAAATATATAGTTTTAAATGTCTCCAAGATTGGATAGGACTGAGGATGTGTATTCACCTCTCCCTTAATTGTTCCAATTATCACCTTTAACAAGACTTTATAAGGCATTCATCAGGCCACACTTGGAGTAATTGTGAGCAGTTCTGGGCCCCTTACCCCAGAAAGGATGTGCTGTATTGGAGTGTGTCCAGAGGATGTTCACGAGAATGATCCCAGGAAAGTGGGGAAAGCCAGGTTAGCTGGATTGCCTTGATGTGACAGACAAAGTGTTGTCTTTATCTGCTATAACCTCTGTGATTTCTACTAAATTTAAAATATTGGGACTATTCTGTTTCTTCTGTTTAGGGACATTTGCACATTGGTTTAGGCATATAATGTAAACACATACTACGTTAAGAGCTTTTGCTTTCATCAAAAGCAATGAAATCCAGATTTATATATTCCTTGGTCTAGATTTAACTGAGAGGTGCAAAATCTCTGAATATGGATTCGTGTTTATTGCTGTTTCGCCACTGTCATTGGTATTAGTGTTGGACTGGAGCCACAACTCAGGCAGTCTATACTGGTACACCACTCTGAGTTCATCAATATAGCAATTGAGTTTTTGCAGCAGTCCAGCAGTTTTCACCATGACCGTCCTAGGGTAGTCTACGTGCTATTGAATTATTTGATCATTTCAACTCAGGCCCCAAAATTTTGTTGCTGGAAAACTCCTGTCTGACTGCTCTGCTGCAAGGCAGATGTGCTGCATAAGTAAAAGAAACAATCTCCATTTCTATTTCTACACTTCTCTCCACCCCATCCAATAACACAGCATTTACACATAACTTGTTTAAGGATGTTCTAATGGAGAGTGGTTAAATAATTATATCTTATAATTTGCCACAGTACACGAGTTGTATGCGTGGTTTTGCTGGAAAGCTTTGCAGTGTTCGTTTCTAACTAATATAACTAAATCTTTTTGTCACCAATGTTATTCTTAATGTCTGTGATGAATGGAAACATTCTCTTTGTAGGAAATGACATTTGAAATTGAACCGGGTAACATGGTTGCACTGGTTGGTCCATCGGGTGGAGGAAAATCAACAATAGTCAACCTGATTGAGCGATTCTATGACCCAGACTCCGGAAGAATATTACTTGGTATGGTACTTATGTACTTTTTCTTGGCAGAAGACCAGATTACTCAATTGTATGCATGTTTGCCACAAATGTTTAAATCGACAAGCTGAATCTAATTAGCATTTTTATGGCAAACCAATGAAAAGAACTAAATATTCTCCATGATTGAATATTCTTGCAAAAGGTCTGCTAATATTGGAGGGATAATCGCTGGTTATACTGAAAGTTTAGTGTTGGTTAGTATACTCTTCCTTTACGAAAATAAAGAGTATACTGACCAACACTAAACTAGGCATGACAAACTGCCTCAGAGTACTGAAATGTTACGTTTATCCAGTTATGTTATATGGATCAGAATGTTGGACAATATCTAGTAACATGAGGAAACGAATTGAAGCAGCAGAGATGTGGTTTTTGAGGAGGATGCAAAGAATATCATGGATGAAACAAATATCTAATGAGGATGTCATGAACAGAGCAAGCACAAAAAGGGAAATAAATGTATGAGATCATGAAAAGGCAACGTAACTTCATTGGACATGTGATTAGGAAAGAGGAGTTAGAATGCACGGTAATTATGGGAAAGATTGAAGAGAAGAAAGCAAAAGGAAGGCAAAGACAAATGATGATGGGGACAGTAGCCAGAGAACTGGAAATGAATACCAACGAATTGATCCACTTGCTACACCTGTCCCTACACCTCCTCTCTTGCCACCATTCAGGGCCCCAAGCAGTCCTTCCAGGTGAGGGCAACACTTTACTTGTGAGTCTGTTGGGGTCATCTATTGCATCTGGTGCTCCCGGTGCGGCCTCCTCTACATCAGTGAGACCCGACGCAGATTGGGGGACCGCTTCGTCGAGCACCTCCGCTCCATCTGCCGCAACAGACAGGATCTTCAACTCACTCTGCTTCAACTCTGCTTCCCATTCCCATTTGGATATGTCCATATATGGCCTCCTCTACTGCCATGATGAGGCCAAATTCAGGTTGAAGGAGCAATACCTCATATACCGTCTAGGTAGTCTCCAGCCCCTTAGTATGAACATTGAATTCTCCAACTTCCAGTAATTCCCTCCCCCTCCCTTCCCCTATCCCAATTTCACTCTGCCCCTCCCCCAGCTGCCCACTACCTCCCTCATGGTTCCGCCTCCTTCTACTGCCCATTGTGCTTTCCCCTATTCCTTCTTCACCTGGAATCTACCAACCTTCTCCTTCCCACCTTCCCACCCTCCCCCCACCTTCTTTATAGGGTCTTTGCCCCTTCCCTCTTCAGTCCTGACGAATGGTTCTGGCCCGAAACGTTGACTGATCGTTTCCACGGATGCTGCCCAACCTGCTGAGTTCCTCCAGCGTGTTGTGAGTGTTGCTTTGACCCGAAACAGGAGTGTGTGGGCCATGGCAGTCAAACCTCAAACTCAAATTTCCAGCATTTTTGTTTTCTAAAATATAGTTATACTGTTTGTTGTACCTTGCAGATTAAGCTGTATTAGACAACAGAAAATGTAAAGATCATGGTCCTAGAGTATCTGCAACAATAGACATTCAAAGTTAGAGAATTCGGCCAAAACTTGATTTATCAGAAAATATTGCAGTATTCACAGGCTGGATGACTAATGTTTGCTTTCATGGTGAAATATAGACCAGCATTCCCTACCACATGCAGTTTGCCATTAGAGGTCCACTGTATTTTGGAGCTGGTTTTCAATAATTTTAAATGTGAGGTCATGAACTTTTGATCTACAAAGGCAAGAACAAAGTATTTTCAAAATTGAAAAGCTGGAAGCAGTGGAGTGTCTTGAGAACCCTTATGCAAAGATAACTAAAATATCTGGAACATCAGTTTTTTGAACAAAAGTGGAAGGAATTCTGGCTTTTACATCTTGGGGGTTGGAATTTAGTGTTTTGATATTGTGCTCCAAATATGAAACAGAGGCATGTTCTGACCATTATATGTAAGGAAAGAGATGCTAACTTTGGAAGAATTGGATTCAGATTTGCCAGAAAGATGCCTGGATTCTGAGAGCTAAATTATGAGAAGATGGGGACAGAAGTAAGAATTTTCTACCCTAGAACTGAAAAGGTTGCTAGGTGGTGAGACTGAAATTCCCAGTTGCTCCGATTGTGAGAAACCACTTTGACTCGTAAGGAAATCTTGGGTCCTGCAGAGGGTTGCAGAAATCTCAAATCCTGTTCTGCAAATGGTAGCAGATGCTAGGTTAAATGTTAACTTTGAACCTGATTTTTATGAACCAAATGTAATTAGGAATTTAGAGTAAAAAAACGCTATGTATATGGAGTTAGATCAAAATAAAGACATAATCTCAATGAATGCTGGGGGCATATTGGAGTGGCTGAAATGTCCGATACTGCTCTGATGTGTTGTGCACTGAATTAATCCCTTTGATATGGGTGCACTATTTAATATTGTAGCTCCAAGAAGTTTAGTTCAATGAAATTTATAATGAGACGCTCATTTTAGCCTAAGCTAGAAGAGGGTTTCTTATTTAGGATGTCTTTCTTCCAGCAATTTGTTCTGGTATAGTATTACATTCTTTGCAAAAGAATCTTGTTCACTTGCCTTGTGACCAGCATCCTCTTTCAAAACTATTTACTCTAAATACAATGTGATGTGTCACTAAACCAGCTAAGTGAATTGAGTGTGATAATTGGGAGACTATAGTACCAGCATTTGACGGAGAGACCTGGAAAATAAATCCAAGCCATCTTGTTCATAAATTTGCATTGTTTTGGTAGTGCTTATCTTCTCTGCATAGTGGCTATCATTCTTTGCATTCTGGAGATTACATTCACTGGTTTCTCTCTTTCATCCACTCACATATGATTTCACTTAAAATTAAGGGACTAAGAATTGCGAATACAAAACTAACATAACAATGACTACATTGAAAACTTGAAGTTTGTGCCTACTGATGTATTGTGCTCCAGAGCCACTTCATGACCTTGCAAATATAACCGTATTTTTCCTTAGTCTAACAACCCAACATTCAGAGTTACTGTGCTATTTATTCAATGTTCATCAATATCGTGTGAGCCATGGTAGCTTTGTTATAAACTGGAAAATGTATGATTTTTCACATTCTAGAATGACTATTAAAACAATCTGCAGCCTCTACTTTCCGCAGCTTCCTTTAGTAATGAAATTTCTATTTTTTTAAAGAAAGCATTTTCACACTTTGTGTGAGAGCATTCGTCTACATGCCACTGTTAGATTTCAACACGTCTGCATTCTTGCATAAATTCCAATTTAAGAATATGCTCTTTACCAGTGACTTTCAAGTGTAGGGAAAAGAAAGGTAGAAGGATGATAGTTTTCTACAATTTAGTTGCTTCATTTAATCATGTGTTGCATCTCCTCCAGTCACCACAGGGTAAGATGTTTGGAGTGTGTAATTATGCAATAATAACATACAACAGTAGAGAGAATATGTAAACTATTGGCTTTGGGATAAAGTTTAAGTCACTTATTGTTTTATTATTTGTGAACACATTCCTGCTTTCCAAACTTTGCAGATATTTTCTGTCGTTCAACTACTAAGATTTTTTTTAGAATAATTATTAAAGCAACACATAAAATGCTGGAAGCACTCAGCAGGTCAGGAAGCATCTGTTGAAATGAACAAACAGTCGATTTTTCGGGCTGAGACCTTTATTCAGAACCATGGATGCTGCCTGGCTTGCTGAGCTGAGTTCCTCCAGCATTTTGTGTATGTGGCTTTAGATTTCCAGCATCTGCAGAATTTTTTTAAGAGTAGAGCAGCTCTTTTTATTTTAAAGACTTTTATTTCTACACGCAGTTATCTGCAAACTAAATAAAATCTCTGGAATTTAACTTTGCATCAGATCATATCACAATAAGAATAGAATCAAGGTTGTTATCACTGGCGTATGTCATGAAATTTGTGGTTTTGCGGCGGCAGCAGTGCAGTGCAATATATACAACGTTACTATAAATTACGAATAAGAAATATATAAAAATAGTGAAAAAAGAGCAAAATAGTGAGGTAGTGTTCATAGTTTAATGGACTGTCCAGAAATATGATTGAAGAGGGGAAGAAGCCGGACCATAAGACATGGGAGCAAATTAGGCCTTTTGGCCCATTGAGTCTGTTCTGCCGTTCGATCATGGCTGATTTATTTCCACTTTCAAACCCATTCTCCTACCTTCTCCCTGGAGCCTTTCATGCCCTTGCCCTTCAAGGCACCCTGCTTTAAATATCTCCAGTGACTTATCTCCATAACGATCTGTGGCAATGAATTCCAGTGTCACCACCCTTTGTCTGAAGAAATTCCTCCTCATCTCTGTTGTAAAGGGACGTCCTTCTGTTCTGAGGTTGTGTCCTCTGGTCCTAGATGCTATGCTTTGTAACTTTAGAAACTAATTGACGGAAAAACATGGGAACCAGGACTCGTTTTCTCTTCTTCGTTTTACTTTAGTGAGTGTTACACACATGACACGGTAGTGTAATAACTATGTCATTCAGGTACTTGTACAAATTATGTAAAAAACAAAGAATACTTAATGAAAGAAAATATTTGCAATGTTATTTAAAAATTACTGAAATACTAGTGCAGTACAGTACACTCCTTCCTTTCCTGCTTAGTTGTAAACGCTAGCTCAATATAGAATGCACGGCTTATATACACATATGTAGTGTACACACAGTATACCATATAATATAACTATTATATAGACATCCACAGTATAATATATTTTAAATTGTCCCAAATTCATTGCTGTGAAGGACTTTTTGCGTTTGTGGGATAATGCCTTTACAGACGGAGGTTGGGGGGCTGGGGGTGGGACACTGGCAGGAGAAATGTGAGGCTGTGAAACAATCTCATGTTCTGGGGTCTCCTCCGTGGTGGTCATCGGAGTTAACTCTAGGATGGCAGGAAGTGATTCTGACAGCTCTGGCCACCTTTCTTCATCAACAATTGACTCTTCTTTCCTCAGCTTCTTAATGAAATATAGCTGCTGGTATGCCTTCTTCAATCTGTTGGATTTAGGATAGATCCTCTGAGATGTTGATGCCCACCTTTCCACTGCTGACCCTTTGATGGGGACTTGTGTACGTTCTCCCAACTTACCTTTCCAATGTCTTACCAATGTCGAGTGCAAGATTATTGTTGTGACACCTCTCAACCAACTGATCTGTCTCCTTCCTGTATGCTTCCTCATCACCATTTAAGATTCTGCCAACAAATCTTGTCATCAGTGAATCAATAAATGACATTTGAGCTGCGCTTAGGTGCAGAGTCATAAGTGTAGAGAGAGTAGAGCAATGGGCTAAACACGCAGCCTTGAGCTGTGCCTATGTTGATTGTCAATGACTGTAGTCTCCCGATGAGGAAGTCAAGGATCAAGCTGCAGAAGGGCGTACAAAGGCTCAAGTTTTGAAGTTTGTTGATTAGTGCTGAGGGAATGATGGTACAGAACACTGATATCATATGAATCATAGGCTAATATTAATGAAGGTCTCATGTGTATTGCGGCTTAAGTTAGATTCAAGATTGCTTAATGAAATTTCATGTACATAAGTGTAAAGAAGAACAAAATAATTGCTACTCTAAGCTAATGTAACACAAAAGATAAAGAAAACACCAACAAAAAAAACACTATATAAATAAGCAAAATAGCTTACATGCATTGATTGTATGTCCTTAAAGTGATATTAGCATGCACATAAGATGACTGACAGGGAATAATCAAGTACTGATGGAGTTAGTGGGTGGAGGTGTTGATGAGCCTTACTACATAAGAGTTTTTCAATTTTAATGTGTGTCTTTCAACAACTAGTCTATTTTCAATTGGATCTTAAGCACTAAGTGGAATATTATCCTCCGGTTTCAGTTACTATAGTGGGCTTCCCTTGTTAGGCCAGTTAATCACCGCTGTACTGTAGATATAATTAGGATGTGTTTCTGTTTGATTCTGTTGAACCAATTCTTCATAATGTGTCCCCAGAGTTGATGTCAGACATCCCACCCTGCAAAAACTCATTTCAGGGAGGTATCCCCCCAACCCACCCCCCCCCAATCGGTCGACCTCCAAGGGTGAATGTAATACTTTGTTTAGTGATTTTGTCTAATCTGTAAACCAAGTTGGATATATGCAGAAAATGTGACATTAAAATATGTACTTATATTATCATGTTTATTCTATTACAATTTTAAGCAAGTCTACAAGGAGTTTGGCCTCATCACGTAGGACATCAATAGAGTAGCTCCTTAGCAGCCAGCCAGCTAGTTTAAATAACGTTAGCTATGCTAATGAATGAATGACACCTGTTAAACTCACCTCAACATGTCTTTTACATTTTAACCCACCATGGGCAATAGAAAACTCAATGTTGCAAACAGTGCAGCGAGCAACACTGTCATTATTTTTGAGGTCGACTGTAAAGCCTGCCCACAGAGAAAACTGATAGGTCTACTTAGCAGGGGTCCCCAACCTTTTTTGCACCACAGACTGCCTGACCGAGGGGGGATGGGGGTGGTGGTGGTGGTGTTAATCACGACTGGAATATAGGTGATAAGTCAGCTGTTAGTCACTTATAAGAGGCTAATACACTCAATTTCGTTTCTAAAAGGGTTTATCTAACGAATTTAATATTAAACACAGCGCATATTTTCCTCGCATGAATGTATAAAATCATTGCAACACACCAATATCGCTGAATCAGTGGGAGCCCTGGGCTTGTTTTCCTGCAACAAGACGGTCCTATCGAGGGGTGATGGGAGACAGCGATACTCGAAGGGGGTTCCTTATGTCCAGTCTATTCTACAATTTAGTTTTTGTTGCATTCATTGCAGAGATATGTTGGAAATGGAAGCAACGTTTTCGGTGCTTCCATGGCTATCTCAGGATATTCAGCTTTGACTTTGATCCAGAATGCCAGCAGAGATGTTATGTCAAACATACTTTTCAGCCCACTGTCATTTGCAAGCTCGAGGAGTTGATGATCTTCCCGCGCTGACATGGATGACGCGTGGGTAATGACCTTGCATGCATTCAAGTGGGCGTGACAGGGAATGAGGAAAGGTGCTGCTGACTCATATCGTTTCATATCGCCAAATCATATCGTTTCCTCACGGCCTGGTGGTTGGGGAGCACTCAGCGTGAAGAGAGACCAATCAGGATGCTCCCCCTCCCCCTCCCCCTCTCAAAAAAAATCGATTTCTGGGATATTGTATATAAATTCTGGGCGTCAGCGAGCCACTATCGATATGCGGAGACTCCTGGAACTTCCGGGAGAGGTGGGATGTCTGTGATGTAATCTGCTGAAAATTTTGAGCAGAAATTCTTTTCAGTGTAGCTAGTGTTTCTGTAATCATTTGCACTACTTTAATTGGCTTAATGCTAAAAGTTGGGTCTTGCCCACAGGATCTATTCATTACCAATGGGAGTTAAAGCTGATTGCACTCTTCTTGTCGGTTGCTTTTGAACATTTGAGCTGATTGTTTTGGGGCCAGCAAGTCAAGAGCATTCTAACGTTTTCCAGTTTACTAAGTGAGTTCTGTACCCCAAAATACCTGTCTGTATTTTTAAAATCAAGTCATCCAGGGATAGTGGATACCATTGATTATTCTTTGTGGCAACCATATTTATTCAATCTGCTTCAAGATATCACTTAAGTTTTTTGAGGAATATTTGTAAAGCTAACTTTTAAAATTACTCTGCACAATTGCACTGGTTTGTCTGCTGTTGTGCTGATGAGTTTCGGCAAGAACCTGAGAAGAAACGCTTTTGAACAAGCATGATTTTGGATACAATTTACTTCAGTCAAAACGTTTGTAAAAAAGTATTTAGTAGATTAACAGTACCTTATGGAGAAAGCAGACAGGGTGAATGGCCGATCACAAACAAGAGAAAATCTGCAGATTTTGGAAGTCCAAGCACAAAATGCTGGAGAAACTCTGCAGGCCAGGCAGCATCTATGGAAAAGAGTACAGTCGACATTTCGGGCTGAAACCCTCCAGCTGGACTGGAGAAAAAACGCTGAGGAGTAGATTTAAGAAGTGGGGGAGAGGGGTGAGAGAAACACAAAGTGATAGGTGAAACTTGGAGGGCGAGGGATGAAGTAAAGAGCTAGGAAGTTGATTGGTAAAAAGGCCATGGAAGAAAGAAAAAGGGGGTGGGGGGAAGCACCAGAGGGAGGGGATGGGTGGTCAAGGAGATAAGGTAAGAGAGGGAAAAGAGGATGGGAAATGGTGGAGGAAATGGGGTGGGGGACATTACCGGAAGTTTGAGAAATCTATGTTCATGCCATCAGGTTGGAGGCTGCCCAAACAGAATATAACATGTTGTTCCTCCAACCTAAGTATGGCCAATCATGACAGTGGAGGAGGCCATGGATAGACATATCAGAATGGGAAGTGGAATTGAAATGGGTGGCCACTGGGAGATTCCACTTTTTCTGGCGGATGGAGCATTGGTGCTCAGCAAAGCAGTCTCCCAATCTACGTCAGGTCTCACCGATATACAGGAGGCCATACTGGGAGCACCAAACACAGTATATAACCCCAACAGACTTTCAGGTGAAAGTGTCGCCTCGCCTGGAAGGACTGTTTAAGGCCCTAAATAGTAATGAAGGAGCAGGTGTACCACTTGTTCCACTTGCAATGATAAGTGCCAGGAGGGAGATCAGTGGGGAGGGACGAATGGACAAGGGAGCTGCATAGGGAGCAGTCCCTGCGGAAAGCAGAAAGTGGTCCCACCCTGTTACTTGTTTAAAAAAAACACGCCATCTCTTTTTCTCAATTCTTCCGCTCTGCTGCATCTGCTCTCAGGATGAGGCCTTTCATTCTAGACAAAGGAGATGTCTTCCTTTTTCAAAGAAAGAGGCTTCCCTTCCTCCACCATCAACACTTCCCTCAAACGCATCTCTTCCATTTCACACGCGTCTGCTCTTACCCCATCCTCTCACCACCCTACCAGGGATAGGGTTCCTCTTGTTCTCACCTACCAACCCACCAGCCTCCGCGTCCAGCGCATAATTCTCCGAAACTTCTGCCACCTCTAACAGGATCCCACCACCAAGCACGTATTTCCCTCCCCTACCCCCCTCTGCTTTCTGCTATCCACAGGGCTGGCTCCCTTCGCGACTCCCTTGTTCATTCATCCCTCCCCACTGATTTCCCTCCTGACATGTACCTTGCAAGCAGAACAAGTGCTACATCTGCCTTTATACATCCTCTGTCGCTACCATTCAGGCCCCTGAACAGTCCTTCCAGGTGAGGCAACACCTCACCTGCGAGTCTGTTGAGGTTATATACTGTGTTCAGCACTCCCAGTGTGGCCTCCTATATATCGTTGAGACCCGACGTAGATTGGGAGACTGCTTTGCCAAGCACCTACACTCCTCTGCCAGAAAAGGCTGGATCTCCCAGTGGTCACCCATTTTAATTCCACTTCCCATTCCCATTCCCATTCCGATATGTCCATCCATGGCCTCCTCCACTGTCGTGATGAAGGCCACACTTAGATTGGAGGAACAACACCTTATATTCCGTTTGAGTAACCTCCAACCTGATGGCATGAACATTGATTTCTCAGACTTACAGTAATGCCCCCACTACCTCACCTTCACCATTTCCCATCCCCTTTTCCCTCTCTCACCTTATCTCCTTGCCCGCCCATTGCCTCCCTCTGGCGCTCCTCCTCTTCTTTCTTCCATGGCTGCTGTCTCTTTCACCAATCAGCTTCCCAGTTCTTTACTTCATCCCTCCCCCTTCAGATTTCACCAAACACCTTGTGTTTCTCTCTCCTCTAAATCTTTTAAATCTAATCCTCAGCTCTTTTTTTTTCTCCAGTCCTGCTGAAGAGTTTCAGCCCAAAACATCGACTGTACTCTTTTCCAATAGATGCTGCCTGGCCTGCTGAGTTCCTCCAGCACTTTGTGTGTGCTGCAGGGTGAATGTCCTATGTTCATGATCTTTTCTTGGAACTGGAGTGCTTCTACATCAATAAAATTGATGATGTTGGCAAGTGGAAGTGCTTGTCTCCATTTCAATTTTGTAATGAATTAGTGGAGCTCAATTTGGCTCACAGCCAGTGTGCTACAGTTGGCTTTTTCTGCAAAAGGGAATGTAATATTTGCCAAATTTACTTCATTTCTCATTTGTGCCTTGTGCGCTAGTTTTGCTTTAAGCAGGTGTCTCAAGATAT